>NC_063339.1:52104717-52125895 GCF_021869965.1 Rhincodon typus | reverse complement strand
ATGCTACTTCTGAAGACACAAACCTTTCCATCAGGGAAACAACCTCCTACCCCTCCCTCTGTTTTCACTCCTCCCTCTCCCCTCCCACCCCCCCTCTCTTCCTTGCCTCTCCTCCCTCTCCCCCCTCATCCTCTGTGTGTGTGTGCGCGTGCGTGCGTGTGTGCATGTGCGCATGCATGCGCAGGTTTCCTTTCCCCCCACCTCCCCAACTTGTCAAAGTTCAAGAGTTACAAGGGCACCTTACTGCAATTGGATGGTTCTTAAAGGAGATATCGTATCTGCACCATTATCTCCATTAAGAAAGTATTCAACCAGCCATAACTAATCAGGAAGAAATCTTGGTGCCAATAACTTGTGCACAAAATGACTTTGGCATCAGAATAGCAAATACCCAATTAGCCAAAGTTCTTTAAAGATAATGTTCAGCAGAATTGCATATTTTTCCCCCAGGCTTGAAAGAGGCTGTGAGAGTGTTTTTTTTAAAGCACTGGCTGAGGTTATCACAAAGGACTGTCCTTCTCAACCACTCCCCTTGCCTGAGGCGTGGTTACCCTTAGGTTAAACCACTGTCAGTCATCTGTCTTTCTTATCAGAGTGCAGCCCTGTGGTCTGATGAGACTATGGAGACCTTACCTTTTTTATTTTAGTAGTTGGATACATATGGACATTTTAAACTTGTTGACAATCTTTGAGTGAGGTATTTATTTTGTAAGTAACTAATTCTTTATTTTGTTGTATTAAGGTATCTGACAGACTCGTTTCTGATTCTGAACTAGATATAGACATGTCTGTGTGAATATAACAAGTATAATGTAATTGACAAGCTCACCTCCCTTGTTAAATTTAAATTTGTGGCCAGTGGAGGAATGGGATGAGGAAACAAATCAGTCCGCTTCTAACTGGATCATAACAGTTTATTGAATTTGATATTTTAACGTGTTTGAATCTCATGCCCATTCTGGTAGTGGTAGATTGGAAATGGAGGATAGTGTTGGAGATGTGTTGAGGGATTTGGAGCGTGGATTTTCCGTTTCCTCACATAGAGGCTTTGGGTGTTTGTGGAGAAATAGCCTGAATCACAGGTAATCAGCGTGGCATCTGATTTGCATTCTTTGACATCTTTACGGTAGACTGAAAGGGGGTTCCTGTCACTGAGAAATGTAATTTTTGCACTCAGGTTTTCCAGTGATAAATTTCCATATATTCAGTGTCCCTTTAAGACTGGCTGTTTGATTAAGATGGGATCACAATTTCTGCAGAATTACAATTGAAAGCTTTCATGATCTTAATGTACAACACATCCAGCATGCAGTTGGGCACTTAGAATCAGATTAAATATTTCATGCTGAGAACAGTATGTGCTTTTGTAAACTCATCAAACCTGATTTCTCATCTTGAGTCATTAATTGAAACCAAAGTAAAGGTGGCCATCTCTTAGACATTGCTAAATTTTGGAAAGTTTCACTCCATAGAAAGCCTTTTTTAGCTTCTACTATGTAATCATGAAATAATGTATTCTAAATTTCAGTATGAAAGCATTCCTGTAGTGGTTTTACTATAGATTTTAAACGGTGAGCTTATTATGGGTCATAGATATTTTTCCTTTAGGGATTGTCCTTGTGTTGGTGCATAGAATACTTTACAACTACCTTCCCAGCCCTAAAACCTGACACGTAGTATCAGTGGTATTAGCATCTCCTTTCCACTTTGTTAGCAGATGTGAGGTGCATAATAAAGCAGTCAATATTTATCAATGAACACCTTCTTTGTAACTTAACAGTTTGTTGCCAAAGTTCAATTCTCAGAAAATACATGAATTACCATGATCACAATAGGGTCAGTAATTAAGCCTCTTCAGTTTTACCCCCTTCATTCTCTTTTACCTATCGCCTTCCTGAACGTAATCCCTGTCTCACAACAGTATTCCACTTTCTGAATAGACTATTCTTGTTCAGTAAGACGAATAACTTTAGCCATTTACAAGTTACAGCATTTTGTACAATGTAATGTTCCAGTATAAAATACTGCTTTACTAATGCAGACGTATAGGTCAATGCACAAAAACAAAGTCGCTGGAAAAGCTCAGCAGGTCTGGCAGCATCTGTGAAGGAGAAAACAGAGTTAACGTTTCGGGTCCGGTGACCCTTCCTCAGAACTTCCTCAGAACTTTGTTTTTGTTCCTGATTTACAGCATCCATAGTTCTTTTGGTTTTTGTATAGGTCTATGCGGTTGACTTCTAAGCAGCACAAATCCAACTTTTCCACGCTATGTTTGCATTTGCACAATATATCTACTGTCTCATACATATATGGAATTCTAGCAATTAGTAGATGGAATGAGAATTTAAACCCACGTTGTACAAAATTAAAGTGCACTTCTAGTTTCCCTGAGGTCAAAACATTATTGCCATATTTAAGTGCTTCATGTTGCAGTGTTGGATAGTGGCAGAGTAAACTTGTTATTAGTTGTTACGATTGCTGGACTTTCCAGATGGTTATGTTTTAAAATGTCACCTCTAGCTTGTGATAAAATTGAGTATGCTGGAAGCACACTGGTTCACAGCCAGCCATTCCTCTGATCTGGTTGCCATTGGGGTGGAGCTCTAAAAGGAACCTTTGGAAATCCAGTTAAAGTTTTCATGTCCATATGTACATAGTAACTCAGAGTAATCGGACAGCTGCTTTGGAAGGCTTGCAGAGAAAGCAAAAGAAAGCAACTGCTACTATGTTAAGGAATTATGCAGCTTGAGTATGGAGAAGCAAAAATGCTATCTTGAGGTTGTTTTCTGTTAGGAAAGAAGGGAACAGAATAAACTTCAACATTCATGGAATAAGGAGTCACCGAGCTGGGACTTGATGAAGGTTGGATGTGGAAGACTAGGGAACATTTCCCTGCAGAAAGGTCGCTAAATAAAAATCGTTACAGGGAATTGATGGAAATTGTATGCCTGTTGCATCATGGAGATTAATATAAAATTGGACCGAATTAATTATTCTGTGGTTGTAGAGGTTGTTTCTAATCTGCCTATGATTGGTGCAGTTTTTCCTATTAGGAAATTTCCTTAGCTGCGGATAAGGTGCTTTCAGGAAATTAACCTGTTGAGCCTATGAAATTGAAGTTGTACAAGCAAAACAGAGTGACTTGGATCCTTGTGGTCCCACATAACCCTATTGTGAGAATAAATCTTCCAACTAAAGATGTGCCCCAAATGTCAGAAACACAATCCTGCTAATTTTAAAAGATATTGGGACATCAGACTGAAAAGTGAGTTAATTGCACTTGGAGAGGAATTAAAACGACTTGCATTCGAAATGTACGGGAAGCATGAGCAAGTTGTGACAGATAAGCTAGTAACAGAATTCAAAATTAATGATGAAACAAAGGGAAGGAATGATTTGGAGAGTGGAACAGCTACATTCAGTGCTGACACTGTAAGCTATGAAGGTGGCTGTTTTTGAAGTTTCAATTTGCATTCAAGTTGATGAAACAATTAAGTATGTAAGAAAGGAATTTGACCAAGCTCAAACTGGATGGGAGGACAAAAAGCAAAGAGAAATGTGAAAAATTGTGATGTATGTAAATTATAATTGATTCTGAATTTAAGATGCGGTAAGTTTAAGTTCTTTATGCAAGTCAGTTCTGACCTTAGACAGATTGAAACATTCATCAAAATATTGGAGATTCAAGACATGCGGATATAAAACAAAATGGAGATCAGAAGTTGTGATCTGAATAAAATCTGTTAGGAGTTTTTTTTAAATAAATTAAATTTCTGAAAATTTTGTATCAGACTTTAAGAAAGAACAAAGAAAATTGCTGAATCCAGACGGTATAATAAATTGTGACAGCATTTCTTCTTAAACTTTAGTTCACAGCTGCTAGTACCCAAAAGCCAGATGGTTTAGCAGCAATGACAATATCAACCAGATTAAGCAAATTGTGAAACCTTTTGGGCTTTCACAAGTGCTTCTGTGAGTCCAAATTGTACTGAATCAAAGACACACTTTACAAAGCTAAATGAAAATTCCAAAAGGATGGTACAAACTGAAGATACAGGCCATGCAGTCCATGCCGTACAAAATGGGAGGAAAAATACATTTTTCTGGAGTGATTGAAAGAAAATGACTTGACCAGTAGTGAAAGAAACTCGTGTTTGGAAGAGAGTTGGAACTTGAATTCATGTAAGCTTGAAATATTCAGGCAGTTATTATGGATTAAGCTTTCAAAGGGAATGGAGTACGCAAACAGGATGATTTGCTCAAGCGAGAGAAGGCAGTGGTCAGAACACACCCACAATACTGTGAACGGTTTGGTGCTCTTTATCTATGGATCTGAAGTAGAGCCACTTGACAAGTTGATAGGGGATTGCAGGAGAACAGATGATCATTTATTTCATGCACACATGGACAGAAGCTTTAAGACAGGGTTAAGGCTCACTCTGCTGAATTGTAGCATTCCTTCAGGCTTTACACTGATTACAGCATGCATATTTCAATTCCCACATTTAGTATCCTTGTGTCCCATTTTATCTTTGTTTACCACAGTCTTTGTAGACATTATGTGTTTTTCACCTAACCTTGACAGGTCTTTCTTTGTTAGATCCCACATGGTACTCCACAACATGGCTTCCCTCCCATAGTGTGCATTTCTGTGGTGTACTTTCATGAGGTTATGCTGAATGCATGGTGCTATCTGCTTTTCACTAAATTCTTTCAGTGCGTGTTACTGCTGTTTGTTCTTTCCACTGCCTTATCTCCACCTCACGCACCCCAGTGTAAATTTGGCATGTTTATTTTTCTCCACCCCAGTTACTTCTACTACCTGATTCTTAGGGCATGATTGGGCTTCCTTTTTAGCTGTCTAATTCATTCATAGGATGAGGGTGTCACTGGCTAGGCCAGCATTCATTGTCCATCCCTAATTGCCCAAAGGGCAGTTAAGTTGCAGGTAAACAAGATAGCAAAGGAGGAGGGTTCGCAGATAGAAGAGGGATAGAGGAGAGGATAGGTGGAGAGGAAACAAACAGGTCGAAGAGGCGGGGATGGGGCCAGGAAAGGTGAGTGTAGGTAGGGAGTTAGGAAGGGGCTAGGTCAGTCCAGGGAGGACGGACAGGTCAAGGGGGCGGGATGAGGTTGGTCGGTAGGAGATGGAGGTGCGGCTTGAGGTGCTCAGCCTCTCTGCTCCTATGATGCTGCTTGGCCTGCTGTGTTCATCCAGCCCTGCACCTTGTTGTCTAGCAAAGGAGGAGTTTGGCATGCTTGTCCCTTAGTGATCAGTGCATTTGAGTATAGGAGTTGGGAGGCAGTACAGGATATTGGTTAGACCACTTTGGATACTGCATTCAATTCTGGCCTCCCTGCTTTAGGAAAGATGTTGTGAAATGTGAAAGGTTCAGAAACGATTCACAAAGACACTGCCAAGGTTGGAGAGTTTGAGCTATGGGGAGAGGATGAATAGGCTGAGGCTACTTTCCCTGGAGTGTCAAAGATGATGGGTGACCTTTATAGTTGTTTATAAAATCATGAGGGGCATGGAAACGGTGAATGGCCAAGGTCTTTTCCTCAGGGTGGGGAATCCAAAACTAGAGGGCAAAGGTTTAAGGTGATAGGGGAAAGATTTAAAAGGGATGTAAGGGGCAACATTTTCACGCAAAAGGATGTGCGTGTATGGAATGAACTGCCAGAGGTGGTATTGGAGGCTGGTACAGTTACAACATTTAAAAGGCATTTGGATGGGCACATGATTAGGAAAGGTTTAGAAGAATATCTGCCAAATGCTGGCTAATGGGACGAGATTAATTTAGGATATCCAGTCGACATGGACTGAGCGGTCTGATTTCATGCTGTACATCTCCGACTCTGTGACTAAGAGTCAACCACATTGCTGTTGGTCTGGAGTTGTATGTAGGTCAGACCAGCTAAGGGTAGCAGTTTCCATCCCTTAAGGACATTCGTGAACCAGTTGGGTTTTTCCTGACAATCAACAGTGATTCATGGCCATCATTAGACTCTTAATTAAAAAAAAACAAAAAAGCATAGAATTCGGATTCCACCATCTACCATAGTAGGATTGGAACCTAGGTCCCTGGAACATTCCTGGCTCCCTGGATTAACCGTGCAGTGATAATACCACTAGGCCATTGCCTCCCTGTCACTCAACATCTGTTCCCTTCTGTCGTGATTTTATCGCTGTTGTCTCGAGTGGTAGTTCAGAAGCTTCCACTAATTTCTTAATTATTATCTCATGCTGTATACGTCCTCCTCCTGAGATGATGTACAGCCTTCAACTTCACGCTATCATATGATCATATAAAACCCTAAAAGCTTACCTAATGACTAAATCAATATTATCCTGCTGAGTGTAGTATCACATTGTGTTCCAATCTGTACCCAACATTACAATTTGTTTTCAAAGGCCTTATTTCGTCTCTCCTCCACACCTGAAGATGTGGATGGTCACTATCTATATCTGTGATGGTATTTTCCACCTGAAGATTATTTTGATCTTTACATTCTCTAAAAGAAATTATTGCTAATTCTTAATTACTAGTACTTTGACACAAATGCTTAACTTCTAAACTTAAAGATGCTGCAGCTTTCTTTCCTTAAACTGTATCCGGCATCCAACTTGTAGATATTTATTTTATTCCTATCAATTGTACTATGCTCTCAGAAAGAAGCACATTTACTGTTTCTATCTTCTCGTAATTCAATATTCTTAACAGAAATCAGAAAATTCTGCTGATTCCCAGGCATTAATATCTTTGAACATTTTTAAGCATCTATACTTTTCACAATTCTCTTTCTAAAACCTATATTTTGTCTATGTGTGTCGTTTCAATTCACCCCTTTACTTGATCTCCAAGAGCTTTGGCCTTGGCAGCTCCAAGAATGAGGATCAAAGGAAGGTGTTCATTTAGTTCCACCGTTCATTTATTTTCCTGTCTGGATGCCCTTTCCTGACCACACGGCCTCAGCCTGACTGTTCTACTAATCTTATCTTATTCGACTCTGTGTCATTTATTTCATCTGTCTGTACGGCCATTCCAGACCACGTGGCTTCAGCCTCACTGTTGGGCCAGTATTCATTGGAGTTTAAGAGAATCAGAGATGATCTGGTTGAACTATACAAGATTCTTAGGGTGCTTGACAGGTAGATGTAGAGAGTTTGTTTTCCCCTTTGTCCGAGTTTTCCCATTAGAACCAGAGGGCATGATCTGAGTAAAGGTTCACCCATTTAAGACCGAGATGAGGAGCAATTTCTTCACTTAGCGTAGTGATATCTGTGGAATTCTTTACCAATGAGGGCTGATGAGGCTGTGTCAATAAGTATATTCAAAAGTCTGAGATAGACAGTCAGATTATTAGTCAGAAAGGGAATCTAGTGTTATGGGGTAAGCCAAGGAAGCGAAATTGAGGTTTACCAGTTCAACCATGATCTCATTGAATGACAGAGCAGGATCAGTGGGCTGAATGTCCTAGTTCTGCACCTACTTCTTATGGTTTTATGTTTCAGATGCAAGATGTTTAATGGTGAAATGTTACAAAACGCCAAAGAATTGCTGATGCTGGAAATCAGAAACAAAATCAAAAATTGCTGGAAAAAATCAGCAGGTCTGGCAGCATCTGTGGAGAGAAAGCAGAGTTAACTTTTCAGGCTCAGTGACCCTTCTTCAAAACTCAAGAAGAGTCACTGGACCCGTAATGTTAATTCTGCTTTCTCTCCACAAATGCTGCCAGTCCTGCTGGGACACAAATGTTACCTGTAGTGTTTGTGGTAAGATGGTTGAAATGTTCACAATTTTGCGATTTTTGTTTTGATAGTGTTGATTCCTTTTTCCATAACACTATGATCATGCTTTTTTTACGTTTAATTTTTGTTTGCGAAGGTAGTAGGAGTATTACCAATAGTTTATAGTAAGGTTATATTTTAAAAATTTCTTCTCAACCTGAAGCATTAAGAATCTTGGAAGCATTCACTTCTTTTAAATAAATAAAAAAGATGAGCGAGGTCGATGTCAACATAGATTTCTTAGAAAATGAATCTGGGGAGATACTTTTGGGGGATAAGGAAATGGCTGAGGAGTTTAACAGATATTTTGCATCAGTCTTTACGGTAGAATATACTTTGAACATCCCCTTATCATTAAGTGGGGTGTTGGTGTGTCGGGGTGGGGTGGGGGGGGTGGTGGGAATTAAGTACCATCACCATCACTAAAGAACTGATTTTGAGACAAAGTAATGAGGTTAAAGGCAGTTACATTCCCTTGCTCTGACGGCTTGCATCCTAGAATCCTAAAAGTGGCTACAGAGATAGTGGTTGAATTGGTTTTAATTTTCCAAAAAATCATGGATTTTGGAGAAGCACTGGGAGATTCGAAAATTACTAATGTTGCACCATTATTCAAAGAAAGGAGTCCAAAAGCAGGTAACTATAGGCTAATCAGCCTTACATCTGTTGTTAAAATCAATTATTCAAGAAGTAACAGCAGCACATGTGGAAAATCATAATCTCATCAAATAGAGTCACCGTGGCTTCACGGAAGTGAAATTGTGACTGACTAATTTATTAGAGTCCTTGAAGGAAGTCTCAACCTGAGTGGATAGAGGGGAGCCAGTAGATGTGTTGTATTTGGACTTCCAGAAGGCATTTGACAAGGTAACTCACAAAAGGTTAAGTCATAAGATGAGAGCCCTTCGTGTTGGAAGTAGTATATTGACTTGTGGGCAGGAGACAGCGAGTGTGGATAAGGGGCTCTGATTTGATTTCAGTGACCCATCATCAGATCGATCTGCCAATCTAGTTCATTGATGGGACCTGGAGGCCCCATCAGATATGTCTGATATTCTTCTTGTTTTGCTCTAAATAAAGTCTAACAGTTCAGTTGGTCCTAACTAGAAAAGCAGTGATAAACTTTCAGTACTTTGATTCTGATGCAGGGTCACTGGACTTGAAGTTTTTTTTTCCCTTCCATAGATGCTGCCAGACCTGCTGAGTTTCTCCGGACTTTCTGCTTTGTAGCAGGACAGGACCTTTTTTTGGAGATTTAGGAACATGTACTTGTTGAGGTGGATTTGGTGATGGAAGTGGATTGGGACACTACATGTTGTGCTCCAGTGCAGCAGGGTGAGTCTGCTGGAGAACGGAGAGTAAGCTTGTATTTGTTCTCATTAGTGCTACCTATCAACCTGAATGCAGTGTGCAGCCAAAAAGGTTGTCAGACCTATTTCAAATGCATTACCTTTCTTTATTTAACAGGCAACTTAACAAGCAAAATGTTTTTTTCAGTAAAAATCTTAAAATGTCAATCCAGTTCTTTAATTATTTTCATTGATTGTTTTGGAAATTTGTATTGTGAAATTCACTTCTTGTAGGGACAAGCACAGTTGGAATATCTTAGATTACATGGTATCAACTTGATGTACTTTATCTTCCAGGTCACAAATCACAGAGGGAAGAATTGGATTCTATCCTTTTTATATTTGAGGTAAGAATGCTAGATATTGTCGGCTGTTGATGTTCTATTAACTGCTGTAAAATTACTCTAATACCTTGAGGCAAGCTTTTTTGTTATTTTGTTTGAAAAACAGCAAATCAAATAACCCAGAGGAGTGCTTGAAGTATACATTTGTTGGAAGGGTAAAACACAATTAAGACAGGAAGTTTGAAGGAACACGGGCAGAGAAGTGGCAAGAAAAGCGAAGACATTGTTTTACTTGAAAAGTATTTGTTTCATTTTTTGCTTCCAATTTATTGTTTGATATCTTAGTCTGTCACTCTTGATTTGACGGAACAGAATTTAACTAATTCAATCATTGAAGTCAGTGGCCATGATAAGTAGTGATTACATTATATAGCACCCCATTTTTTCATTCACCTGTATCTTCCAACTCAACCTAGCACTACCTTGGAAGAATATCTCATGTAATTTCAAGTTTTTTTTTACTTGCTTAGGTCTACCCTGGTCTCCATTTGTATGTTTTCCACCAGATGCAAAGTTGAATAAGTCTTAGTTGCAGGCAAAATTGAAGGAAGTCTTTTGAGGGATGTTTTTCTCTTTTTAAGAAAATGTGATACAGAGCTATATCTTTAAAATTTTGTTTTCTGAGAGTGATTCATACTCGACTCCATTTGTTATCTATGCTGATGGTACTACTGGACAAGTCAAATGCCAGAATCTGGCTTGATAAATCAAACATTATTTTAGATAATGTGGTGGCTAGTCACGAAACACAGTCCTGAAACTACAGTTTCTTCAACAACATAACAGAAGTTGATTACACAAAATGAAAGCCAATAGAAAACCCAAGCTGTCCACATATAAAACACATTTTGAAAGATCTTAAAACACATTAACTTCATTACACCCCTTTATAATCTCTTGGCATCCTCCTCACAACCATTTTTGTTACTTTTCCGGGGACCGGGGCACATCATCCTACCCCCTAGCCCTTCATCTTTTCTTTATGTTCTTCCTCCCTGCTCTCTTGAGAAGAGGTTTTTCAGGTTCTTTCCAGAATCTAGGGAATTATGGATGATCACCCCCAATGCATCTATTATTTCTGCAGGTAGGCAGGCAATACTCTGCTCAAAACCAAGGTAATGAGCTTGAAGACAAAGGATCAGGTTACACTAGGCAGTCTGAGAACTGGGCAGGTCCTGCAGGAATTCCCTGAGACAATCTTGTTCATTAACTGGGCTTTTGCTAACTGATGAGAAGAGGAGCCAGCACCAAGTCCCTGATGCCACAATTTGCTTAGCTGCATAGGAGTGGAGAAAGCAGTATAGTAGAGCAACGGCAATGAGGAATTTGTTAGTCAGGGGAGTTGACAGGATTTGTGCAGCCATAGTTGTGACTGTAGGGTGGCTTGTTGCCTCACTGGTGCCAGGGCCGAGACACTGAAAAGCAGGACCTCAAAATCAGTTTCCCCAGTATTACATGCCAGCAACACAGGAATGGGAGGGTTAAGTGATTTGAACACATAGTTGGAGAATTGGTGTAGGAGGGAGGCCATCAGATTTCCATAACATGGTACTGGTTCTGGGGTTTTTGGAACTTGTATAAGACAGGATTTATCTTAGCAAAGTCGATGCTAACATTTTAGAGAATTGGTGGTGCTGCTGTGGAGCGTTTAAGCTAGATTGACAAAGAATGGAAAGGTGAGCAGAAGCTCACATTGGAGGGCAAAATTGTTAACAGGAAGTAGAAAAGTAACGAGCAACATTAAATACAGAAGAAACAAAGGCAAGCATCAAAGAGGTACAGAACATGGAATAATGAGAAAAAGATAAAGCTAGGGGAACTGTTTGTGAACGCATCTGAAGCCTAAGCAGCAATGTTGATAATTTGAATGCTCAAATAGAGATAAATGGGTCTGATTTAATTGGCATTGATTACCGGGACATGATTAGAAATGACTAAGACTAGAACTAAATATTCAAGAATGTTTGTAATTTAGGAAGGAAGGGCATAAGAGAAAATGAGAATGGACGCATTAAAGGGGATGAGATCAGTACTTGGTGAGAGAGGATCTTTGATCAAAGGATCAAGATGTAGAATCAGTTTTGGCTTTATAGGCCATGAACAGTAGTAGCAATGTTGGGTACAATACAAATCAGGAAATTAGATACACCTGTAACATGGGTAATTTTTAATAATTTTAATTTACACAGACTCAGATCAGCACTAATACTGTGAAGAATTAGTATTTGATGTGTGTACAAAATTGGGTTTTGCAGCAGTGTGTTGAAGAGCACTTTGAAAATGAGCTATGTTATGTAACATGAAAGGGTTAATTAACAATCGTACTGTAAAGGAACCTTTTGGGGAATAGTGACCACAATGTGACTAAATTTTATATTGTTTGGAAATGGTATAATTGATTAGGAAACTAGAGTCTTAAATCTGAACAAACAAAGGTATGACGGGGCAAGTTGATAAAGGTGGATTTAGAAAATTTCTATTACTAATTTCTCAATCCTTATTTTCTTAGGTAGCTATGTTATGGATGTGCCGTTGTTGGACTGGAGTGGACAAAGCCAGAAGTTAAGTGACACCAAGTTATACTCCAACAGGTTTATTTGAAACCATAAGCTTTCGGAGTGCTGCTGCTTCGTCACTTCACCTGCTGAAGGAACAGCGCTTCAAAAGCTTGTGATTTCAAATAAATCTGTTGGACTATAACCTGGTGTCATGTGACTTCTGACTTTATTTTCTTAGTCATTCTTTACTGGTTTCTAAAGTCTGTTCATTCATCTGACCTACCATCAATTTTTGCATTAATTATGCTTTTTCTTTAAATTTTATACTATTACTAATATCCTTATTTAACCATGCATAGTACATTCTTCTCACAGACTTTCCTTCCCAATGAAATATGTCTTTGCTGATAGTCATGAAGGATTTTAAATGACTGTCTCTGCTTCTCTACTGTCTTACCTTTTTAACCTATTTATCCAGTGCACTTGAGCCAATACGTCTTTATACCCTTATGCCTTTATTTAAGTTTAAAACTCTCTTCTCACATCAGACTGATTATGGAATTCGTTGTGTTATGATCACTGTTGTTTAATTACTCTTTTATTTTGAGGTCATTCATTAATCTTGACTTGTTGCATTTTGCTAGGTTGGCCCTAAAACATACAGCCTGAAATTGTCCTGAAAACACTGATGTCACCTGCAAGGCTTCCTTTGCCAAGATAGATTTGCACAATCTATATGAAAATTAAAATCACCTGTGATGAATGCACTACCTTTCTCTACATGGTTCCATTATTTCTTATGTATATTCTGTTGTACAGTGTAGCTACTGTTGAGAGCCTATAAGTTGCTCCCAACAAGTAACTCCTTTGCTATTTCTTCCTCTTCCTAAACTCATTCTACACCTTGATCTCCGAACTAAGATAATCTCTCACCATTATACTAATGTAACTCCAAATTTAAAGATATCCCACCACCATTTCCTAGCCTCCTGTCCTGCTGAAATGTAAAATACCCTTGACTGTTCTAGGCTTCAGCCCACAACCATCTCTGAAATGGCTACTGATCATTCGTACCTGTTTTGATTTGTGCTCTCAATTCTTATGATTTGAATACTGTATGCTTTCTGGTGTGTTAAGTGTGTTAAGATTTGCCTTTATATTTTCTTGCAAATTCTGGCCTTATGTTCTAGTACACTCTTGAGTCTTAGCATGGTTCAGGTGAAGATTACCCTGACCTTCCCCAATACTGGTAACAAAGCTCAATGAATCTGCCACAATCGACTCCCCAATCTTATTTGCCCTATACCAATTTTCTCTTGACTAAACTTTCTCATTTAGTCTCTAGTTGCTCATAATCCCTGTGGGAGAGGCAGTGAGTAGGAGGCAAGTAGCAAGAGTTAAAAATACGCTGTTATTTCATAAAGGTATTGAGGAATGATCTGTATTTAAATTTACAGAACATACCTTTTTTTGATGGGAAAGGTCCTATTGGAACCTATAACTTTTACTTTGGGTGTAAGGGGATTTTCAGGGAGGAATTGCTGGATTCTGCCAATAACTTCTGTTAATAGTTACATAAATGTGCAATGTTTCAAATTTTGTTGAATGTCAGTGGATTTTAGGAAATACTATTTTTTTCACTTAAGTTATTTACACATTTTTCTTTTGAAAATAAAATGTTAAAAGTATTAAATAATCTGATAAATAAAACAAGATTTTGATTGACTGAGAAATGAACTCATAGATATTCAGCCACAGTTGCAGTGCTCATGATACAATCATTGATGTCTGATAAGTGATTGCTAACTCTCTTTAGAATTGAGATATGCTGGAGGCTTGGGTGTAGTCCTTTGAAAACTGAGAGGAATTTTGCATTAAGATTAAACTGCTTTCTAAAATAATGTATTTACTTGTTTACATTCAACTAAGATACAGACTTTGGAAAATTAGTGTTATTCAGTTATGTAGACGGTGATTCTGTTAAATGTCATACTTAGTTTGTAAAGTGTTTTTAAATATACTTTTACAGAGTTTACTTTTGAGTTATCTAAAAACATCAAAAGAGTTCTTTCCTGCATGCTGCCTGTTCACAGTAAATTATTCTCATTAAATATGAACTTGCAAACCAATCCCTGATTAAATTAGGAAATTGAATTGCCAGTTGGCTATATCTTTGCTGCTTTCAGATTTAAATGTTGGACATCACGTTTTTGATGAGTGGTTTCTAAGTTATGTCCTGTGAATACAGTGTAATCTTCAAACTCTAGCACAAAATCCCTTCAAACATCAGCTCACTTTTGTTATTACATATTTTTTTCCTGGTTTGTGGACAGAAAGGTTTGGAGAAAGTTTTCCTGGCATTATCAGCTTTGTGAATTGAAGCTTAAGTCAGGTATCAAAATCTGTTAGGAGCAGCAATTAGAAATCTGGAAACTGATGGGAACATTGATTATGCAATGTTCTTATGTCATATGAAGTCAAGTTGAATATCCTGATTAAATTGTCCAATTTATTCAGTTTTGTGGTTTAAATTAGGATTTTAAACAGTTTGAGGATGTGGACAAGCCACCCATAGATAATTTAATCTGCCATAGTTTGCCATTTGGATATACATATATAGAATAATCTGAAGAAAATGCTTCTCATTTCATGATGCTGTTTTGTGTTAATTGGATAAATAGGAGATTAGGGAAATGACAAGATTCAGGGAAACAGGTTGTAGGTTGAAAAGTAATGATAATGCATGACATTGATGTTTCATGGCATCATACAGTACAGAAGAGACCTTTGGGCCATTGTGTCTGCACCAATAAAGGTTACTCTAAATTTACACTAATACATTTCAAGTTCTCATCTAATTAGAATGTAAGAGTTGAACAATACAAATGTCCAAGAATGTTTCTTGCATACTAACATACCTGTTGCTGGAAAGGATCTTGGAAGTGAGGCAAATCATGTAAATTATTTGTGTAAGAGGAAAATGAACTTCTTTTTATGGTGCCTTTCGTTACCTCTGGCTTGGGACCCCCAGCTTTTACATTGTAGTCACTGTAATGTTGTAATCACAGAAATTGTCCAATAATAGTAAGTGTAGTAATGCCTAAATAATCTGTTTGAGTGTGGTTGGTTGAGGGATATAGTGGCAAGGCCACTGAGGAAAAATAGTGCCAATTTTATGCCTGCTTGAAAGAACACGTGGCCTTTGTGCTGCATTGAACATTGAGCAAAAGTCTCTATAATGAGATCTAAACCCAGAATGTTCTGACACTGGCATTAATGCTACCACCTGAGCCATAGCTAATGTCGTGGTGCATGACATTTCTTCTATTTCATTTGTGTCTGTCATTGCTTACTTTGAAATCTAAACTGGATATTAATAATACAGGTATACCCAACACAGATTTTTCAGGATAATCGGGAGTGTGCTGACCCCAAACATGTGTTTTAACCCTACCGTAGATATTTGCTATGATGCTTCCACAGAATCAGTGCAGAAAATAGGTGAGACAGTGTCAACGGTGTGAAAAGCAATTAACGTTTCAGGCCTATGATCTTTCATTCGAACTGGGAAAAGTTTAAAAATGCACAAACAAAATACCGCAGATGCTGGAACTCTGAAGTAAGTACAGAAAATGCTGGAAAATCTAAGGCCAGGAAGCATCTGTGGAGAAAAATATACAGTTTCAGAACTGTGGAAAGGTAGACATGTGAAACTTTTAAAGCCAGTGGACGTTGAGGGCAAGAAGACCAGAGAACAAAGGAGGTCTGTGATAGGGTGGAGGCCAGAGCGAATGGGAAAAGATTCCCTATTGCAACGGTGTGGCAATGAGTTAGGGTTAGGGTTAGGCTTAGGTTTAGGCTTAGGCTTAGGGTTATGAAACAAAAGTACTCAAATAAGGTGCAAATTGGCTACATAAAAAACATTTTTAATATGACAAGCAGAAAGTACGCATAAATGGGCCTTGTAGGTTGACAGGATGTTGAGTAGTGTGCCATATGGATCGCTGCTGGGCCCTGAAATGTTTATAAATGACTTGGATGAAGGGTCAGATGGTATGATTGCCAAAATTGTTGATGCCAGAAAGATAGGAAAATAAGTTGTGAAGAGGACACAAAGATATTGATACATTCGGTGAGTGGGTCAAAGATGTGGCAAGTGAGGTATAATGTAGGAAAATGTGAAATTGTCCATTTTAACAGGAAGAATAAAAAGTAACATATTATCTAAATGATGTGATATTGCAAAGCTCCAAGATGCAAATACATCTGGGTGTTCTTGTGCATGAACTGCGAACTGTTAGTGTGCAGATATGGCAAGCTAATATGATTTTATAATCTAGCGCACAGGGAATTGAATACAAAAGTTAGGGAGGTAATACTTCTGTTATACTGGTACTGGTGACACTGCATCTGGAGAGCTGTGCATATTATTGTTCATCTTATTTAAGGAAGGTTCTAAATGTATTGGAAGCAGTTTGGAGGAGGTTTATTTGAAACCAGGAATGTGCAGATTGTCTTATGAGAAAAGACTGGACAAGCTACGCTTGTATCCACTGGAATTCGGAGGTGACTTGATTGAAACCTACAAGATCCTGAGCTGCTTTGATAGGATAGATGTGGAGAGGTTTCCACTTGTAGGACAATCTGTAATTAGGATTCACTGTTTTAAAATTAGGGATCATCCATTTGAAGCAGACATGGCAAATTCTTTTCTGGGCTTTCTCAGTCTTAGGAATTCTCTTCCTGAAAGATTGTGGAAGCAAAGGACTTGACTATTTTAATTGGGCTTTCTCAGTCTTAGGAATTCTCTTCCTGAAAGATTGTGGAAGCAAAGGACTTGACTATTTTAAGGCATAGGTATATAGATCCTTGTTAAGCAAGGGGTTGAATGATTATCTGGGTAGGTGGGAATTTGGATTTGAGGTTACAATTGAATCAGCCCTGATCTAAATGAATCATGGAGCAAGCTGAATGGCCTCGCTCGATTCATCTGTCCATATGCAAGAGCTACTCTCAGTAAGTGTCGATAGCTTTATTTTGCTGCCAACTGATGTTACTCTTAGACAACTCAGAGCCCAGAATGAAATCTGGATTGATAGGTCTTTTTAAATTTAGCGAGGAGGTCATTCACTGAAACATAAGCATGCAAGGCTACAGATTTTCTTTTAATAATAGAACAGAACTTTGTTACATAAAAGAAGAAAACCCAAATTAAATCAAAACAGACCAAGCTATCTTAATATACAACATATTTCAAAAGATTGTTAAGTACGAAATGAGAATCGGCCTCATCACTCTCCAACACCATCCTGTAATAGTAATTCAAACTCTGAGAAATTTCTCTTCTATACCAGAATTTTAGGTTTAACCCAACTGCTTCTGCCCAGTTTTGTCCTGTGAACCGTGAGTACTTCTTACACAAAACTCTTGACATGGGAAAGCTTTGACTTTCTCTGTCGTAATAATCTGCTGAGTTCATTCAGATGCTCCTGGTCTTGAAGTTTCATAAGCTTAACATTCACATCATCGCAACTAAACTTTCCCAGAACTGTCCATGAACTTTCCTAGAACTCCTTTCTAGGAGACAAAGTATATATACTTCTGACTTAAATTATGTCTCCTTCAAAAACTGCCCCTAAAAGCTTTCAGTCTCTTGTTTGTAAGCTAAAATTGATCCTTGATTATTTTAAACTATAAGCAAGCTGGTGCCTTCAGTATTTACGTTCCCTGTTGTAAACCCCACAGCATCAATAGTCTTCCATTAGCAGTCCAGATGTTTTGCAGTCACCTGCTCCCTGATACATACTGGATTAGGTCACAATTCAAGAAAGACTTAACATTTTTTTGTTTCAAACAAAAAAGTAATCAACACCCATATGCTACAGCTCTAAACATGATATCAACATGTATGTAAACTACACACCTTTCATCATATAATTTATCCTGTGCTACTGATAATTAGGTAGACTGTTTAACTGAGTTACATTTGTGATTTTGATTTTTGTCCGGTGCCCTTCATGGCCTGTTGAACCAATTTTGGTTTAATTGGGCTGTTTGATTTATTTTAAAATATTAGAAAGGAGGATTGGTGGCAGCACTACATCAATCACAAGTCAAGTGTTGATTTCTCAACATTTGACATTTTAAGAGGAGTTTTCAGTTTGAAAGGTTTTGTTTTATATAAACCGCAGCTCTGCTGAAAGAGTTCAGGAAATCTGCATGTGCCAGGTCCACAGAATAAGTGAAGAGCACAAAACCATCTCTTTTTCTCTTAAAAACTTAATCTATTTGTTGAGTCTTTGTAAGCAAGCTCCAGCTATTTAACCACAGAAGCCATCACATATGCTTAATTCTGATTTCAGGGGTTGATGTCTTCATTTGAGCAAGAAGCAACTTGAGCAAAGGGCCCAATAGTATACCACAGAGACTAATTGGGACTTTCTCTTTTAACATTCCTGTTTTTGTATTGCTTTAATCTTGGTATTTGTAATTTTTTTGGTTAATTTTGCCTCTCTATTCTTATGGAAACCTCAGCAATAGCTGGTAATAAACTAATGTGTCCTGTTTAAATAAAAGCTTAACACTTTTAACTTGAATCATGCAAATTGAAAAAGAGGCTAAAGGAACCAGATTCATTCACAGTTTGTTGACAATGTTGTGGACATGCTGGATGCTTGTGACAAGTTTCTTTTCACCTTCATCCATGACTCTGTCAAGACGTCACTCTCCCCTTCCCACCACCCACATTTTAAGTTTCCTGGTTCTAACACACAAATTTTCACTATGGATACAAATGTCTTCACAGTTCCACTTTCTACCAGTTATTCCTTCAATGGAGACCCAACCAATCTGACTGAACTTCTTCCTATATTGAATAACTTCCACTTCAGTTCACTCACTCCCTCCAAATAAAAGTTGTTGGTATGGGATCCCACATGGGGCCTAGTTATTAGCTGTGTTTTTATGGAATTTGAAGAACATTCTCTGTTTTAGGCCTACTTGGGCTCCCTTTTACTTTTGCCTGAACTAGAAACATTTTCATTTAATTTACTTCCAATTTCCATCCTTCTTTGTTCTTCACTCTGTTCATTTTGGAGTGTTGCATTCCTTGACTACTGTGACTTATTTTCTAAGGATTAGTTTATAGCCTATTATAACCTCTGACTCCAGCTATTTCAGTTACACTTCTGTTTGATGTACAGACTAAGTTCCATTCTCCGAGTTTCCCTTTCTCTACTACATCTGTTCTGATGATGCAATCTTCCAAATTGGTTCTTCTCATTTTGTCCCCCATTCCCCCTGCCTCCCCAAACCAAGGATTCTTGATACACTGACCCTTGGCCATTGTTGTCAGGACCCTTGATCATGTTTGTCTCATTTCCTGTTCCTCAGTTTTCACTCCATCTGACTCTCCTAGAACCCTGGCAGAGTTCTTATTGTGTTCTGCTGCCACCACCCCAGTTTCCATGTTAAATAGATCTCCCTCTACTGTTTCTATCACCTATCAGCAAATGCCACCATAAGCATATCTTTCTCTCCTCTCCCCTTTAAACATTTCTAAGGGACTATTCATTTGAAATACCCTAACCCATGGCCCAGTTAATCATAAACTCTTCCTTTGGTACTTCCATGAAAAGTTCAGAAGATTAAACACCTGCCTTTTTACCATCCAAGGCCTGAAATAGACTTTTCAGGTAAAACAGCGGTTTAAATGTAACCTTAAGAAACAACAACTTGTCTTTTGCTTTGTCATTTCCCAGCCACCCACACTCAATATTCAGTCTATAATCGCTGTCCTCCATTTTGTTTCCTTTCTCGTGCATGTTTAGTTTCACTCTTGTTTGTCTCTTTTCTTCTGTTTTCAGATGGCATCAGGTTGTCATTCTGCCGTTGTCCTCAAGATGCAACTTTGATATCTAGTCCATTTGGTCATTTAATTTTTCCTGCCTTCTACCTAATCATAACCCTCCTTTTTTTTGTTTTTCCATCGTCTTCCTTTCACCTATTACATTTTTAACTTTTTGCTGTTCTGATGAATAGCCATCTAACTGAAACATTCTCTCTCTTCAAGTTCTGCCTAACCTGCTGGGTATGTCCATGCTTTTCTATTTTATTTTGGATTTCCAGCACCAAAGGTATTTTGATTTTTGTACTGACTTTTTGCATTGACATCGTTTACAATTTGGCACTGAATAGCAGTATAGATGCTTGAACATTGGGCAAATACATGTCACGGCATGAAGACTTTTGATGAGCTCTTTAAAAGGGAGAGGGGAGCCTCTGCACAAAATTTTAAGTAGGATTCCAACAACCATACTTGTGCATATGTAATGCCTTTCATTGAATGAAATAGCCCTAAGTGCTTCAGAGGCACAGAAAGCTTATTCAAGTTAGTAGGTTTAGGGTTTGTTTGAAATAAGCATAGTGAGGTAAAGGGACAAAGAAGTGTAGGGAGGGAATTCCAGAGTTTGTGCCCTAGGCAGTTGAAGCCATTGGCCAGGTAGACCAACCAAAATTGAGGGTGTACAAAAAGTTGGAGTTAAAGGAGTGCAAATATCCTTCCAAGAAGTGAGGCTGGAGCTGATTAGAGAAGTAGTAGGTGAGGCCAATGGAGGGATTTAAAAACAGAGAATTTTAAAATCCTGACATTGCTTGACTGGCGGTATGGTGGCACAGAGGTTAGCACTTCTGCCTTACAGTGCCAGGGACCCAGTTTGATTTCAAAGAAATCTGTGACTGTGGATGACATGGATGCCAGTGTGGAGTTCACGCAATTTCCCCTTGTCTGCATGGGTTTCTGCCGGATGCTCTAGTTACCTCCCGCAGTTCAAAAATATGTGCAGATTAGGTGGATTGGCAATGCTAAATTTCCCTGTAGTGTGCAGAGGTGTGCAGGCTAGGTGGATTAGCCATGGTAAATGGGAAATTGTGTGGATCTGGGTGGGATGCTGTTCGGAAACTTGGTGCAGACTCAATGGGTCAAATGTCCTCTATCTGTGCTATGGAGATTCTATGATAGGGAGCTATTTTAAGGTGGCAAACACTGGCACGATAGGAGAACAGTGCTTGCTGCAGATTAAGACATGAGCAGCAGAAGTTTGTAAAACCATAAAAAGTTCACAGGGTCAGAAATCGCACGACACCAGGTTATAGTCCGAGACAACAAGGTGCAGGGCTGGATGAACACAGCAGGCC
>NC_063339.1:52070291-52104707 GCF_021869965.1 Rhincodon typus | reverse complement strand
AGCAGCATCATAGGAGCAGAGAGGCTGACGTTTCGGGCCTAGACCCTTCATCAGAAAAGGTTATAGTTATAGTCAGGTTATAGTCCAACAGGTTTATTTGAAATACAAGCTTTCGGAGTGTAGTCCCTTCATCAGGTGAAGTGAGAAAGAGTGTAAAGAGTGTAGAAAATGCTTTGAAATAGTCTAGTCTAAAGGTAATTGCTCAGTCCTTTGAGTATAGGAGTTGGGAAGTCTTGTTGAGATTTTACATTAGTGAGGCCTCTTCTGGAGTAGAGTGTCCAGTTCTGGTTGCCCAGTTTAAGGAAGGATATTATTAAGCTAGAGAGGGTTCAGAAGAGATTTATAAGGATGTTGCTGGGTATGGAAAGTTTGACTTATAAATAAAGGCTGGATAGGCTGGGACTTTTTCACTGGAGCATCGGAAACTGAGAGGTGACCCTTGTACGTGTTTATAGAATCATGAGGAGTATAGATAGGGTTAATGGTAGATGACTTTTCCCTATGGTAGGGAATTTCAAGACTAGGGGATATATTTTTAGGGTGAGAGGAGAGCGATTTTAAAAAAGACATAAGGACAAATTTTTTTTGTAGAGGGCTGTTCGCATGTAGAATGAAAGTGGTGAATTTGGGCACAGTTACAACATTTAAAAAACACTTAGATAAGTACATGAATAGGAGGGATATAATAAAAGAACAAAAAACAGTACAGCACAGGAACAGGCCCTTTGGCCCTCCAAGCCTGCGCTGCCACATTTTGCCCTTCCACACTAAAACTGTCTTCACTTACAGGATTTGTATCCCTCTATTCCCTTTCTATCATATATTCGTCCAGGTGCTTCTTGAATGCTGCTATTGTATCTGCTTCCACCACCACCTCTGGCAACGCATTCCAGGCACTCATCATCCTTTGTGTGAAAAGCCTGCCTCACACATCTCTTTTAAACTTACCTCCCCGCCTCGCACCTTGAACCTGTGTCTAGAGTTTTTGAAAGGCATCCTTCCACCGCTACCTTCTGTCTCCTATGACTAAGCCAGTTCTATATCCATTTTGCTAGTTCACCCCTGATACCATGTGACTTCACTTTTTGAACCAGTCTGCCATGAGGGACCTTGTCAAAGGCTTTACTGAAATCCATGTAGACAACGTCAACTGCTTTTCCCTCATGGATCATCTCCGTCAGCTCCTCAAAAGACTCAATCAAGTTAGTGAGGCACGACCTCCTCTGCACAAAACCATGCTGTCTATCAGTGTTAAGTCCATTTGATTCTAAATGCGTATAAATCTTGTCCCAGAGAATGTTTTTCAATAATTTCCCTACCACCGACGTGAGACTCTCAGCTTGTAATTTCCAGAATTATCCCTGCTACTCTTCTTAAACAATGGAACAACATTGATTATTCTCCAGTCTATGGGACCTCACCTGTAGCCAATGAGAATACAAAGATGTCTATCAATGCTCCAGCAATTTGTTCTCTTGCCTCCCTCAATATTCTAGGGTAGATCCCATCAGGACCCGGGGACGTATCTACCTTAATACGTTTTAAGACATAGAACACCTCTTCCTTTTTAGTAGCAACTTGGCTTAGAAAGTCAACTCTCCCTTCCCTGAGATCATCCGCCAACAATTCCTTCTCTTTGGTGATACCAACACAAAGTATTCTGGCTCCACACATAATTCCCTCCTTTGTCCCTGAGTGGGCCAACCCTTTTCCTGGCTATCCTGTTGCCTTTTATATATGTATAAAAAGCCTTGGGATTTTCCTTAATCCTGTTTGCTAATGACTTTTCATGACCCCTTTTAGCACTTCTAATTCCTTTGTTTAATTTATTTCCTACTTTCTTTATATACTTCAAGGGCTTCATCAGTTCCCATGCCTCTTGACGTTACGTATATTTCTTTTTTCTTTCTGACCAAGGTCATAACATCCCTGGTCATCGAAGCTTCATGTAACTTGCCATACCTATCCTTCACTCTCACAGGAATGTGCTGCTCCTGAACTCTTATCAACTACCATTTGAAATACTCCCACATATCTGACATAAATTTACCCTCATATTGTCCAGGAGCAAGCAGGTGGGACTAGTTTAGTTTGGGATTATGTTTGGCATGGACTGATTGGACCAAAGGGTCTGTCTGTTTCAATGCTGTATGACTACATAACAAAGGCATGAATGAGGCTTTTGGTACCAGTTGAGCTAAAACAGGGGGAATATTATGGGAGTCGCAACAAATGATCTTAGTAGGGGAGGAAATAAGGTCAGAAGTCCCTCCTAAATCAAAGGTGACCCCAAAGTTGCAAACCGATTGGGAATACCTCACGCTGTGATTAGGGAAACAGACGGAGTTAGCAGCTAGGGAACAGGGATTATCCAGGGTCCAAAAACAATGGCTTCTGTCTTCCCAGTGCTTAATTTATGGACATTTTTGCCCATCCTGTATAGGATGTCCATTATAAAGATCAACATAGTGTACATCCATTACATGGATGATAAGACTTTAATGGTTATGTATTTGTCGGAAAGTTATAATGTTGTGCACAAAAATGCATTTCCAATTTACAATTTCTTAGTGGAAAATCAGAATATGCTATTTTGGAGACGTGTAAGTTAAGTTTTTACAGAACAAGCTTTTTGTATTTTTTTTATTTGCTGCCTTTATATCCAAACTTGATCCAAATTGAAATATTCTTTTTTACATTCTTCTTCACAGAAAATTTTACAACACCTTCCAGAAAGAATTCAGAGCAGATGGCAGTTTCACAGTATAGGTAAGTTTAAATGTTGTTTATTTGAATGTTGATTATACCAATCATGTTTTTCAAAAGAGTGAATGTATATCTTTAACTGTGTTCTTTGCAGCAGCCTTGTGTAGTCAATAGCCTAAAAAATTGCAAAGTTTTCAGCTAGCACTAAGAAATTGGAGCAGGAATAGATCATAGGACACCCAGAGCTTGCTCTGATATTTGGTATCATCCTTTCTGATCCACAATCTCAAATGCACTTTCCTGCCCAGGTAAGGCCGCATCCAGATAAATACTGAAACAACTGTGGATGCTGGAAATCAGGAACAAAAACAGAAGTTGGTGGAAAAGCTGAGCAGGTCTGGCAGCATCTGTGAAGAAAAAAAATCAAAGTTAATGTTTCGGGCCTGAGAAGGGTCACTGGACCCGAATCGCTTACTATGATTTTACTTTTGTTTTTGTAAGACTGCAGCCAAGGTCTGTACAATTGCAGCAAGTCTTCCTTGTTCTGTATTCCAAATCTCTTGTACCATCTTTCTCTACTTCGCTGAGAATTGAAAAATTGTAATAGCCCTGATCATACTAAGTAACTGCACATCCACAGACACTCAACTTTCTGGGTGAATAAAATCACTCCTCAGCTCAGCCCTAAATGGCTGTTCCCTTGTCCAGAGACTGTACTGTCCAGTTCTACACTCACACGTGAAACAGCCGTTATATCTAATCCATCATGCCACACAGAGTCTTGTTATGTTTCAATAACTTTTTACTAAATATTAGAGAGTATAGGCCCATTCAAATCAGTCTCTTCACAGAAAATTTTCTTGTCCAGGGAATCAGTTGGATGAACTTTGCTTGGGAATTGTGACCAAAGCTTTACCTGGAGCTCCAGATCTGGCTGCATTTAAGCTCTATACAATTAAACCAAGTCTTCCTTAATCTGTACTCCAACTCCCTTGTACTATTGGGCAACAGTTATTTATGTCCTGTTAATGTTCAATTTCTATGTTTTATGTAGAAGAATAACCAAAGTCCTCTGGAAATCAATGTTTAATGGTTTCTGAGAATCTTGAAAAAATATTCCCAAAGTGAATGAATAACTTCATACTCTTCTCCACACTCTATATCTGCTACTTTACTCCTCATTCATTTTATCTATTTATATCCCTTTGCAAATTGTGTCCTCTAACCTGCATATTATGCCACCTAGCTTTGTGTTATCAACCAACTAGGATTAATTAGATTTGGTCTCTTCATCCAAATCCTTAAAATGCAGTGTAATCAACTGAGGCCCCACTACTGACCTTTGTGCCATTGCACTAGGAACAACTTCATAACCTGAAAATTACCTGTTTATTCCAACTGTTTTCAATTCTGTCATTTAATCAGTCTCTATCCATGCCATCTCATGCAATTACCTCTCTCATGGTACTTTATTGTATGCCTTTTGAAAATCTAAACATTCTGTCCCCTTTATCCAGCCTGTGAGTTACGTCCTTAAAAAAAAAAGTCTCGTTTGCCAACCTGATCTTCCCTTTATTAAAACTCTGTTGCCTCAGTGTTAAAATGTGATGTTCTAAGAGTCCCATTATCATTTCTTTAGTAATTGGCTTTAGCATTTTCCTGATCATGTATCGGGCTAATTGACCTGCAGCTTCCAGTTTTCCTGGCCCTCCCTTCCTGAATCCAGTATTGCGTTTGTTACCTTGCAGCCTACTGGGATTACCCCAGTATCTGGGGAATATTTGAAAATTACAACAAAAGTGCATCTCCTATCTTTGCAGCTACCTTTTTTTTATTTGAAAGCCTAGGTGGAGATCATTGGATCAGCAGATTTGTTGTTTTTCAGTCGCTTTATTTTTCTCAGTAATTTTAATTTGCTGCAACTTTTTTAATGTTAGCATAGTCCAGATATTTGATCACTAGATTATGCTCCAGGACCATGAGTTCAACTCCAACCTTGTCAGCTAAGGAAATTATAATTCAGCTATTTAACACCCTTCCAATTTTTGTCTATCATAGTAAGCCTTATTTCAATCCTCTGTTTCCAAGATATAGTTCACAAATGATCAACACTGGTTCTGAATAATGACATTCCACATGTATGGCATGACAGAAGTCTTCCTATAACTGAGGTTGTTGACTTGTTCGCTGAGCTGGCTTATTTTCGTTCAGACGTTTCATCACCATGCTAGATGACATAGCAGTGAGGCCTCCAATGAAGCGATATTGTTCTACTCCACTTGGAATTTATACTGTCTGGTTTGTTACGGTGAGTAGTGTCATTTCCGGTTTTTGATCTATATGGGTTTGTATATGACAGTATAAATTCCAAGCGGAGTAGAACAACATCATTTCATTGGATGCCTCGTTGATGATGTCACCTAGCATGGTGACGAAATGTCTGAACGAAAACAAGCCAGCTTGGCGAACATGTCAACAACCTCACCCACAACCTGAGCTACAAATCTTTACTAAAACTTTAAATCTTCTTACAGCTAATATTTTGCTGAGAAAGATTACTTGTGATTTTCATTTTCACTTGCTTAATTTCAAGACTATATCCTCTGAATATTTCTGAATCAAGTCTTCAATGCAGTCATTTTCAGGAGCATTAAAAAAGGGCAGGTGGAAATATATGTATGACTATGTATATTTAAAGATAGTAATTTAGTAGTCAAACAACTTGCATAAAATGGTGATCTCTCCTTTTCCTTTTGGCAATAAAATAATGCTAAAGGGTAGAAAGGTTACCAAGAGTAATGCAGAGAATGCCAAGGACTTGATTATAAGTATTTACCAAGTCTGACCGAAATCTCGGACATTTTGTCCTTACAATGTTTCTGAGATATTTTCTTCAATGTTGCAAATGTTTTTCTTTTCTTTTGCAGGCTTGATTTTAAAGAAACTCCTTCATTTCGGGAACTCCTTGAAGGTTTTGCAGATTTTTTAAAAATCATCATTAGAAATATCCTGGAACCCAGTGTGATGAAATGCATTTTAAAATTTGTTTTCATATTAATCATGTTTTGCATCTTTTGAAATATTTGTTATCACAGTGCTTTCTTTTGATTATAAGGATTGATTGTTTTTGATATGTTTATCTTGTTAAAAACTTAATGTCCCCTTTAGTGAAGTCCAGCCCTTTGAATTGTACTTCAAACACGGAGTGTTTCATAAGTTCCATGACCAAGTGCTTGCTTTATCTTCTATAAGCCCTTAATTGTGTTATTGAATTTATTAGCTATGTAATGAAAATCAAGATTTTATCAATAAGTTTGAATAAATTTTCAATCCATTTCAGATAAGGAGAGAAGGTGTACGTCTCTTTTTGTTATGGATGCAAGCACTCCAACACAATTGCACTGAAGAACAACTCCATATTTTTGCCTGTCTTATTCCTGGTTTCCCACCACTACCTTCAGAGCAGGGACCTCGAACACTGGACAATCTGATCAATTCCACATTCTGTTTTCAAGAAAGTAAGAGCTATGCATTTTCTGTTATGCCTCTCACTAATATTTTGAAATCTTTTTCTTTTCTTTCCACATTATGGTGCAGCACTAGTACAGTTTAAATGCCTTGAATCAACTTACATAATTGAAATAATGCTTCAAGTCTGATATGATAGATTTTTCAGCAATCTTGATGATTTCAAACAAAACGCAACTTAGCAATTTATAATGAACCAATGCGAATAAAGGATACTAAACTTGTGTTGTAAAGACAGATTTGAGTCGGTGATAATATAGGAGCATAATATTGGGATGGCCTAGTGGTATTGTTGCTAAAGCGTTAATCCAGAGACCCAGATAATGTTCTGGGCACCCAGGTTCAAATCCTGTCACAACAGATGGTGGAATTTGAATTCAATAAAAAATAATCTGGAACAAAAAGTCTAAGGAGGACCGTGAAACTGTTGTTGATTGTTGGAAAAGTGCATCTGGTTCAATAATGCCTTTCAGGGAAGGAAAGTGCCATCCTTACCTGGTCTGGCCTACATGTGACTCCAGACCCATAGCAATGTGGTTGACTATTCAACTGCCCTCTGGGCAATTAGGGATGGGCAATAAATGCTGCCTAGCCAGCACCGCCCTCACCCAATGAATGAATTTTTAAAAAAATTCTTGTCCTTGAATAAAATATATATGTATTCACAGTGAAGTATTTTTGACATGGTTCATGTTATACATCTATATCTACCTGACAGCTCAAGTTACTCCAGAAGAAATCACTCCCCTTGTGCCCCCACAATCTGGAGACAAAGGACAAGATGATCTTACAAGCTACTTTCTTGATGCACTGCTAAAATATATGGTAATCCAGGTAGAAGCTTTATAGTACTAACCCTACTAAACCATTTGTTAAAAAACTTTAAGTTTAGTTACTCAACCACTAAACTAGAAATGACTGTGTATTTTAATCCAACAACAATGTTGATCTTGATTTCACTTTGTCATGTTAGTTCCCAGACTGTTTTTGAGCTGAACCCTTTGAAAAAATTTGTATCTTCTGCTGTGTCTGTCTCTCCCCTCCCCCCATCCAACACCCTTCTCTCTTTTGCACCTCCCCCATTCTTCCTCTCTCTCCCTCCACCTCCCTCCCTCTCTATGTCTTCTCTGTCTCTCTCTCTCTCTCTCTCTTTCTCCCCTTCCATCTCAACTGGAAGGGCCACCTGACCCAAAACGTTAACTCTGATTTTTCTTCTCAGAAGCTGCCAGACCTGCTGAGCTTTTCAGCAACTTCTGTTTTTGTCCCTGATTTACAGCATCCGCAGTCTTTCGGTTTTTAAAAAGCTCACGGAAACTGTTTGAACTGGAATTGTTTTGTACTTGAAATTCTGCTTTTTTGTGTAACATTTGGATGAACTATGCTGAAAATAGTAATGTAATCAAGTGGCTAGATAAAGGCTGTGATTTTTTCTTTCCCTGAATCATGTTACATGTCACCCCAATGAAAAGAGTATTTGGATTAGTTCTGTTTATTATGAAAAGTAATATATCTTCAAAGTACTCTTTGGAGCTTCATCAGGCTTAAAAACTATGAGGATTTTCTTTTCTGAGATAATAAGATGTAGAGCTGGATGAACACAGCAGGCCAAGCAGCATCAGAGGAGCAGGGAAGCTGACATTTTGGGCCTAGACCCTTCTTCAGAAAATTTTTCTGAAGAAGGGTCTAGGCCCGAAACATCAGCTTTCCTGCTCCTCTGATGCTGCTTGGCCTGCTGTGTTCATCCAGCTCTACACCTTGTTATGTCAGATTCTCCAGCATCTGCAGTTCCTATTATCTCTGAAAGGATTTTCTTTTCTGTTGTGTTCTATGTGTAATTTTTGCTGTATACTATGTGATCATAAATAACTTCCATATAATTCTGTTCATAGGCAAAGGGATTAGAATGGAAAGACAAGGAAAATCAGGAGAAAGGGTTTGCATTCTTATTTGCAAATTTCAAGAAGTACTATCTGCCTCACATATTTCCCAATTTTTCAATGGAGACCAGCTTGTTTAACCCAATCCTTGGTAAGAGTAATACTTTAATTTGTCTGAGTATGTATACATAAAATCAGATATTTGTGTTTAGAGGGTTATGGGTGTGATATTATTGTTTAAAAACCACCCTGACATATCAAATATAATTATACTAATCTCTGTTTGTCTTTTAAATATTGCAACTGTACCCACATCCATCATTTCCTCTGGAAGTTCATTCCGCACAAGAACCATTCTCTGTTTAAAAGACAACGTTGGCACTCGTCTTTTTTAAATTTCTCTCCTTGCATCTTAAAAAAAATGCCCCCTAGTCTTGAAATCCCCATAACAGAGAAAAGACACCTGCCATTCAACTTATCTATATCCCTCATGATTTTATAACTATCTGTAAGGTCATCCCTCAACCTCCTATGCTCCAGTGAAAAAAGGTCCCAGCCTATCCAGCCTCTCCTTATAACTGAAACCTTCCATTCCCAGAAACATACTGGTAAATCTTTTCTGAACTCTCAGTAGCTTAATAATATCCTTCCTGTAACAGGGCAACCAAAACTGCACACGGTACTCTGGAAGAATCCTTACCAATGTCCTGTACGACCCCAACATGACATCCCAACTCCTACACTCATAGCTTGAGCAACAAAGGCAAAGATGCTAAACCCCTTCTTAACTACCCTACCTACATGTGACGCAAACTTCAAAGAATTATATACCTGAACCCTTTGGTCTCTCTGTTCTACAGTACTACCCAAGGCCCTAATTTTAGCTATCACGGCTGATAGTCCACCTCAACCCTATTTTGCTGCAGAATCCCCACAGCTCTTGATATCTTTAATATTTAGAAATCTGTCAATTTCTGTATTCAGCATACTCAGTGAATGAACATCTACAACCTTCTAGGGTTGAGAATTCCAAAGATTTTCCACCATTTCAGTTAAGAAATCCCTCCTGACCTCAGTCCTCGATGAACAGTTTCTAATTTCCTATTCTGTCCCCTGGATGTAGACTGTTGAGCCAGGAGATCATTCTTTTTCTATCCATCCTGTCAAGCCTTGAAAGAACTTTGTTTCAGTTAGCTTTTGTATTGTTCCTGTGATGTGGGTAATTCTGGTTTGACTAGTATTTATCTCCTAACTGGCCTTGTAAAAATGGTGGCGAGCTGTTCTTGAACTGCTGTAATTCTTGTAGTATTAGTGCTGTTAGGAGGGGAGTTGCCGAATTTTGTCTCTGACAGAAAAGGAATGATGATACCATCTAAAGTTACAATTCTGAGAGATTTGGAGAGGCGCGAGCAGTTGGTGGTGTCCTTATGCACCTGTCCTTTCAGGTGGTCAAAGTCATTGGTTTAGAAGCTGTTTTGGGAGGCTTAGGTGAGTTGCTGGAGTGCATATTGTTGATTGTACACAAGCTGCCTTTGTGTGTCAGTAGTGAGGGGGGTGAATATTGAAGGTGGTGGATGGAGTACCAAGCAAACAAGCCACTTTGACATGGTGGTGACCAGCTTCTTGAGTATTGTTGGAGCTAAAATCAACCAGGCAAGTGGAGATTATTCCACCACAGTTCTGACTTGTACCTTGTTAATAGTGAGAAGGCATTAGGAAGACAGGAAGTGAATTACCTGCTGTAGAATCCCTAGCCTCTGATCTGTTTCTGTAGCCATAGTATTTATATGGCTAGTCCACTCCAGTTTCTGGTTAATCATAACCTCTCTCCTCTCTTCCCCCTCCCCCAGGATATTGATAGTGGATCATTAAGTGGGGTGATGCCATTGAAAACCAAGAGGTGATGGTTAGGTTCTCTTTTGTTGGAGATGATCCTTACCTGGCACTTGTGTAGAGTGAATATTACTTGCCACTTACCAGCCCAAGCTTCAGTATTGTCCAGGTATTGCTGTATATGACATGGGCTCCCCTAGTAGCTAGAGCATGACAAATGATAAGGCACATTGTATAATTAGTAGTGAAGGTATTTTCAGAGCAACCTGTTCAGGTGTCATTTCAGACCACACATACACAGGTGGGACTTGAACCTCGGCCTTCTGACTCAGAGATGGGGGTACTGTCACTGCAGCACAACAGCCCCATTTATAAGAAAGGCGTTAAATCAAACTTTTCAGCTGTGTTATTGCATACCTCTTGAGCAGGTAGAATTTGAACCTAGGGTTGCTTCAGAAGTAGGGAAACAACCATTATTCCACAACAAGCTAATCAGTGAATTTAATTACTTTTTTGAATCAACCCATTCAGAGATGTCATTACACACTTCTACAGCAGGTGGGACTTGAACCCAGGACTATTTGTTCAGAGGCAGGGACACTACTAGTGTGCCACAAGAGCATGAGTCTACTTAACAGTGAATATTTTCTAATCAACCTGTTCAGAGCTGTTATTACACACCTCTGAGGCAGGTGGGTCTTGAACTCAGGCCTCCTGGTCCAGGGCCAGGGGCAGTGCATCACAACAGGTCCTCACTTGTCAGTGGGGATCCTCACTTGTGATCTGATGTAGCTGAAGATGGTTGAGTCTAAGACACTGGTTCAGTGATAATGCCCCTACCTCTGAGCCAAAAAGCCTGGGTTCAAGTCCACCTCCTCGAGAAGTGTGTCATAACATGTCTGAACAGATTGACAAAAAATATGTCCTGAGAGTATCCTGCAGTAACTTCATGGGACTGAGGTGATTGACCTTCAATAACCACAACCATCTTCCTTTGTGCTAGGTATGACTCTAAGCAGCAGATAATTTTTCCCTGATTCTCATAGACTAATGGTATGCTAGGGCTCCTTGATGCCATGCTTGGTCAAATGCTACAGTGATGTCAAGGGCCGCTTCTCTCCCTTCACCTCTTTTTGCCCATATTTGGACCAAGTCTGCAATGAGGTGACAAACTGTGACCCTTGAAGAGCATCAGCAAGTAGTTTATTACTCAGCAAGTGCTACTTGACAGCACTGTTGATGACCTCTACCATGCTCAATTGTCACTCAATACCCAAACCTGTTGATCTTTCTTCGTAGAATAATCCAGCCAATTTATTACTTGAAGATTATGCAGCATATCAGAATATCGTGTATGTTGGTCAGACATGGAATATTAGCCTCGTCTTGAAATTCTACAGCAATATTAGGTTGCGTTTTAGACGTTTTGAATTTTATCTTGTTTTTATAGGGCTAACACTCAGGAAGGGCTATGATTGATCCTTTACTTGGGTTGGGGGGCTTGTTGTGGAGTGTGGGTGGGGGGGTTGGGGTCAGGTGAGGTGTGCGTGGGGGGGAATAGGGTGGGGTCGGGGGGATGGGGTCAGGTGGAGGGGATGGGGTCAGGTGGGGCGGGGTCAGATGGTGCGGGTGGGAGTTGGGGAAGGGTAGGGCAACCTGATATAAGTATATAAAATTATGAAAGAGTGGATATGCCAAATACTAAGGGGTGTAGGTTTAAGGTGAGAGAGAAAAATTTGAGAGAGATGTGTGAGAAAAGTTTACATAGAGGGTGTAGGTGCCTGCAACACACTGCCAGGTAGGTGGTTTTAACCAAAGGCAAAAAGGGAGACAAGTTCAATTTCTAATCTGTAGTTCTCTCACTTGATCTCTACCTCCTTTCTTGAAATTCTCATGGGCATTCAAATCGACACAAAGTCATGAGACAAGGCAAATGCGTTGTGGGTGGGAATAAAAGACTGTCAGCAGCACAGTTCTGCCACCATTCAGAATCACAGACACCAATGATTTGTTTTGTTTGGGATTTCTTTCAACTCTTTGCTAATGACATGGGGTTGTGGATACACCAATGCTCAGTCTTTCATTCACTGGTTGAGGATTTGTCCTTTTATTGCCTCTGAAAGTGGTTTCTCCCCTTTTTCCTTTCAACAAAGGTTTATAAAAGGATCAACTTGAAGGGAAAGGTGCAGGAGAGTAGCTAGCTACTAGGGATCTTCTTTTACTTCTCCACGGTGGGGGGGGGGGGGGAGAGAGAGAGAAGAGAGAGGTTAATGCTTTCTTTTTGCAGGCTGGCTGTTTCAGTTGTATTGTCCACATTCAAGGCTATACAGCCACCTGCCCAGGAACCAATCAGTTGGTTGTTACTATAATGAGTTCTCCTGAGCCCAGAGCAACTGGTCTCAAGTGAAAAGCCATTCATAAGACTGACTCTGAGCAAAATTGCTTGAACACACAGTAGTGCCATTCAATCTGGAATTCTCCTTCACTGCTTGAATAAAGGAATATTGTAGATACAACTCATAATGTATTCTAGTAACTCGCCTGTCAAAATGGAAATATCTTCTTACAAGTTTCCTTGGTTTAAAGCAGTATCTTTTTCCGTTTTTAGCCCATAGCTTCATCGAAATGAGATCTCTGTGCAAGGAGTATTTTTATTAAGAGCCTCCATCTCATTGAGAAAGCTCCAGGCCAAACTACAACTAACAACTTGTTCTGAAAGCTCTGTTCACATTTTGACAGTATAACAGATTGCATCACGAGCTGAGATGATCCTCAGCATTCGTAAAATCATCAATTGCATTCTTTATAGAAGCAAATTGTCTCTACAACAGATCTATATAATCGGAAAAACTGATTCATTCTTCCTTGGTACATACCCTATCTATGTACCAAGTTTCACTGAAATTTGTCAAATAATTTGTTTTTTTTCACCCTGATTCTTTGTTTGTTTTTAAACATTACCCTGACTGCCACTGAATGAGTCATGTCTGATCTGATAATTCTCAACTCCACTTTCCTGCCTTATCTCCATTGCCTTTTAGTTCCCTAAATGATTTGACGTCTGTCTGTCTAAGCCTTGAATATACTTAATGACCTGGCCTAACCAGCTCTTTGTGGTAATGAATTCCACAGGTTTACCACTCTTTGATAGAGAAAAAAAATTCCATCTCATCTTTGTCTTAAATGGGTAACCCCTTACTCTGAGGTTATGCCCTCTGGTCCTTGACTCTCTCACAAGAAGAAACATACTCTGTGTCTACCCTGTCAAGCCCCTTAAGAATCTTATATGTTTCTTCCCATTCTTCTAAACGCCAATGATTACAAGTTCAAACTACTCATACAACAGTTCCTGTATACCTCGGATCAACATGGTTAACCTTCTGACTCCTTCCAATCCAGTATACCTTTCCTTAGGTAGGAGACCAAAACTCTACACAGCATTCCAGCTGTGTCTCACTAGTGCCTTGTATAATTTTATCTTTTTACACTCCCTTTGAAATAAGGATCACTGTTCCATTTGCCGTCCCTATTACTTGCTGAACCAGGATGTTACCATTTTGTGATGCAGGCAGTAGGATCCCCACGTCTTCTGCAGCTTTCTGCGGTCTTTCCCAATTAAAATAATACTCAATTCATCTATTCTTCCTGCCAAAGTGCATAACCTCACATTTCCCACATTGTTTTTCATCTGCCAAGTTTTTGCCCACACACTTAACCTGCCTGTAGACTGTAATCCTTTCTAATTGCCTTCTCACCTATTTTTGTGTCATTTGCAAACTTGACTATCTTACTTTCACTTTTGTTGCCTAACTTATTAAAATATGCTATAATTAATTGTGGCCCTCATGGCCCTCCACAAGCTGCAGGTTGACAATCTGAAAATGCCCCTGTCTCACAACTCTCTTTTATTAGTTAACCAATTCTTTATCCATGCTGATATATTGCACTCAACACAGTTAAGTAACCTTATGTGCAGTAGCTTCTTGAATGCTTTTTGGAAATTCAAATATATTTACTGGTTCCCCTTCACCTACCATACTTGTCACCTCCTCAAAGAACTGATAAATTTGTCAAATATGATTTCCTTTTCATGAAGCTATGCTGATTCATTTGCTGAAATCTTTGAATGACTGGTGCGAGTGTTTTGAATTCATTTATTGTTAGCAAGAGAAAAATCAAGGTAAAGTCGCCATAGTCAAACCAAGCTATAGAGAATGATGGTTAGACCTGCAGGTCACCATGCCTCAGGTGAGGAGAGAGATTGAGACAGACAAATCTTCATGTTATCTGAACCAGGGCAGGAATTGAACCCCTGCTGTTGGCAAGACTGCATTGCAAACCAGCTAACCACCCCCTATCATGAGCTGTAACTGCAGTTGTTTTACAAAATTTGATATTTCCATCACGTGACATAATTTCGGTGCACTGTTTTTGATATAAACTGGGACAATAATTTCTGGATCTTCCATCAACTTCCATCAAATTTCAAGAATTTGTTCAAGTACATCAGAGGCTTGTTGTTCCTTTCTGGTTTTAAATAAAAGCTCAGAAGGCACATTTTCATTCAATGGTTAATGAAAATCTGTAAATTTTCCATGCTTTGTTCATGCTCAATCAATCAAAATTAATAACAAAGTAGTTTTTGATTGGATCAAGCAGTATGGAACAAAGGTTAGGTTGTGGTCTTTATCAGCCGTGATCTAAGTGAATAGTGGAATGTGTTCAACGGGTTGAATGACCTATTTGTGTTATTTTTCATCTCTGAACATATGAAGCAGTAATGCCAAGACTGTGTGAATGTATTATAATTTTACTGAAAAATTCCATGTAGAATAATTTTTTTTGTGAGAATTAAAAAACATTTGTTTGCAGATGTCCCACAATTGAGGTCAAAGCCCTGTTATATTATGACAAAGAAAGATCCAGAGACAAACGAAACAACGTATTCTACAAAAGACACATTTTTGTCTGCTCGTGTGTCAGTCATCCGTTGGTTGGTATCTTTCTGGTTTGAGCCAAAAGCCAATCTAGGACTCCAGATTCCTGGAGTTGAAGGTGAAAATATACCAAAGAATATTCAGGTGAGTGATTATTAGCTGACTAATTATTTTGATTTCTTGTGTAAAAGGTTTTCTTTAATGAAATAATTTTCTTTCTCCAGAGAGCAGCTGCTGGTTTGGCTGCCCGTGAAGAGGGCTCCTGCCGAGGGGACTCTGGAGATGGCAGTGCAGAGCTGGAGCAATCCCATTCAAACACCAGCACCCTAACTGAGCGAGAGCCCAGTTCATCTAGTCTGTGTAGTGTTGATGAAGAGCATCTAACAGATATGGAGATAGTGCGCAAAGTTTTCTACTCCTCAAGAGAGAACGTGAATTTTATTATAGAGGTTTTTCGACAGGTAAATTCCTTAAATGTTTATGTAGTTTAGCGTGATATGTCGTGTCCCTCAGAGATTCTTAAGTAATGCCTCCATTATAAAATTGACTCCATGTTTACTGTTTAAAATCTAGCCTACAGGAGGAGTAACTTATCTGACCATCACGTTAAAATCTTCTCCCAATTGTATGGACAGCAGAGTAATTTTTTTATTCAATCATGGGACGTAGGCCTCTCTGGCTAAGCCAGCACTTAATGCCCATCCTAAATTGCCCAAAGGGCGGCTAAGAATCAACCACATTGCTGTGGGTCTGGAGTCACATGTAGGCCAGACCAGGTAAGAAGGACATTGGTGAACCAGTTGAGTTTTTCCAACAATCAACGATGGTTTCATGCTCATCATTACACCTTTAATTCCAAATTCTTTAATGAACTCAGGTCCCCAGAACATTAGGTAAATTTCTGGATTAACAGTGTAGCAATAATACCACTAGGTCATTGCCCTGCCACCCCAACCTTAAAATATAATGGAAATCTTTAGTACTGTTTGAAATAGACCAGTGATGACAATGGGAACCGGATGAAAAGAACAAACTTTTCTATTATTAAAATATAAGCAAAATACTGTGGCTGCTGGAAATCTGAAATAAGCACAGAATGCTGGAGAAGCTCAGAAGGTCTGGCAGCATCTATGGAGATAGAACAAGTTAACATTTCAAGTCTAATATGATTCTTCAGAAGTTCTGAAGACCAGTGATACTGGACATGAACAATTAACTGTTTCTGTCTTCATCGATGCTGCCAGACCTTCTGAGTTTCTCTCACATGCTCTGTGTTTGTTTCTATTGTTAGAGTTTTTTAAACTTTAGAAAATAGCACCATCTAACTTGTAACTTGTCTATAAACAGTAAATGAAATCTAGTTTAGTTAATAATTATTTATCACACTGATAAACATGCATATTTTAATGTTCCTTAGGCTTTTCTGTTGCCCATCTGTGAAGCTGCAGCCATGAGAAGAGTTGTTAAAGTTTATCAGGAATGGATTCAACAAGAGGACAAACCTGTATTTATGAAAGAGGCTGAAGACTTGGGCTACTCTCCTTCAACAAGTGTCATAAATTTAGTCAGTGCTGGAGAGCATGGTGGTTCTTATCCACTGGAGAAAAATAAACAGGAGGAGGTACTTATTACTAAAATCAGAGGTCCATGCTGATATTAAAATTTGAATTTTACTATGTGTTAAAATTCTGACATTTAAACCTGAAATGAACCTTCAATTGTCAATTTTTCTGAAGGACAGGTCCTTGAATTTTGCTGTAAATCTAGTGTCTTGTCTCTGATTCCTTGTGAACAAAGTTGTATGTCTCTGCTTTGTGGACTATTCTAATTTTGCTAGAATAACAAACAGAAAATGAAAAGTCAGGTTTGCATTGATACAATGCTTTTCAGACCTCAGGACATCTCACTGTGCTTTATAGCTAATTAAAATACTTGTAGTCAGTGCTGTAGGTGATACAGTAGCCAATTTACTATTTGCCAGAAACAGAACTGTGATAAATAAACAGATAATCTGTTCTTTGGATGATGTTAATTGAGATAAGAATATTGATTTTGATGCTAGGAGTAACTCCCTTGCTCTTTGAAATGTTGTACTATAGTATAATAGTAACAACAATGGCCCAAACTGATCAACAGAGAATCAATTCTGCTTGCTATAGAACTGAGGAGGCTGCCCCCAAGACCTAGCAGTCCCTGTGAATAGGTTTTCGTTTTTCCCAATTATTTATATCTGGTAGCAAATAATGTGGGGAGCTGGATTTTAGATGTCCCCAGTGAACATATTTTCAGGGGACAGGGACACCTCAAGTAGCAAGCCCATGACCTTCCAACCCTGAGCAGCCCATAATATACTAAGTTGGTGGGTGCAGAAGTTGGAAGCCTGATTGCCATATGCAATTGATCTGAATAATACACTGCCCATGCCATAAACTACGTGGGCAATCAGTTGGATGTGGGCAGCTGGCAGGAAGACACTATAGCTGATTTACACTAACCCAAGGTTTGTAACTTCCTTCATCCCTAGCAATCTGCTTTTTAAAACGCACGTCTGTCACTAGTCCCTGCCGAGTATCTTTGACTTACTTCACCCTGAAATCCAATGGGCTTTCTCAGTAGGACTGCTTATCAGTATCCACTACTGGGCGAGCTCTTAAAGCTGCTGGCTAATCAGATTGGACAATGACTTAAGGGCATGGATTTCCTCCCGAGAGGAAAGATGTCCAATTCCCTACCACTTTTAACACTGTTCAGCTTGTTATGGCAGTTGGATAGTTATCTTCTCAGTTTGTCAGCTGCCTGCCAACTTTTTCTTCAGTGGTGTAAAATTATTCCCGGGATCACCAGGTGTCCAGCCATAGTAGTATCAAGCTAGGTAAGCAGCCACTCACTTTGAAAATTTTCAGGCGACAAACTGGGAACATGATTATAATACACTATTAATTACATTTTACAGAGAGCAAAATAAATGATTCAAACATGGGACTAAGATAGCAATTGAAATACTGGAAATAAACTTTTAACTTTTTTAAGAAAAGTTTCATGTTTCATCCCAACAGAGAAATAAGAGATTTAACATTTCACAAGTATAGAATTCATTTTCTTCACGGCCAGAAAGATTCTTTTAACATTAATTATGAAGTTGATACATCATTTAAATCCTGTTGTACCTTGTTCAATAAGGTATTGCTATCATAAGGGTTTTTATTATGGGTCAATTTGAATTAAAAAGCATGTTCTTATCTGTTCCATCACTTCCTAATTGATTGCGGTCAGTGGGATCTTCACCACCCCATATGGAAAAGCGTTGAGTCACTGACAGGAGCTTCTGGATTTTGGAGTTTAATTGCACATGTGTAAACTCCAAAAGTTGTTTTTCATTTTGCAGAAGTAACAACCTGGATGCTGCATTTTTGCTAAATTACTGCTACAGAAATATGGGCTAATGTAAATGATATGCAGTACACTAGTTACAACTGATCCAGTTAATGTTCTAATTTCACAATTATACCATGTCAAGATTTTGAACTTGGCAACACGTCAACAATATTTGGAAAATTTCAAAAAAGGCAGCACTAAGTTTTCCTCAGAATATATATATAATTTTTAACAAAGAGATATCCAGATTAAGAAAACTTAAAGATGATGATACATCAAAGATCGAGTTAGGGATAGAGTGCTATATGTATTTCTGTACTAGAGTGATTGAGAAGGATAGTTTGATGTTGTTATGACCACTTCCATATTTTTGCGTGTGTCATTTTAAGTCTGCAGTTCAGATATCTGGTTTGTAAGTATTTAACCATGCAAACCATTTCCATCTTTCAATGTGTTGTGTGTTAACATTTCACAACATCAAGTTTACAAGCTGAATCCAAAATTTGTACTAAATTAGAAAATCGCAGCTTAATATTGGTCTCTCAACATTTGTTAATTAATTTTCAAGATATTTTTGCACTTTTCGAAGTGGACAAGGTTAACTTTTTTTTAAAAAATCCTTAATCCCTCAGTTGTTTACATATGAAGTTTTCTAAATTTATCAAGTATTTTTATGAATTTGATTTAATTAAGGAAACCTGTGGAGCAGCCATGTAAGATTTTGGAGTTCATTTGAACTTTAGTCGTAAAAATTGAATGAATTAATTGTACAGTATTTTCATAAACTTGATACATTCTGTAAAACATATAACAAATAGAAAAAAAAAACTTAATAAAAGCAGAAGTCTTTTCAGTGCTGCCAGATACCTGTTTGAATTATTGGTTGACTGGATATGGATCTTCCATTCTGTTCTGTTGACTTAAGTTTTTCTTTTGAGTTCTATCTTCCTTCTTTTACATGAAACCACTAAAGCTTGGACCTTACTAACCTATATTAGCCACCAGGCTCTACGTATGATTGGAGACATACTGAACTTTTAGTAGATTTATTAGTACTTGAACAATGCATGAACAGTCAGTGGTCAACTTTGGATTAACTAGGTAGGGTATGCCCAATTCTTGATTAGTTCCTTTGAAAGTAATGCTGACTTTCTAACATCACTTCCTACTGTCTTCTGATTCATTCTTTGACAAATCAATCACTTTATAAGATCGTCCCTTTTGTACAGCTTGTCGCCCTTGGCTTACCAGCGTGCCACATTTTTTAGCAAGAAGAGGTGGCACCAGTGAACCCTTTAGTGTGTATGTTGTGTCACCTCTGAATAATGAGCTCGTGTCTCAGATGTCCCAGCTAAAACATCTGAGAAGATCAAAACAAAAACAGGACTACAAAACTCACTATGGAGTCTGATTTCCATACATAGACACATATCCATAGGGTTCTTACTTTTATTGTGCTACAAAACTAAATCAGTTTAAAATATTCTTGTTTTTAAGTTATAGCATTTTATCTCAAGACATTCTCATCTGTTGGCTTGGCTTTTCATTAAGCTGAGCTATTAAACAGCAATTAACCATAAGTCCATTCGTTTACATTTGACCTGCTCTGTATGGCTTTCTGTTTTACAGAAACTGTTATCCAACCATACGCAAACACAATGTAATTTTGAATTGATTTAGTGAGGAATTAACATTATCAATTATTGAAAAATATAATAAGCATGCTCATTTTGGTAGCATTCTTTGTCTCCGGAAGAAAAGTTTTGGCTTCAAGTCACACTGAGCGGTTCTAGTGAGAGGTCACAGACCTAAAATATTAAGCTATTTCTATCTCTACATATATTGTCTGTCCCACTGAGTGTTGCCAATGTTTTAAACTTTATTTCAGATTTCCAGAATCTGCAGTACTTTGCTCAAGACTGCAGGTGTTCATTTAAAAAAAAATTGTTTTGTAATACAGAATTTTGAGTATTGTTGTAAAAAGACATTTTGTCAATATTTTTCATCTTGCACTCATTGGGACATTTTACAAGTATACCAGTTAGGGGGAAAACTGACATGAAAGGAGAGTGCTGATTGGTTGGCAAGTGGGCTTGATTGGTAGAAGCATTGCCATGGATAATGCACCCATTGATGCTGGTTGGCAGTTAACAGCAGACATTGTTTAAATTTTAAACCAGGCAAGTTGACTCTGACCTGGGCATTACCTTGAGGAAATGAATGAGCAAATGGCTGTCACCTATTTTGTTGAATTGAAAAAGACGCAATGCACTTGCAGATTCTTTCCTGTGTATTCGCAAGTGTACCACATTGTGAGCCCGATTAACGATCCTAAATTGTTGACAACATAATTACTTGCAGATTGTGGAATATCCAGCAAATGTTTCCAATTGAAGGATCAGATCTATGTTAGACATGTTGCAATTCTTGCAAGTGTGGACTGTTTGGATATGGTCAGTACTTTGTTGCACACACCAGCACGAAAATTCATAGACCACATTACTTATTGTGTGATCAACAGAACTCCTGTCTTGATGGCAGGGTCCTGTTAGAGGTGAACACCACTTGTGTGCTACTGCATAGTAGCAGGGTGAAACAACTAGCTTCAACTGTTGTTCAAATATTTGAGGTATCTTATCTTTGGGTAACATTGAGGTAGACTGGGTACCTTTTAGGATGAAGAGTGGCTGCTATGGAGTTTCCATGATATAGACCGAAAAATGTTCTGATCAGGATAGCCCATTATCCCACAGAAAGGCTTTGTTGTTCCTTATTTCAGTGTCAAGTTGCATTCTGAATAAACATTTCAGTCCCTTTTTACAAGGTTCCTCATAAGTCCAATCTTATAGCGTAGAAGTGTAGGAATCCCACTGGATACTGGACAGTGAGTTAGCACTGGAAGCAGGCCAATTTCACAACTAGGCCATCAAGAAAAGGAGGATCTTTTGATTGTTCCATTTTGAATTTGAATTTGAGTGCAGGATGGAGCCCATATGACCCTCAAAGAAGCCATTAACATCTTTGCTGCAACACTATATCACTTAGCTTTCAACTCCTTGCATGTTTGCTTACATGGTGATTGTACTTTTATGATATTTAAATCTGCGTCTGCATGTAAGTATTTCAATGTTTTAATGGGCTGTATCCTACACTCAGATTAATGTTTGAAATGGAGCAATCAAATGAGCTCTCTTTCTTTGATGTTCAAGTTGAGAAATCGGCCAGAGGTTTTCTCCTACTACCATGTACTGCAAACCTCACTTTACTCATCAGGGATTCTTACAATTCCACGTACTATAGATTAACTTGTACTCGCAATCTTGTAAATATGCCTTGAGTAATTTGTTTCAAGCAAGGTCCTAACCATACCAAACCATCTTGCACTTGCAAAACTCGCATTACAATCAATTATTATCTAATATTAGATGGGATTCTGCAATTGGACAATATTTATTGGATAACCCTGAATGTGCAAGGAGTTAGGATTTAAGATCATCAGTCAGGCTTGCATTGTGGTCCATTTGTGTGAACGGAAGCTATATATTTTAATATATGGGGCCCTTTTTTTTGCACACAGAGCATGTACGCACACTGCACCTGTTAAAATTCAGCAACATCGATGACAGCCATTTGTTCATTCGTTTCTTGGGGCAATGGGGGTTGATCAATCAGCCAACCTACCTGGGAAAAGTTAGAACAAAGCCTGGATGTTACCTATCAATCAACATTAAAAGTAACATCCACCATGGCAACACCTCTATCAATCAGACTCCACTTGCGAGCCAGTCAACGCTATCCTCTCATGCGGTATAAATGTTTGTTCTCCCCTTGAATTGGTATTCCTGTAAAATGTCCTGACGACTGCAAGAAGAAAAGCTTCAATGAAACTGAGTTTTTACAGCAAAACTAAAAAACTATTCCTATAATCAGAACATATAGAACAGCACAGTACAGTACAGGCCCTTCGGCCCATGATGTTGTGCCGACCTATTACCCTACTAAGGTCAAACTACCCTGCATACCCTACATTATACTATCATCCATATGCCTATCCAGGAGTCGCTTAAAAGTCTCTAAAGTATCTGACTCCACTACCACTGCTGGCAGCACATTCCACACGCCCACCACTTTCTGTGTAAAGAACCTACCTCTGACATCTCCCCTATTAGCAATGACATGAAACGTATATTTAAAGAAAAGAAATTTCTGGAGAAACACAGGCCTGGCAGCATCTGTGGAGAAAAAGCAGAGTTAATATTTCAAGTCCGGTAACCCTTCTTCAGAACTCTAACATCAAATGTATCTTGTATATCACTTTTCTTCTAGGACAAAATGAATAAAGCTTCAGGTCATGTAAGGAATCTTAGCTGGACAAGGAATTCATCATACCAGAATGCAATTAACAATGCTCCTGAAATAGAAGAAGAAGAGAAGAATGTATGTGCAGGTGTTCAGGCATCACTACAGGTACGCTTAAAGGTTTTTTTTTCCCTTTGTTGTCGAGTCAGTTACAAAATTGCACTGTTTCTCTAAGTTAACCACTATTTAAATATTTGTAATGGCATTGGTGAATTGGCCAATTAATGAATTGGCAGATGAATGTTGCTAAATTTAATTTTGGAGATATCTTTTTCTCTTAATTATGCATTCTATGTAGTCCATATCCATTGCATGATAAATTGAAATTCGTTTACTCGTCTTTATATTTTTATGATGTTGTTATATTGCAGGTTTTTATAACCAACTCAGCAAATATATTACTGCTAGAACCTGCCAACGAAATTGGAGTCCTCTTGGATGAGCATGTAGATATGTGTAAACGTGTTCTCAACATCTATAGATACATGGTTGTCCACTCAACAATGAATAAGAAAACCTGGTAAAATGAGAATTTTGTATTGCAACTCTGCAAAAATGTGGTTGACTTATTTAAGCATTTTTGACAATAATATTTTGGAATGCAATTTAAATCATTTAAGAAGTGGTCTGCCAAATGTATCAGGTGTCCTTGAAAAGCAATATTTTTTTTCTTGCTTCAAGTCTGGGCTTTCTTTCTTTATTCACTTGTGGGATATGGGTGTTGCTTGCTGGGCCAGCATTTATCCCCGTATGCCCTAAAGAAGGTGATGGTGGTGAGCTGCCGCCTCGAAATGCTTCAGTCCACATGCTGTAGGTTGATCAACAGTGCCCTTAAGGAGGGAATTCCAGGAGTTTGACGCAACAACAGTGAAGGAACAACAGTATATTTCCAAGTCAGAATGGTGAGTGGCTTGGAGTGGAGTTTGCAAGTGGTGGTGTTCCCATGTATATGCTACTCTTTTTCTTCTAGTTGGTAGTGTCATGGGCTTAGAAGGGGCTGTCTAAGGATCTTTGGTGAATTTCTGTTGTGCGTTTTGTAGATAATGCGCACTTGCTGCTACTGAGTGTCAGTGATGGAGGAAGTGGATGCTTGTGCATGAAGTGCCAATAAAGCAGGCTGCTTTGTCCTTGATGGCGTCAAGCTTCTTGAGCATGGTTGGAGCTGCACCAGCCTGGGTCAGTGCGGAGTATTCCATCACCCTCCTGACCTATGCCTTGGTGGACAGGCTTTGGGGAGTCAGGAGTTGACTTACTTGCTGCAGTGTTCCTAGTTTCTGACCTGCTCTTGAGGCCACTGTGTTTGTATGGCAAGTCCATTTGAGTTTCTGGTCAATGGTAACCTCAAGAATGTTGATAGCAGAGTGTTCAGTGATGGCAACACCATTGAATGTCAAGGAGTGGTGGTTTGCTTGTCTCTTATTGGAGATGGTCATTGCCTGGCATTTGTGTGGCATAAATGTTAGTTGCCATTGTCACCCCAAGTCTGGATATTATATAGATTTTGTTGCATTTGAACGTGGACCGCTTTAATATCTGAGGAGTTGCAAATAGTACTGAACATTGTCTAATCAGCGGAGAACATCCCCACTTCTGACCTTATGATGGAGAGAAAGTCATTGATGGAGCAGCTGAAGATGATTGTGTTTAGGACACTACCCTGAGAAAGTCCTGCAGAGATGACCTGGAGCTGAGGTAATTGACCTTCAATAGCCACACCCATCTTCCCAGATGCTGGTGACTCCAACCATTGGAGAGTTTGCTCCCTGATTCCCATTAATTCCAGTTTGTGAGGCCTGCTTGATGGTGCAGTCAGTTGAATGTGAACTTGATGTAAAGGGTTTCACTCATACTTAACATCTAGAATTCAGCTCTTTTAACCATGTTTGAACCAAAGCTATTATGGGGTTAGGAGCTGAGTGGCCCTGGTGAAACCCAAACTGGGCATCATTCAGCAGGTTATTGCTGAGCAGGTTCTACTTGATAGCACTATTGATGACGCATTCAATCACTTTTTAGCAATTTTCCACATTGTTGGGTAGATGCTAGTGTTATAACTATACTGGAAGAGCTAGGCGAGGGGAGTGGCAAGTTCTGGAGCACAAATCTTCAGTACTGTTGTTGGAATGTTGTCTGGACCCATAGCCTTTCCAGTACCCAGCACCTCCAACTGTTTCTTAATATCACGTGGAGTAAATCACCAGCTGAAGGCTGGTATCTGTAATGCTGCAGACCACTGGACGAAGCAAAGATGCATCATCCACTTGACACTTCTGACTGAAGATTGTTGTGAATGTTTCAGCTTATTTTTTGCAGTGTTATGTATCGGGCTCTTCGATCATTGAGGATGGGGATATTTGTGGATCCTCCTCCTCCAGTGAGTTGTTTGATTTTTCACTACCATTCGTGACTGGATGTGGCAGGACTGCAGAGTTTATATTTGATCCATTGGTTGTGGGATTGCTTAGCTCTGAATGTCAAAGAACTACAAAGAAGACTCAGGCACCTAGTCAACAAGTCACCCCACTCTATCCACTCAGCCCAAGGATTCCTCAACTCCATCAAAGACATAAAGATAGAGGACGAAGAGACCATGATATCACTGCCCTATTCACATCAATAGACATACCACTAGCAAGGGAAACAATGACAACACTACTAGAACAAGAGCACGACCCCAGTGAAACCATCTCTAAGGACAACATGCTCAAACTATTGGACCTATGCCTCACCACCCACTTCACTTTCAACAGCCAAACATACGAGCAAATCAACGGGACACCCATGGGATCACCTATCTCCGGACTCCTAGCAGAGGCAGTGATGCAAAGACTAGAAAGGACTGGCCTTCTGCAAATCCAACCAAAACTGTGGATACGCTACGTAGACAACACCTTTGTCGTCATTAAACGGACCAAATTAGAGGGGACACACAAACTTGTAATCAACACCCTCACCGAATAAACTTCGCCAGAGAGGAGGAGGACAAACAGCTCCCATTCCTGGACGTCATAGTAGAACACCAGACAAATGGGGAACTGCAAACAAAAGTACACCGAACAACCACACACACAGACCAGGTACTGAACTTCGACAGTAAACATCCCAGCACGCACAAACGAAGCTGCGTGCGAACACTATTTAAAAGGGCAACAGCACACTGCAACACAGAACTACGCCAAGAGGAAGAAGAATACCTCTACCAGGTTATCAAGGATAATGGATATCCAAAGAATTGGGCCAGAAGATGCCTACACGAACAGCGTCAGAAGAGACTACATGCCCCGACACACTCATCACACTACCGTATAGCAGAAACACATGGGAACTCACCACAAGACTCCTACGACCGCTGGGCATCAGAGTGGCACACAAGCCCACGTCAACCCTACAACAACTGCTCACCCGAACTAAAGACCCACTCCCCACCATGGACAGGACCAATGTTATCTGCAAGATCCCCTGCAGAGACTGCGAGAAACACTACATCGGACAAACAGGAAAGAAACTAACAACAAGAGTACACGAACACCAACTGGCTACAAAAAGACACGACCAATACTCACTCATCTCAATCCACATGGAGAAGGAGAACCACCGCTTCGACTGGGGCAACACCAAGATCCTGGGACAGGCTAGGCAGAGACAGGCACGAGAATTCCTAGAAGTATGGCACTCCATGAAGCACGCTATTAATAAACACATTGGACTCAACCCTATATACATTCCACTACGAAGGAAAACCAGGGGTGAGGCAATCCATCTCAATGGACCCCAGAGTTTAAAAACCAGGCGGGAAAATACACCGACGCTTCATTGGAGGCTGCACTGAGGATGTTACCAAGCATGGTAACGAAACGTCTGCTCAGCGAGCCAACCAACCTCAACAACCTCTGAATGTCACTTGCTGGTTATGCTGTTTGGCAGATAAGTAGTCTGTGTGGTAGATTCACTAGATTGAGACCTTTTTAAGTATACCTGATGCTGCTCCTGGCATGCCCTTCTGCACTCTCCATTGAGCCAGGGTTGATCCCCTGGCTTGATGGCAATGGTTGAAAGAGGATTATATGCCAGGCCATGAGGTTGCAGATTCTGCTGCATGTTGATGGCCCATAGTGCATCGTGGATGCCCAGTCTTGAGATGCTAGATCTATTTGAGCCATTTAGTACAGTGATAGTACCATACACCACGATCAAGGTTATTCTCAATGTGAAGGTGGGATTTTGTCTCCACAAGGACTGTGGGATGCTTACTCTTACCAATAGAATATGGATGCATCTGCAGGCGGCAGATTGATAAGGATGAGGCCATGTATGTATTTCCCACTTAGTTCTGTCCTTACCTGCTGCAGACACAGTCTAGCAGCTATGTTCTTTTGGACCCACCCAACTAGATCAGTGGTCCTGTTGCCAAGCCACTCTTTGTGGTGGACATTGAAATCCACCACTCAGTATATTTTACACTTTGAGTATGCCTATATCAGGCTGTTGCTTAACTAGTCTCTGAGATAGTTCTCTCAATTTTGGCATAAGACCCCAGATGTTAGTAAGGAAGAATTTGCAGGGTCAACAGGGCTGTTTCTGCTGTTGTCTTTTTCGGTGCCTAGGTCAACACCAGGTGGTCCATCCAGTTTCATTTGTTTGTTGAGACTGCATAGTGATTGATCCAACTGAGTGGCTTGCTGGGCCATTTCAGAGAGCGATTGAGAGTCAACCACATTGCTGTGGGCCTGGAGTCACATGTAGGCCAAACTAGGTGAGCATGGCAGATTTCCTTCCCTGAAGGACATTAGTCAGATCTGTTTTTCTGACTGTAGAAAGAATGGTCATCAATAGATTCTTAATTCCAGATAGTTTTTATTGAATTCAGATTCCACCATCTGCCACGGCAGGATGTGAACCCAGGTCCCCAGAACATTTGCTGAATTTCTGGATTAACAGTCTAGTGATAATACCACTCAGCCATCACGTCCTGTTTTCTGATGACAAGTTGATGAGATTGATTTTCTCTGATCTGTCACTTACTCGCTTGTTGTGACAACAGAATAGTAGAATGCAAACTAGAAGGATTTAGGTTTCTTTTTTCAGAAATTCCTGTGTTCGGAATTATTTATGACCAAATCCTATAAATTTCATAGCTTAAACAGGTTGTGTGAATGTGATGTTGGAACAGACACTATACATTCATTCAAATTAGTTTTGGTGATCTCATTCTGTAGCTCAACGCATAAAAACACTAACGGTTAGACTATAATTATGACTAACTTGGAACCTTCTCCCTTCTCCTCTTTCATGACATGCCATTGTTAGATGTTCCATAAGAGTAGCTGCCATGTACACTGGAGCTATTTCAAGTTTCTGATCAACATTTTGGCACAGCAAAGAGAGTGGTTCATGAGGTTATTTGCTGTTAAACATGGTGCAAAATTCCCATCTCATGTAGTGTCCAATGTAAAATTGTAAATAGAGGGAATGTAGTATAAAGAAAAAGTATTTTCTTTTAAAAAAACTTTTCAACAACCTGTTCAGACATTTTGTGACAAGCCTCCAGGCTTGATCCTTGTTTCTTCTTGAACCCAGACCTTCTGGCCCAGAGGTAGGGATGCTGCTACTTGCCACAGGAGCCCTTGTTGTCATCTTAGCAAAATCAAAAAGTCAACCTGCAATTTTGAATTATTTAGAATCTCAGCATTCAATTTTTGCATTTGTGTGAAAAATGCAATTCACCTGGATGTTGGAAGTAAAACCAGTGAGTTATGCTGCTCTTAAATAGTTGCAAAAAGATCACAGCACGTGTTTTTGCAGACCAGCGTCTGTAAAATTCTGAATTTAACCGTCCATTGTTCCTTCCGTTTTTGGACAAGGACGTTTTACTGATATAGTAAATGGGAAGTGTGACAGTCAGTTTCTGTTTTCTTTAAATTTGGCATTGGTCAACTACAGAATTCCAAAGAGATCAAGTTAAAATAAATATTATAATGTATAATTTATTCTGTCCAGATTATAATAATTCAGGCAGAGTAAGATGGCAATTATCTTGTGGAATGCATGTATATCTTGGCATGTATTATTCTACTGTTGGTTGATACTGTTTGATACTCCATTAGGTATGTGTGGATGGCTCCAGTTTGTATTGTGATGATGCAATATACCAGCGTACATGAGGTTCTAAATATTGCATCGCTAATAACAGTTGAACTGGAACCAACACAGTATTAATCCACTAGCAGTAGACTATCTTCAGTGAATCCTTCTAGTAGTCATGCAACTGAAAGTGAATGAACTTTGATACCATTGTTCTACAAATCTGATACCATAAACATAATACATTTGCGTACCAATTGGTTAAAGTAGCCTTTTTTTAGAAAATAGAATCTCAAAATTTGAGCCTTTGGTGTCATGGCTTAGAAATCTGATTTATTACTTTTCTACTTTTTCCTAAAGGGAGCAGCTGTTGTTGATTATGTTGAGAATTACAGAATCTGTTATGAAACGACCTCTGCAAGCACCACCATTATCTCAAGGGAGAAAGAATTCAGTGTTAGCAGGGAGGCTTGCTACACCACTTTTTCGGGTAAAGCGTGTATCTGGATCAAATTTTTTTAAAGTGTACTGTGTTTAATAAATGAAGTGTTTTAATATTTGCAAGAATTTGGGTTGACAATCATATTTCACTTGTAAATTATGCTGGTTTTGTTAATAAATGCAAGGATTCACGTTGCTGGGAATAGGTCACTCAGGATTTGCAGCGTGACAACAATAGTTTCTCTTACTTTGCTTTTTTTCAAAATATTACTCAGAGTCCATGTCCTATTTGTTGAGATTTTAGGGATAGTTTCTATTTGGGTATAAAATTAGCAGTAATACAATGCAAAATTGAATGATAATGGTTGGTGTATAATGGCTAACCAAACTATCCCTGCAAGTTAATGCATGAATTTGAGAGTTGAATGTTATTCCATATATTTCTGAAAAATTCTGCAACATTTTCCCTCCAGAATATTTTGATTTGTTTCGGGATGTAGGGTGTAATAAAGCAACCACAATTTCTAGCAAAGGTGTCAAAAAAAAATTCTTAATTTTCATTTATGGTATGGTGGCTCCCATGATGGTCATTTAGAATTTAGTTCCTTGTAAATATTGTGGATAAGAGACCAATTTGGACATTTAACATAGGCTTTAATGTAAATAAATTGACTTTTTAAACAAAAATAGTATGTGCAATTTAGAATTTCCTTGGCTTTAATGAGAAAATCTTTGTGACCCTGAATAAAGATTCCTGTCAAAGGCTTTGCAAATTCTGCCCTCCTTTACTCAATCAGTGTTTTCGCGTGACCTTCTTTTGCATTTCTAATAACAAAAAAAAAGCTTTTGGTGCTACTTCACATGATGCGAATTGCAACTTTTTTTTTATTTCATTCTAATACAAGCTGATAAAGTATATCAGAAAAGTTGTTGTTCATAACCTATCGAAAGTGGAGGTAATGAAACCGAGTATAATGAGGACCCTTTGGGCACCCACCTCCAGATTTTGAAAACTGATGAAAGTATAAAAAAAATAAAAAGAATTTTAAAAAAAGCGAAAAAAAGAGGTGGCATGATGACTGATCGGTTAACACTACTGCCTCACAGTGCCAGGAACCCAGGTTTGATGTCTCTGTGGAGTTTGCATGTTCTTCCTGTATCAGGGTGGTTCTCCGGTTTCCTCCCACAGTCCAAAGATGTGCAGGTTAGGTGAATGGGCCATGCTAAATTGCCCTGTCGTGTCCAGGGATGTGCAAACTAGGTGGATTAGCCGTGGTAAATGCAGGGTTGTGGGGATAGGGTGGGGGGCTGGGGCTGAGTCTGGGTGGGGCGCTCTTTGGAGGGTCTGTGTAGACTTAATGGGCCGAATGGCCTCTTTCTGCCCTGTTGGGATTCTATGATTCTTGGTCTGCACCAAATCCACACCACAAATTCCAACTTTGACACCTATTTTTCATCGCGCTCAAGCTTCCTTGCCTGCACTGTACAGACTATGATCAATTCTTATGATGTATTCCATCAGCTTGTATTAGAATGAAATTTAAAAAAAAGTAAGTTGTGGTTCACACCTTGTGAATTAGCACCAGAAGGTTCTTATTAGAAATACAAAGAAAGTCATCTGAAAATACCACAAATTGAGTTAAAGAAGGACAGAATTCGGATAAACTTTTGACGGGTACTTTTATTCAGGTCACAAACATTTTCTCATTAAAGCCAATGAAGTTCTAATTGCACACATTATTCTTGTAAAAAGGTCTGAATTTATTTTCCATTGAAACCTATAATCAACGTCCAAGTTGATCTGTTATTCTGGCATAATTTACAATATTTACAAGCAACTCAACAAGAGCTACCATAGCAAAAATGCAGTTTAAGAATATAATTTTTAAGCCTTTTTCCAGAAAATGTGGTTGCCATTGTGCCCTGCACCGCCACCACCAAATATTCTGGAGAGACAAGTTTTAACAACTTGCATTCTTAGCTGTATTACCTCAAGAATTGAATGACGTTTCCCAGCATGTTCAGAAGAGGTGCTACGTTTTGTTTATTCTAAACCTATTCATGTACATTTCAATATCAGCATGAAACAATTATCTTATTTCTGTATACTAACCTTTATTGCAAGAGGAATTAAGTACAGGAGTAAAGAAATCTTTCTGCGATTGTGTAGCGCTTTGGTGAGATTGTACCTGGTGTTAAGTTTTGGTCTACTTAGTTCAATGAAAAATGTATTTTGACATGGATGGAGTGCACCAGAGGTTTACCAACAAGTCACTGGGATAGTGGGATTGTCTTGAAAGGAGTGATTGATGAAAATGTGCCTGTATTCTCGATTTCTTAAAGACATGAGGGGAGATAAAATTTTAACATCTAAGATTCTTACAGTTTGTAATGGGATAGGATGTTCCCCTGGCTGGTGAATTTGGAACGATAGTGCACAATCTCGAATTAAAGAGTGGGTATTGTAAGATTGTAATGATGAGGGATTTCTTCCCTAGCGGATTGTGAAGCTTCGGGATTCTCTACCCTTAGAAGCCTGAGTTAAGAAACCAGGAAAGGGCCATGAAAATGTTGTTTAAAAGAATATGGGTAAATCATCCAGACATTTTTGTAGGAGCTTTTTACAACTATATAAAAAGGAAGAGAGTAGCTCAAGTAAACTTTGATCCTTTTGAAGTAAAGATAGGAGAAATGATAATGTCAATAAGGAAATGGCAAAGACATTGAACACATTCTTCATTAATCGTCAAAGTAAAGATGCATGTTCCATACCAGCTCTCAAGGGTAACAAAAGTGCCAAGGAGAGAGAGGAAATTAAGGTAATTGATGTGAGCAAACAAAAAGTCAAGGGACTAATATCTGATGAATTTCTAGGACCTAACGGTCTACATTCAAGATTTCTAAAAGAGATGGTTGCAGAGATGGCAAATGCAGTGGCGATGATTTTGTAGATTTTGAAACAGACCCAGCAGATTTTAAGTTAACAAATGTATAACTGCTATTGATAACAGGAGGGAAAGAGAAGACAGAGAGCTGTGAGCCTTCAGTCAATGGGAAAGTGCTGGAATCTATTACAGTAAACTCCCCATTATCTGATACCCAAGCACCCAGAATTCTCATGCAACCAGCAAAGATTTCAAAGAAAATTTACCAATTTATAGAGTTTCTTGAAAAAAATGTCTATTTGAACTCCAATGTGCATATATTCCCACCGTGCATTAATTCTCCCTCACACAAGCACCATTACAAAAGCGGATAGTTGAATTTGTGATCACATTATATCCAAAACCTTTCATCAGCAGTCCTCTGTCGTGTAGGAAGACTCCCACACAAGGACTAAAGCGAAAACGCATTGTTTTCACTTTGAAACAGAAAGCAGAAATACGTGAAAGACTGAAAAAAGGTGAAAATCACAACATATGCATGAATTCAATGTTAGTTCGTCAACAATACAAGATCTTAAAGTGCAAAGTGGAGAGCTTAAAGGGTGCTTTGTGAAATCAAAAAGTGATAAAAGCAGGAGAGCACATCATACACTTCATACTCCTATGCTTGAAGACTTGGATTGTGCTTTGTATGAATGGTTTTCACTAAAGAGGTCAGAAGGTGCATATTTCTCTGGACTTATGCTCGTGGAAAATATGAAGGAATTTTATGAGAGGAAGTAAATTACAGAGCCATGTCCCTTTTCTCATCTTAAGGTACTGAATGGGATCTAAAAAGTAGATATATCGGTAAGTAGATATCTGTGGATACCAAATCAGCTGATGACAAGGAGGAGCAGGTTGAAAGAGATCCATGGTGTCTGCTGCTGAAAGATTTAAAAATGTCCTGAAATTTGATGATCAGTAAAGCTGCTTTACTTTACAAACTGTAATGAGTTTCGCCTTCTGCATTCCCAATTTATGCATGAGAGAAGGAAAGCATGCAAGCAGAAATTTATTAAAGAGGGCTAATGCACCTAAATCACTATCTCCTTAGCCATCAACATCATCTACTGCTCACGATGCAAGTGTTAGTTCCGTTGGCGACCCTGATGAAATATTGTCAGAGTTTCCAGAACCCAACAAGTAAATTGCTGGGATATGTATTAGTTAACTTAATGAGCATCAAGGTTGCAGACAGCATATTGTAGAGAAGTGAGGTTATTCAAAAGAATAGAAAAGGAAATGGTTTGAAAGGGTGTGTAAAGAGTCTCAAAGGAGACTTGGGTATATCTGAACAAGAAATAAACTTAACATGCAATGCAGAAATTGACAAGGCAATTGACAGATTGGGTTTTACTGCAAGGGGATTGGAGTACAAAAATGAAACCATTTTGCAACATGTAATGCTTTGGTGGGATGACAACAGGAATACTGTAGAATTTGGTCTCCAAATTTAAGGATTGGATTCGATAGAGCAAATATTCACTTGAACTATCCTTAGGATAAGAAGGTTGTCCTATGATGAGAAGTTGATTAATTTGGGCCTATAAGATTGGGAGTTCACAAAATGATAGAATTGTTACTGTGCAGAAGGAGGCCATTCGGTCAATGGTCTATTATGTCTGCACTGCCTCTCTGAGCATTTTGACTTGATACCAATATCGTGCCATTTCCCCATAACCCTACTTTCTTGAATACCTCAATTAAATCAGCCTCCACTATGGTTCCTGGCAGTGTATTCTAGAACCTAATCACTGTGGGGGAGAAAAAGTCTCACCTCAGATTTGCTTATTGTGCAAAATACTTTAAATCTGTGCCCTTTAGTTCTTGATACTCTTACAATTAGGGACAGTTTCTCCTCTTCTTATTTGCTGTGACCAGACCCCTCAAGATCTTAAAAATTTCCAAGGAAAGCAGTCCCAATTTCTCCAATCTATCCTCATAACTGAAGTTTCATATCCTAGAACCATTTAGTAAAGGGGTAGCAGGAACTGCAGATGCTGGAGAATCTGAGATAACAAGGTGGAGCTGGATGAACACAGCAGGCCAAGCAGCATCAGAGGAGCAGGAAGGCTGACATTTCGGGCCTAGACCCTTCTTCAGAAATGGGGGAGGGGAAGGGTGTTCTGAAATAAACAGGGAGAGAGCGGGAGGCGGATAGAAGATAGATAGAGAAGAAGATAGGTGGAGAGGAGACAGACCGGTCAAAGAGGCGGGGATGGAGCCAGTAATGGTGAGTGTAGGTGGGGAGGTAGGGAGGAGATAGGTCGGTCCAGGGAGGACGGACAGGTCAAGGGGGCGGGATGAGGTTAGTAGGTAGGAGATGGGGGTGGGGCTTGAGGTGGGAGGAGG
>NC_063339.1:52051305-52069891 GCF_021869965.1 Rhincodon typus | reverse complement strand
TCTACACTCACCTTTACTGGCTCCATTCCCGCCTCTTTGACCGGTCTCTCTCCTATCCACCTATCTTCTCCTCTATCCATCTTCTATCCGCCTCCCACTCTCTCCCTATTTATTTCAGAACCCGCTTCCCCTCCCCCATTTCTGAAGAAGTGTCTAGGCCCGAAACGTCAGCCTTCCTGCTCCTCTGATGCTGCTTGGCCTGCTGTGTTCATCCAGCTGTACACCTTGTTATCTCTTACCATTTATGTAAACCTCTTCTGCACTCTTTTAATGTGTTCACATTCTTCCCAGTGCTGAGATTTAACTGATGTCGTCATATACAGGTCCAACAAAGCCTCCCTGCTCTGTTACTCCATGCCCCTACCAATGAAGTGTAGAAAACTGTATGTTTTATTAACAACTATCCTACCTGTCTGGTCACCTTTAACAATTTATGCTCTTATAAACCCATATCCCTCTGCTGCTGCTCACCCTTTAGAATAGTACCCTTTAGTTTATACTGCCTGTCCATTTTCTTTGTAGCATTGAAGTTAACCTGCCACATATCTGCTCACTCCTCCAACTCCTCAATGTCCTTTTGAAGTTCTTCTGAGTTTGAAAGAGTAAGCGATCATTACATTGAAACATACAAGATTCTGAAGGGGCGAGACAAGGTAGAGGTTTCCTTTGGCTGAACAATGTAGAACAAGAATCTGTAATTTGAGTATAGTGGCTAATCATTTAGGACTGAGATCAGGAGAAATTTCATCACTCAAAGAATTGTGGAATTTTGTACCAGAGACTAATGAATGTATTATCATTGAATATACTTGCGACTAAGACAGACAGAGTTTGGACTCGTAGGAATTGAGAGATACAGGGAGTGAGCCAGAAAGTGGAATTGTAACATAAGATCAGCCAACATCATATTGAATGGTGGAGCAGGCTCATTGGGCTGTATTGTCTACATTTTAGAATGTCCAAAATAGCATCTGTATAAGTCAGATAGTCCTATGAACCTGATTTGCTATGCACTAAGATCATAGCTGATCATCTACCTCAATGCTACTCCCCCATCTATTTTCTACTCTGACCCCACATCTCTTGATTGCCTTGGTGTCCGAGAAAATTAAGATGTTGCATGTACTTTTTTGAAGATGTAAGATGTACTGAGGGATTTTTGCGGAGGAAGTAGAAGGTACAATGGGATATTAGCTTTTATTACCCTTTCAAAAACAGGATTGTAAAGAAAATTGCTTCCCATGTATACTCTTAGGAAAGGTTCAAAGAATATAGAGAATTTCTTTCTTATGGAGTCATAGAGCTGTGCAAGTTTGGAAACAGACCCTTCAGATCAATTTGTCCATGCCGACCAGATATCCTAAATGAATCTAGTACCATTTGCCAGCATTTGTCCCATATCCCTCTAAACCCTTCCTATTCATGTACCCATCCAGATTCCTTTTAAATGTTGTAATTGTACCAGCCTCCACCACTTCCTCTGGCAACTCATTCCATACCACCCTCTGCATGAAAAAATTGCCCCTTAGGTACCTTTTAAAATCTTTTCCTTCTTACCTTAAACCTATGCCCTCTAGTTTTGGACTCCTCCACCCTGGGGAAAAAAACGTTGGCTATTCACCCTATCTATGCCCCTCATAATTTTATAAACCTATATAACGTCACCCCTCAGCCTCTGACACTCCAGGGAAAGTAGCCCCAGCCTATTCAGCCTCTCCCTATTGCACAAACCCTCCAAACTTGGCAAAATACTTGTAAATTTTTTCTCAACCCTTTCAAGTTTCATAACATCTTTGCTATAGAAAGGAGACCAGAATTGCATGCAATATTCTGAAAGTGGCCTAGCCAATGTCCTGTACAGCCACAACATGACCTCCCAACTCCTATACTCAATGTATGACCAATAAAGGCAAACATACCAAACATTGCCTTCATTATCCTATCTACCTGGAAGTCCACTTTCGAGGAACTATGAACCTGCACTCTAAGGTCTCTTTGTTCAGCAACACTCCCCAGGGCCTTGCCATTAAGTGTATAAGTCCTGCCCTGATTTACATTTCCAAAATGCAGCACCTCATATTTATTTAAATTAAACTCCATCTGCCACTCCTTGGCCCATTGACTCTGAGGTAACCTTCTTTCCTGTCCACTTCACAAAAGATTACATGAACTTAAGAATTAAAAGCAGGAGTAGGCACTTAAACCACTCAAGCTTACTCCACTATTTACTACGACAATGGCTGATCTCTTTTTATAGCCTCAAGTTCACTATTATCCGAGACTACTTGGGAAAAGATGCTTCAATATAATTAATGAAAATTCTTCCGAGGAAGAAGCTTTGAATTCTAATGCATCACTAAAGTGTGAGAAGATTAGCAGCTGTTGAAACTTAATTATGCAAATTAGGAGGGAAATTGTGTCCTGCATTTTTTTTCCATTGTTCTTCCCAGGCTTATTTCCTTTTACTCTTTTCTTATTTTGTCTTAATTCTGTCTTTAGAATTGGCAGTAAACCAATCTCTTTCTGTTCATTTTCTTCATATTTTACTGTTTCTGCACACTTTTTTGCTTTTTTTTGAAGCAAATCAATGAACTGATTCCTGTAACTCTGGTAATTTTACTTAGTACCACCAAGGATGCTAGTGTAGCTTGTCTTATTTTTCATTGTTATAGAAATTTGCTCAGTTTCCACTTATCCTTTTCACAGTGGTATTGTAGTGTTTGGCTACTTGTACTATATGGTATCCCATTCAATACCACTTGAATATAATTCTAGAAAATACATTAGATAAACATGAAGCATGCCACAGGGATTCATTTTAATGTACATCTGTGTTTTCTTGTATGTTTTAGTCCATTGTAATGTGGAAATGAGATGAACAACAGTTAAGAATTTAAGACAACTCATTGTGCAAGTTGCATGCAATAACTGTTTATTTTCTTTAAAAGAAAGCTACAAAAAGTATTTGACAGTTTGGATCTGCATAATTTGCTCACTTTCTAAGCATTTTTTGTCTCTTGCTGTTTATAGACACTAATAGTAGCCTGGATCAAAGCAAACTTGGACGTATATGTCTCCCGAGAGCTGTGGGATGAATTGTTGATGGTGTTGTCATCACTTACATGCTGGGAAGAGCTAATTACTGAATGGGCAATGACGATGGAAACCTTGACCAAAGTGCTCGCCCGGCATTTGTACAACCTTGACTTACATGATCTTCCTTTAGATAAATTGAGTGAACAAAAACAGAAAAAACACAAAGGAAAAGGTACAGTTCAGTATTAGGTATAGTATAGGTATTATATAGATATAGGATTAACAAACATTTATTTACCTCTGGTATTACTGAAGAATATCCCCTTGGCTCCACCTGATTTACATCCTGTTCATTTGCTGGGGCAACGACTGACTTCATACAATGAACATTAAATAGTCACCTGCCAAACTCCACATAAACACGTGAAATAAATTACAATAACGCCAGCCAAATGTAATTTTAAAATTATTTTTGCACTTTCAGGAATTGGTTTATGGCTGGCAACAACTTAATAAAAACGGTGTTACTTAAGAGTAATGTTCAAGCAAACTAAAATCATTGTATGATTTACAAATGCAAGCCTGTAACTTGAACTTGTGTTTTAAAAAGACTTATATCTTTTTAATTTTTAAAATAAATCACAAAAATATTCAACTTAAATATGCAACATTCCCTGAAACAATTGTCTTAATTGGAACCATAAATGTACTTTTTCAGTCTTGATTTAAAAGGTCTTTAATTATAAGGGATATGACCTTTTGGACAAACCTCTGTCTACATTGTTAGAATGAATGTGATGCTGCATTTTCTAAATAACAGGTACTGTGCACATGGCCACGCTTTGTCGTTCCATATGTTGCTCTCTTGATAGAATTACAAATGCCAAATATAAAGGTAACCAGTACTGGACAGAGATCACCTCAAAAACTGGACTGTCTTCATAAAGCCAGGTGAATGGCCACCCTAATCTGTGATAACATTTAAAAGCACTGTCATTTTCTGCGAGAACATGAATGACAACTAGCTCCACCTCAACACCACCTCTCTGTACTCCCTCCATTGTCGATAAATTGGCAGACTGCTCGACGTTGAGTACCGGATGAGCAGGAACATAGAACATAGAACAGTACAGCACAGTACAGGCCCTTCGGCCCACGATGTTGTGCCGACCTATTATCCTACTAAGATCAAACTACCCTGCATACCCTACATTTTACTATCCTCCATGTGCCTATCCAAGAGTCGCTTAAAAGTCTCTAAAGTATCTGACTCCACTGCCACTTCCAGCAGTGCATTCCAAACAGCCACCACTCTCTGTGTAAAGAACCTACCTCTGACATCTCCCCTATACCTTCCTCCAATCATCTTAAAATTATGCCCCCTCGTAATAGTCAGTTCCACCCTGGGAAAAAGTCTCTGACTATCCACTCTGTCTATGCCTCTCATCATCTTGTACACCTCTATCAAGTCGCCTCTCATCCTTCTTCGCTCCAATGAAAAAAGCCCTAGCTCCCTCAACCTTTCCTCATAAGACCTGCCCTCCAGTCCAGGCAGCATCCTGGTAAATCTCCTTGGCATCCTCTCTTTCCGATTAAAGGGGTGACCAGAACTGAACACAATATTCCAAGTGTGGTCTAACCAGAGTTTTATAGAGCTGCAGAATAAACTCACGGCTCTTAAACTCAATTCCCCTGCCAATGAAGGCCAACACACCATACGCCTTCTTTACAGCCCTATCAACTTGGGTAGCAACTTTGAGGGATCTACAGACGTGGACCCAAGATCCCTCTGTTCCTCCACACTGCCGAGAATCCTGCCATTAACCTGTATTCTGCATTCAAATTCGATCTTCCAAAATGAATCACTTCACACTTTTCCAGGTTGAATTCCATCTGCCACTTCTTTGCCCAGCTCTGCATCCTGTCAATGTCCCGTTGCAACCTACAACAGCCCTCCACCCCGTCCACAACTCCACCAACCTTTGTGTCATCGGCAAACTTAGTAACCCACCCTTCCACTCCTTCATCCAAGTCATTTATAAAGATCGCAAAGAACAGAGGTCCCAGAACAGATCCCTGCGGAACACCACTGGTCACTGAGCTCCAGGCCAAATACTTTCCATCTGCTACCACCCTCTGGCTTCTATTGGACAGCCAGTTTTGTATCCAAGTTTCCCTGAATCCCATGCCTCCTTACTTTTTGAATGAGCCTACCATATGGAACCTTATTAAATGCCTTGCTAAAATCCATATACACCACATCCACTGCTCTGCCTTCATCAATGTGTTTTGTCACATCCTCAAAGAATTCAATAAGGCTTGTGAGGCATGACCTGCCACTCTCAAAGCCATGCTGATTATTTCTAATCAAACTGTGCTTTTCCAAATAATCATAAATACTATCTCTCAGAATCCTCTCCAATAGTTTGCCCACCACAGAAGTAAGACTGACCAGTCTGTAATTCCCAGGATTATCCCTTTTCCCTTTCTTGAACAAGGGAATGACATTTGCCACCCTCCAATCATCTGGTACTACTCCAGTGGACATTGAGGACGCAAAGATCATTGCCAAAGGGGCAGTAGTCTCTTCCCTCACTTCCCGTTGTAACCTTGGGTATATCCCCTCTGGCCCGGGGACTTATCTATCCTCATGTTTTTCAAAATTTCTAGCACATCCTCCTTCCTAACATCAACCTTTTCGAGCATATCTGCTTGTTTCATGCTGTCCTCACAAACGTCAAGGTCCCTCTCACTGGTGAATACTGAAGCAAAGTATTCATTAAGGACCTCCCCTACCTCCTCTGGCTTCGCGCACAAGTTTCCGCCAGTATCCCTGATTGGCCGTACCCTCACTCTGGCTCTTGTTCCGCACGTAAGCATAGAACGCCTTGGGGTTTTCCTTGATCGTACCCACCAAGGCTTTCTCATACCCCCTTCTAGCTCTCCTAAGTCCATTTTTCAGTTCCTTCCTGGCTACCTTGTAGACCCCTAGAGCCCTATCCGATCCTTGCTTCCTCAACCTTAAGTAAGGCTCCTTCTTCCTCTTGACTAGGTGTTCCACATGACTTGTCATCCAAGGTTCCTTCACCTTACCATCCTTTCCTTGCCTTAAGGAGTTTTCTTAAACTTAATATTGGGAAATCTAGAGCCACTTTTTTCAATTCCCTTCTCAAACTCCTTTCCCTAGCTGCCAATTCCATTCCTCTCCCTTGCAACTGTCTGAAATTGAACCAGAACATTCACAAACCTGATGTCATACTTTTCCAGTGATATGCTTGCAACTGCGTATCCATGCTATCACTAAACCTGCTTATTCTCACCTTAGTACTATTGTCAACTCTGCCCCTGCTTCATCTTGTTCACTGCAGAACTGTAATTCCTGCCTTGTTACCCCTAGATTTGACTATTTCAGTGCACTCCTGGCCAACTTCCCATGTTCTGTTCTCTGTAAACTTGGTAATACAAGTTCTGTTGAACCATTATCGCTCTGTTGGCTGACCTCCATTGACTTGATTAAAAAATTCTCATGCTAGTTTTCCACTCCCTGTTTCACTGTGCCCTCCTCCACTTTCTCAATGATTATATATTGCATTTCTCAAATTCTGGCACTCAAATTCTCTCACCTTAAGCCTTCTAGTTTTGGACTCCCCACCCTGGGGAAAAGACCTTGGCTATTCACCCTATCAATGCCCCTCATAATTTTATAAACATCTGTAAGGTCACCCTGTCAGCCTCCGACACTCCAGATAAAATAGCCCCAGCCTCTCCCTATCGCTCAAACTCTCCAACCCTGGCAACATCCTTGCAAATCTTTTCTGAACCCTTAAAAGTTTCACAACATTCTTCCTATAACAGGGCAACCAGAATTGCATGCAGTATTCCAAAACTGGCCTAACCAATATCCTGTACAGCTGCAGCATGACCTCCCAACTCCTATATTCAACACATTGACCAGTAAAGGCAAGCATACCAAGCGCCTCCTACTCTCACTGTCACTTGCAGTCCAAGGCATCTTTGTTCAGCAACACTTCCCCAGGACCTTACCATTAAGTGTATGAGCCCTGCCCTGATTTGCCTTTCCAAGAAGCACTTATCTAAATTAAACTCCATCTGCCTGTCCTCGGCCCATTAGCCCATCTGATCTCTGAGGTAACTTTTTTTGCTATCCAGTACACCTCCAATTTTGGTGTCATTTGCAAACTTACTAACCATACCTCCTGTATTCACATTGAAATAATTTATATAAATGAAGAAAAGCAGTGGACTCAGCACCCATCCTTGTAGCACACCGCTTGTCACTGGTTTCCAGTCTGAAACATAACCCTCCACCACTATGCTCTGTCTTCTAGTTTTGAGCCAGTTCAGTATCCAAGTGGCTAGTTTCTCCCTGTATTGCATGTAATCTAACCTTGCTAACCAGTCTATTGTAGAATCCCTACTAGTATGGAAAGAGGCCATTCAGCCCAATAAGTCCACAACAATTCTTCGAAGAGCATTCCGCCCAGATTCACTGACCGATCCCTGTAAGCCTGTATTTCCCATGGAAAATCCTCTTACCCTACACATCCCAGGAAACAATGGGCAATTTAGCTTTGCCAATCCACCTAACATGCAAATCTTTGGACTGTGGGAGGAAACCAGAGTACCTGGAGGGAACCCACTCAGACACAGAGAGAATGTGTACTCTCCACATAGACAGTTGCCCGAGGCTGGAATTGAACCTGGGCCTTGGTGCTATGAGGCAGCAGTGCTAACTACTGAGCCACCATGCCGCCCCTATCAAGAGGAACCTTGTCAAAAGCCTTACTGATGTCCATATAGATCATGCCCACTGCTCTGCCCTCATCAATCCTCTTCGTTACTTCTTCAAAAAAACTCAATCAAATTCATGAGACACGATTTCCCACACACCAAGCCTCGTGGACGATCCCTAGTTAGTCTTTGCCTTTCCAAATACATGTAAATCCTGTCCCTCAGGATTCCCTCCAACAACTTTCCCATCACTGCTGTTAGGCTCACCGGTCTATGGTTCCCTGGCTTTTCCTTATCACCTTTCTTAAATAATGGCACCATGTCAGCCAACCTCCAGTCTTCTGGCACCTTACCTGTGGCTATCGATGATACAGATATCTCAGCAAAGGGCCCAGCAAGGACTTCCCTAGCTTCACACAGAATTCTAGGGTACATGTGATCAGGTCCCAGGGATTTATCCACCTCTATGCATGTTAAGACATCCAACACCACTACCTCTGTAATATGGATATTTTTCAAGGTGTCCTTATTTATTTCCCCACGTTCTCTATCTTCCATATCCTCCTCCACAGTAAACACTGATGCAAAATATTCGTTTAGTATCTCCTCCATCTCCTGTGGTTCCACACGTAGGGATGATGTTTACTGATGTTTAAGGGGCCCTATTCTCTCCGTAGTTACCCTTGTGTCTTTAATGTATTTGTAGAATCCCTTTGGATTTTCCTTAACCCTATTTGCCAAAGCTATCTCATGTCCCTTTTTTGCCCTCCTGATTTCCCTCTTAAGTATACTCCTACTGCCTTTACACTCTTCTAGTCCTCCTGTCATTTTAGCTATGGTTATTAACATTGAATTTGTCTGTGATAAATTGTTTGCTTTCCTTTTAACCTTCAAATTTAGGCAACAGCCATCTTTACAGTCTATTCAGAAAGCTAGTCATAGAGCCATCCAGGACAGAAATAGTCCCACTGGTCCAACTTGTCTTGCCAGACATCCCAATTTGACCTAATTCCACTTCCCAGCATTTGCCCATATTCTTCTAAACCCTTCCTATTTGTTGACTCATCTGGATTCCTTTTAAATGTAAGTGTAACCCCTTCCACCAGTTCCTCTGGCAGCTGGTTCCATACACGCACCATGCTCTGGGTGAAAAAGGTCCTCAGGTCCTTTTTAAATCTTTGCCTTCTCAACTTAAACCTACACCCTCTATTTTGAATTCTTCTACCCTCGGAAAAAGACCTTGGCTGTTCACTCTAACGATGCCCCTCATGATTTTATAAAACTCTGTAAGGTCACTCCTCAGCCTTTAACACCCCAGGAAAAAAAGCCCCAGCCTATTCAGCCTCTCCATGTAGCTCAAACCATCCAACATCAGCAACATCCATGTAAATCTTTTCTGCATTCTTTCAAGTTTAACAACATTCTTTCTATAGAAGGGTGACCATAATTGTATGCAGTATTCCAAAATTGGCCTCACCGATGTCTTGTACAGCTGCAACATGATATCCCAACTCTTTAACTCATTGGTCGGAACATTGAGCATATGAAGGAGATGGTCTTCACACACTTATAAATTTATTTTCAGTATTGCACATTACAAGTATGTACCTCCTTATCCAACAACCATGGCTTTTTGATTTTGCTGAAAATAGACACGTTTTGTCAAAGTCTTTTATTTTGAACACATTATAACAATTCACAAGAAGACCAATTTGAGGAGAAACCAACACTAATACTGTATGAGAGGAGAGTGCTGATTGATTGGCAAATGGACAGGGAGTGGTCGAGGTTTTTAATTTCATTGTGGGATGTGGGCATTGTTGACTGGGCCGACGTTTAATGCCTGTCCCTGGTTCACCGTGAGAGTGTTGTGGTAAGGTCATTACCATGGATTGTGAGAAGTTTGTCATTTTGGTCCTGCGAATTGCCCAGTCTGCAGTCATCTTACCCTAGAAGGTTAGATTATCCCACAGTTGAAGTAACAGGTGAAACTAACTGTTTCACAATGATACAACACAGGAGCAACCTAAGTGGCTCTTGCCACTAACCGCATGTAGCTGTCAAGCAAAAAAGACATTCTGCCTGTCTCAAAAATTAGAAATATGGTATGTGAATTTCAGTGCTGGCATGATGCCAGTTATGTAGGTCATATGTACCAAACATTTGCTGTCGAGATTAAAAATAATGTCCACTCTTATTGTTCTCAACAAGCATAGCACTGACTGTACCTAACTAGTCCAGGCTTGCAAAAGTCACAACACCATGTCCAACATCTTGATTCTACAATTGAATATTTGCTGAATGATCTTGAATGAACCACAAATTATGATGACAACCAATTTAGGATTGTCAGCCAGGCTCTAGGTAAAATAGGTCACAACCATTCACTGGCTTATTTCTCACGACAGTGACTTAACCAACCAGTGACAACCTGCATGTTTCAGAATTTAAGAAAAGTCTGACAGTTAATTGTCAATCATCATTAGTGCATTCTCCATGGCAACACCTCTATCAATCATGTTTGATTTGCCAATCAATCCAACAATCAGATGAGGTCAGAGTGACTGCCCTTGACATCAAGGCCAGATTTAACCGTATGACATCAAGAAGCCCTATCAAAACTGGAGTTAATGGAAAATGGTTGGGGTTGGGGGAAGCATTCTGCTGTTAAAATCATACTTAACACAAAGAAAAATGATTGTACTTGTTGGAGTTCAGGAATCGAATCTGCAGGTCATCACTGTAAGATTCCTTCAGGGTATATATTTTCTAATCAACCTGTTCAGTGATGTTATTACACATCTCTGGAGCTGGTGGGACTTGAACCCAGGCCTTTTGGCTCAGAGGCAGGGACACTACCACCATGCCAAGAGAGCCCCGGTTCGTCAGGATAGTGTCCTAGGCCTAACCATTTTCAGCAGCTTCATCAATGACATTTCCTCCATCATTAGGTCAGCAGCAGGGATGTTTGCTATGATGCACATTGCTCAGCACCATTCGCTGCTTTCCAGGTACTGAAGCAGTCCATATCCAAAAGCAGTAAGATTTGGACAAATCCAGATTTGGGCAGACAAGTGACAAGTAGCATTTATGCCACAAAAGTTCTGAGCAATGACTATCTCAAACAAGAGAGAGTTTAACTGTCACCCCTACTGAATTTTCCGCTATGAACATTCTAGGGGTTGCCATTGACCAGAAACTAAATTGGGCTAGCAATTAAAAATTCTGTTGCTACAAGAGCAGACCAAGGCTTGGAATCCAACAGTGTGCAGTTTACCTCCTGACTCCCCTATCCATCATCTACAACGCATAGGTTAGGCAATCTTCTTGTTAGCTATGATGTTGTGATCAATGCTGGATGTTGTGCCATGTTTATTTCTTCACTTTCTTTTTGTAAGGTTGAGGTCATTCAGAGTCATAGAATCATATAGCATGGAAACAGACCGTTCAGTCCAACTAGCCCACACTGACCATGTTCCCAAACTAAACTCGCCCCACCTGCCTGAGTTTGGTCCACATCCCTCCAAATCTTTCCTAATCATGAACTTATCCAGGTGACTTTTAAATATTGTAATTGTAGCTGAATCTACCACATGAACCACTATGTGTAAAACCGTTGTCCCTCATGTCCTTTTTAAATCTTTCTCCTCTCACCTTAAAAATATGCCCCCTAGTTTTCCTGCCTTTTTCCTCAAGACCTTTGATTCCGTTATTGACGAATAATGTGTGTATCTCAGCCTTGAATATACTTAATGATGAAGCTTCTTCAGCCTTCTGTAGTAAAGAATTCCACAGATTCACTGCCCTCATAGAAGAAATTCTTCTTCAACTCGATCTTAAATGACCCCCAATAGAAAAAAAGCTGTAGACAATTTTACTTTAACAATTAATTAATAGCACATAATAAATATTCAATAAATAGATATGAATAAGGCTGTATATTATAAATTACACATTAAAAAGCAGATAGAACAAAGATGGGTCTCTCATGTTTGCAGCATTCTACTCCACATGTACAACAGCAATTGGAGTCAGTCAACTTTGGAAAGCACTGATCTTCCTCAGAGAACTGCAGCTTCTACCCTTCACCTAATTAACGAGAGTCTTATTGGATCAGAGCACCTGCTCCCACCACAAATTCTGCAATAAAATGGTGCAGTTCTCCACAACCTTCTCAATTCTGTCCGTGACCGGTTATTCTCGACCAATTCTGTGTAACTAAAACAGCAATTACTTTAGCTTCACCCCTGGATCTCTCTTTCCTGTTCACTGTCTAACTGTACCACCACTTTAAGCAAATCTGACCACATAGACTTGTTTTCTTGTCAGCTGGGGTCACTTGGTAACAGGAATGTACTCTTTGCTGGTGTGTATATACAACCAGCCACATGACCTCTACATGGAGTCATTGTGTCATACAGCACGGAAACTGATCCTTTGGCCTAACTGTCCATGCCGACCATAACCCCAAACTAAACTCGTCCCACCTACCTGCACTTGGCCCATATCCCTCCAAATATTTCTTGTTCATGTACTGATCTAAATGTCTTTTAAACATTGTAATTGTACCCGCATCTACAACTTGCTCTTGAAGTTCATTCCACACATGAGCCACTCTGTGTATGAAAGTTGCCCCTTATGTCCTTTTTAAATCATTCTCCTCTCACATTAAAATTATGTCCCCAATCTTGAAATCCCCCAACCTTGTGGAAAAGACACCTACCATTCACTTTATCTGCACTCCTCATTATTTTATAAACTTCTATAAGATCACCTCTCAATTTTCTACGCACCAGTGAAAAAAGTCCCAGCCTGCCCAGCCGCTCCTTATAACTCAAACCCTCCATTCCTGACAACATCCTGGTAAATCTGTTCTGAACCCTGTAATAATGTCCTTCCTATAACAGCGAGAGCAAAACTGGACACAGTACTTTAGAGGAGACCTCACCAACAACCTGTACAACCACAACGTTATGCCACAACTCCTATACTCAATCGTCTGAGCAATAAAGGCAAGCGTGTTAAATGCCTTTTAACCACTCTATTTATATATGATGCAAACTTCAAAGCATTATGTACCTGAATCCCTCGGTCTCTCTGTTCTACAATGCTGCCAAAAGCCCTGCTTTTAATTATATAAGTCTCACTTCTGTTTGTTTTACCAAAATGCAATACCTAAATTTATCCAAATTAAACTCCATTTGCCACAGTTCTGAGGAAGGATCACCAGACCCAAAATGTTAACTCTGATTTTTTTGTTCTTCACAGATGCTGCCAGACCTGCTGAGCTTTTCCAGCAACTTCTGTTTTTGTTCCGTTTGCTGTTCAGCCCATTGACTCAACTGATCAAGATTTCTTTGTAATCTTTGATTATCTTCTCACTGTCTGCTATGCCACCAATCTTGGTGTCATCCGCAAACTTACTAGCCATGCTTTCTATATTTGCATCAAAATCATTTATATAAATAACAAACAAAAGTGGGCTCAGCACCGACCCTTGTGGATCACTGCTGATCAAAGGCCTCCAGTCCAAAAAACAACCCTCCTCCATCACACTGTCTCCTGCCGTTAAGCCAATTTTATATCCAATTTGCAAGCTCACCCTGAATCCCATGTGATCTAACTTTACTAATTAGTCTACCAAGTGGAACCTTGTCAAAGGCTTTACTAAAGTCCAAGTAAATAATGTCCACCGCTCTGCACCCCCGTCAATCTTCTTGGTTACTTCCTCAAAATACTCAACCAAGTTGTGAGACATGATTTCGCTCGCACAAAAACTGTCTAATTTTTCTAATGTCTCTTTCACTGCAGCTCTTTCTCTTGCCTTGTCCATTGGTCCGATTGACCAACTGCACTTAGTCACATTCTCACTGTTGCTCTTGCTCAATACCCACTTCTCACTGTGTTCTCCAGGGCCTGATTCTGGCGCCTTCCCCAGACTATGGTATTCTCACTTAGACTGTGCACACTATGCATTCCATCACAATTTGACTGCAGACTTTAATTCACTAAAATCCTTTAGGGAAGCAAATCTACCGTCTTACCCAGTCTGCAATGCAGACCAATGTTATAATACTATATTCTAGCATTGTCAGTATATAATGGGTGTTAATTACTGATTTCTCCTGAGACAATCTGCTTAGCATATATGTGTCAAGCGTCATTGGGACAGCATGCTATGAATCAAGCCCTACTATTCTTAGAGTCATCATAAAATTAAAGATTTTACCAAAGTATGCAAATTTTCCATTTATCAGTCTTTTAGATCCAGGTTAATGGAAAGTATGACCAGGTTTCTATACTTAACTGTTATTGCAAATAAATAATTTCTAGCTACAGGTAAACAACAATGAAATATCAACAAATAATTCTCTTTTGGCTAAAACACTGCCATCCCCTTACAAACTTGCCCCCTATGCGCGCGCACACACAGACAAACACATAAACATTGGTGTTATGGGTGGAGGGAAAACTGAGAAGATATTCAATTATCCCTGTCCGTAGTGTTCACTGAGATGATCCTTTTGGATTGCCAGGACTTGTTGCTTCTTGATCACTCTTCTCCAGATACTTTCACTCACTTGCACTAGTCCAAGAACGATAACGTTGCCAACTTATTGATTAAAAGCAATTGCTTACAACAGTTCGTAAGGAAAAATAAACTGCTTTTCTTCAGGCTTTAGGTGTATTGTTTAATTGCAGAGATGCTCTTCACAACGTCTCTCTTTCTGGAGGTCTGAATTATTCTGGCTGTCTCATTCACACCAACAAGCTGTTCAGCTACCTCAGAGCCACTTAATGCTTGTTGATGGCAGAAAGTCGTTGCCATTGGCAAACTGGTGGTTGTTCTACAGACCAATCACCTACTTGTTGCAGGTCAAATCTGATTTTGTAGACAATCCCTCGTGCCAATTAATTTACAACTACACTTCTCTCACCTCTTCAACAAAAAAAGTGTAATGAGCACTTACAGTATGTACTGATTGATTTTAAAATGTGCCTTCCCTTTTTTAAAACAGTCATTTTCACATTTCAGTTCATTGTCAAAAATACAGAAACTTTAATAGATACAGTCTTTACACATATTGTGAAGTAGCAAGTCAACCGGTTGCATGTACTTCCATACTAATCTCTATTGTACAAAACCAAAGCCATAATTTGTATAGTATAACCATGCTTCATTTTGCAAAAGGCTTCAGTTGTATTTTACGCAGTGTATATTTGCAATCACATATTTGATATTTTAAAAGTCTTTTTTGGAAAGCATTCAACTGAATATCAATTACAACCATTAAAAAAGAATTAAACCTTGTGATTTGCGTTGCTCAGGATAAAATTGAGAAATAAAATATCACTTGTAGAATGATGGAACTTGCTGAGAATTTTCAGTCTCTGTAATTCTGCTGACCAATCCCAATTGGACATCACTGGTCATTTACACTGATGAGGTTACGGAGGTGATCGAATCTGTAGTAATTGTAACAAAGTCAGCAATGTGAACCTCATAGAATATGAGTTCCCTGATTGGAGCTGTTAATCTGGTCCAATCAAGGAGCTCCGGCTGACAGATATAAACAGAAGTGCCAGAGATACTGTTGACTTCTAAGAGCTGCCTGTGAGGAAGCCTGACCAGTGTCAAGTACAGTGTAAATAAAGAGTGGCTTGGAGATGGGATACCATCCTCTGCAGATTTATTTCAATATGTTTATTCCAAGCTTACATGCTTTGTGATCATGAATGCCATCATCAGGACTGCCGTTGACACTTTCCAACATTTCATTGCAATCTGTTTATTCCAAGCTTACATGCTTTGTGATCATGAATGCCATCATCAGGACTGCCGTTGACACTTTCCAACATTTCATTGCAATCTAGAGACAGATCATACCCGCTGGTCAGCCATTTACAGCAAGCTGTCTAGAATGACAGGGCACTTTGACTGCTTCAAATATGCATTTGTTAATAGAGGCTTCTCTAAAATGATGTGCAATCCACTTGGAGATTACACATCAACTCTTGGCATCCTGTATGGGACTTCATAAAGGGGTAGAAGGAAATTAGTAAGGAACTGAATAAGGAGACTTTACTGGATCAGAGTTACAATTTGGAAAGATTTTCAATGTACAGTTTTCTCCAATCCTGTGTTTAATGACCCATAGGGGTTCTCTGACACTGCATCAAAATGCTTCCTTCCAATCCCATAAGATGAAAAATTTTCATATGGTATTTTGGCTTCTTGGACCAGTGGCCTCCATTTTTTGGTACCTAGGCTAAGGTAAAAAGGCTTGCACTTTTTAAATGCTTCCAATCTCTTCAGACGATCCAACATTCTTCTCAATGAATGAACCACTTGTTGAGGTTCAGTGATCATTGTCTTGTCAGAAAATGCTATAGCCAATTTGCATATGACAAAGATCCTACAAATATAATGAGATCAGTGACCAGCTGACCTGCTTTGCTGATCCATGCTTTGGAATGAATGTTATCTAGGACATAAGAAAGACTTTGTCTCAATAACAATCTCACAGACAATTTATGAAGGAGAACACTCAGACAATGGAGCACTGAAATTGTATTACACAAAAATATCAGCCAGACGCATCTGCACGATGTTGAAATTAATCCTAATCTTCAAACCCAAAAGGGATCGAAATGGCACCTAATCTAAAGGTAGTTCTGGTGTTTGCAATTTAGTGGTTTCTGTGCAAAATTAGCTGATACAACTACTTAGATCCTTGGAGTTGTATAGAAACTATAAGCAGCACCCTTGTCTGCAATGCTCTTGATTTCTGTAGTTTATCTTGTTTACCTTAAACCAGGGTAGGCTCAATTATTATAATGTGCTGACAAGTTTTCTGAATCAAATGACGTGCTAGTTGCCAAAAGGAAAACAAATTAACTTAACTGACTTTTCGTAAATGTTACTGAAGTGCAACAATGTTCTGTTTGCTTTATTGGCAGCAGGATGAGACAAAATTTTAAGTCTATAGTTTAGACATAAAATTAAAAAAAGTTAATTGAGTTAGTTATTGAATTACTTAAGCACTGCATGTTGACATACAGGAATTAAAACATAGTACTTAAATGTAACTGCTTGCTGTTGGAATTCAGGTGGCAGTCACGGGTGTCAAAAGTCAGCAGTTGATAAATCATTTTCCCGTGGTTGGAGTCGTGATCAGCCTGGGCATGTACAAATGAGACAACGAAGTGCTACCACTGCTGGTTCTCCTGGAACAGAAAAGGCAAGAAATATAGTACGACAGAAAACTATAGGTAAGTGAAATTGAAATATTGAAATATTAATCAACAGGACTTTTCAAAGTTATTCATTGTGCCAAATATATTGAACTGGCACAAGTGTATCCTTAATTGAGAAGGTTAATCTGCTAATGAAATACTGCTATTTAATATCCTCTTTTTATGATTTTATTTTGTTTCTATATTCAGTTTGATATTAAATGAAATTGAGTAAGTGGGTTTCTTGCATCTTGTTGCAATAATGTAAATTATTTCATGTCCTTTGTGTATTGCAACTGAATTTTTTTACAAATGTATCTAACATAAATCTGTTGTGCTGTAATCTAACTTTTGACGCATATTCAGTTCTGAACATAGTTTCCTTTTACAGATCACTCATCCTTTAATAACCTTTTAAGTGGCACATGATTAGCATTGCTGCCTCACAACATCAGACACTCTGGTTCAATTCCAGATTGGGGCAACTGTGTGTGTGGAGTTTGCACATTCTCCCCATTTCTGCATGGGTTTCCTCTGGGAGCTCCAGTTTCATTCCAAAGTCCAAAGATGTACAGGTTAAGTAGTTTGGCCATGCTAAATTGCCCCATAATGTCCAGGGATGTGCAGGCTAGGTGGATGAGCCATGAGAAATGCAGGGTTACAGGGATAGGGAAAGGGGAGTGAGTGTGGGTGGTATGCTGTTTGGAGGATCAGTACAAACTCAGTGGGCTGAATGGCCTGCTTCCACACTGGAGGGATTCTAATTCTGTTTCTAATATGCCAAAGGATTTGTATTTTTAAATGAGCACACTGTACTTATCTAGTTTACTTGACAAAATATTTTGTTTGAATGATCTTTACAGCAGTCCTGCTTTGACTTCTATCAACTTTTCACTTCATCGATCTTGCAATGTCATGTGGCCCCTCTTTCTAAGACTGCGATCGCTGAACAAATCATTTGTGATCAATTTTTTTTATCACTCACCCCACTCGTAATCTCCTACCGTCTTCCAGCTCCACTGACATTGGAATCTGCGCCTAGAAAAATCTCTTCCCTCAGTCCTCTACTGACATACAGCAATGCTTTCAAACTCAGGACAATCTAATCTTTGGCCCTGTATTTGTCATTATCCAACTTCAATGATCTTTCTATCAATTGTATCCTCACCACTACTTTTAATGCCTCCTTGCCACAAACAAAACCTTAACTCTTCCACTTCATTCCCTGGCTTGGGCCCTATCTTTTCTCCCTCAAATCCAAGGGAGTAAAGATTTTCTATGTGTTATGCACAGCTGATTGAATTAACAATTGCCAAATCCAATCGGACTACATGTGTGTGTGTGTGTTGTGTGTTGTGTGTGTGAGAGAGAGTGTTGTGTGTGTGTGTGTTGTGTGTGTGAGAGAGAGTGTTGTGTGTGAGAGAGAGTGTTGTGTGTGTGAGAGAGAGTGTTGTGTGTGTGTGTGTTGTGTGTGTGAGAGAGAGTGTTGTGTGTGTGAGAGAGAGTGTTGTGTGTGTGTGTGTTGTGTGTGTGAGAGAGAGTGTTGTGTGTGTGTGTGTTG
>NC_063339.1:51884041-51956305 GCF_021869965.1 Rhincodon typus | reverse complement strand
GTGTTCATCCAGCCCTGCACCTTGTTGTCTAGCAATGTACATGAAGCTGTCTTTCCCCATGTAGCAATGCAAAGAAACAGGAACAATGTTATTATGTTAGTAAGTGAACTGTTCCAAAGAAAAATGGGCATCAAAATCTTAAAGGCCAACACATTCCACAATAGAGCACTGCAGGTCCAGTATTCCCAGTCAACTATATAACCAATCCAATTGGCTCCCAACATCACTTCATCATTTAGCATGAAATTACTGTAACAAGCTGTTTTGGTTTTAATCTATTCTTGGGAAATAGGTTTACTTGCTGTGACACCCACAAGGGTGTCTCTAAAAGTCTCTTTAAGTCTCTAAAATAAGAGAAAAAAATAATTTGCTTAGTCAAGAAAATTTATGGCAGAGGCTATTGTAGTGAACAAACATTGGAAACAAATTTTTAAGCTTAACTGAATTTTGGAGACACACCAAATACAATAGTATTGATCATTTTGGGATATGTATTGCTGGTGTGATTGAGTGGAAGAGAACACGCACAAAGTATTAAATTACTTGCTTGTTTGCTGTGTATTAAATTTTGGAAGGGCTGCTAAATCGAGCTCTGCTCTGGCTGAACATTCCATCTTCTGGGGAGATTATCCGCAAATATGCAGTCCCTATTAATTCACTATAAACACAACATGCGGGAAGCACTCAGCAAGTCTGGCGATATCTCTGGAAAGAGAAGCAGAGTTAACATTTCAGATCTGTGACCTTTTATCAGTTCTGATATACCTTCCTGCATAAAAATAGAAATGTAGTGCTATGAAGACAACCCATCTCCCTTATTAAAAACCAAAAGAACTGCGGATGCTGTAAATCAGGAACAAAAACAAAGTTGCTGGAAAAGCTCAGCAGGTCTGGCAGCATCTATGGAGGAGAAAACAGAGTTAACGTTTCGGGTCCGGTGACCCTTCCTCAGAACTCATGGTGGCTGGGAAAACATCAGTTTATATGCAGAAAATAGGGAGGTGGGTGGGGTAGGGAGTAAATGATAGGATAGAGCCCAAAGAGAGAGAAAGACAGTTGGACAGACAAAGGAGTTGCTAACGATCAGGCTGGGAGGGTGAATAGTTGTTAATGGGGACTGTTAGTGACTAACAACAGGGGGTGTGTAGTGGCAGGCCTGGTGTGTGGGGTGGGGGCTGGGACATGGGAGATTTTAGGCCCTAAAATTATTGAACTCAATATTGAGTCCGGAGGTCTGTAGGGTCCCCAAGTGGAAAATGAGGTGTTGTTGCCCCACCTTGCGTTGGGCTTCACTGGAACACTGTAGCAAGCCAGAGACAGAGATGTTGGCCAGGGAGCAGGGTGGTGCATTGAAGTGGCAGGCAACGGGTAGTTCAGGGTCTTTTTTGCGAGCAGAACGTAGATGTTCTGCAAAGCGGTCGCCAAGTCTACGCTATGTTTCCCCAATATAGAGGAGACCACATTGTGAGCAGCGAATGCAGTAGACTAGATTCTTGGAAGTGCAGGTGAAGTGTTGCTTCACCTGGAAGGTATGTTTGAGCCCTTGGATACTGGGGAGGGAGGAGGTAAATGCGCAGGTGTTGCACCTTCGCCGGTTACAGGGGAAGGTGCCGTATGGCTGTGGGGAGGTGTTGGGTGTGAAGGAAGTATGGACCAAGGTGTCCCGGAGGGAACGGTCCCTACGGAAGGCGGACAAGGGAGGGGAGGGGAATATGTGTCTGGTGGTGGCATCTTGCTGGAGGTGGCAGAAATGGCGTCTGATGATCTTCTGGATGTGGATGCTGGTGAGATGGTAGGTGAGGATAAGGGGAACCCTATCACTGTTGCAGGAGAGAAGAGAAGGGGTGAGGGCAGAAGTGCGGGAGATGGGTTGGACCCGACTGAGGGCCCTGTCGACAACGGAGCTGGGGAATCCTCGGTTGAGGAAGAATGTGGACATTTCGGAGGCTCCCGTGTCAAAGTTGGCCTCATCTGAACATACGCGACGGAGACGGAGGAACTGAGAGAATGGGATGGAGTCTTTGCAGGAAGTGGGGTGTGAGGATGTATAGTCCAGGTAGCTGTGGGAGTCAGTGGGTTTGTAATGGATGTTAGTGGCCAGTCTATCCCCAGAAATGGAAATAGAAATGTCGAGGAAGGGAAGGGAGGAGTCAGAAATAGACCAGGTGAAAGTGAGGGCAGGATGGAAATTGGAGGCGAAATTGATGAAGTTTTCCAATTCTCGATGAGAGAGGGAAGCAGCACCGATGATATCATCGATGTATCGGAGAAAGAGTTGTGGGTGGGGGCCAGAATAGGACTGGAACAAGGAATGTTCCATGTATCCCACGAAGAGACAGGCATAACTAGGGCCCATGCGGGTACCCATGGCAACCCCTCTTACCTGAAGAAAATGAGAGGAGTTGAAAGAGAAGTTGTTGAGGGTGAGGACAGGCTCGGCCAGGCGGAGGAGGGTGGTGGTGGGTGGGGATGGTTCAGGTCTTTGCTCCAGGAAGAAGCGGAGAGCCCTAAGGCCCTCCTGGTGGGGAATGGATGTGTAAAGGGATTGCACATCCATGGTAAAGAGGAGGTGGCTGGAGCCAGTAAACTGGAAGCTTTGAAACCGGCGTAAGGCATCAGATGAATCATGGATGTATGTGGGTAGGGATTGGACCAGGGGGGAGAAGACTGAGTCAAGGTAGGAAGAGATGAGTCCTGTGGGACATGAGCAGGCTGAAACAATGGATCTACCTGGACAGTCCTGTTTGTGGATTTTTGGCAGGAGGTAGAAACGAGCTGTGCGGGGTTGGGGGACTATTAGCTTGGAAGCGGATGGGGAGAGATCACCGGATGAAATGAGATCCGTAACCGTAGTGGATACAATGGCCTGATGTGCCAGGGTGGAGTCATGGTCCAGGGGAAGGTAGGAGGAGGTATCTGAGAGCTGGCACTCAGCCTCTGCAAGGTAGAGGTCAGTACGCCAGACAACAACAGCACCACCCTTATCGGCAGGCTTGATGACAAAGTTAGGGTTAGATCTGAGTGCACGGAGTGCAGTCAGTTCGGAGGGTGATAGGTTGGATTTGTTGAGAGGGGCAGTGAAATTGAGGTGACTGATTTCACGTCGACAGTTCTCAATGAAAAGATCGAAGTAAAAGGCCGGAGGGAGGGGTCCAGGTGGAGGGAGAGTGTTGGAGTTGGGCAAAGGGGTCTGTGGGGCAGGGAGAGGACCCTTGTCCAAAGAAATGAGCACGGAGGTGAAGATGGCGGAAGAACAGTTCGGCGTCACGTCGTGCCCAAAATTCGTTAAGGTGGGGACGCAGAGGGATAAAGCTGAGGCCTTTGCTGAGTACAGAGCGTTCAGCATTGGAGAACAGAAGATTAGGAGGGATGGTGAATACCCGACAGGAGGTGGGGAGGTTGGCGGAGGGGATAGAGTCAGAGGGAAGGGGAGGAGAGGTAGGTTCCAGAGGGCCATGGGTATTTTTGAGTTGGTGCATCTTGTGGGCCTTGATGCCTGAAAGGAAAAGAAAAAGTTTCTTGTTAGCACGACGAATGAGCCGGAGGATGAAGTGGAACTGCGGAGTGGTGCAGCCCTGAGCTAGTGTGTTACGATGTTGTTGGAGAGAAAGGTTGAGAGTGCGCATGTGATGACTAACAATCCCCATGAACAACTATTCACCCTCCCAGCCTGATCGTTAGCAACTCCTTTGTCTGTCCAACTGTCTTTCTCTCTCTTTGGGCTCTATCCTATCGTTTACTCCCTACCCTACCCACCTCCCTATTTTCTGCATATAAACTGACGTTTTCCCAGCCACCATCAGTTTTGCGGAAGGGTCACCGGACCCGAAACATTAACTCTGTTTTCTCCTCCACAGATGCTGCCAGACCTGCTGAGCTTTTCCAGCAACTTTGTTTTTGTTCCATCTCCCTTACTGCTCTCAATACATTATATTAACACAGTTTCTTGCCCTTTTGGAAGCTGGTGTTTTTAGTGCTAAAAGACGTCCTGAAAAAGCTTTTGTCAAACCTGGTATTTATCAAGTACACAAGCTGCTGAACAGAGTCCAAGATGGACGGGTATGCTATTTCCAATGGACTTGCATAAAATTAGTTTATACTCTTACTCTAGTGTCTAAACTTAGTGTGTTCCTTGTGATCAATGTAATGTTATAAATTGAGTTCTTGAAAGTAAAATAGAATTAATTGCAAAATCCGTGCCAGAAAATACTGTCAGTGAACAATCTTGAAGTTGAAACCAAATGAGGGGCTTGAAATAGAAACTACTATGGAATTGTTTTCACTATTGTATTATGCGGATACCATAGTCCAGCATAGTTTTTATTTATATTGTCTTAACATTTCTTTTTACATGGTCAGGGGTTTGGTTTGTACTTTATTATTGCTAAATGATACATGCCAATCATTGTTTTCGATATCAGTTTTTTTCTTTGTGGTCTCTCCAGTTATTGTATTTGTATTTTTTAATATTCTTCAGGCTCTGAAAGTGCTTCTCCTTCACACTCAAACACATGTTCGAGATCTCAGACGCCTTCTCCATCCACTTTAAATGCTGATCACATGGAACAAAAAGATTTGCCGCTGGATGAAAAATTGCATCATTCGGTCTTGCAGACTCCAGATGACTTGGGTATTACTTAATTGGTTAATTAATTTAAAGTTAAATATACAACTTGTTCCAAACATTTAATCTTGATCGCTCAGAATGCTGATATGAAATATATACACATTGCTGAAAAAGTTTTCCTTTTGCCCAAATTGTTTGTCTGGATATGCCAGATATTCAGTAAAGAAACTGTTATATGATCATTTTTATTTGGGTACAGGCTTACCACAATTCCTGTTGTGTTGATAGCATTTGTTTCTGTATAGTGATAGTTTCAAGACATTTAAATTTTAATATGATGTACCTTTTTGTGCTAAATGTAACTTCTCTAAATTATGTATGTATATTGTCTGTTTTATAACAAAATGTTGCATTGAGCAGAAAATAGTGAATTTCCAAATGAAGATTGCAGTGTGATGGCAGGAGGAAGTCTTAAAGGTTGGCATGAAGATGTTGCTACAGTTATGTGGAGACGAATGCTTGGTATTTTGGGAGATGTCAACTGCATTAAGGATCCTGAAATTCATGCTCAAGTGTTTGACTATTTATGCGAACTATGGCAGAATTTAGCCAAGGTAAGCTGTTAATTTAAGCTTGCTTGCAAAGGTTAGCAGTGCTACTATGGACTAAGCTTTCCACATAGGTGTTTTCGATGCTAGTTTTATTCAGAATAAATAGAAAATAGATTGTACATGGTTGTTATTTGTAGATTAACAGTTATGAAAGAAATTCGTGGTTGGATGTATAATGTTTTAATCTTGTTGAAATTCTTGTGTTGGATTCATTAATGGGATGTGAGTGTCATTGACGAGGCCAGCATTATTGTCACTCATAACTGATGGAGAAAGTGATTGTGAACCACTGCCATTATCTACTGTAGCCTGTATGGTGAAGTTTAAACCACCCCTCCCCACCTCTTCAGTGCTAATAAGTAAGGAGTTCCAGGATTTTGACCCATTGGCAATGAAAAAACAGCAATATTTTTCCACGTCAGAGTCCTGCCATGGATCTGCTGCCCTTTTGGCTGTAGATGGCAGAGCTCATGAGCAGAGAGGTGTATTAATAAAGTTTTAACAAGTTGTTACAATCCATCCTTTAGATGGTGCACATTTTAGCCATGTTACACTTATAATGAGAGAATGGACTATTTAAAATAGGGCGGCACGGTGGTTCAGTGGTTAGCACTGCTGCCTCACAGCACCAGGGACCCGGGTTCGATTCTACCCTCTGGCGACCGTCTGTGCGGAGTTTGCACATTCTCCCCATGTCTGCGTGGGTTTCCTCAGTGTGTTCCGGTTTCCTCCCACAATCCAAAGATGTGCAGGTTAGACGGATTGGCCATGCTAAATTGCCTGTAGTGTTCAGGGATGTGTAGATTAAGTGGGTTATCGGGGGATGGGTCTGGGTTGAATGCCCTGAAGGTTGGTGTGGACTTGTTGGGCCGAAGGGCCTGTTTCCACACTGTAGGGATTCTATGATCTAAAATAGTGGATACAGTACAATCAAGTAGGCTACTTTTCCATAAATGATGTCAAGTTTGAGCATTGTTCAAGTTGTGCTCATCTAGGAAAGTGGAGAATATTTTCATAACGTTTCAAACTTGTTCCTTTATAGAAATTGGAAAAGTCTGGAGAGTAAGGAGCTCACGATAGAACACCCAGCCTTTCGCATGCTGTTTTAGTCACAGTATTTTCAGGGATTGTTCAGTTAAATTTCTAATCGGTGATGACCCCAGGATATTGATGGGGCAGTCAACAATGTAAATGCCATTGAATGTCATACAAAAACGATACTTTGTTGATGATGCTCATTGCCTAGCATTTGTACGGCACAAATATTTCTTATACTTATCAGCCTAAGCCATAAATATTGCACGCAGACACAGAGTACGTCATTATCTGAAAAGTTGCAATTGGTTCTGAACACACCTAAACTTCAGCAAGTTTCTCCATTTTTTGACCTGGTGGTGAAGGAAAGGTTGTTGATGAAGCAGCTGATAATGGATGGGCCTAGGACACGATGCTGACAATCTCCTAGCTGTTACTTCCAGGGGCTGGAATGTTTGGCTTCTAACAACAATAAACATCTTGCTTCGCGTTGGGTTTCAATGCAGCCACTAGCAAAGCTTCCTCCAATCCCATTGACTGAAATTTTACTTGGACTTTTAGATGTCTCACACAGTCACATATTTCATTGGTGTCAGGGGTAGTCATTCTCACCTCTTGAATTCAGCTTTTTCGTCCATGTTTGGACGAAAGCTGTAATCTGGAGATGGGTGGTCCTGTTGAAATCTGAATTGAATATTATTGAATTGATTTTTGGTGGGTAAGTATTGCTTAACATTGTGAACGTAGCATCATTTTGCTGACAATTGACAATAGACTGTTGGACTATAATTGACTGAATTGGATCTGTTCTGTTTTTGATGGACTAGATATGCTCAACAATTTTCCATATTGTCCTGTGTTGCAGCCGTACCTGAGCCACTTGGCTAACAGCACAGCTGTCTCTGAGCATGTCTTTATTACTGCAACCACAATGTTGTCAGAGTCCGTGAGCTTCACTTTATCGAATTCCTTTTAATTGTTTCCTGATATCATGGAAAATTAATTGAATTGGCTAAACTCTGGCATCTATGATGCTGGGGATCTCTTTGAAGAGGCATCCATTTGATAATTCTGGCTGCAGATGGTTGCAAATGCCATGCCTTCTGCACTTATGTACTGAGCTTTGCTGTCAATTGAGCATGGGGATGTTTCTGTAGCTATCTGCTCCTATTAACCGTGAAATTATCCACCACTTTTCATGACTGGCATGATCAGGTAGCATCTATAGAAAGAGAAAAATGATTCAGCTTTGAGATTGATGACCTGAAATATTGAAAGATCATCATCTATTTGAAACATGTTTCTCCCTCTCCAGAAATGTTGCTTGACCTGCTGAGTATTTCCAACATTTTTGTGTTTATTTCAGATTTTCAGAGCCTGCAATATTTTATGACTGTATGAATGTTGATAAAGGACCCTGGGGAATTAAATGTAAGGCATGACTCCATGACTGTGCCTATGTTAGGCTGTTACATTACTAATTTGTGGGACAGCTGTCCTAAATTTGGCAGAGGTTCCCTAGATGATAGTGAAAGAAGTCTTTCGGAGGCTGACAGTTTGGGAGTATTTTTGTTGTTTCTGCCAGAGTTTATGCAGATTTGCATAGCTTCTCATAACAGCTTGGCTGAGTAGTTAAGAGTCAGCCCCTTTGCTGAGTGTGGAATTGCATAAACCAGACTGGGTAAGGATGGAAGATTTTCTTTCCTGACAAGATATTACTGAATCAGTTGGTTTTTGAGAAACAAAAATTTTTTTGTTTCATGGTCACCATTTAAGATAGGGTTTTTTTCCTCCCAGGTTTGTTCAATTAATTGAACTTAGATTTTCCAACTGCCATGATGAGGCTTGAACTCCTGTCTCCAGTCATGAATTCAGGCGTCTGTATTATTAGTTCAGTGACTTAACCACCCTGTGTGACTAGATACCTGAGAATCCCTAAAAATCAAAATCCAGTTGATATCATTCTCTACCTGATTCTGTACTTCAGCAGTATTTAGCTGTCACCTCTGTACGAAATACGAGAAAGCTGAAGCTATCTCCACAGTCAGAACCAGTTCAAGCTAACCTTAAAGCATGAACAACTAATAAGTGGACCAAAAGGACAGGAAGCCACAACTGTTTGGAATAGCAATCTATTATAACACCTGCAGCAAGTTCTCTGTTGTCTTAGGATGTAATAAAATGTGTTTGTGTCTTAAATGTGGGTGCTACCAGGATCGTGAAATCATAGATTGTGGAGACGAAGTGACGTTATTTTGTAACTGACAATGATGCTGTGTTGGATATGAAGTGTTGATGATTTCAAACGTAACTTATTCAGCAGGTAATGCACATGTTGGATCATGTAATTGGACTGCAGCAGTTCAAGAAGGCAGATCACCACGTCCTTCTCAAGAACAACCAAGGGTGGGCAATAAATGTTGGCCCAGTCAATGACACCCATATCCCATGAATGAATAAAAAAAAGATTGGAGGCTGAGTTCTCTACTTTCTGTTTGCCTGTGTCATTGAAATATCTCAGACCAATGCTTCTGTGTTTTGAAACTCCACTGTAGGTTATAAATCTAAAACCTTTCTAAGACTTGATGGAAATGGTTCAAGCTTATGGATTGCCTTTCAGGGTGTCTTTGTTCGTAGTAATCCATGATCAATTATTTTTTATTGGTTCATAGGATGTGAGCATCGTTAACTAGGCCAAAATTTATGACTCATCTCTTGTTGCCCTGGAGAAAATTATGTTATTGCAAGGCAGCACAGCTCAGTAGAATGGTCCTCCTGCGTAATGTGAGAAGTCAGGGTTAACTCCAGTGTCCAAGGTCACCAAATATGCAGGTGGTGTCTCCAGTGCAGCTACTGAAGGTCAATGTTTTAGGTCTGCAGCAGCAACTGGAGTCACTGTGGAGCCTCTGCAAGCTAAGATCTTCTTGGATAGTACATACAGCAGGGTGGTCATGCTATAGCTAAAGAGTGCACAGACAGAGAAGATATAGCTGACCACCATTCGGAGCAAAAGCACCAAGCAGGTAGTCCAGGAGTCTCTTGGAGCTACATCACTCACTAACAGATGTTCCAGTTTGGATACTGCTAGTGGAGCTGGTTTCTCAGGGAATGCAGAAAGAATCAAGGCTGTGGCACCAGGAGTGGTTCAGTTGCACAGGGAAGGAGAAAAGACAAATACAAGAGCAATGGTGGCCATATATTCTATCGTAAGAGGAACAGGTAGACATTTCTGCAGCCATAGATGAGACACCAGAATGGTGTATTGCCTCACTGGTGCTAGAGTCAAGGATGTCACATGTTTAGATTTATAACCTACAGTGGAGTTTCAAAACACAGAAGCATTGGTCTGAGATATTTCAATGACACAGGCAAACAGAAAGTAGAGAACTCAGCCTCCAATCTTTTTTTTGCAGCTGCAGGGTATTCTGAAGGTGAGAGAAAGCAACCAGAGGTTGTGTACCATATCAGTACAATGACATAGATAAAGTGAGGGATGAAGTTCTGCAAGCAGAACAGAGGGATCTAGGAAATAATTTTTTAAAAACCTGAAAGGTAGTAATCACTGAATTACTTCCAATGTCACATATGATTGAGATCAGGAATAGGTGAATATACCAAATGCTTGGAGGGATGGGGTGGGGAGTGTGGAATTTCGATTCTTGAGGCATTAGAATGGATTCTGGGGAAGAGGTGGGATAAGTTGCAACCCAGCAGCACTAGCGTTAATATCCTTGGAGGGGCATCGCCATTATTGTAGGTGATGGTTTAAACTATAGTGGCAAAGTGTGGGAACCTGAGCAAGGAAATGAAGGTGACTGAAGCAAAGATGAACTGAACGTTGAAGAGTAGAAAGAAAAAGTGGAAGGCAGAGAAAACAAGGGTTAGCAACAAATAGGGTTGTAATATAAACCAGAATGCATGGAAATGTTGAAACGATAAGTCTAAAAGGTAATATGTGATTGTGCAATAAGGTAAATGAATTAAGAATGCAAATAGTTGTAAACAGGTCTGAAATGATTAATTGCCATTAAGCAGACATGACTGCAGGGTGACCAAGGCTGGGAACTGAACATGCAAGGACAGACAAAATGGAAATTGAGATGAGTTGACACCAATAGTAAAAGATGAAATCAGTGCAACAGTGAGAAAAGGTATTGGCACAGGAAATCTAGATATGGAATCAATCTGGGGGAGTTAGCAAGCAGCAAGGGGCAGAAAACATTAATGGGAGTTGTCCGTACACCTTCAAATAGTAGTGGTGAGTTTAGGGGTGGCATGAAGCAGGAAATTAGAAGTGCATGCAGTAAGAGTGCTACAGTAATCATGCGTGATTTTAATCTAGATAGAGTGCACAAACAACTTGAGCAATAATATTGTGACAGACAAATTCCAGGAGTGTGTACAGTGTGTTTTTTTTAGACCAGTACATTGAGGAACCAACTCAAAGGACAGGCCATCTTAGATTTGCTTTTTGTGCAGTGAGCAGTGGTTCAAAAATAGTCTTGTAGTGAGAGGACCTTTTAAGAAAATGTGACCATAATTGCATTGGGAGAGAATGGGAAGTAGTCTAATCCAAAACTAAGGGCTTAAGTCTATATTTTGGAAGCTGTGAACATATGATAGGTGAGTTGGCTGTGATAGACTTGGTCACTTAATTAAAAGGCATGGCAGTGGATAAAGAATTGTTCGTATAACCATTTTTGGTTGGTAAGTAGAAACTTCTGAGAGGGCTGAATAGACTGGATGCAGCAATGACGTTTAACCTGGCTGACGTGTCCAGAACAAGTAGTTACAGTCTCAGATTGTGGTAGGCCATTTCAGACTGAGATGAAAAGAAATTTTTTCACTCAGAAGATATTGAAGAAAGAAATCAGTTTTCAGCTGCAGGTGTCGGGGGTGTGGGGAGAAAATTGAGATATGATGTTAAGAAAGAGGTTAAGTCATGATCATGTTGCATAGTGGAGGTGGCTTGATGGGATGAGTAGCCTATGCCTGCTTCCATTTTCTTTCTTTCTGTGTAAGCGGTGACCCCAGCATTGATGTTGGGTGATAATAGTGCACGTGAAGATAAGGAGGACATGACTAGGTTTTTCTTGTCAGAGATGTCATTGCATGTCATCAACAATACAAAAATGTCACTATTGCTTGTCACCCCATTATCAGTCCTGCTGTAGTGTGTTGTAAGCATCTTCGTTATTGGAGGATGACTAAATGAAGCATAATCCTGCACGATGGTCAGTGAATGTACCATTTACACAAAGAGAAAGTAATGAATTTCATAAGATCATAAACATAATAGCAGAAGTAGGCCATTCAATGATCATGGCTAATCTGATAATCCTCAACTGTACTTTCCTGTATCTTCTCCTTAATCCTTGATTCCCTAACTGTTTAAAAATCTGTCCATCTCGGCCTTGGTCTGAAGATGATTGAGTCGAGGGCATTTTGTAACGGTATTCTGAGGATGAGGTGATTTCCGTATATGCTGGATGTAGGTGTGAACAGTAAAGAGTTTTGTCCATTAAACCCATTCATTTCAGTTTGATCAGGTCTCTTAATGTCATTTGACTAAATGCCACCTTGATATTAAGACAGTTGATCTCTTTTCCTCTTGTATTTAATTCGGGCAGTCCATGTCTAGATTAAGATAATGATAATGTCTGGAGATCTAACAGAACCTGAATGGAGAATCATTATTTTGATTATTTGTGAGCAGGTACATAAAAAGATACTATTGGTAACTCCTCCAGAACTGTACAACAAATGTATGGCCTATTTCAAATGATGGTAAATGTATGGAATGAGCAACTAGGGGAGCAAAGAAAGTGTACAATGTGATGGATTTAAATACAACTTTGATATCTTTCTTTGAGAAAATATTATTTTGGTTTAAAATATGAGAATAATGATGAGTGTTGTATGCTCAAGAGGAACATGTGACGTGATCCTGAGTTTTCTATAACTTTGCATCACTGGAAGTTTCTTCACTTCATTCTGGGTCTGTTATGGGAGAGTTGTTAGAGATTGATTGTTTTGTTTGATTAAAAGCACTATCAATAGCTAGCAAGTTGGTAAATGGTGAATTCAGTCGACTGTGGTCTTTCCTTGTTTACCAATTCCTGCATTCCAAATGGCCTTCAGAGGTAGTAATTTAATATTGTTTTAAGTTGTGCCCATTCTTCCTAACAAGTCACGCTGTTATCTTAAAATTTTGAATACTTTTGATTTCTAAACAGTTTGGAAATCAATAGATACTATTTTTACTGAAGTTTTAATCTGAAATTCCTTGCTTTGTGAAATATTTTCAGTAAAATATTTTCTTATTAAAGCACATTATAATTGTTTTGTCAAAACATAATTTCCTTTCTTTAAAGGTGAGAGATAATCTTGGAATTACAATAGACAATCACACCTCCCCACCACCCCCTGTTTTGATACCACCGCTCAGAATTCTAACTCCTTGGCTTTTTAAGGTAGGTTAAGTTGTTTCTTAAAGATGAATGATCTATTTTTCAATTTGTTATTTCCATTGATTAATTCATACACTGAACGAGTCTTCAATGCATTCAGAAATTTCAGGTTATTCTTTCAGTAGTTCTTGCCCTTGATTTAGTGGTAGCACTGTCATTTTTAAGTCAGAAGGCACATGTTCAGAACTACCAAAACTACACTAACCGTGTTATCTTCCAAATGAGATATTAAACCAGCTACCCTATCAGGTGAATATCAAAGGCACTTTTCCAGCAGGAGCAAGGAAGTTCCTTACAATATTCTTGCTGTGAGTCAGTTGGTGGCACTCTTGCCTCTGCTTTCAAAAGTTATGAATGCAAGTTTAACTCCAGAGATTTGAGCACATAATCTAGGCTGACTCTTCAGTGTAGCCTAGGCGAGTGTTGAATAATTACTGTTGTTTTTCAGATGAAATTTTAAACAGAGCCCCTATATGCCCTCTCAGATTGGCAATAAAAAGTTGTAGTATTTTTTGAAAAAGCGCACTGAAGCTTTTCTCAGTTTCCTGATCAAATTTATCCTTCCATCAAGATCACTAAAACAGGCTATCTGGTCATCATCGCATTGCTGTTTGGTGACTTTGTTGAGCACAACTTGACTGCATTTCCTACACTTCAACAACAATTTCCATTTAAAGTGTTGAGTTGACTGTAAAGTGTTTTCTAAAGTAGAAAGTTCAGTCTTGATCATTCATTTCTATGTCAGCACCACCAAAAGCACATTAACCAATTGGTCTTTTAGTCCAATTCTCTTGTATTGAAACTAGCCAGTGTATTCATCAGAAATTACAATTCACTTTTGGACACCTGAAGACTTTAAAAATGCTGTATAAATTTCATTCTCTCAACCAGGTTCTATAGATTACTAGTCCAGCAACAATAGCACTGCACCATAAACTCCCCCAAAAGTGCTAGGTATGACTCCAAACAGCAGCTAATTTTCTCCTGCTTTCCATTGATTTCAGTTTCGCAGTTTTGATGCTGCGCTCAGTCAAATGCAGCCCTGTTGTCAAGGGCAGTCACTCTTGCCTTAATTGGACATTCAGGCCGCATTTGATCAAACCTGACATCAAGGTACCCTGGCAACTCTATAGTCAAATCAGGCCATAATTTCTGGGTTTCCTTTTTTCAGCTGCATGTGGAATGGCCAAAAGTAGCTTTTGGACTCTCAACATTTGTAATGTGAACACCACCTATTTCAATGTCTGTCCAGATCTAGTTTTTTTTCTCTTTTTGACTTGTTTTCAGTTCTACAGTGTACAGTTCAGTAATTCCCCAGAGCTCCCTATATTGCCATTTGCTCATCATCTTGGCTTCCATTGACTACCAAAGGAATCAAGCAATCAATTTTAAATTCTTATCCTTGTTTTCAGGCTCCACTACACCTTGCCGTCACCATTTCTGTTATTGCTTTCTACCCTATAGCCCTCTGATATATGAACTCATCTAATTCTGATCTCCTGAACATCCACCATTGGCATACAGCAGTCTAAACCTGAAACTTCAGAATATATTGTATCCATACTAGTTGTTGATCATATAGTCCATAATTCTTAGGCATAATTTTGTTTGTTTCTATGGATAATTAATATTTTCAAGGAAAGTGCACCTTTCAAGATTAACTATGTTTAATACATCATTATCAACATAATTCTCTTTCGTTGGTGCTCCAAGCGTATCGGTGCCATTAAGCACCTTATATCTGGCTGTTTTGTGTATAGTAGTGTGCCACAACATTTTTTAGATCTAGATTTTTAGTATGAATTGTTTTACTGTTTTACGCTTAAGCAGTTAATACTGCATAATAAATAGGTTGATATTCCTGAGTCAGCATTGAGGTTACTCGTTTGTGCCCTCTGTATATTTTGATGTGGTTCATTTTTTTTCAACATTTGGTTCGACTTAAATATTTGCTAACTGTTGAGCAAAGGAGAAATGCAATCATTAAAAGTTGTAGATAACAAGGTGTAGAGCTGGATGAACACAGCAGGCCAAGCAGCATCAGAGGAGCAGGAAAGCTGACGTTTCGGGCCTAGACCCTTCTTCAGAAATAAGATCTCAGATTCTCCAGCATCTGCAGTTCCTACTAACATTAAAAGTTGTATACTGCTTTCATGATCAGGATTTAAAAATTGATTTGTGAGTGCAGTTATTATCATTTTGTGTTGATTATGGAAAAAGCAGATTGTTTAGAAATATTATAAAAATATTCAATGATGTAAAAATTAGTGACATAGTTGTAATTTCAATATAAATTAACAAAATATCATGTTACAGTATGCTCAAACTTGTAAGGTGAGAATAAAGCTTGAAGCTCTATTTTGGTGTAAATTTAATGGATTTTGTTGTAAATTACATGGTTACTAGCAGCAGTAAAATCCCCAAACCACTGCAAATGATAATGAGTATAGAATCATAAACATTTACAGCAGAGAACAAAGCCACTTTGCCCACTGAATCATCCTATGGAGCAAGTTGAAAACAGGAACAGAATTTTCAAGTCAAAACATTACTTGAACCAAACCAATCTAAGTCAACGAGCCCAGGAATTAAACGTGAATGGGAATTGCAGCAAGTTAAGCCATAAATGGAATAATGTTGGATGACCTCAATTTTAAGAAATGTAGAAAATGGGTGATCAGCCAGTTGTGTGTTTAAATAGTCAAGTCAGAAGATGATATTAAAAAATTGTAAATTTTTACGATGAATTATGGAGTCATTTGATAATTACAACACATTTATGTACTTATTAATTCTTTGTTTAAATGTATTAACACTGATTTGTCTGGTAGTTCTGTCAAACTTGTCCTTCCACAACAAGCGTGGACATGTATGTCACCTTGTCGCATTGAATAATACCCTCATGTCAGTGCAAGCATGCAATGGTACTGATCAGCAGATGTAATTAACAGTGTGCTAAATGGAATAATTTATAACTATAAATATTTAAATATATCTCAATTTCAACTTTTGTTTATTTCTGCGAGTCATCAGTCCTGTTTTTAATTATTGAGACACAATGGTGACTGGTTTATTCATTCTTGTAATTATAGTCATTGAACATTGATTTACTTATCTCTATAAACCGAGCCAGGGCTGCACTTCTCTTCAGACCTTTAATCAATGAGCAGTAGACGTCTTCTAGTTAAATTTTATATGTGAAATACAACAGTTTAATTCAAGCAGCAATGTTTAGTAATTAGTAAGAAATAAAAAGTGGAATAACTTTTTCTCAGCACCATATTTAATGCTAAATTTTATTTATTTTAATTAGGCAACAACATTACCGGAAAAATACAAGCAAGGAAAGCTGCATGCCTACAAGCTTATCTGCAAAATTATGAAACGGCGTCAAGATGTTTCGCCTAATTCCGATTTTCTGGTTCACTTCTACAATATAATGCACAGTGGACTCCTAAATCTTGATCAGGTCAGCTTTCGAAGTTTAAAGTGTATTTATGTATTTTCAGATGTCAAGAATTTGAGTTATTTAATTTAAAGTTTCAGGTTAAAGTTGTTAATTGGTGTAAGTTTTATTTTCTTGCTAGTTGGCGTCTTTAGGACTGGTGGTTGTTCCATTGCAAGCAGTAAAGATTTGAGGTATTTTGCTGCAGCTCTCAAGATAACTAGAATAAGCCAATTAGACCTAGACTAGAGCAAAGAAAAAAAACTTTGGACAGGTACTTAATCTTGCATGTGCTGTGCGAGTAGCTTCTCCAGCAAGTGCTATAAGTGAGAAGTAATGAGGAGGAAAATATTATAATTATTTAAATAACTAAAAATAAGAATCTTCAGAAGAAATGCAGAATAGAAGAAAAGCAATAAAGTGAATAATTTTAAGCAGTGGTGGGTAAAAATAAACGTATTGCTGCAAAAGTCATGTCTTTTTTTCACTTTTAGTAATGTGTATAAACCTTGCGTGATGTATTGCTTCAGCATATTTGCTGTATTAATGTAATTAGCAAATCACTTTTGCATTTGTCTTGTCTGGAGTACTGCACCAAGCTTCAACAGTTGCATTCTAAGACCAACATTACTGCTTGTTCTATTTCACGTACACAACAAGAAACTGTCCATTTTAGTTGTCATCTGTTTTAAGCCTGTTTTTTTAAAATGTTTTAGGACATTGTGAACACCATCATCAAGCACTGTTCTCCAAGGTTCTTTTCTATTGGGTTGCCTGGTGCTACCATGTTAATTTGGGACTTTATAGTTGCTGCTAGCAAAGTAACATTCTCTTCTTCACTTAATGTAAGTCAACAAGCATTACTCTATTTTCTGATGAAATAAAGTAAAACAATGTACTTCTGAAATGCTGGTTTGCTTGTCACTTAGCTTATTTTGAAAATACAGTAAACATGATGGTGTGATTTCTAAAGTCAAAAGAAAAAAATTGTGGGGAATTAAGAGGTAATGTATGGGTATGTCACCTGGAATTAATAAATAGTAATGTTTGGAAATGGTCAGCACCACAGAGCTTGAGATTACTAGAAAAAACAATGTTTTGTAAGACTTTTGTCTTGCACTCATCAGGACATTTCACAAGAATACAAAATCAATATATGTAGTTTCACTACAAGCATGTGTGTTACAGTCCGAGCCTGAGTGACAGTTGATTGTCAGTATAATTCTTTGCACACTCAGGATTTTCCAACAAATACTGTCCAATTGAAGAATCACATCAAACGTTGGTCACTTGTGGGTATTGCTAGCACGTAGTAGATGGATGCAAGACTTGGTACTTGGTTGAATGACTGAAAGGATACGCTGTTTGATACGATCCATGAATCATAAAGATGAATGGCATACATTCCTGGCATCACACCAGCACTGAAATTCATATGCCACATTACTCATTTATTTGATAGGCAGAATTTTTTTTTTTACATGACAGTCACATCCCGTTGGTGGCAAACACCACTCGCTGCTACTGCATAGTAGGCAGCATGAGACAGTTAGTTCCTCCTGTTACATGCATTTTTGAGAAATCTTACTCTTCCAAGGTAGTCGAAGGTAGATTGAATACTTTTCAGGATCTATGGTGATTACCTTAGAGCCTTTCATGCATTAATGCACTGGAAAGCTGGTAGCTGAGAGGAAACCCGACAGAGGTCTACAACATTATGAGAGGCCTAGATAAAGTGGATAGTCAGAGGCTTTTTCCCAATGTTGAAGTTTCAATTACAAGGGGGCACAGGTTCAAGGTCAGAGGGGGAAAGTTTAAGGGAGATGTGCAAGGGAAGTTTTTCACGCAGAGAGTGGTAGCAGCCTGGAACGCACTACCAGAAGAGGTGATGGAAACAGCACATTGAAGACATTTAACAGATACCTAGATGGGTACATGTATAGGGAGGGAATAGAGGGATATGGATTGAAAAATGCAGGTTTTTAGATTAATTAGGGCATGATGGTCAGCACAGGCTTGGAGGGCCGAAGGGCCTGTTCCTGTGCTGTACTTTTTCATTTGTTCGTACAGTGTGAAATGATCTGCTCATGGTTGCCATTGTCCAACAGGATGCCTTTTAAGTGCCCTATTTCAGCGTCAAGTTTGCACTATGAACAAACAGCTCAGGATCTTTTTATGCAGTTGTCAATGAGGTAAATCTTATAACAGTTGTGAGGGCTCTTATGGTGCAGTGATAACATCCCTACCTCTGAGCCAGGAGGCCCACGTTCAAGTCCCATCTGCCCCAGACGTCTGTCATAATAAATCTGAACAGGTCGATCAGATATATCTATAACATGTGCAAATGTCAGAATCCTGACATGCGTACTAACAGTAAAGATAGACTTGCAGTAGACAGTAGTAGAGAACCCCTAATAAAAACAGGAATTACTGAACAGAACTGAAGAAGGGTCACCGGACCTGAAATGTTAACTCTGCTTTCTCTTCACATATACTGCCAGACCTGCCAGCAATTTCTGATTTTGTTTCTGATTTCCTTCATCTGCAATTCTTTGGTTTCTTTTGCGTGTAACCCTGGTTCTCATACGGACATGGGAGAAAGGATGTTTTTTGACTATTGCATTTGAACATGAATTTGAACACAAATGAAGCCTGTTAAGACATGTGAAGAAATTGTAATATACAGCTATAAGCTGCAGTGCAGAAATTCACCAAAAATCCTTAGACAGCTCCTTTCAAATCTATGATGTCTTACATCTAGAAGTACATAGGAGTACCAACAAATGCAAGTTCCCCTCCAAGCCACTCACCATCCCGACTTGGAAGTGTGTTACCGTTCCTTCACTGTCACTGGGTCTAAATCCTGGAATTCCCTCCGTAATGGCATTATGGGTCAACCTACAGCATGTTCACTGCAGCGGTTCAAGAAGGCAGCTCACCACCACCTTCTCAAGGGCAACTAGGGACAGACAAATATTGGCCAGCCAGCGACCACCTAAGTTCCATGAGTGAATAAAACAAAAACCTGCAAATTAAAATATAGCAAACATATCATTTGCATATTGGAAATATGCAAGGATTAGGAAGTTAGTGTCATTCAATCAAAGTTACACTTTTCATGGAATACAACAAAGATATTTGAGAGAGCTGGACCTGATAGGGATCCTATGGCAACAACATTTTTTGTTCAATGTGGTGTCGTTGAAACTGAACTCAACTGCTGAGTTTCAATAAAAACTGTTTAATGAATACTTATTCATGCAATGATGTTGGGTCTTTATTGCTATCGTATTGTGCAGCAGAGTAGTGTGGAAGGATATTAAGATTGGCCTTATCGACAACTTCTTAAATAGGGTCCAAGACATCTATTTTCTATGCAAAGTTGATGTTGAAATAGGGTGCATCATAGCCATCCTACTGGATAATGGCTATGCCCATCAGGTTTCTTCTTTTCTGTATCATGCAAACTCATGAAGGGCCATAAGGTGGCCACCCTTGTTCCTGAAGAGTGCCCACTTTTCCTAAAATTGCCTTGGAAGGGTGTAAACTGGAAGGTTTAAACAGCAGGGGAAGCAACGGTTTCATGCTTCTACTATGTAGTACCAACAGGAGTGATACTTGCCACTATCAGGATGTTATTGCCAAGCCAAAGAGATGTTCTGCCCATCATACAAATGAGTAATAAGGTATTTGAATGTCAGAGCCGGTATGATGCCTGGTGTGTAACTCTGGTGGCTTATATCAAATAGTATATGCCTTTGGCTGTTAACAACAAAAAGGCACTGACCAAACCTGACCAACCTATGCTTGTAGAGCTCACAATACAGTGTCCAGCATTAGGAGCAGCACAGTGACTCAGTGGTTAGCACAGCTGCCTCACATCGCTAGGGACCTTGGTCCAGTTCCAGCCTGGCCTGACTGTCTATATGGAGACTGTGGGCTCACAGTGTGGCACACTAGTATGTATTGAAAATATATATGTGAATACACAGCCCTGTTCTTTGCAAACAGGAAACATGCACTCACTCACTGCACATGATTCAACTCAACAAAGTGGTTGAGAGCCATTCGCTGGTTCCTCAGAGCACTACCCTGACCAATTAAAGTCAACCTGCCTGATTTAGCCTGACATTTAACTGTCAATAAGGATTAATAGGTGTATTTTCCATGGCAATGCCTCTATCAGTCAGAGTCAAAGTCTATAATCTGGTGTCATGTGACTTCTGACTTTGTCCACCCCAGTCCAACGCCAGCAGCTCCACATCATGTCTATCAATCAGAGCCCAGTTGCCAATGATTCAGCAATCTCCTCTCATGGAGTGTAAATGTTGATCTTCCCTTTTACCTGGCATTTTCGCAAATTGTCCTGATGAGTGGCAGATGAAAATTCAGCAGTACTCGAATTCTAATGTTGTGCTTCAATTACTGGTATTTCTCCAATTTGAAACTTTAAACATCATAATAATAAAGCATCATCATTGAAAATTGAACATTTCCTAGGTATTCCAATCGCCTTTTGTTTTGATCTTAGTGGCATTTTATTACTGATTGTGGCAAGTTCTTTCAAACGGATTTCTTTTTTAAAAATTTATCAACAGAGCAGTCAATGTACTTTAAAAATTGATGAATTTTCTTTAGTCGAATAGTATCTAGATTTTCCCTTAGCATTAAAATACCAAAGCAGGTGTTTTTTGTATTATTATACTAATAAGCAATGAAAATCATTTTCCAGTTGCAGTTAATTGGGTAAATGCAGTATCTGTGTCGTACTGATCTGTACAGTCTGCTGAATATATCACCTGATGATCTGATCTATACCAGTTTAGCTCATCACAGAAAAGTTACTGCTGAAGATACCATAATTTGCATTCTTCTACCATCTAAGGGCTGCTTAGATGGCTCCTTGTTGATGTGTTATCCATCAATTCCTGTTCTTTGTATTTTTGTTTGTACAGTTTTTATATTTCAATATTAAAGTGAATATTTTTTATTCATTTGTGGAATGTGAGTATCACTGGCTGGCCAACATTTATTGCCTGTCCTTAGTTGCCCTGAGAAGGTGGTAATGAGCTGCCTTCTTGAACCACTGCAGTCCACCTACTGTGGGTTGACCCACAATGCCATTAGGGAGCGAATTCCAGGATTTTGACCCAGCAACAGTGAAGGAACAGCGATATATTTCCAAGTCAGGATGGTGACTGGCTTGGAGGGAAACTTGAAGGTGGTGATGATCCCATATATCTGCTGCCCTTGTCCTTCTAGATGGAAGTGGTTGTGGATTGGAAGGTGCTGTCTGAGGATCTTTGGTGAATTTCTGCAGTGCATTTGTAGCTGGTACACACTGCTGCCACTGAGCATTGGTGGTGGAAGGAGTGGATCCTTGTGGATGTAGCACCAATCGAGCTTTGTCCTGGATGGTGTCAAGCTTCTTGAGTGTTGTTGAGGTTGCACTCATCCAGGCAAGTGCAGAGTATTCTATCACACTCCTGGCTTGTGGCTTATAGATGGCGGTCAGGCTTTGAGGAGTCAGGAGGTGAGTTATTCGCTACGATATTCCTAGCTTTTGACCTGCCATTGTAGCCACTGTGTTTATGTGGTGAGTCAAGTTGAGTTTCTGGTCAATGATAACCCCAAGGATGTTGATATTGGGGGATTCAGTGATGGTAACACTGTTGAATGCCAAGGGGCGATGGTTAGATTGTCTCTTATTCATGATGGTCACAGCCTGGCATTTGTGTGGCGCGAATGTCACTTGCCACTTGTCAGCCCAAGTCTGGATATTGCCCAGACTTTGTTCCATTTGAACATTGAATTGTTTCAGTACCTGAGGAGTCGCGAATGGTGCTGAACGTTGTGCAATCATCGGCGAATATCCCCACTTTCAGACCTTGTGATGGAGGGAAGGCCATTGATGAAGCAGCTGAAGATGGTTGGGCCAAGGACACTGTCCTGAGGAATTCCTGCAGAGATGTCTTGGAGCTGAGTTGACTGACCTCCAACAACCACAACCATCTTCCTATGTGTCAGGTATGAGTCCAACCACTGGAGAGTTTGCCCTCTGGTACCCATAGGTTCCAGTTTTGCAAGGGCTCCTTGATGCCACATTTGGTTGAATGCAGTCTTGGCTGAAGATTGGTATCTATAATGCTGGGGACCACTGGTGAAGGCCAAGTTGGATCACCCACTCAGCACTTTTGGCTGAAGATTGCTGCAAAAGCTTCAGCCGTATCTTTTGCACTGATGTGCTGGGCTCTTCCATTATTGAGGAGATGGATATTTGTGGAGCTTCCTCCTCTACTGAGTTATTCAATTATCCACCACCATTCATGACTGGATGTGGCAGGACTGCAGAGCTTAGATTTGATCCATTGGTTGTGGGATTGCTTAGCTCTGCCTATCACTTGCTACTTATACTGTTTGGCGTGCAAGTAGTCCTGTTTGGTGGCTTCACCAAGTTGACACCTCATCTTCATGTATGCCTGGTGCTGCTCCTGGCATACCTTCCTGCACTCTCCATTGAACCAGGCTTGATCCCCAGGCTTGATGGTAATATTGAGTTGGGGAATATGCCAGGCAATGAGGTTACACATTGTCCTGGAGTACAATTCTGCAGCTGTTGATGGCCCACAGCACCTCATGGATGCCCAGTCTTGAGTTGCTAGATCTGCTCAAAGTCTGTCCCATTTAGCACAGTGATAGTGCCACACAACATGATGGAGGTTATTCTCAATGTGAAGGCGGGACTTCATCTCCACACGGACTGTGCCGTGGTCACTGTTACCAATATTGTCATGGACAGATGCATCGCAGCTGGCAGATTGATATGGTTGATGTTAAATATGTTTTTCCCTCTTGTTGGTTGCCTCACCACCTGCCGGAGACACAGTCTAGCAGCTGCATCCTTTAGGATCCGACCAACTCAATCTGGAATACTGCTGCCGAGCCACTCTTGGTGGTGCACATTGAAATCCCCCACCCAGAGTACATTTTGTGCCCTTGCCATTCTCAGTGCTTCCTCTAAGTGTTGTTCAATGTGGAGGAGTACTAATTCGTCAGCTGAGGGAGGACGATACGTGGTAATCAGCAAGAGGATTCCTTGCCTATGTTTGACCTGAAACCATGGGGTCCGGAATCAATGTTGAGCACTTCCAGGGTAACACCCTCCCAGCTATATACCACTGTGCTGCCATCTCTACTGGGTGTATCCTGCCAGTGAGACAGGACATATCCAGGGATGGTGATGGTGGTGTCTGGGACATTATCTGTAAGGTATGATTCCGTGAGTATGACTGTGTTAGTGTGTTGCTTGACTAGTTTGTGAGACAGCTCTCCCAATTTTGGCACTAGCCCCCAGAAGTTAATGAGAAGCACTTTGCAGGGTCGACAGGGCTGTGTCTGCCGTTGTCTTTTCTGGTGCCTAGGTCGATGCCAGGTGATCCATCTGATTTCTTTTCTTTGAGACTTTGTAGCAATTGATACAACTGAATGGCTTGCTATGCCATTTCAGAGGGCAATTGAGAGTCAATTATATTGCTTTGGATGTGGAGTTACGTGTAGGCTAGACCAGGTGAGAATAGCAGATTTCCTTCCCTGAAGAACATTAGTGAACCAGATATGTTTTTCCGACAATTGACAATGATTTCATGATCATCAGTAGATTGTTAATTCCAGATTTTTTTTATGGAATTCAGTCTGCTGTGGTAGGATTCAAATTTGATCCCCAAAACAATGTCTGAGTCTCTGGGTTAATAGTCTAGCAATAATACCACTAGCCCATCGCCTACCCCTCTGAATATATGAGACTGCAGTCACCTTGACTGCTTCTTGATCGATCGAATAAAAGTATAATGCTGCAGATGCTGCATTTTGAAGTAAAACCAGAAAATTGCTGGCGAAACTCAGCAGGTGGCAGCATCTGTGGAGAGAGAAACTGAGTTCATACTTCATGTCCAGTACAAGTTAACATTTCAAGTTAGCTCTGTTATCTTTCTGTTTGCTGAGTTTCTACAGCATTTTCTGTTTTTAGTATAAATGATCCATTCCCTTGCTGTCTCAGCTAATCATGAAAAATGATAATGTGAGTGGTATGTCAGCGGCATGAACCACTACTGTCAGTAAGGATGGCCTAAGAGAGAAGAAAATAAAGATTCAAAAGTCTATTAAGCATTGTATGAATTCTACAGTTGCGTATCCAATTAAATGAATGAAAAGGACAATAACTTTTATATTGCCATGAATTTGCTAAAATAATGCTCTACCAGAATATACTTATTAGTCATAAAGTTATATTTAAAAACAAAAACAAAATAATAACTGGTATTCCAATAAAAATAGATCGCCATTATTTCAGTAAACTGGTATAGATTTTCTAATTGTAATGCGACTGTTAAATACAAATTAAGTTATGATTTAATTTGATTTGCCTGGAACTTCCAAATATATTCTTCTTCCATTTCAGGCTCCAAGAGTGGAAGCACAGATTCTATTGGGTTCTTTAGTCTGTTTCCCAAATATATATATAGACCTCCCTACGTTACAGCCTTCTCTTGTGGACATCTTATCAACAAAATGTGATGATGTTAAGGTAAGATTTCTCATGTAAATAGTGTTTGATGTGTTGAATTATCACCAATTTTTTTTTATTATCCGCACCTCCAAAACACAGATTGCAGTCCAATGTTTTTATCATAATTTCATTGTTTGCATATATTCTACTACAGTCTTCACCAAGTTAAAATTCATGGCTCCAATCCAATGATTAAAATAACAAATATTAGTTCTCATCCATATTAAAAAATGGAGATGACAGCAATTTCTGCAGAACGTGCACATTTAAGCACAGAGTTCAGAAATATGTTATCTGAGTTGCCATCTTGACCCAGAAACTCCCCTTTGGGTTTGCACTAAGAAATGTGCAAGATCATGAAGTTGTCATGCATGATAGATGCCCAATAAATTCACCTGACAAGCAGTTCTGTGGCTGCAAATGAGTGTCCCTAGTGCTGAGGTCAGGGATGTCTCAAGCGGGTGCAGGACATTTTGAAGGGGGAGGGTGACTAGCCAGTAGTTATGCTGTATGTTGACACCAACAATATGGGTGAAAAAAACATTGAGGTCCTACAACAGAAATTTAGAGACTTAAGTAGTAGTTAGGATAAGGAGGACTAATGTTCTAATCTCCAGCTAACTTCCAGTGTCACACGCAACTGAGCACAGGTATAGAAAGATAGGTCAGATGAGCATATGGCTGAAGTGAGAAAGAAAAGGACCTTGGTATATAATTTCATAGATCCCAGAAGGTGTCAGCTTAGGTAGATAAGTGGTGGAGAAGGCATACAGAATGCTTGCCTTCGTTAGCTGAGGTGTAGGATATAGGAGCAGGGAAATCTTGTTGCAACTTTATAGAGCACTGGTTACATCAGAGATAGTACACTGTCTGCAGTTCTGGTCACCACACTATCAGAAGAACATGATTACTCTGGAGAAAAGTTTTTTCACCCAGGGGGTGGTAGAAATATGGAACAGGCTGTCTGGGATTGTGGTGGAGGCAAGTACTCTTGCAACATTTAAGAAGCATCTGGACAAATACTTAAAATGCCAGGGCATAGGAGGCTGTGGACCAAGTGCAGGTAAATTGGATTAGTATATTTGGTGTTTGTTCGTCAGCTAGTGACATGGTGAGCTGAAGGGCCTGTTTCGATGTATGACTCTATGATCAGAAAACATTAATGTAAGTAAATTTTTAAGTGTGATTGGTTTTAATTTCTGCCAAAGAACCTCTCCAGCATGGAAAATTAAGTATACAATCTCACCCCTTCAGATTTTAATCATCGTTAGCTTTAGAGAAAAAAAGCAATTTTAATAACATTAAAATTGGAAAATGTTAGAAATAGTGAGATCAGATAGCATGTATAGAATGAGAAACCAGGATAGTATTTCGAGTTAATGGCCGTTCATATTTTACCATTTGTATTCTGTGTTAATCCCATGACTTTCCTTTCTTCTATTTTGATTTTGATTTATGATTTGGCATTGAATTAACTATTCCAGTTTGTATTTTGGACTTCAGGCTCTGTGTGCCTCATTCTTAAATTTAACTGACAAACTTCTTTCGAGGGTGCTGTGCTGAAAATGAATTTTTAATCCCTGACAGTTCCAATGCAGAAGTCCATGGAAAGCATGTTCAAGTGTATTGAGTAGCAAGTGCCATTCATTTGCCATTGCCAACACAATTCAGATCTTTGAACTGTTTCAAGTGCACCAATAAAAAGTAAAGCACACTTGTTCAAGATCACAGTTCAAGGTTTCCTATACCTTTTACTGCCATTTGATTTGGTCTGTACCAACGTGCATCTCAGGCAAAATAAATCCCCTGAACAGTTTCATTGCAGATCCTTTAATCTCTTTGTTCCTAACTCATTTGTCTCATTCGTAGAAAGGTTTAAATTTTCACCTGAAAGTACAGTGCTGAATGTAGTTTTTTTAAAAATATACCCATTCAGCAATGTTGAAATATCTAAATGGATGGCTAATGACAACAAACTCTATCCCGCCACATGTTTCTTCATGGCCTCTGTAATGTCAGACATTCGTTGTTAGGCGAGTTTCTCCTAGTTAAATGTTGGAAAACCAAAAGGGTCAATAGCACTTACTCAACAAGAACTTGCTCACTGCTCAGTTTGAATTGTACCAAAACCACTCGGCCCTGATTTCATTACAGTCTTGGCCTAAACTTGGGTAGAAGAGCCAGACTCCAGAGAGTGACTACACTTGACATCAAGGAAACATTTGTCTGGCTATGGCATCAGGCGCCCGAGTAAAACTAGAGTCAGTTGGAAGCTCAACTTTGTTCGAAGTCATACTTAGCACAAAGAAAATGGTTGTGGTTATTGAAGGGAAATCATCTCATTCCAAGGACAGTACTGCAAGTGTTCCTCATGGTAGAGTGCTAGGCATGACTATTGCTTCATCAATGATCCTTCCTTCATCATCAGGCTAGAAATGAGCATGTTTGCCCATGACTATACAATGTACATCATCATTCTCATGTACCAAAGCAATCCATGTCCGCAGGCAGCAAAACCTGGACAAAATTACAGGCTTGGGCTGATGAGTGGAAAATGTGTTTTGTGCCAGACAATGACTGTCTCCAAAAGAGAGAATCTAACCACCATGAATGACTTGTAATGGTATTATCATCACTGTTCTTTTCCTCACTTAAGTTTAATACTCCTTTTGATGATGCAGCAGAGAGAGTCCAATGGTGGATTTAACATCACTTCTTACTGCCCTTTGGCACAATGTTGTGAAGTACCTAGTGCTATCCATCCAAACCTCTCAGTTAGTTCTGTGCAATTTTTAAATATCAGATTTAATTCTGTAAATAAAACCTGCATTATTCCTGCAGAGAGAGAGAGAGAACTTTTTTTGGCATATGACGCAGCACAAACTTATCAAATTTTATTTAGTATGCTAACTTAAGAAGGTACAATATGATACTATCTTACAAAATAAAAACCAAGAACTGTGGATGCTGTAAATCAGGAACAAAAACAAAGTTGCTGGAAAAGCTCAGCAGGTCTGGCAGCATCTGTGGAGGAGAAAACAGAGTTAATGTTTCGGGTCCGGTGGCCCGAAGTTCTGAGGAATGGTCACCGGACCCGAAACGTTAACTCTGTTTTCTCCTCCACAGATGCTGCCAGATCTGCTGAGCTTTTCCAGCATCTTTGTTTTTGTTCCTGATACTATCTTACTTCTGATTTGTTTTCTTCAAGCAATTTCAAGTAACCTTTGATGGAATGGATTTTATGGAAACGTTCCTGAATTTTGTTTTTAACATAAAATGTGATTGAGTGTTTTCATGAAATCTAAATATATTAATTTATTTTTCAAGTTACTAGTGTTTTAAAATTCTTCATTGCTTTTTGTTTTCCTGGAAATAATTCTTGAACTCTGAGAGTTGTTGAAGTTTTGCAATGCAGCAATATTGCATTGAGCATTTATTTGAAATGTATATGTGTGCTAAAGTATGAATATATTACCTTCCAGTTTTTTATTTGCTTTCTAGTACTCTTTATATTTGAAGAGACTTATTATATTTTTATATGCTGTTTATGTTTTCAATTTGATATTCTAGGAACTTGTAATTAAAAGCATTTTAAAATCAGCAAGAGAAGAACCTTCTGGACCAGCTAGGCAAGTAGCTTTATTTCACTCTGTAATTTTTTAAAAAGTAACTTCACTGTTGACTGTCCCAAAATTCTTTAATGTAATTGACTGCTGGCTAGCTGGATGCCATCACTGCATTTTCCTGGGAATTACCTTTTAAACAATATAACGGTTACTTTGTAAGAGACAAGGTTCTCATCAGAAGTCGCTAGATCTTTCAAAGAGGCTTTTATGAGATCAGTTCGAGTGCACTTGCTTTGCCTCCGATTCCAATATCCAGGTCATGGTTTCTGATAGATATAACAGGATGGTTGGATTACTTGATTTTTGATTTTGCGATGATCTGTACTGGAGATTAAAAATTGAAGTAAGTTTTCTGAAAGCTACATTGCTTACTTTCAGATAATTTCACCACAAATCTATGAAATAGAGAATTGAACTTTATATTCTACATATTCTTGACCATACCTAGAATGCTCATATTTACGTGATGTGCATTACCATCTCTATTTTACAGATGTGTTGCACTTTGTAGCCTTGGCATTTGGCTCTGTGAAGAATTGGTACATGATACTCGCCATCCACAAATCAAAGATGCCCTAAATGTAATTTGCGTAACTTTGAAGGTGAGTGATGTTTCCATAGTGATTTTTTAAATTTCAATCCAGCTTTGGAAAAAAATACAACAATTGTAAGAATAAAGTTGTTAATGTTTTACAGTTTCCAAACAAAGCGGTTGCACAAGTGGCTTGTGATATTTTGCATTTATTGATCAATTATGTGGACAAACTTCAGAATTATCCATCAGATTCTCCAAAAAAAATTCTTGAGGTGAGAGGTATTTCTTGAGGCATTTATTGATTTTATTTCTATTGGTTAAGTGTTTGCCTGTCAAAGTATTTCCAATGAAGATTCAACCAGAAAGTTTATTCAACTAATGTTTCTTTGTGCATGACACTGTATGCTTGTATTGAGTAAGTATAGATGCTGAGATGCTGAGCTGAGATGCAGACCTGCTGAGCTTTTCCAGCAACTTTGTTTTTGTTCCAAACATAGATGCTAGTTAGTTTACGAAGAGATAAATCACATTTAATGTAGCACATTATATAGCACAATGTTGCTGAATTTAAATCTTAGAACTCCCTTCCTAACACCACTGTCTGTGTACCTACACCCCAAGGACTAGAGCAGTTCAAGAATGCAATTCACTACCACTTTCTCAAGGGTAATTAGGGATAGATGATAAATTTTGATCTCGGGATACCAACATATGAATTTAAAATTAAAATTAAAATTGTAAAGTATTCAGCGCTTTGATGGTGGAGCAAGTAAATACTTAAGGTGGTAGAGGGGGTGCCAGTCAAGCAGGCAACCCATGTCCTGGACGGTGTTGCATTCTTGAGTATTGTTATTAGCCTCTTGAGTTTTGTTGGAGCTGCACTCATTCTGGCAAGTGAGTAGTATTCCATTACATAACAAACTTGTATCCTGTAGATGGTGGACAGGCTTTGGGCAGTTACTGCAAAATTGCCAGCCTGTGACCTGTTTTTGTGACCTCACTGTTTTAAGGCTGACTCCTTTCAGTTTGGTCAATGGTAAGACCCCCATCCTGATTCTGATAGTAGGGAGTTCAACAATGGTAATGTTGATTCTTGCCTGCTAGGGATGATCTGGCGTGGCATCTGTGTGGTATAAGTGTTGCTTGCCACTTATCAGTCCAAGGCCAAATATGGCACACACATTTTTATTATCTGAGGAGTTGCAAATGAACATGTGAAATCATCACTGAGAAACCGCTTAATGTCTTTGTGATGGAGGAGAGGTCATTGAAACACCTGAAGTACACTACCCTGAGAAATTGTTGCAGCAATATTCTGGGACTGAGATGATTCACTACCAACAGCCAGAACTATCTTCCTTTGTGCTCAGTACTGAGAGTTTCCCACCAATTCCCATTGTCTTCATTTTACCAGGACTCCTTCATGTCACATTTGGGATTTACCTGGATGGCTGCATTTCACAGCAGGAAATTTGTCACTTAGTGTGAGCTCTGTTTTGTGGCTGTTGGTTCATGAGCTGTGCAAAATGATCAGGAGCCAAGAGTTGTCTACAACTGAAGCTGATTGGTTCTCAGCTAACTGAGCAGATTGGAACTGGAAACAAGTTACACAGACATGCAGTTGTTCTTAGCAGAAGCTGCCTGTTCTCCATGGTTTAACTTTGAAGAAAACCAGTTACTTTTCCTGCAGCAGTTGCTGCGAGCTGTGATATTTTGTATTGATAAATCAGAGACATTTTTCAAGGAAATCAGTTGCTGTGTACTTCTTACAAACTTAGAAGTGAAGGATATTATCAATTTGAAAAGAAAAAGATAAAATCCGGCAAGGATTAATCATAAACCAGAGGATTGGGAAACTTCAGTAAAGACTAACATCACAATAATAGAGGGAGAAACTAAGTAGAGGCCACACTATCAAGTAATATAAACGTGTACAAAAGGAGCTTTTTAAGAAAAATATATAAAAAGAGAGAGAGGCCAAAGTGAACATATAGGCCCTTAGAGAACACATTAGCTTAGCATCTGTTATATGGAAAACAACAGTCTATTCTAAATGATGTTATTATAGAGCATTTAGAATTACATAATATAATCAATCAGAGTCAACATGGCTTCATTAAGAGGAAATCATGCCTTACAAATTTGTTACAGTTGTTTGGGGAGGATTTGTAAAGAGGAAAAGCTAGATCCAATACATTTGGATTTCCAAAAGGCATTCTGTAATGTACCACACATAAGGTACTTGATGAGATAAGAGCAGATGGGGTTGGGGGTAGTATATTGACATGGATAGAGGATTGGCTAATTAAAAAGATAGTTTGGATAAAGTAGACATTTTCAGCTTGACAGTATGTAACTAGTGGAGTGCAACAAAGATTAGTGGTGAAGTCACAATTATTTACAATATCTATATTAATGACTTGGTGACGGAAGTGAATGTCCAATTACCAAGTTTAGAATGGCATAAAATTGGTAGGAAAAGCAAATAACGAAAATGATACAGAATTTACAGGGGATAAAAGCAGGTTAAGTGAGTGGGCAGAAACATAGCAGATTGAATATAAGGTGGGAAAAATATGAAGTTATGCACTTTGGCATGAAGAATATAAATGTTGAATGTTATTTAAATGGTGAAAGAGTAGAGAAAGACTGCATCAGATCTCATTTAATGTGCCAAATGGCCTACATCTGCTCCTATCTCAAATGGTTTTATAATTATATCTTCCTTGGATGATCTCCGCATTCCAACATTGTTGCATTATGTGCATTGCATTGAGCATAAAGTGAGGTGACATAGCATTATGTATCTGGGCTACTTATAAGAGAAATTAAAAGTTTCCCCTTTCAAAAATGCAGGAAGAAAAATGTAAAATTAGTGACATTAGGAACATATTTTTTTCCTATTTATTCTTTCACATTTTCAAAACTGGCTAGGCCAGCATTATTTGACCATCCCTAATTCCTACATAACAAGAAGGTGGTGATGAAATACCTTTTTGAACCATTGCACTCCATGTGGTGTGGGCATATCCAAATGTGGTAGGAAGGGAGATTGAGGAATTTCAAAGATATGCTAAATTTTAGTGCTGTAAACAGATTTGTGAAGGTAATTTTCATTCCACGGAAATACATTGGCATAGAAATAGTTGTTGTAAAATAACAAAGTGGCACACTACACAAAATAAAATTGTGTAAAAATTTGAAGGCTGAAGTAAAATTGAAGTGAAGTATTAGCAAAGGAACTTTAAACAGTGTATCTGGTATCTGAACCTACAGTTTACTGGACAAAACATTTCCATAGCATGGGAATCAAATTAAAAACGGACCTCTTTAGAAATCAGTAACGAACTTGCTCCCTTTTCTGAAATTGCTGTTTGATTCACACCCAAACGATATCGAACCCTTTTGAAGCAGACTACCCTGTTTCCACTCCTTTCTATCTTCTGTCATGCTGCCTTTGATTCTCTAGTGTAAGCAATTCCCTATCCTGATTACCCATATGCAATGCCACAGGAGATCAGTTAGTAAATCTATATGTGATTAATGCAACTAATCTTTTGTGTTGCTTCAGTAAATTTACTTTAGAGCAAAATATGAATCACAGTAAAAATCAGAAAGCTCATTGCGGTCACTAACCATCATCAATGTAATTGAATAAACTTATTTTTCTTGATCGCCTTTAAAGAGAGAACTTGTTTAAAAAAATCTTTTGAAACGTGATTATATTCTTTTATTCTTATGCATTTTTTTTCCTTGTTCTGGTAAATTATCCCTTTATGGATTATTAAGATGCCATTTATTATAAGATAAACGTCTTTTTCTTTTTGTTTAGATATTGATGGCAACAATTACTTATCTGTTACCCAGTACAGAAGTATCTCCGCATGAGCAGGATAAAAGGGTATGCACGGGGCAAGATTTATGTGGATAATAAGAAGGATATTTACAAGTTTTGGCTTTTGGTAATATTGTGTTGTGACTTATCCTTCACAGCTAGTGGTATCCCTATTGCTTTGCTTATTGGACTGGTGCATGGTGCTGCCTTTAAAAATACTCCTGCAAGCTGCCCAAGCTGCAGGGCAAGATAAGGATAATGCTGACAAATCCATTCTCAGTTGTATTTACAAGGTATACTTTAATATTATTTGTAATAATGATATATATTTAAGCCTTCACACTAATTATCTTTAGATTTTTGTAAAGTGATGCTGTTAACTCTTGAATTGATGCTTTTAGTAAATTTCTGATACTGCAAAACTGCTTGTTTCAGATCAGCATATATTTCCAACATTCAGTTTTATTTTTCAAATAATGTTCTATATTTAAACATTTATAAAAAGAGAACCAAAGACAAAGCTTTTTGTCCTGTGGTCATCAGAACTGCCATGCAAGAAACCAATCTTGGCAAGTAAGCAACAATTTATATGATATGAAAAGAGAGTAATGTGTTAGACATGGTTGGCATGGAGTTACAGCTGCTACTGTTGATAGTCGATCTCAACCGACAAAACTCAGAGCAAGAAAGTTGATTGTTATAGGTCAGAAAGTTGCATGGATAATGCTGCAGATTCTCTGCCCATCTGCATAACGCTATTCTCAATGAAAAAATGCAATGTATGGGCAAACTCCTTTTACTCACATGGGACATCTGTGTTACTATATGTAGCTTCTATCACATTCGAATGCACTGCACTGCGAGTGCAATTGATGTTAAATTGATATCCCAGTTAATTCTTAGCACAGTCAGGGATATTTAATAAATGCTGTTCAGTAGCAATATTATGTCTACTTTGGACATGGTGTTCTAAGGTTTGCAAGCTTAGGTTGCTTGAGCACAATTAACATGCTTCTCGATGCATATGGTCAAAGGGACGTGTTGTTTGATACAGATAACACAGTGTGGAGCTGGAGGAACACAGCAGGCCAGGCAGCATCAGAGGAGCAGGAAAGTTGATGTTTCGGGTCAGAACCCTTCTTCAGAAATGGGAGAGGGGGTAAAGGAGCTCAGAAATAACTAGAGGGAGGAGGCTAGGGCTGGGGAAGGTAGGTGGAATGGTGAAACGTGAGTGCAGGTAGGCAGTGGTAGGGATTGGTCTGTGAGGTGGGAGGAGCAGATAGGTGGGAGAGAAGATGGACAGGTTGTGTCAGGTCAAGGAGGCTGGGTGAGAGGAAGGTTGGTCATGGGATGGGGCTGAGGGTGGGGAGATTTTGAAATTGGTAAAGTCCACATTGAGACCATTGGGTGGTAGGCTCCCAAGGCGGAATGTAAGGTGTTGCTCCTCCAGTTTGCAAGTGGCGTCATTGTGACACTGGAGGAGGCCCAGAATGGGCATTTCGCCCAGGGAGGGGGAGCGGAAGTTGAAATGGTTCGCGACCAGAAGGTGTTGTCGGAAGGGCTGTAACAGGCATCAGTGGATGTGACAAGATTGGTGGCATCAGTGGGTGAGGTGATGGTGACCACATGGTCAGTGGCCCCAGGCACATTGTGGGGGAGATCCTGAGTAGGGTTGAGGACTTGGGGGGTCGAACCTGCTATACGGTCTACATAACAGTCCATGCACCAGAGTGAAACCCTAGGGCTCACAATTTCAAGATTGTCAGTAAGTGGGCTAGGAATGAGATGAGGAAGAACTTTTTTTCTCAGAGTTGTTTGGAATGCGCTGCCTGGCAGATTGGTGGAGGTGGATTGTGTGGAACTTTCAAAAAAGAGCTGAATATGTATTTGAAAGTGGTGAATTTAGTGGGCTACAGAGATGCGGCTGGAGAATAGGACTATCTGGGTAGCTCATTCACGATCCATGCAGCCACAATAGATCAAATTACCTCCTTCTGTCCTATAAAATTTTACGATTCTATGTATCACATTACTCATTTGTATCGTAGACAAGATGTCTTATTGGTTTTATGGCACAATCCTGTTAGTGATAAAAACTAATTGTGTTTGCTTGAAAGTAGCAATGTGAAATAGGTAGTTTCATCTGTTCAAATTTCTGAGACACCTTCCCCCTTCCAGAGTAATCTGAGAGAGATTGGCACTATTCAGGGCCAAAACTGTTGGCCGTAGGCCTTTTTATGAATTTGTCTAATGTACGGCAAGGTGATTTGAGCCATTATTGGGCAGGACAGTTTTGATCTGCCATATCTCAGTATCAAGTTTACATGATGGGTGGATGATTACAACTGTTTTTCTTGAGGTTGCCAATAACGTAAATCTTGTAACACACAGAACTGGAGAATTTTCCATGGGTATTTTGACCAGTGAATATAGGCTTTCAATAGATAGTACATAGTAAACAACCCATTAGTAGATTTCTCAACTGACACATTGAGCTTGTTGATTGTTCTGTTTCAATAGTAACTTTGAGTGCAGAACAGAGTTTACTCAGCTGTGTAAAGAAATTCCTTGAAATAGAACAATCTAATGAGCTCTCTTTCCTCATGGTGCTCATGTCAGTTTGATGCTGAGTTAAAGCATATCTAAAATAGCTTGCATATTAATAGATATCTTGTTGAGGTCATCCCTCGCGCTATATCACCCAATCTCCAGAAAGGGTGTAAGGCCCCTTGGACCCTGAACAGTGCCCAGTGTACCTCAGCATACCCTGGAAGCCAGAGGCTTCTCAAAAGTTTGACCAGTAAGCAAAGCTAGCCATTTCTCGCAGCTACTTTGAGTGAACACGAGTGGTTTCATGCTCTGACAGGATGCTACAACCAGTCAAAAAGACATCCCAAGGGAGTCCTGTAATATGAGAATCTCCTGTAATATGAGATTCACTGCTAATGTGATGACTGGAATGAAGGCTGTATGTCTCAAAGGCTGGCAGACTATTTCAAACACATCCTTTTGACAATTTACAGGCGCTGTGAGGCAGCAGTGTTAAACAGTGAGCCACCTTGCCGCCCAGTCTTATCAACAATGTTTTCACTTTGAACCTGAATTTTTTTTAATAAAGGAGATTAAAATTTATCAAAATAGATTGGAGAAATGTAATTAATATCCTGGGTCTCATGCTCAGTAATTCATTTTTCTTTAGATTCATGGCACAGTTTCTGAGCAAGGATATGAGAATACAGTGGAAATTACTTTTTTCGAGTTTTCTTTCTAAACTCATAATTTCTATTTGAGTCAGCTGATTTTTGTTCCATAAAATCAGTTTTTAGGAGAATCATGAGGGCAACAACCTCCTTGGAAATTGTATATTAATTGAATTTCTTTTAATTGGAAGTTCTGTCTGATGTATTTGTTCACTTTCATCAGAATAAGTCTTGTATTCTGTTAAAAATCAGTTGATCCAAAGAGGTAGACAAATCACAACATGTAAGAGTACATTCAAATTTGTATTTTTAATAACTGTGGTAACAGTTCCTATCTGTTTGTATATCTGTGTATGATCAAAGAATAAATTATGATTTTTCTACATGCACAACATTTATAGTTATTTAGTACCATCATCCTATTAGTTTTACAATCGCAGAGAGACTCTTTATTTTTCTTTTCTTTTTCAAAGTTGGTTTCTGTAATTTCATAAATTAACCCATGATGATCCATAGGGAGAAAGTTAATTGTTTGGTAACATTAACAGTGATGAATGTTTGTCTTTATTTGTGATGCATCTAAACATTCTTTTTGTACAGGTGCTGCATGGCTGTGTATATGGAGCGCAATACTTCAGTAATCCTAGATACTTCCCTCTGAACTTATCAGATCTTGCCTCTGTTGAATATGATCCATTTTTACATTTGGAAAGCTTGAAAGAACCAGAGCCTTTGCATTCCCCTGATTCTGAGCGATCATCAAAACTTCAAACTGTCACAGAGGGTATGTACCAAGATAACCAAAAACATCTATCAGAAACCTTAAAAATAACAAAGGAGCATCTTGTGTATGGTCGGGTTGCAAAGATCACATGTTCAATCCCACCAAGAAATTCAATTCCTAAATCTAATCATCTATGGGCTAGAATATTACTATTTCCTTTTTTAAAAAAATGCTAGTTCATCTTTTTGAAGTGCTACACCCTAGTCTGATTTGATTTGATTTACTATTGTCACATGTGCCTAAGTACAGTGAAAAGTTTTCTTTTGCATGCAGTACGTGAAGATCATAACGTACAAGGACATACAGATCATAGGGTGCTTAGACAGAGCAAGGCATACAAGACTATGGCTGCACAGGAGATGCACAAAAGAAAGATCAACATTAGATTTGAAATTAGAGACATCCATTCAGCATGTCTAACAACACTGGGGAAGAAGCTGTTCTTGAACCTATTGGTACATGTATTTAAACTTTTGCAACTTCTACCTGACGGAAGAGTTTGGAAGAGAGTATATCCGAGGTGGGAGGGGTCTTTGATGACGTTGGCTGCCTTTCCACAGCAACAGCAAGTGTAGGTGGAGTCCATGGATGGGAGGTTGGCTTGCGTTATGGCCTGGGCTGTGTTTACAACTTTCTGCAGTTTCTTACGGACCTGGCCATAGCAGTTGCCGTACCAAGCTGTGATGTACCCAGGTACATTGCATTCTACGGTGCATCTGTAAAAGTTGGTGAGGATCTTTACAGACATGCCAAATTTCCTAAGCCTCCTGAGGAGTAAGAGGCACTTTTATGCCTTGTTGACCGTCACATCTACGTGGGAGGACCCGGCCAGATTGTTGGTCATTATCACTCTGAGGAACTTGAACGCTCTCTATCCTCTCCACCTCAGTTCAATTGATGTAGATGGGGGCGTGTCCTCCTCTTTCTTTCTGAAGCCAATGACCAGTTCTTTAATTTTGCTGACATCGAAGGAGAGATTGTTATTTTGCACCACAACAGCAAGCATTCTATCTCCTTCCTGTATTCTGACTCATCGTTGTTTGATATCCCGCCTACATCGGTGGTGTCGTCAGTGAGCTTGTAGATGGTGTTCTGATGAAATTTGGCCACACAGTCATGAGTGTATGGGGAGTACAGCTGGAAGCCGAGAACACATCCTTGCAGGGCACCAGTGTTGAGGATTATTGTGGAGGAAGTGCTATTGTCTTTCTTCACTGATTGCAGTCTGTGGATCTGAAAGATGAGGATTCAGTTGCAGAGGGTGGAGCCAAGACCTTGGTCTTGGGGTTTGGTTGGGATTATAGCGTTGAAGGCTAAGCTGTCGTCGATAAGTAGGAGCCTGACGTAGGTATTCTTATTATCCAGATGTTCCAGGGATGACTGTAGAGCTAGGGAAATAGTGTCTGCTGTGGACCTGTTGCACTAGTAGGCAAAGTGCAAGGGATCAAGGCAGGCTGGGAGGCTAGAGTTGATGTGAGCCATGACCAATCTCTCGAAGCACTTCATAATTATGGAGATCACAGCCATCAGGCAGTAATCGTTGAAGCACGTTGCATATGTTTTCTTTGGTACGGGTTGACAGTGGTATTGTTGAAGCAAGTGGAGACTTCAGGTTGTAGCAAGGAGAGGTTGAAGCTGCCAACGAATACTCCCGTCAGCTGGCCCACACAGGATCTGAGTGCATGGCTGGGTACTCAATCTGGGCCAGTTACTTTCCTCAGGTTCACTCTCAAGGAAGCCGATCTGACATGTACAATGGTGACTGCAGGAACAGGCTGTTAGGGCAGGTGACTGTTCCACTGGCATTCTGCTTGAACCGAGCGTAAAAAGCATTGAGCAGATCAGGGAGGGATGTGTTTTGTCTACTATTAATGAATCATAGAATCCGTACAGTGTGGAAGCTGGCCATTCAGCCCACCAAGTCCACACCAATCCTCCGAAGCGCATCCCACCCAGGCCCACCCCCATCCCCGTAACCCTGCATTTCCAATGGCTGATCCACCTAGCCTGCACATTCCTGGATACTATGGGCAATTTAGCATGGCAAATCTACCTAGTTGCCCAAGGGTGGAATCGAACCCAGGTCCCTGGCACTGTAAGGCAGCAGTGCTAACCACTGAGCCACCATGCCACCCAGTCTTATGAACAATGTTTTCACTTTGAACCTGACTTTTGTTTTTAATAAAGGAGATTAAAATTTGTCAAAATAGTTTGGAGAAATGTAATTGATATCCTGGGCCTCATGCTCAATAATTCAATTTTTTTAGATTCATGGCATGGTTTCTAAGCAAGAGTATGAAAATGATCTTGTTTGAATTTTCTTTCTAAACTCGTAATTTTTATTTGAGTCAGCTGATTTTTGTTCCATAAAATCAGTTTTTAGGAGAATCATGAGGGCAACCAACCTCCTTGGAAATTGTATATTAATTGAATTTCATTTAATGTATTTGTTCACTTTCATCAGATTAAGTCTTGTATTCTGTTAAAAATCAGTTGTTTTCCAAAGAGGTAGACAAATCACAACATGCAAGGGTACATTCAAATTTGTATTTTTAATAACTGTGGTAACAGCTCCTGTCTGTTTGTATGTCTGTGTATGATCAAAGAATAAATTATGATTTTTCCCTATAGTGTGGAAGCATGCTATTCAGCCCAGCAAGTCCACACCGTACTCCAAAGAGCATCCCACCCAGACATGCATCTTCCCCTCTGCCACCCTATCCCTGTAACCCTGCATTTCCCGTGGCTAATCCACCTAGCCTGCCCATTCCTGGACAATATGGGCAATTTAGCATACCAATCCAGCTAACTTGCACGTCTGTGGTCCAAGGCAAAATTAGGTTTATTGTTAGTCTGGTGTTTGGTTATGCTGTTACCAGGAGTTTAGATTCTTTGACAGCAAGCATCAGAAATGTGCAATTAAGAACTCTGCACAGATCAGATGAATTTTGGCCATGACTGGGCCATTAAGAAGTCAGTTCCAAATTGACACCTAGTTTCGATCTCTCTGGTCAAGGATCCATTATTCATCTTGGCATACATTTGGGGCTGTTGGCACCTTCACCAGTGTAACAATTTAATGAGTGTCCTTCTGTCATCTGCTCATGTTTTGAATTGTCTAGTCAAAAAGATGGAAGAAGTGACTAGGCAATTACAGGCATGAAATTTACAAATATCATCGTTTATCCTTCTCTAAGTGTCTGGTACAGTTGCCAACTTAGAAATCATGTGATCTGTAGCAACCGTTTTAGTCTGGTCCTGGTGCCTTGTCAAATTAAGCACAGACAGTCAAATCAATACCATCTCTTGAGCAATGTTAAATGCTTCTAGCAACTGCATTTCCTCCTCTTTCACCAGAACCTGGGTGGAATCTTCCTCCTTGGTTAAAGACAGATGCAAATCCATGGTGGAACAACTTGAACAATATGTTCAGGTTTTGTCATCCGATTTCTCAGTAAGGATGTTAGGTTTTTAGAAAGCAGTCAAAAGAATAACCAGGGTGACTCCAAGGCTGTGGAGGATTGTTACAAAAAAAAGCTTAAGCTGTGAACACATTCCCATTGACTGTGGGAGAAGTGCTGTTTAATATTACAAATGACAGGATATCAAGATTGATACAAGTGAAAAGGAATTTCAGAGTTTAGGGTGGATGATGCAAGTACAAAATTCACAAGATAAGAAAGAAGTTACAAGTACAACATTCATGGATTGAGAAAGAGATGAGAAGTCACTGCCACAAGCATGTAAACAGTTGATTTGTGATCATTTGACATCTGCAAAATAATTCTTGCCTGATAGCTGTGCAAGATACTGATTAAGACCTCCAGTTATATTAATACTACCTGATCTTTTTCCCCATGGGTTGTGGAGTAAGTACCCTCTAAAGTAAAGAAATTAACAATTAGCAGCAGGACGTCTGTGGAGTGAAAAATGAAAAGAAAAACTCAAGCAAGCACCAGCACGATAGTTATTCCATTCCAATGTAGTCTCTGAACGGAATAACTGATGTTGCTGATTCCCTGGGTTTATCTTGACCTTTTCTTGCCCCCATTCTTTGTTTTTCAATTTTATTCCTTTCTGATTTTTATTTCCCAGTTAATAAAATTATTCATTCTCAACTTTTTCTAATTTCATCTTATGCTATGATTTTGTTTTCTTACTTGCAGTTTTAGAGCTGACAGCAGGTCAATCAAGATGAATGACATTCCTGAAAGCCCAATAGTCTTCTATTGAAGTTAGAGTCATAGAGATATACAGCAAGGAAACAAACTTTGGTCCAACTCGTCCTTGCCAACCAGATATCCTAAATAATTCTAGCCCCTTTTGCCAGCATTTGGCCCATATCCCTCTAAACCCTTCCTGTTCATTTACCCATCCAGATGTCGTTTAAATGTTGTAATTCTATCAGCCTCCACCTCTTCCCCTGGCAACTCATCCCACATACGCACCACCCTCTGCATGAAAAAGTTGCCCCTTAGGCCCCTTTTAAATCTTTCTGTTCTCATCTTAAACCAATGTCCTGTAGTTTTGGACTTCCATACCCAGGGAAAAGACCTTGTCTGTTCACCCTATCCATGCCACTCATGATTTTATAAACCTGTATAAGTCACCCCTCAGCCTCCAACGCTGCAGGGAAAACAGCCCCAGCCTATTCAGCCTCTCCCTTTGGCTCAAACCCTTCAACCCTGGCAACATCCTTGTAAATCTTTTCTGAATCCTTTCAAGTTTCACAACATCCTTCCTGTAGCAGGGAGACCAGAATTGCACACAGTATTCCAATAGTTATCTAACCAATGTCCTATACAGCTGCAATATGACTTCCCAACTCCTATGGTCAGTGCACTGACCAATAAAGGCAAGCGTACCAAATGTCTTCTTCACTATCCTATCTACCTGTGACTTCACTTTCAAGGAACTATTGATGGAGCCCGGAGAACACCGGCTCCAGTTATCAGATTATACAGAGAGGAAAAGAGTCGATTCTCGTAACCTCACAAATTACTTTATTAATGTGTTAAACAAGATACGTGTTGCTTGTATGTTTTGTTACAAACTAGACCATATATATTTTCCCACAAGCTGAACTAGAACCTGTTTATGCACCCACTAGAGTCCTCTGACACTTCGCAAGTAGTCACAGAATATAAAAGCTAACACCTGATCAGGATAGCTACAGCTGTTAACGAGGCACTGCATTCGATGTCGTCACCACCTCCTTGATGTAGGGTCTGCTTCTGCAATGGTTAGTCTCCGGAGTTTTCGCTGGCTGCATGCTCAAGAGCTGCCTTCTTATCCTTTCTCTTATCTCTCTTGAGCCATGTTGTCTCTTTCCCGTTGGCTCAGGCTAATTCACTTATCGCATGCCTGGACGTTATTGGCCCTGGCCCACAGGCTTAGGTAGCATTACCTTATTGCTCCTTGTCCAAATAAGGCTTTTGTATTACCTCATCTTTCTTACTTTTTGCAAGTGGTTCCAATTGGCTCAGGTCAGCACCTGGACTCGGGTCGTTCTCAGTTCACAAGCTGTTTTTCTTCCTGCGTTTGTCAGCAGTTTTACACTGAGCATTTCCAGCATATCGACGGCTGGTACTCCTCTCCCTCTGCAGCCTGTGGCAGCTGGTACCTCTGTCTCTCAGCAGCCTCCTGGCTAACTGCAAGATCTCTTTGTTCAGCAACACTCCCGGGGACCTTACCATTAAGTGTATAAGTCCTGCCCTGATTTGCCTTTCCAAAATGCAGCACCTCACATTGATCTAAATTAAACTCCATCTGCCACTCCTTGGCCCATTGGTCCATCTGATCAAGATCCCATTGTACTCTGAGGTAACCTTCTTCGCTGGCCACTACACCTCCAATTTTGGTGTCATATGCAAACTTACTAACCATACCTCCTATGTTCACATCCAAATAATTTATATAAATGTCGAAAAGCTGTGGACCCAGCACTAACCCTTGAGTCACACCGCTGGTCACTGGCCTCCAGTCTGAAAAGTGACCCTCCACTACCACCCTCTGTCTGCTACCTTTGAGCCAGTTCTGTATCCAAATAGCTAGTTCTCCCTGTATTCCATGTGTTTGAATCTTGCAAAACTGTCTACCATGAGGAACCTTGTCGAGCGCCTTACTGAAGTCCATATAGATCACATCCACCATCTGTCCTCACCAATCCTCTTTGTTACTTCTCCAAAAAACTCAACCAAGTTTGTGAGACACGATTTCCCACACACAAAGCCATGTTAAGTATCCCTATTCAGACCTTGCCTTTCCAAATACATGTAAATCCTGTCCCTCAGAATTCCCTCCAACAACTTGCTCACCGGTCTATCGTATCCTGGTCTTTCCTTATCACCTTTCTTAAGTAGTGGCACCACACTAGCCAACCTCCAGTCTTCCAGCATCTCACCTGCGGCTATCAATGATACAAATATCTCAGCAAGGCGCTTAGCAATCACTTCCCTAGCTTCCCACAGAGTTCTAGGGTACACATGTTCAGGTACTGGAGATTTATCCACCTTTATGTGTTTTAAGGCGTTCAGCACTACCTCCTCTGAAATATGGGCATTTTTCAAGATATTGCTGTTTATTTCCCTACATTCTCTATCTTCCATATCCTTCTCCACAGTAAACACTGATGCAAAATACTGTTTAGTATCTTCCCCCATCTCCTGCGGTTCCACACATAGGTGGCCTTGCTGATCTTTGAGGGGCCCTGTTCTCTCTCTAGTTGTCGTTTTGTCTTTAATATATTTGTAGAATCCCTTTAGATTCTCCTTAACCCTATTTGCCAAAGCTATCTCATGTCTCCTTTTTGTCCTTCTGTTTTCCCTCTTAAGTATACTCCTATGCCTTTATACTCTTCTCGGGAATCAATTGATTTCTGCTGTCTAAACCTGACATATGCTTCCTTCTTATTCTTGACCAAAACCTCAGTCATCCAGCATTCCCTACACCTACCAGCCTTGCCCTTCACCCTAACAGGAACATACTGTCTCTGGACTCTTGTTATGTCATTTTTTGAATGCTTTCCATTTTCCAGCCCCCCAGTCAACTTTTGAATGCTCTTGCCTAATACCGTCAAAATTGGCCTTCCTCCAATTTAGAGCTTTAACTTTTAGATCTGGTCTATCTTTTTCCATGACTTTTAAAACTAATAGAATTATTGTCACTAGCCCCAAAATGCTCCCCCAATGACACTTCAGTCACCTGCCCTGCCATATTTCCCCAGAGTAGGTCAAGTTTTGCACCTTCTCTAGCAGGTACATCCACATACTGAATCAGAAAATTTTCTTGTACACACTTAACGAATTCCTCTTCATCCAAGCCCTTAACACAATGGCAGTTCCAGTCTATGTTTGGAAAGTTAAAATCCCCTACCATAAGCACCCTATTATTATTATAGATAACTGAGATCTCCTTACAAATTTGTTTCTCAATTTCCCGCTGATTATTTGGGGGTCTATAGTACAATCCCAAGAAGGTGATCGTGCCTTTCTTATTTCTCAGTTCCACTCAAATAACTTCCCTGGACATATTTCAGGGAATATCCTCCCTAAATATAGCCGTGTCATTGGCAATTTAGAGACTCCGATTTGTATATGTAAGTAAATTCTTCTATCATGAACTAAGGTTAAATATATAACCTGTTTAGGTTGCCCTTTAAGATGTGAGATTTCAATAAATGGGTGAATGTTATACCAAGTGACATCTTGTTACTTAATGTCTGTGGTCAAAGTGTGAGACATTCCTACAAAAAGCAGTCAATGCTAGCTTAATTCATTTTAAATCAAGATCAATGAACTTTTCCTACACAAGGGAATAAGGAATAAGACAGGTGTAGAGAGTTAAGGTAAATCACTGTGACACTGGAGGAGGCCCAGGATGGACATGTCACCCAGGGAGTGGGAGGGGAAGTTGAAATGGTTCGCGACCGGAAGGTTTGTTTGAAGTATAAGTAATTTCCTGGTAGTTGTTCCCTTTGATATAATTTATTTCCAGAGATCTACTTCCTTGTTTAGGTGCATCAGCACAGATTTCATTCTGCTTCTAAGAAAAAAAGTGAAAGAGTATCTTTGTCCTTTTAAAACCTGTTTCAACTTGTTTTATATTTTCATGCACCATTCATGATAAATAAACTGCCCAACATTCCATCATTTCTGAAGAAGGGTCACTGTACCTGGAATGTTATCTGTGCTTTCTCTTCACAGACCTGCTGTGTTTCTTCAGCAATTTTTGTTTTTGTTTCAGATTACTAGCCTGCACAGATGTTTATATATCACCCAAAATTCCTATTGTGAAAATTTTACTTTTTAACCCAACATTTGCAATTATTGTTGATTTTACTCCCTTGAAAACTTTATTTGCTACTGAATATATAAATGCGTTAGAAATGTAACCCTGCAGCTGTAGGCAATTTGTACATTTTTATTTTTTCATTACATTGCATCTAACAATACAGTTAAATACAGTAACATTTTTCTTGAAATGTGTCGAAAATGTTCCTGAGAAAAATGTTGGTCAGGAATCTCTAAATAATCAACAGTATAAATTTATATAATAACTTTTATCAAATAATCAGATTATATTGCATCTTAATGTTTTAATGTTCAATTTAACTTTCTATTGTTTTGGCTTGTGTATTGTTGTAGTATTAGAATTAGAACTTTATTGGCACCAGTATAATTTTGAATCCATCTGTATTTATGCTTTTCATATCTACATAACAGGACTTTTTTGAAGAAATGACCCTGATGTCTAGAAGCAAACAAAATATTGAAACAGATGAGTTCAATATCTGTATGATGGGATTTATGTAGTGCTATTCACTATTCATCTTGGCTTTCCTTAAGGGCACCAAAGTAGTGAGAGAGTTAGATAAATGCTGAGCAGTTTTCTGTGTGCTAACAGCAGATGATTTTTCTTGTTTATAGTATCTATGCGATGCTTTTTATTAGAAAAAGGATACTAATCGTCACTGCATTGTCCAAAGCATGTTTCATTCTTTTCAAGCAGATTTGAACCATTGGTGAAGTAGCAAGTTGCTCCAAACGTAGCTGTCCCTAATAAGCTCCACATTGAATTCAGCAATGTCCTGATTTATAAGCCTGCAGATGATTATCTGTATTTACTTTCAAAATATACTTTGAAAAGACTTCTGTAATACCAATTGGTATTCTTATCTTTGAGGTAATCTGTTGAGAATTTTATAAATGTAGCAAAATATCAGTATAAGATTATTTTCATACTCCAAACATATTTCAGTTTTGTGAATTGCCTATAGGCTTTGCCATGTGATTCATTCAATCTGATGTGCCAAAATTGCATCAAAACTTGTTGTGCTTGAAGAATATATTCACATGGTTCATTCTTCCAGAAATATGTGGAAAATACTTTTAAATTATTTTGAGTTTCGGAAGCTTGAAATATGCAACTATGCAGTATCCGCACAGTCTGCATCCCTTACACTGGCTTCCTCCTCCCGCCTCTCTGACTGTCCTGGACAGGCTTGGAAGATTACACCCATGAATTTCACTCCGCATCCTACACATTTCCATGACATAATAAGATGTAGGAGCAGAGTAGGCCATTTGGTGCATTGAGTCTGCTCCACAACTCAATGAGATAATTGCTGATCAGATCATTCTCAACTCCACTTGCCTTATCTCCATAACCCTTGATTCCCTTACTGATTCAAAATCTGCCTATGTCAGCTTTCCATAGGTTGACCACTCTCTGAGAGAAAAAAATTCCTCCTAATCTTTGTTTTAAATGGCTAAGCCCATGCTCTCTACTCCTAGACTTCCCCAAAGGGAAATAATCTCTCCACACCTATCCTGAAATGCCGCCTAAGAATCTTTTCTGTTTGAATCAAGTCTTCTCACATTTTCAGTTCCAACCTTCAGAAGAAAATTCCTCCATTCCGGAATCAATATGGCGAACCTTCGTTAGACTTCTTTCAAAGCCAATATATATTTTTCCTTAATTAAGGGCACTAAATGGTTAATAGTTTTCTAGGTGTGGTCTGACTAGTACCTTGTACAGTTTTAGCAAGGCCACCCTATTTCTATACTCCGTTCTGTTTGAAATAAAGCCCATCTATTTGTTTTCTCCATTACGCACTAACAAGGCAGCCAGTATGCTAACTTTTTGAGATTCATGCATAAGGACCTTATGCTGCAGCTTTCTGAATCTTTCCTATTTAAATAATATTCAGGTGCTCTATTTATCCTGCCAAAGTGCATAAACTCACATTTGCCCGCACAATATTCTATATGCCAAATTTTTTGCCCTTCACTTAACCTGTCTGGCTGATCGAGTTTGCTCCTCCATTAAATTATGCCTGGATGTTTCTCCCTGTGGCTGAAGAAATTCCTCCTCACCACAGTTCCGAAGGGCCACCCTAGTGGAAACATCTTCTCCACATTCACTGTATCCAGGCTTCTCAGTTTCAATCAGATACTCCTCATTCTAAATTCCACTGAGTACGGACCCAGAGTCCTTAACCACTCCTCATATGACAAGGCCTTCATATCCCAAATCATTCTTGAAAATCTCCTTTGGATTCCCTCCTTATATATTTCAAATATGGTCTGACCAGAGGCTTATACAGCCTTAGCAGTACATCTCAGCTCTTGTATTCTGGCCCTATTGAAATGAAGGCTAACATTGCATTTGCCTTCGTAACTGCCAACTGAACCTGCATGCTAACCTTAAGAAAATCCTGAACCAGGACTCACAAGTCCCTTTGTGCTTCAGATTTCTGAAGCCTTTGCTCATTTAGAAAATTGTCTACCCCTCTATTGTTCCTAACAAATGGCATAACCTGACACTTTCCCATACTGTATTCCATCTGCCACTCCCTTGCACACTGTCCTAGCCTGTCCAAGTCCTTCTGCAGCCTCTCCACTTCCTCATCGTGACCTGTCCCTCCACCTACTTTTGTGTCATCTGATAACTTCGCGACAATGCCCTCAGTTCCTTTAGCAAGATGCAATGTATTTAGCAGCCTCCTGTGTGGCACCTTGTCAGAGGCCTTCTGGAATTCCAAATAGATCATGTCCAGTAACTCTCCTTTATCTCACTCACCCATTACCTCTTCAAAGAATTCTGACCGATTGGTCAGGTATAACTTCCCCTTGATGAAGTCATGCTGAATCAGCCTTATTTTATCATGCACTTCCAAGTATTGTGCAATCTAATCTTTAAGAATGGATTCTAAAATCTTATCAATGACTGAGGTCAGGCTAACAAGCCTATAGTTTCCTGTCTTCTGCCTCTTCCCTTCTTCAGGGAACATTAGCCATTTTCTAGTCCTCTAGGACCCTCCCTAACCCCAGTGATTCCTGAAAGATCATCACCAATGCCTCTGCTATCTCCTCACCTATTTCCTTCAGAGCCCTGGGGTGTAATCCACTGGTCCGGGTGATTTATCCACCTTCAGACCTTTCAACTTCCCTAGCACCCTCTCCATAGTGATGGTCACTACACTCACTGCTGTCCACTGACTCTCCTGAAGTCCTGATTTGCTATTGGTTTGTTCCACTGAGAAAACTAATGCAAATTACCCATTCAGTTCCTTTTTTCTTTCTTTCTTTGTTCCCCGTTACTTCTTCTCCAGCCTCTCTTTCCAGTAGTCCAATGTCCTCTCTTACCTCTATCTTACCTTTTAGATATCTTAAGAAAAAATGCTTGCAATCTTTTACATTACTAGATAGCTTGCATTCTCATTTCATCTTCTCCCACCTTATTGCTTTATTAATTACTCTCTGCTGGTTTTTAAAAGGCTTCCCAGTAATCTTCACTGCACCCTTTTTGCTTTTTTTTTGTTTTTGTGCTTGACCCAACTTCCCTTTTCAACCATGGTTGCGTCATCATTCCCGTAGTATGTTTCTTCTTCCTTGAAATTAATTTTTCCTGTGCTTCTCAAATTGCTCCCAGAAACTCCTGCCATTGCTACTCCACCATCTTCCCTGCTAGGCTCCCTTTCCAATCATCTCTGGCTAGCTCCTCCCCCACGTCTTTGTAGTCTCCTTTACTCAGTGCAATGCCATTACATCTTTAACTTCTTCCATAATTTTTCGCACACTCAATGTAGCAAGGGGTTTTAGCCCTAATGGTCTGAGCAGGATTAAAATAGGGTTTGAATATAAGTACTGTGATTCTCTTGTAATTATTTATTTGCGTATCTGAAGGAAAGTCTAAAATTTAACATTATCCAGTGATTCCTTATTGGCAGCCAGTATGTATTTGAATATATTTGATTTTTATTTTAGAATTTTGTTTTGTTCTGTAAAAATTGAACCAGTCAGTCAACTGAGAGATTTGGCAAAAGCTTTATTTGATAAAGTTAACTGCTTTTTGTTATTTACTTTGAGTAAAAAGCAAAGAACAACTTTGGTATCTGCCATTTCTACTTTGAGACCAGACTTCCTCTTGATGAATATCTTCAGACATATCTTGCTTCCTATGCAATTATACAGTTGTATCCAGGCAATCTTCACAAATGCATCATTTTTCCTGTTGCATGAAGTTTTAAACTATTTTCTGTTTGTCAAATGTGATAGAGTTGTTTAACTTTTAGTGGCTCCTAGTATCTGTTGCATATTTGTACAAAATCTGTGCAGAATATCAGACCTGTTAAAGATTGATCAAGATTTCCCATTCGATGGGTAGTGGAAATACGATGATCTTTTGGACCGAGTCGTCAGCTGATCTATCGCTTGCAAATCCAAAAACTGATGCTGTAGAATTACAAAGATAATACAATACTGAAACAAATCGTTCACCAAACTGTTTTGTGGTGTTGTTTATTCTCCAAATTTATATGCCCACTATGTTCCCATTTCTAATTATTGTCCCCTCTTCCTTCAAGCATCTATCCAGCCTGTTCTTAAATGTTGATCTAGTCTGTGCCTTAGTCACTAAATTGTTACACAGCCTTGTCATCAGTGATATCGGTAGTCACTCACTAACGAGTATGTTGTCCCCTTAGAAAATTTTGTTTCAGTGGTCATGCGTTCTCTGAGTCCTTGCATGGCTGATGAGCCCTGAGCCCAGAGCCACATCTCTGACCACACATTTGGCAGGTGTTTCCAGAAGGGGAATTGATCCTTAGCATCATTTGCTGGTATTCCTTACTCAGGTTCCTTTTCCGTACTTCCTCTTGCTGACAGGTCTTCTCAAAGAACTGTGTCCCTTCATACAAGAGGTTCCTCCAAGTCAGTCTCTTCTGAAGGTCTGTCACGTGTTGACATCTAGGATGCATTTCTTGATTAAAGCCTTCAGGGAGCCTTTGCAATACTTCCTTTACCTACCTGTCATTTAAGTATCTTTCTTAAGCTGGGTAAAGGTGATTTGCTCTTGCCGTCAGATGTCAGGCGTCTTAATCATGTGGCCAGGCCAGCGGAGTTGGTTTCAGATGATCTTAGATTCAAATTTTTACCGTATGTGGGTTGGTAAGTCGTCCATTTAAGCCTACCACTTCAGAACGGTGGATGAAAAAATACATCATAGAACAGCCACTAGGATAACTATACGTTATAAGCAGTTTGTGTTGCAGAGAAGTAAGAATAGCTAAAGCTTCAAAAGCAGGGATTTGTCGTATTCTGTTTGCCCTATTTTAATGTGGAGGCACTAAGCCAGGAATTAGTTCACTGATGAGGTTTGGAAGCAGCTAAAATTATTCCTTTTTTAAAAGTCATTTCATGTCAGTGAAATTAGGTTTTTGAGCGCTAGGCGAATTAAATATTTTTCACCGATCACCCAATATTGGCATTGCTACTTAGAATAAAATAGAATTAGCTTCATTGTTACATGTACTCAAATGAATACAGTGAAAAGTCTATAAGTCACCGCTTATGGCGCCATCTTAGGTACAAAGCTCCGTCGGTACAGCTAACTGCTAGTATGTAATGAATCAGATTTGAAGTACAGTATATCTTTCTGTACTTTGTACAGTTTTGTTTTTCATAGAGGTCTGAACGCTGTTTGCTTGTTAGTTTTTCAACGTAGCCTTTTGTCTGCTGCATTGGAACCTGGGTGTGTAGAAAACAAAATCTTCTAACTTCCATGTAGACCAGAAGTTAAATATTTCTTGGAAAAAAGTGAATAGTGTTCATGTATATAAATTTAGATTGATTAAATATGTGCAACCATGGTGATCTGAATTTTGTCAATATTAGTCAAAAGTAATCCAGTAAGATTGCTCTACGACCACGCTTCTAACTTCAGTTATCCTATGGAAAGTCTCTTTGAAGTTGGTCAAATTGAGCTAAATTTGACGATTTACAATACTTTACATTTTCAACTGAAGTTAGAATTTGCAATCGAACCCCAGAAATTTCTTACAACATCTCCCCTTTATGTATTTTACAGTGAGGAGTCGTATTCAGCAAGGTTTGATCTCAATTGCTGCCCGGACTGTGATAATTCATTTGGTAAACCACGTTGGCCATTATCCATTGAGTGGTGGCCCAGCAATGCTGACCAGCTTAATAAGTGAAAACCATGACAATCCCTTTACTGACTGCACTGAGCTTTCCCCTGAACTTTTTGAAAACCCTAATCTCCAGTTTTTTGTGCTGAACAGTTCAACACTTATTTCATACCTGGAAATCCCTGTTGAGGACAATATCCCAGGAGGAGGGATGTCGGCTGGACTCTCAACAGCTACCTCAAACGTTAGAGTTGTGGTACGTGATATATCTGGTAAGTACTCCTGGGATTCTGCAATTCTATATGGACCACCTCACTTCTGTCAACAAAAGCAAATTACTTCCAAGGTCAGCAATCTTTGCAGAGAAGAACAGATGGCTGAACCTCTCTCCAATGAAACAGAAACCGATGATGTAGATTTAAGGGACTATTTGGTACCTCAAACAAAAAGAAGGTGCGGGGAAATTGTGCCATCTTGGGATGTAATCCGTGATGATGAAGATGCCTTGGATGAGATGTTGCAGTACCTTGGTTCCACCAGTCCAGAATGTCTCCAGAGAGCTGGTGTGCAACTTAATATCCCTGCTGCCGCTCCTGTTTGTTTTTCAGAGAAACAGGAAAATGATGTAATCAATGCAATTCTAAAACAGTACACAGAAGAGAAGGAATTTGTAGAGAATCATGGCAATGACCAGAATATGAAAGCAATGGAGCAGGAGGAGCCATGCCCACAAGAGCCTCAGTCTGTGTTTTACTATTGCAGGATGCTGCTGAATATTCTTGGCATGAATTCATGGGATAATAGGTAAGATGTTTAAAAAATATGATTTATGACATGTATGCTTTAGAAAATAATTCTACGTTTAATTAAAAGATCTGTCCACTTGTTCTAATCTTTAGTTATAAAAGATGTGCCCATCCCTGCACACTTGTTAGTAGCTTACTATAACTCATGTTAAAATTGAATATTATGTATTCATATCAAATTTTGCAACAGAAGTAAATTTCTTTTTGTTTTATTTCAATCATCTTCAAAAACAACTGCACAGAAAATTCTGTTTCTGAGGAAATCATATGTTAGATCAAAATGTTATGTTTTAAATATAGTAGGTCAGCTAATGTAGGATCAACTACTATTCTATTGGCCCAAATTCTGTTCCTTTAAGTCATGCCTTGTTGTGGTGTTGAAACAGGCTCTCAGTCTAAGCCCAAGGTAGGTTAAATGAAAAGGTACTTTTCTTTTTGTAAAATGCATTCTCATCCAAATCGCTTTGGTTGCATTCTTTTTACAGCACACAACAACTAAGCTTTACAATGAATACTAAAACAGTGCTGTCCTTTTTAGAACATGGATATATTAAAACCAAGAAAATTTAGCTCAAGTTAGTTATCTGCATGTTAGCTGTTTGTCAGCTGGTCTCTGTAGACATTTTAGGAAAACCATCAAGCGAGTGAAAACAGCACAACCAAATAGAAATCGATCTTATTGGTTCACCTCTTTATAGCAATTCTTCTGGATCTTATCTGTACAATCGCGAACCATTTACTGAATTCTTTCTACAACTGGTTGGGACTACCATCACATGAGAATGTTCTGACAAGTTTAAGCTGCCTCAGTTCCTAAAATGGATTGAGCACCTTGGACTCCCCCAGAAATTAGGATGTCTTTATAATACTTGAGCCGAACAGTCAACAATCATCCTACAAGTTCTGTCATCTATAAAGAGAACTGTCCAACGTAATATTTAACTTGAATCCTTCTAATAGTAACTCCAGACATGCAGATTGGTTCTGACTTGTGACGATCCAGTAAGAAAAGGATAGCATACACCAATTCTACTGAATAGAATTTGTACACATACGTTATGTAATTATAAGCAGTCTCACACAGAAACACAGTCCACAATCATCTCAATTTAAAATCCTCATATTTGAAATTTAATTTCAATTCCCTCATGACTTCACCCCTCCCTATCCCTCTAAGCACCTCCAGCTCTGCAAGTCTTTCGAGGTCACCGCATTCCCCAATTTTAAATGCTCACTATTGACAATCATGCTGTTGAGGCCCTTGTATCTAGAATTACTTTCCTTAAACATCTGCATCTCTCACCTTTTTAAGATGCTCCTTAAACATTTTAAGTCGGCTTCTAATTACTGTAATTATTTAATTGCCTCCCCAAATAGCTTGCTATATGCCTCTGTCTAACTTTATCTGACAGCTGTCTTGTGAACGAGCTTGGATATTTTATTACATTAAAATTGTGATGTAAATGTAATTTGTTGTTGTATGCAGAAACCTTCCTATTGCTTTTTCCACTTGTTGGACAAGTCAAAATATTTGTCTGAAGAGATTTAATTCCTTTCATAGAGCAATCACTGCTTAGTATATCTGTCATTCAAAAGTACTATTTTAATGAGCTGGAAGCATGTCATTCTTTTCTGATGTCTTGCAGTGCGTAACTGCATCTTGAGCAAGTATAGAATGATTATTGGCATAAGGCATGATTGTTTGGAAGCAAAGCAAAGCTGAGAGTTGGCTATGTCTTCAAAAGAACGTGAAATACCAAATACCAGCGTGAAATTTCCAAATGTTAGGATGCAGATTTCTGCATCCTTCCTAACATTTGGAAATACCCACGTGACAGGATTACTGTAGGCATATCTTGCCAGCCATCAAGCCAGAACAAGTGAATCTGCAAATACTCTTCATCATGTAATTAACCCTCTCAAAATTCTTGCATCTTCTTTGCTGTGGCTGGCAAATAGCGAGTGGTTAAGGCCAAGAAGGCCTTGATCTCTCAAATAAATTTTGCATCTGCTTCCCTGATCTTCCCTGAAGGGTATTCTTCATTGGGTATCAGCAGTTGTCTAGCATTTCCGGTACCATGTATTCCATAAATGTGTCATACTGTATCAGCAACAATTGCAATCTCTGAATTGTGGACAGCATCAAACTCCTTTGTGTTCAATCCATTCACTAAGTCTGTATCAATCTTAATCGGTAGGTCAGTTGGTCGGAGAATTTCTCATGCAGCTCAGTGACTGCTAGCGTTTCTTTTGCAAAAACAGCATATCTTAATTCTATATCAGTTCTTGAAGTATATTAGATTGGCTGTCTGATTCAATCATAATGAATCTGGAATAAGAATGCTCTCAGACCAACAGGTGATGTACCAACAGCTTCTTTAGTGGGAAGTTTAGGGTCATAGTATGTGAGGACCTCAGACAAAATCAGCATGTCTTTGATTCAGTCAAATACATGCCATTAATACTAAGTTCAAAACAATGTCTGATCTTGTTTCAGATGTTGTTTTAAAGGTTCACTTGCTTGAGCTAAAGTGAGGTAAGAATTTTCAGATGAGTGTTCTGACGAAGGGTCACTCTGCTCAAAATGTTTAACTCTGTTTTCTCTTCACAGATGCTGCCACATCTGCTGAGTTTTTCCATCAGTTTCTGTTTTAGTTCATTTCAGATCTCCAACATCTGTTTTTTTGATTTATTTAAGAATTTTGTGATCTGCTGCACTGTTCCTATAAACTCCATAAACCATGCAAATCCATGATCTTCCTGGGTGGCAGAAATTTCTGGTCTTTCCTGTCTTCTGCAGATCTGCTGTGATGCCCTGCTTCCTGTGCACTGTAACCTAAAACTTCTACTGTAGGCTTTGAGAATTCACACTTGTCATCAAATGTCAACCCAGCATCCTGTAATTTTCTCCATACTCTCAGCATTCAGTGCTTTAGTGGATTCATAAGTGATAGTTTCATTGATTATGCCTCCCATAAGTTTTTACTATGTTTAGTATAATCTGTTGGACAATATCAGATGTGTTGTGATTCCAAAAGGCAGGCTGTCAAAACATAACGTCAAGATGGTATAATAATGGGGTGAACAGTAAATTCCTCCTGCAAAGTAAGTTGCCAAAACGTGTTGTTTGCCTCTGGTTTGGTGAAGATTTTGCTATTTGAAACTTTAGCTAAGCTCTTGGCTATCGATGCCATTGAATGTATTATCATTGTACTTACTTTGTCTAAAGGCTTTCTCCCCATCTGTTCCCACTGCAATGAACGGTTCTGTGATTATCAAGATCCACAGTGAGCCACTGGACAATGTGGATCAATTTCCATACTTTGGATCCTTCTTAGAGCAAGGACTGATATCGACAATGAAATTCAACATCACCTTCACTGTATCAGCGCAGCCTTTGGCTGTCTGAATGTTTGATGTCCAAGACCTTAAACCCAAGACCAAGCTCATGGTCTGCAGGGCAGCAGTGTTACCAGATCTCCATTATCCATCAGATATGATCAATGTACAGCAGTTATCCAAACACCTTGAAAGTTATCACTAATAATGCCTACACAAAATTCTGCAAGTCCACTGATGGAATAAGTGCTTTAGTATCTTCTCTCAGGTCAATGTATCGAACTCTGAGGCAGTGGTTACTGTCAGTTACCTGCATTGGGCAAATCAAATCCTGCATATGCCTGACGGAAGACTTCCAAAACAAGCTTTATACTCTGAACTTCATTATGGCAAGCAAGCAATTACCAGGAGGGCAGAAGAAATGCTTCAAGAATATCTTCAAAGCCTCCCTGGAAAAACACAGTATCCTCACCAACTTATGGGACAATTTAGTCTAAGATTTCCCAAACTGGAGAAGAAGCACCTTCATTTCTAGCGTCTCCAACAGGCCCAGGTGAAGAGCAAACACAAACAGCAGAAGCATGTAATAACCCAAAGATCACATCTACCACTTCAGTCAACAGTACTTATCTGCTTGTGACAGGTTTTACACATACAGTATTGGGCATGTTAAATGAACTCAGGACCCACAATACTAGAGTGGAAGAATGTCATTCTTGATCCCAAGGGACTGACTAAGAAGAAAGAAGACTGTCTGTTCAAATTTAGTCAACACAAATTCTAATGGATCCATTCAGTTTTGGAACTGGGACTAGAGCAAATCACCATGTGGCTGGCTGTGAGACTTTCAAAATATCCCCCCTGTGGAGCATGGCCTCAATCTCGAGTTGTATCCTTGTATAAAGTGGGTATACGATTTTCCTGGTTGTGTGAAAATAGATGTTTGATATCTACTTCATTGCGATACAGTATGTAGTGTTCAGTTCCCACAGCCCTGAAGAGTTGTGAAAATCGTTGATTTAAATTGAATGGCTTATTCTGTCCGATAACTGTTTCTAACTTGCTGATAAGGTTGAGACCTATGCAGACTCTCCTACTTGGAAGTGAACATGGGTGAATGTAGGTAAGGTATAGTGTTTCAACAATTTCTCTGCATTAATGTTGCCTGAAGCTGGCCTTTGAGGCTGGTGCCTCTTGAACTTTGAGGCTTCGCAGATCCTTTAGCAAAAAACAATTGCTGTAACTGCAACCATGGCTCTCCACTACATAAATAAGGCTTTCTTTCAGCCTGTGAACCTTCTTCACGCCGTCATGGGGAGCTTGCAAAAACTGGTGCCTTTTCCACACACGTCTCCAGAAACTGCCCTGGCACACTTTGTTTCTGCATCCTCTATGTCAACTGTCCCCTTGTTTAGTTTGTAAGTTGCCGTCTGCCTTCTGGAAAGTTCTTAGATATGATAGAGTAGAATTCATTGCTCACCCTCATCGAAATACATGCCTTTCCACAGTCCTGTTTACGTTAACTGCTGGACTGGTACAGTGACTGGGTTGGCCTTCATGTGATTTTGCCACTACACTATAATTTGACTTGGCATCTCCTTGGGGTTTTCTCATTCTTCTATGGTTGTCTGCTGGACTGACCTTGTCATTCGCCTACTGTGCTGTACTGTACTGTGATGAGCTTACTTCTGGCACTCGTTGCTCATTACCTCAATTTTTGTTGTGTTTGCTGACTGTTTGCCACCATACCTGGCTTGTTGACAAATTAGTTCAAACCCTTGTCAATGAACATCAACAACCTTTTATTAACTAGTACTAGATATGAGGGATGATGAGAGAAGACATCAGGTTCCAGTTTCATATGTGATCTCACTATGATATACCTACTTAGACTGCATCTAAGGAGCTATTATTAAAGTATATAGTTAACCATTTGTTGCACACTAATTTGTATCTAAATCTGCTTCATGGAAAGAAATAAATGATTACTTTCGCATGGCAGAATTTATTTTTCTGTTCCTACTTTTCCAGTAACTGGACCTCTTGCCTTTCTGCAATATGTAACAAATTTGTAATAATCTAGGGTTTGTTACTCTAGATACTTCCATTCCAACACTCCCCTAGCCAGCCTTCAATCTTTCATCTTGCATAAATTTGAATTGAGCACAAGTTGTCCTATCTTTATCCCAACCTGCACCAAATCCTGTTCACTCATCACCCACATTGAGGGTGAGCAGGAAAATAAAGTTGAGGACACAACAAGATTCAACCATGATCTCATTGAATAGTGGACCAAGCTCAGGGGGCCAAATGGCCTTCTCCTACTCACATACTAGGTGTTTCAAAACCCCCAATATCACTTTTAAAATTGTAACACAGTTCAAATCAATTCTTGATCTTTCACATTCCTATCTCTGCAATCATCTCCAGTCTAACAGTCTTCCTTGAGATCTCCAGTCCTCTATCTCTGGCCAGTTATACATTTCTGTCTGGTTTGCCATACCATTGACGACCGCGCCATCAGCTGTGTAGGCCCAAAGTTGTGGTATTACGATCCCTAAACCTCTTTTCTCACATCCTTTATGATCATTCTCAAAGCTTATCTTCATGATCAAGCTTTTAGTCATCCAACCGTCTTTCAGCTTAGTGTCAATTTTTTACCTGATTACACTCCTATGAAGTACCTTATAATGTCAAAAACATTGTGTAAATACAAGTTGTTGTAAATACAGTTTTAGAAATTGTGAATTTCTACATCAAGATTGAAATAATAGTATCTTCTGCTCTTTACTACTAGCAAAACAAAGTTGTGACCTATTGAGAGAGGTTAGAAAAAATAAAATTCTGCTCATCAGCAAGAGACAAAATTTGTTGTTCAAATGTATGAAGGAGAGATTATGGGTGGATGGGTCTGTGTATATAATTTTTAGCAGCAGAAAAGGATCCCAGAAAAATCTACATACATAAATGTAACGTGGAAATTAGTATAGAAAATAGGAGCAACAGTAGGCCATTTGGCCCATTGAGCTTGCTCTGCCATTCGGTATGATCATGACTGATTTTCTGTCTCAATCCCATTCTCCCACTTTGTCCCCATGTCCCTTGAGGCATTTAGCATCCAGAAATCCAACCATTTATTCCTGAAGTATATTCAGTTAATTGGTCTCCACTGTCTTATGTGGTAGAGAATTCTATAGGGCCAACACTCTCTGTGAGGAAATTTCTCCTCATCTTAGTCCTAAGTCGTCTGGGAAACTAAAACAGCATACAATACTCCCAAGTATGGTGTCACAAAGGCCCCTTACAGCAGCAGCAAGATTTCCTTGCTCCTTTGCAATGAAGGCTGACATATCATTTGCCTTCCTACCTGCTTGCTGCACCTGCATGCTTGCTTTCATTGACTGATGTACAAAAACATATGGGTCCATTTCTGCATTAACATTTCCCGTAAACACTACATAAATACTGGTTGTTGTACCTAGAGTTTCTCTTTTTCCTACTAAAATGGATAACTTCACATTATACTGCATCTGCCATGTATTTACCCACTCACTCAACTTGTCTAAATTACCTTTAATCTCTTTACATCCTCCCATGCAACTCAAAATCACACCTAGTTTTGTGTTTGGAGCAAATGTGGATATATTACATTTACTTTCTGTCTCCAGGTTTCTATTATATATTATGAATATCTGGGATCCAAGTGCCTGCTCCCTTTGGTACCCACTGGTCACTGCCTTACACTCTGCCTTTCCTTTCTGCTCACCAATTCTCAATCCATACCAATATATTACCCCAGTCCCATATGTGTTAATCTTGCACATAACTCTTTTGTAGGAATTTATCAAAACCTTTCTGAAAGTCAAAATATTCTGCATCTGCTGATTCTCTGTTATCCGTTATATTAGTTAAATCATCAAACAAAACTTACTAGATTTGTTAAACATGGTTTATCTTTTCATAAATCCATCATGACCTTATTTAAACCTGTTAATATCTTCAAAGTGCCTTCTGAATTCATCCTTTATAATTGACTGCCATCATGTTCCCTACTACTGATGTCAGGCTCACCAGTCTGTAATTCCCAGTTTTCTCCCTCTTTTTTAAAATAGTGTGGTTATATTTGCCACCATCCAATCTACTGGGATTGTTCCAGAATCTACAAAACTTTGGAAGATGACAACTAACGCATTCACTATCTCCATGGCCGTGATCCTTAAATTACCAGGCCCAAGAGATGTATCGACTTCTGGTCCCATTAATTTCCACAGCACTTTTTTTTCACTAATACGAATTTCCTTCAGTTTCTCCTTCCCAATAACCCTTGCGACCCTAGCATTTCTGGGAAGTAATTTGTGTCTTCTATGAATACAGAATCAAAGTAGTTGTTTAATTGCTCTCCCATTTCTTTGTTCTCCATTGTTAGTTATCCAGAATTTCAGAACTAAAGGGGACCTGCATTGGTCTTCAACAATCTTTTTCTCTTTACATACTTATGGAAGATCTCGTACTTTATCCACTTTACTTTTGTATTCTGCTTTTTCCCTTCTTATTCAAACTTCTGGTCCTCTTTTGCCATATTCTAAACTGCTCCCCATCCTCAGGCTTACTAATTCTACTTGTGAACTGACATTTTCAGTAACTTCTTTTGTTAGCCAAGGTTGGGCCACTGTTCCTATTGAATTTTTATACCAGAAATAACTGTTGCAATACAGGAATTTGTTCCTTTAAACCTAGCATTGCCTATCAGCCATCGTGCCTCTTAACCAATCAATCACAGCCAACTTTTGCCTCATACCAAAACAGTTTCCTTAGTTTAAATTTAAGACCCTACCTTTGCATTGGACAACTTGACCTTCTATCCCAGTGAGGAATTATCATATTTTGGTCACCCTTCCCTAAAGGACTTCACACCACAAGATTATTAAATAATCCCTCCTCATTGCATAATACCAAATCTAGGATAACCCATTCTCTGTTTGGTTCGTCAATGCACAGGTCTAAAAAAATAACCACCTTATACATACACCAGGATTTCATCCACCATTGTGTTATTGCTCATGTGGTTTGCTCAGTCTATATATAGAATATAGTGACCCATGATTACTGTAGCATCCTTGGTGCATACATCTTTAATTTCTTGTTTAATGCTGTCCGCTACTTCATTACTATTGTTTCGAATACCATAAACAATCCCCACTAATGTTTTATGCCCCTTATGGTTTGTTTGATTCACTGTGACTGATTCTACATAGCGTCATAGAGTCATAAAGCATAACAGACCTTTCAGTCCAATTAGTTCGCGCCAACCATGTTCCCAAACTAAATTAGTCCCGCTTGTCTGCATTTGGCCCATATTTTTCTTGCAGTGTCACTCTTTGATTTTTTCAAACTCAACCTGTTCCAGAGTAGAAGTATCTCCTGCAGGTCCAGTTCCCTCCATTCTACATTCTGCAATCTACATTCCAATCCAGCTGTATCTCAGTGCTCTTGCTTGTGTTCACTATTCATACTTCAGGAAGTGATGCCCTACAAACTGATTACCTTCCTCTGACAACCATAGCCATCTGTTTGTATAAGGTAGGGATCATTGGTTCTGCAACACAATCGTTTTTTGCCTTTGTTACCATCATGTTAGGGACAGTTACATTGAAGGAAAAAGCCAATTACCCAATGATTAATTGCACAAGACTTCACAGTTTTATAATAAAAATTAACTTCATATTAAGCATAGCAAATTCCACTATAGCTCATAGAGTTATGCCATAAACTCCATTCTACTTGTTCTTGTTTCCAAAAGTTCCCTTTTACATGACAAAAGTCTTGAAAGTTTATTCAGCACTTATGAGATCAACCCAAGGGTATGGCCTGACTGTCTAGAATTCTCTTTAATTTCTCCTCAGTGTTCCAACTGTTCTTCAAGGTGTGAAATTTCAAGGGGACCCTTCCATTAGTTTTTGGCTAAGCAATCTTCAACATTAACTTCTTAATGTCAAAACTGTGAACTTCTTTGTTCACACATAGGTTGGTGAATGCAGTGAAGCCCATCTGCTTCCTTCCACAGAAGTTACTGCCTTTCACTATGAAATTGCTTCCTCTGTCATCAAGCTCAGGATATCTTTCAGTTTCTTTTCCCCTCAGAAATTTCAAGCTGTGTTTGTGCCCCATTCTCATTCTGTGCAGTGAATAATAATTAATATTCTCTCTGCTCAAGGCTCAGTTAACTCTTCCACTCTGTCAGCTCTGAACTGCGACTTATACAAATCCAATCACTGCAATCTTCTCTATGAGAAGGATTTAGATAAAACAAACAAAGGAACTGCCTAACCTCCACAGCCTAACTGCATGACAACATTCTTGTGATGATTAAATGCAAACTAATCATTTGTGCCTTTAGCACACCCTTTAATTCTATTAGCCATATTAATCACTATTATCTCTAATAGATTTCTACAGCTCTCTTTCCCAGAAATTTTATGCCCATCAGTGAACACCCATTTTGGCTAACTACTTTTTACCTTTACTTTTGGGAATTGATGAACATTTTGAAGCTTTTATTTACAAGGCTGGACTTGCTGCGTCTCATAAAAACTCAATCATAGGCTATCCATTTTTCAACTTTTCACCCTTCTAGATCTGAGCTCATTAAATAAAAACTTAGAACTGCAATTACTCCAGGTCCATTTAAACTGCAGCTACTTCAGGGTTGTCTATCATTTTCTCAATTAAATGGAATCATCTAACGTGCATTAAGCACTTGAACCTCCAACCGAGAAGTTGTATTCTTAATGGATTTGAGTTATGGAGTCAGACATTGGCAACACCTTGACATTGAGGGCAAATACTGTTCCTCCTGAAATTTAACATTTGTGTGCCTGTGGCTGGATCAAAGCTATGGTAAGGTCAGGAGCTGAGTGATTCTGGTATTAATAATTTAGGAGGTGGTTGATGGGTCAATAATAAACCAGTTTTGGTTAATGTCTTTTTTTTTTAGATACAGCAGGGCAAGCTTAAAACTGTCCAAATGGAGGCCAGTGCTGGTTTTACTAAAATAGTTTACTTAGGTTAGCAGCAATGTAACAGATATTTGTTATAAATTTCATCTTGGGTACTGCTGATGTTTCAATTAATGGTTGTCATCAAGGCACCATGATTGATTCACAGCTTCAGCCATTTTATTCTGATAAAACTATTAGTGTCCATTATAATATTAAACATTCTGTTTTACCGTAGGACCAGTTTCCATCTTCTGAAGAAAAATGAAAAGCTTTTGCGGGAACTTAAAAACCTAGACTCAAGGCAATGGTAAGTGTTTTCTGCAGTAATTGGTATGTTTCAGGCTGAAATGTTTCACGAATCCATTGGATAATTTTTGGACGTTCATTTAAACAAGGAAGGCCCGCAGCAAGTCTTTCCTCATTGTATCTTTTGTAACCTGAATGACAACTTTTGATGAGACTCATTACCATACACCAAAAAGGGGTAAATGTACTGTAAATGAGCTACAAAATCATTATTGAAAGTAATACCCCAAATTCAAAAACTGGAAGAAAAGTCTGCCATCACCCAATTGAGTTATAGTCTCTAACACAAGCCTGCAGTTGTTTCTGACACTGTTGACTTGTTTAATTCAGTTTCCAGAGTGATAATGAGCTGAACCATCTTTCAAAAAATATACTCGTAAGACTAGAGCCACTGGGCAGAACATGTCATTTGTATGCAACTGTTGTTGCATTGAGATCCCCAGGAGGATAGCAGAAATCTTTACAGATGTCCTTAAAACATCCCTGAAGAGGTCAGATGTCCCTGTTGACTTGTAGGAGTCTCTACTTTGTCACTGACCAAGATAGAAAACCTTCATTCATGAAGGCAACCAACACGTTCAGAGACTTCATCCAGTGTAAGAAGAGATGAGGCCAAGGTACTTCAACACAGCTCATCTATCTGACCCACCAAGCACCTTGTGGCAGAGTTTCCAGACCATGCATTGAACTTACCAGCTATTTCAGAACCCACAAAAGCAGAGTGGAAACAAGTTATCCTCAACCCTAAAGGACTGCCTAAGAAAAGCAATTAGTCTGACCACTCCAGGGCCTTGGGCCAATCTTCACCTTGGCATGTAGCTGCTTCCGGATTCTTTTTTCTAAATGAAGACTTTTCATGCGACTGGATGACAGGATGCAGAGCTGGGCAAAGAAGTAACAGATGGAATTCAACCCAGAAAATTGTGAAGTGATTTGTTTTGGAAGGTCGAATTTGAATGCTGAATACAGGGTTAATGGCAGGATTCTTGGCAATGTGGAAGAACAGAGGGGTCTTAGGGTCCACGTCCATAGATCCCTCAAAGCTGCTACCCAAGTTGATAGGGTTGTTAAGAAGGCGTATGGTGTGTTGGCTTTCAATAGCAGGGGAATTGAGTTTAAGAGCCGCGAGGCTATGCTGCAGCTTTGTAAAACCCTGGTTAGACCACACTTGTAATATTGTGTTCAGTTCTGGTCGCCTCATTATAGGAAGGATGTGGAAGCTTTAGAGGGGATGCAGAGGAGATTTACCAGGATGCTGCCTGGATTGGAGGGCAGGTCTTATGAGGAAAGGTTGAGGGAGCTAGAGCTTTTCTCATTGGAGCGAAGAAGGATGAGAGGTGACTTGATAGAGGTGTACAACATGATGAGAGGCATAGGTAGAGTGGATAGCCAGTGACTTTGTCCCAGGGCGGAAATGACTATTACGAGGGGGCATAATTTTAAGGTGATTGGAGGAAGGTATAGGGGAAATGTCAGAGATAGATTCTTTAGACGGAGAGTGGTGGGTGCGTGGAATGCATTACTGACGATGGTAGTGGAGTTAGATGCATTAGGGACATTCAAGCGACTCTTGGATAGGCACATGGATGATAGTAAAATGTAGGGTATGCAGGGTAGTTTGATCTTACAGTAGGATAATAGGTCGGCACAACATCGTGGCCTGAAGGGCCTGTATTGTGCTATACTGTTCTATGTCCTATGTTCTTATTTTGGTGTTTGCTGATGCTAATGAAACTTTTTGAGTTGGTTAAATAAGGGAAGGCAATGCTTCTGGTGAACATCTTACCATATTGAAAGTAGTAGAAATGTTGTGGTTCATTTAGTACTAAGATATTGTACAAATCTGTCACTGAGCATTAACTAGCAAAACCAATATTTGAAGTTTTACCTTTAATTCATTGTTTAAAAAAACTATAGTGTATAGTATAACTTCTGTCTTTCCTATGCTCGTCATTTGCATATGTATAAACAATGTCTGTTGTGAATTTTCACTGTAAACTAGCTACGTGAATTACCTGTTTATGTACTCCTGTGAGATAAAATTGTTGAATTAAGTGACAAGTGTTTTTGCTACTTCAGACAGACTTCATTTTTAAGCTGTTTTCACGAGTTATCTTACAATTTGGAGATAATTCATTTGAATGTGATACATTCGCTGCTACTTTTTAGATGATACTCATGTTCTAAAAATTATTTAATTTTGACACACACGACTCTCATTTCACCCTTCGGTTCTCTTTGATCAGTAGAAATGTTGACATGTGTGTACCCTTCACAGGAAATTTCTTTTTTTTTTAATCATTGGATATGACTATCATTGGCGTGGCCAGTATTCCTTAATTTTGTTTGGGAAGCTTGTGATAAGCTACCTCCTTGAACCACTGTAGACAATGAAGTGCAGTTGTAGTGCTATTAGGAAGAAAAAGCAACAATGAGGAATCCATATTCCACTTGTGAGTCAAAACACTGTGTGACCTGGAGGAAGACTTGCAGAAGACCATGTTCCAATGTTTGTGCTGCCTTTGGCCTTCTAGGTTATAGAGGTCGCAGGTTTGGAAAGTCTACTTAATTCCCTTAAGAGTCATGAGATTTAGAGCACAGAAACAGACCCTCAGTCCAACTCTTCCATGCCAACCAGATATCGTAAATAAATCTAGTCCCACTCGCCAGCATTTGGCCCATATGCCTCTAAACCCTTCCTATTCATATACCATCCAGATGCCTTTTAAATGTTGGAATTGTACCAGCCTCTACCACTTTGACTATTCACTATTCGTGAACCTCATGATTTTATAAACCTCTATAAGGTCACCCTTCATCCTCTAATGCTCCAGGGAAAATAGCCCCAGTCTCTTCAGCCTCTCCCTATAGCTCAAACCCTCCAACCCTGGCAACATCCTTGTAAATCTTTTCTGAATCCTTTTAAGTTTCACAACATCTTTTCTATGGAGAATTGAAGTGCAATAACAAACAAAGCCAGAGGTGCAACGGACTGTATTGTGACTCCAGTTTTTGAAGGGCAAAATTTCCCAGTAACCTTCCTTTAGTTTGGTGACAGTTGTTTTAACTCTGCTTCCACAAGTAGCAAATCTGTAGATTTTACAAAAAAGTGGATGATCCAACATTGCATTATTTGAAATTATTATAGAATGTAGATTTTTTTTTTTGTCTCATGTTAAATTAACTACTGTTTTGTTCCATGCAGTCGAGAAACGCACAAGATAGCAGTGTTTTATGTTGCTGAAGGGCAGGAAGATAAGCACTCCATTCTAACGAATACTGGAGGAAGCCAATCCTATGAGGATTTTGTAGCGGGGCTTGGTTGGGAGGTAAAGTTCCTTGTGCTTTCTCAACTTATCTACTTTTCACATCGCTTACTGTATTGGGGCATTTCTTTAGCTCTAATATTGTTCCCATCTTGTTAGTGACCAGTAACTTTTTTTTAAAGAACGAAAGAAGAAATCCAAATCCCAGTGATTGATTAAAAGAATGAAGCTACAAGATCCCACAGTTTAAAAATAATTTTCTTTACTATAAAAGAATCTAACAAAGTAAATCTTAAATACTATCTTGATTAATTTCCCACACTTTTTTGATTAATTTCCTATACTGTAGCACCCAGAATCAACATCAGTTAAGCAGGCAAATTATAGATAATTATGAGCTATAAATTACACGTTAAATGGCAAATACAACTCAGTCACAATGTCCTTCAAAACTCTCTCTTCTTTTCAAGGGATGGCAGCTCCTTGTCTTCTATTCCCACCCAAGTTCTAGTTTCACAAAACTGAACAAAAATCACACATGCAGAATTTCCTCAGCCTTGCTTGCAATGGCACATGTATATCCATGTATGTTAGAAAAAGAAATCAAGTTGCATTTAAGAAAACACCAAATAATGCTTTCAAGAATTTTTCACTTGGCGAAATCATGCCACCTCTAAAATTCTCAGTACATGCCTGATACTATGAACTAGCCTCTAGTTTATTACATATTCTATAAGCAGTAGCAGTTGTATTGATGTTGAAGTCCAAGAAAGAATAGTTCCCTTAATTGATATATGCAAAATGATTTATAGCAAGTTTCTTGCAAAATAATTATCAAGTCATATTTGCCACTTACTTTGTGCATCAAAGCATGAGATTCTTCCACAACATAGCAATCATTTTCCACCCAATAGAGTAGACTGTTGACACTATTGGGATTCATTTTCTATGTGCATACATGAAGAAAAGCCATTTAAGGTACTAGAGGGATTCCTACTGTGTACAGATCTATCCCAGCAAAAGTCTTCCATTCAGGAAAGAAGTCAGGAAGTAAAGGCCCAAAATGTTGAAGTGCATCTAAGATATCAACTGTTAATTTTTGTCACTTCTTAAATCTTGGGATTTCTGTTTAATCATAGTGTGGATTTTAAGACTGGGTCTTCAATCAAGTGATACTTTTGCAGATCAACTCTTGATAACCAAAGATTTTTATTTATAGTAGATAAACAAAGCAATGTTAGTCTTTTTGTGAATATCTTCCTTTTGATATCCAAGATGTAATATGATGTTGTCTATTTTTAAACTTGAATATTTTGTGATGTTTATTTCATTATCTCCATGTATCATAAATATTTTTTTGTTTTCAGTAGTACATTATGATAGTTCACGAAGTACTGGAACTTCTACCCATAAATTTCAATCTAAATCTCAGGACATCTATCTAATCTTTTTCTCCCATATCCTGCTAACACTTGTTAACCTTATGATCTAGTTCACCTTTTTCAGTTACGAGCATTATAACCTGTGAATCAAAAGAACAATGATTTGCTGTTGTTTACAAACAGATGGATGTAGGTTCCTCGAGCATGGACAAAATCATGGATGAGCAGATGATGCCAAAATGCTGCCTATTCTCGATGACCTTTTACCCTCTTGCTTATCAAATATCTATCTACCACTTCCTTACAGATATTTGAATACTCTACTTCCATGCCTTTTTGAGGAAGAGACTTCCAAAGACCAGAGTCATCTGCGCGAAAACAAATTCTCCTCATCTCTAAAGCAATCTAAAACAAAACAAAGTACTGTTGATGCTATAAGTCTGAAACAGAAATAGAAATTGCTGGAGAAGCTCAGCATTGTTGAGAGAAAGCAGAGATAACGTTTCGGATCCAGTGAACTTTCTTCACAATCATTTCTCCAGCAATTTCTATTTTTGTTTCTCCTTAGCTCTGTTTTAAATGGACAATTCATAATTTTAAACAGTGACCCTAGTTTCAGATTCCCCCACAAGAGGACACATCCTTTGTCATCCACTTGTCAATACCCCTCAAGATCTTTATGCTTCAGTCAAGTGGCCTCTTACTTTTCTAAACTCCAGCAGATACCATTCTAGCCTGTCTAACATTTCCTCCTATGACAAATCACCTATTCCAGATATTTGCTGAGTAAACCTTCTCTGAATTGTTTCCAATGCATTTACATCCTTCCTTAAATATGGAAGAAAATACTGTACCCAGTACTCCAGATGTGATCTTACTAATGCCCACATAACAGAAGTATAATCTCCCTGCTTTTGTATTTAATTCCACTCGGAATAAACTGCAACATTCTATTTGTTTTTTCATATTCACTCATGGGATGTGGTCATCATTGGCTGGCCAACATTTATTACCTGTCCCTAGTTGCCCTTGAGAAGGTGGTGATGAGCAGCCTTACATTTCAGAGGGCAATTGAGAGTCAACTACAAAGAACAAGGAGAACAAAGAAATTTCTAGTACAAAAACAGGCCCTTCGGCCCTCCAAGCCTGCACCAACATGCTGTCCATCACAACTAAAACCCCCTACCCTTCTGGGGACCATATCTCTCTATTCCCATCCTATTCGTATATTTGTCAAGACGCCCTTTAAAAGTCACTATAGTATCTGCTTCCACTACCTCCTCCACAGCGCGTTCCAGGCACCCACCACCTTCTGTGTAAAAAAACTTGCCTCGCACCTAAAACCCATGGCCCCTGGTAACTGACTCTTCCACCCTGGGAAAATGCTTCTGACTGTCCAGTCTGTCCATGCCCTTCATAATCTTGTAGACCTCTATCAGGCTGCCCCTCAACCTTTGTCATTCCAATGAGAACAACCCAAGTTTCTCCAACCTCTCCTCATAGCTAATGCCCACCATATCTATATTACTGTGGGCTGATGTCGCATGTAGGGCAGACCAGGTGAGGATGGTGTATTTCCTTCCCTGGAAGACATTAGTGAGCTAGATGGGTTTTCCGACAATTGACAGTGGTTTCATAGTCCATCTGAATCAGGGCTCCTCCATGTTGAAACCAATTGCAAGAAACACTGAGGGTAGCAGGAGCACAAAATGTATGCTCAGTGGGATACTTCAGGGTTGATTGCCTAGGCTGGTGCCGTACCGCCATCATTGATCAAGCTGGCTGACTCCAAAGGGTATAGTTGCTGAATTGGGCCTGTTGAAGGTGGCATGGGAACGAACAAGAGGGATTAATCTACTTGACCTCAACATCATCAATCTCCTCAGAGCAATAACCATCATGACAGGAGTGATAACCACAGTCATTGTAGAAACAAAGTCCCATCTTCAACTGAAGTACCTTCTATTGAGTTTTATGGCACTAGGACAGACTACAAACAGATCTATCTATTCTAGACTGGGCATTTATGAAGAAGCAGTGTGGACCATGAGCAGCAACTGAATTATATTCAACCACAATCTGTGACCTCGTAGCTCAGTGTATCCCCACTTTACCATATTCATCAAGCCTATATTTCTTCATCTTTGTTTTGCCAATTTCTTTGTTACTTTCACATCTGCACTTTCCATTCTGCAGTACTGTGTTCTTCATATCTGGTAGAAGCTTCCCATTGTTTTATGCAATATCCTACTTTGTTTTTGTACAATAGTAAGTTTGGGGTGAGATGGGCATGATGTCTAGATTTCTGAATTGCAGCATTTTTTCCTTCTGGGGATGTATTTGTTCTGAGCCCTCCTTTATCTCTTCCTTAGATGTCGCCCATTGCTCGTATATTAATCTACCTTGAAGTAGTTATTTCTAGTCTTTGTGAAAACAAAACTCACACCTCAGCCTACTAAAATTGGCCTCACCACTTTTTTTCCCTTAGCCCATCATTATCCTTTTTTATATCCATGTTAAATCTAATGGGATTATGATCACTGTCACCAAAACAGTTTCTTATGCATCTTCCGTTTGCTTCATTTTTAAACTAAGTCACCAAATTGCTCTTGTTTATCTTACTGTGCACTAACAAAGAAGTTCTCCTGAATGTGTACGCAAAATTCTGTGTCATCTATAACTTTCATACTGCTTTTATCCCAGCTAATACTCGGATAATTTGAATTCCCTACAATTATGATCCTATTATTTCTGCAATTCTTAGCAACTTGTCTACATTTTTGCTTCTCTACACACTCTGTCTGATTGTTTGGATGCCTATAGTATACTCCAAGGAATGTGATAGCCTTTTGTTTAAATGCTTCATTTCAGGCAATATCGCCCCACTTGAAAATCACCATCATTGTTCATGGTTGTGATGACTTTGTCAATGAATATTGTGACTTCACTCCCTCATTGTTTTACTCTGCCTCTTTATCCTGTATATTTATTTTCCATTCCTACCTTTTAAGCTGTTTTTCAAGAATAACATAAGTTTATGGTTCAATGCCTCTTGTTAGCAATACGTTTTTGGAGGTTGAACAATGTTGGTGACATGCGAAAAGATTTAACCGTTGAGATATTAATCTTACTGGATTCTATTTCAGTGTAATGAAGCAGTCTTTTGCTTTACTTGAACAACTTGTGAAATAGATTAGACGTTAGAAGACCTTCTTTCGCACCCCCACTGCCATTGCAGAAAGTTTTCTTCAAGTATGCCAAATGACTTTTGCAGAGAAGAAAGACATGTTGCCAAAACGTTTCAGCTTTCAGTCATCCAGACAAATGCAACAATTCCAGATTTCAAACAATTGTGACAACTTATACTACAAGATAAAAGGTTGCTGAATGGTTAACAAGTTGACTCTGGCTGAGTTTTGCAGATGTGACATGCAACAACTTCTGGAAATTCAAAAAAAAACTCTGCCTTTTCTTTGCAGAGAATTCCTGCCTTTGAACTTGTGTTGTTTCTAGCAAATATATCTGTTGTGAGTTTGACTGATGACCTAAAATTGGTTGTTAGTGTAAATATTAGTACATTTAGGATTGCTCTACTCAACTGAAGAGTCATGTATAACAGTCAGTTTTTTGTTTTGGATTTTGCAAGCCTGGGCAGCTTAAGAAAAATTTCCTCCAACTCGGTAATGTTACGTCCCTAACGTGCAAAAAATCACAAGTAGTCCAGCATATTATTAAATTGCAGCCATGTAGGAATTAACTGTCTAAAAGTTTTGAGACATATATATGATAGATATATTATAATAGTTGTCATGTATTCTAATGCTATGTAACATTCTCTGGCCACAACAACTAGCTAAATAATACATAATTCATGATATTGGTAAACTTGGATTTTCTTAATTATATTCTCATTTCTTTCTGTTTAAGGTTAACCTTACTAATCATTGTGGCTTCATGGGTGGACTACAAAGAAATAAAAGCACTGGTCTCTCCACTCCATACTTTGCTACCTCCACCGTAGAAGTAATATTTCATGTATCTACAAGAATACCTTCTGATTCAGATGATTCTTTAACAAAAAAGGTATGGTTTGTAATAATATTTAGCTACTACATACTCTTACCACTTTTTGTAAATTGTTAACTTGGTACATTGAAATATAGTTTCAAGTCAGGTGTCAATTTTATTTCATGTTGACATTGCTTTGAAATTGAGGATGTCTGATTTTGAAATTGCACAATGTACCAATGGGTTTTTTCATTGTGCCTTACTGTTATAATAATGAAATCATCTGTTAAAAATTCTGGTAGACTTATTTCAAAACTTATTATGTTGATTGTTCCTAGTGTTGACTTCTCAACTTTTAGCCACCTAAGTAAGCATTAGATAATATTAGTTATGTAATGTTAACCTGTATATGCAAAATCACACAGTCAAAGAGGTCTACAGCAGAAAAAATAGTCCTTTGGCCCATCAAGTCTGTGCTGGTTAAAACACCGCCTAAACCATTCTAATCCCATTTTCCAGTAGTTGGCCCACAATATTGCATGTCTTGATTAAAGTTACCATAGCATTAGTGAGTTCATTTATCCTGGCTGTCTTCCCTCCCCTGTCAACCTGTAAGGATGCATCAATTTCCACTTGGGAAAAATGAAAGCCCTTTTCTACCTCAGGGAAAAGAAAATAATTGAATTAATCAGTTTAAGGAGGAAAGAGTTCTCAAAAAATCTATTCAGGAACAAACACAATTATTTCCATTTTCTTTTATAGTGAATGTGACCTTGGCTGATAGTAGTGTTTCTGAGGTGGTACCAATTAAGTTCTATTTGGATTCTGAACAAAATAATTGTGTATGTGTAGAATGACAGAGGAAATTAACAATTATCAATGTTATATCTAGTACACTGCCATGAAAAGTAGGAACCTGCAACCATAATTCCACACAAATTTTAATTTTCATGTTAGATAACAAGGTGTAGAGCTGGATGAACACAGCAGGCCAAGCAGCATCAGAGGAGCAGGAAAGCTGACGTTTCGGGTCTAGACCCTTCTTCAGAAATCA
>NC_063339.1:51691866-51883641 GCF_021869965.1 Rhincodon typus | reverse complement strand
ATTTCTGAAGAAGGGTCTAGACCCGAAACGTCAGCTTTCCTGCTCCTCTGATGCTGCTTGGCCTGCTGTGTTCATCCAGCTCTACACCTTGTTATCTCAGATTCTCCAGCATTTGCAGTTCCTACTATCTCTGAATTAATTTTTATGTTCTCTTGTTTCGAAAGTTATTTGAAAAAAATCAGTTTTTTTTACCAGTGATGAAAGGAACATTTTATTATTATTATGCTAGGCTCTGCTCAAGTCCTAATTCCATGTGGGGTCTGCTGTCAATAGGGAGATAATGGCAGAGTAGTAATATCATTGGATTGGTAATCCAGAGGCCCATGTTAATGGTGTGGGGACATTGGTTCAAATCCCATCATAGCAGCTGCTACAACTTCAATTCAATTAATAAATCGAGGGTAAAAACTTAGTCTCTCTAATGGTGACCACAGTGCTGGATTGTGGTGACAGTTGAAGTTTTTCACTGTATTTTACTGTATCATTCACTGTAAAATGCAAGTGACCATAAATCATTCAATTCAATTCTGTTCAATGTCAACCATCATTGATTGTTGTAAAAACCTTGATGTATTCTATTCAGAGATTATTTCCTTCCTTTAGGAAAAGAAATCTGCTATTGTTACCTGGTCTGGTCTACATGTGATTCCAGACCAACAGCAGTGTGGTTAAGCCTTTAATGACTTAGTAGTTCAAAGGTAATCAGGAAAAGTAGGAAATGCTGGTCTTGGCACTGACATCCATATCCTGTGAAAGAATAAAGGGAAAACAAAGTGAAGTGGTACTAACAGTAAAAGATCAACTATCCCAATCTGGCTCGGAAATTGTAAGAATCAATCAAAAAGTTAATAAAGAATTTCTTGTCATCTTGCTTAATAATTGGTCATTTTGAGTTAGAGCAGTGGGTCTTATCAGTTGATTTTTGTGTTGTAACTTACTGCAATTGCTGAAATGTAGTGATCGAGAGGAAAGGCTATTGAAAGATTCAAATTGCTTTGGGTTAAGTGGATAAGTGGACCTTCAAAGGTTACTTGTGGGATTCTGTGTTTTCTACCTCTTTGGATTCCAGTTCATCACAGATGAAAGCCAACATTTCTTTCCTTTTAAATTAATTACTTAACAGTCCCTTAATTTTTAGTGATATCTTTAAATATGTCACAAAATTTCCTTGCCCTCCACAGCTTGAAATCATTTAGTAAATATCTCTCTTAGGTTCAGAATAGATAATCTTGCAGTTGCCCATGTAGAACCCTGCCTTACACAATTTAATCATTCACTTATTGTGGGAGTACAGACCTGTATATTGCTGAAAAGATGGACATGTTGCGAAAGCCTTTTGTTTGCACTTTGCAGACTAATCAAAAGCATACCAAATTATAAAGAATCTCAGTCATTTATATGACAAGGGGAAAGGATGTAAATTGGCTGGCAAGTTGCTTCTTGCTCACTAGCGCGTGGCTATGGAGCAAACAATAGGGCATATTAGGCTCTTCAAACTCCCAAGTAACTCAAAGAGAGCACAAGACAGCCTACCTTAAATGCGGGGACCTATTCGTTTAAACATTCATTTTTATGAGATAGTATTAAATTTGGCATACCTGATAAATGAAATACCAGAAGTGTCAATAAAATCTTCCTTTTCAGTCATAGGTATGCCAATGTGCCCTTACAACTTTCTGCTACTATCTATATTACTGAATACGCTAGCTGATATTGTACTCAACAGCTTTGAAATACAACACTGCCTTCAAAATAGCCATTTGTAAATGTAGTGAAAAGCTGAGGCACCAGTTCGGCTTCCTGTGAGAAAACAATTAATTGTATATTTCCAATCTAAGTGCATACACATAATTCCTCATGACCATCTCTTATTTCTGAACCAAATCCAGACCATGTCAAAAGGTTGCCGCTAATTCCATGTGCTTTTAAATTTACTCATGGTTTTCTGTGTGAAACCTTACCAAATTACTCTGAAGTCTATATAAATAACATTCATTAGCACACTGTTTATCTAACTTGGCCTTTGCAAATACATGCTGGTTCTCTAATCAGTTCATATCAATAAGTACTCAGTTGCAATGTGTCTCATGTCAACTGTTTGGAATTCACTTTTTAAAAAAAGGACTGCACTTTTTTACTTCTCTCTCCAGCTTGAAAAGCCTCCTTTAAATCCAATTTTCTCGTCAAGTTTTTGGTCACCTCCCCAGCAGCCATGATTTTCGTCATCTGTGATATGCTTTGGGCCTTTTGTCTAAATTAAAGTTGGAATGTTTTTGAACGTTATTATAGTGTATCCAAACCACAATGAAACATAGTAGTAGAAAGCCAGAAATACTCATTTCTTTCATAAGACTTCATTGTTGGACTTACTAAAATTGTCTGTAAATAATTTCTTTAGCAATGACAAAGAATTTTTACTATTGCCTCAATACAAATATTGAAAAGCGAAAGCAATATGGAGATTGGCCCCTACAAAACATTACGTGATGATTTTCCATAGAACGTTAGGTTTTGTGCTCTAATGCAAGTTCAACTATTTGCTTCCTTAATTGCATCAACTTTATCATTGATTTTTCAATGCACCATACTTCCAAAAAAAATTAAATGAACATATTGTACAGGCCAACAATTTTCCTCATTTAATGTATCAATACTAATACACTGCACTGATAATTTACAATAAAAAAAAATTGAGGTTGGAGTTTGTTGTATTAAATAATGGGCAGCACTGCTGCCTCACAACACCAGGGACCTGGGTTCGATTCCACCCTCGGGTGACTGTGTGGAGTTTGCACATTCTCCCCATGTCTGTGTGGGTTTCCTCCAGGTGCTCTGGTTTCCTCCCACAGTCCTAAGATGTGCAGGCTAGGTGGTTTGGCTATGCTAAATTGCCCGTAGTATTCAGGGATGTGTAGATTAGGTGGGTTACAGGGGGATGGGTCTGGGTGGGATGCTCTGAGGGTTGGTGTGGACTTGTTGGGCCGAAGGGCCTGTTTCTACACTTTAGGGATTCTATGATCTATTATCTATGAAAATCCATTTTGTGTAGCCACTTTGCCCACTTTGACTATATTTAATATACTTCATCAACAGATGCCGTCTGCTCCAAGGCATTGAAATATCCAACTGTCAGCAATTTAATTCTTCTTTTTGCTCTTCTGGCATTATTTCTAAAAATGGGTTTATGCATCTTTCTTGGAACTGTCTTTATAACTATATAGGAATTGATCAAAAATTGAATGGATTATCTAGCCTTATGCGTGGCCCCAGCGTGAATTTACAGTAATTTAATATAGTTGGAAATAAATACACGTTTTAAACATGCCACGAAAACATTCTATCCAGCCGTTGTACAAATGACAGCCTGCAGTCATATTTTTCTACGGAATTTTATCAATTCCATGTTAATCAGTTGAAATTTTGGACCTTCAAGCTTGTGTTCTGTTATGAATGAACAATGGGGCATCATTTGGCTGTCCCCTCTTAACCCAAACATACATCATTGGATATAATATTATATTCCCTTTATTTATCAATAAGCAGTGGTTGAAATATAATATTGCAGCCTAACAAATTCAAATAATAAATTTAATTGGGTCAGGTAGTCTAGTTAGGAAAGTAGATTCTTTGCCAATAGCAGAACAAGTCAGTGTATTGCACAATACTTCTTCATTAGGCTTGTGCAGAAAAATCCATGCTTGTAAACCTAATATTTGCTTAAATGCTGCTTAAAGCGTAAAAATTGCTTCTACATTGTCAGGACAAAGAACCAATTCAAAAGATTAGATAATCCATCCAATGATTGATTGATTCTCATGTTATTATGAAGAAGTTACAAAAAAATTAATCACAACAGAATGGCTGTCCAAAAAATACGTCTCCTACATGCACAGATGCAGGCTGTGATATCAGCTGACCGCAACAGAAGCATCTACACATGCTCAGCGACGACAACATGCCAGGATGTGTTGCCACATGTGTTCTATGCATTGTGAGAGTTGCAGCATACACAAAGACCCTGCCATTTCAACAGCATGTGTGTTGCTGACATTCTCCCCTTCACCCCCTCCCCCCCTTCCATTGGCTGTGGATGAGGAGAAAGCTGAGTGAGGGTGAAACCGAGGCAATAGTTGAGGGGCCAGGGAGGCTGGAGGCAAGGCAGAAAAGGAAATGGAAACTGAGACTGATAAAGAGGACTTTCTCTGACTGGCAGTATCTCTTCAGTCACCACTACTTCAACACTTAACCATCTGCATTCTTGCGATACTGCTTGGGCAGAGAAACTCGACTTCATTAGCCCCAGCCTGCACCTCCACCTCCCTGAGTCTTGGATCACATTTCTGTCTGAAGCTTCTGGTACACTTTCAGAGACAGGTTTTGCTGCTTTCCATTGCTTCATAATTGCATAGAGAGCCTTCTTTCACTACCTAAAAGAAACATTGACAGTAACCTCCGTTCAATGACAAAACTAAGGCGATTCAGGAGTAGAAAAGTACTATTGATTGGATCTTCTCAATCTGTTATCATTTTTCAGATACTATCAGCCTCACCATCTATCCAGAAACAACCTACAGAACTATAACCGGATTCCCCAAAACAAGATGGAATCTGAGGACAACCAGGGTGAGGGAGGGAATGTGGGCTCTGTGGCTTCTCCTATTTCTGGGCCTCCTGTGCCACCAAGTCTATCTCACAATTGACCACATCCTCAGATGCCCAGAATTGGGAACAATGTTAACCACGGATTTGCAGCGTTTCACACATTTAGCAAAACTCTTTGGTTTTGTACTCTTGTCTTTATTTGTGAAACTGGTTGAAAGCTTGGTTTTAGTATGATACACTTGACCATAGCTTTGTCCAAAAATTACAGGTAACTTGTTGCTCATAATATGCAACCAGCTCCATTTTATTAAACCTAACCCTTTGCAATATTCAAAAGACTCAGGCATTAAAAAAATTAGACTCTGTATGGGTAATAACTTTTCTCATTTTATGTTAAAACAAATCACTTACAAATGCCCAGTGGGGAGTACATAATAGGAGAGTAAAGTACTGCAGATGGTAGATATTTGAAATATAAACAGAAAATCCTTGTTCTGAAAAGGAGTCATATTGGATTCGAAACGTTAACACTGTTTCTTGCGTTCCACAGATGCCACCAGAGCTGCTGAGTTTCTTGAGCACTCTGGTTTTAGTTTAGATCTCCAACATCTGTAGTACTTTGCTTTCATTGAATCCTGGAATTGCTCAACAACAATATCCGTGAAGAGACAAACAGAGTGTTAAAAGTTTTTGGCTTAGGGCACAGGTTGACACCCGGTCTCTCATCTGTCTCCAGTGCTTTGCAGGCTTTCTGATTCCAATTGGAAGTTGGATAACTTTAAACTTCTTAAACATTGGTTGCCAAAAGCTGATGCTTATGAACTCTCTTTAAGCCACAACCCAAAGCACAATCATTTACTTCATTGCATTCTGTTTGGCCTTTTAGGTAAGGCTTATTGCTAATTGGTTTCAGGGAGACATGCTCAACTTCAAATTGGCTATTGGTGATGGACATTGACTGATGTCACCTGCCACTATCTCCTAACTGGTTCTTTTAAGTTGTCAGTTATCCATGGGGCTGTCCTCCTCATTAATTTTTGTTGTTGTCACTTTATAATATTTTATGTAGTGATTGGAACCAAGCAGATCTTGTTGACTATGAGACCCTTGATTGGGGTTTTTAACCTGGGCCAATCGGGAAGCCCTGGCTGATCAACATAAATGGGAATTTAGAGTCTCTTGAGTTCAGGGGGCTGACTCTGAGCTGGCTGGCCACAACCAATGAACTGTACAAGTAAATAAAGGATGATTTGGTGATGGGATACCAGCTTCTGTGCAGATTTTTCAGTGGTAATGGGGGGGAACAGTACATGCCTGAAGAAATTCACTCATACCAATTATTTTGGAGTTGGTGTAAGCATTTCTGGCATCGTGCCTTTATTTGGGAAGTTTGACTCATTCGATCCTGCTGTCGAAGACTGGGCCCAGGGTGTGGCAAGAATGTGATTTTTATTTCCCGGGCAAATGACATTGGGCCAGGTGAAAAGCAATGAGTAATCCTTCTGACTGCTTGCAGACCAGCAGCATCATTTTCAATTATAACGGGCTTAATTTTCCCAGAGGCAGTAGACACTAAAACCGTCCAAGAGTTGACAGAATATTACGACCCCAAACCTCCTGTAATTCTGAGATGCTATTGGTTTTATTCGGTTGTTAGAGAACCGGAGGAATCTGTATCGGGATTTTTGACAAGGGTAAGACAACTGGCAGAGACATGTGATTTTGGGTTAACCCTGAATGAGATGCTGAGACACCATTTGGTATGTGGGATTAATGATGTAATCATGCAGAAGCACCAACTAGCTGAAGCCCATCTGGACTTCAAACTGGCACTACAACTGGCTTTGTCATTAGAAAGTGGAGCATGGGAGCTACAGGGCACCCCAATGGCAGTGGACACCCTCACCTACCCGACTGAGCTTGGGGAATACCACTTGAGTGTAGGCAACTACAGAGCTTCACACAGGGCACAGCCTGAGCAGAGGGACCCTAGGTCAGCCACAGCAGAACCCCACTACAAAGCCAAGCCTCGGCCAAGTGCCTGAAGAGTTCTTAAGGATCTGGCTGGCAAACCATTGTAGTTGCTGCTGGTATATGGACTCATGACAGCAGAGGGGTCCTACAAGGCCTGACTTGAGTAAGAAAACTCAGGCCAATATCCAGGAAAGTACACACCCTGGAATAGTCCATTTTAGTTTTAAACTTCCTGGACAACCTTCTGATCACCACTTATAATATCCCACTGTGGACACATTAAAGATCCTGTCCTAGCAAAACTAAAACATCTGGTGGTAATGGGGGAAACAGAAGGGCCATTGCAACCAGGACTGAAACTTTTCTCGACCCAGTGAAACCAGATCTCCATAGAGGATGGCATATTACAATGGGGAGCAAGAGTGGTTGTTTGCGTAAAGGTTGCCACCATATATTGGCTGAAATCCACCAGGGTCATCCAGAGGTTTCCAAGATAAAGATGCTAGCAAGAAGGATGTCTGATGGCCACGGTTGGGTAGCAACAGAGCTGTGTTGGTGGGCCAGTGCCCAGAGTGCCAAAAAGGACAAAAATTGCCACCAGCAACACCCCCACATTCTTGGGAATGGCCGGGTAAATGCTGGACTCAGTTACGTGTTGACGCTGCCGGTCCTTCCTTGGGCTCAATGTTCCTGGTCATTGTGGATGCCCATTCAAGGTGGTTGGACGTGCATAAAGTTCATTCAGCAAACTCAGGGATGAGAAGCTGCAAGCATCATTCGCAATACACGGACTCCTAGAAGTATTAGTCACAGACAATGGGATTTTATTTACGAGCAGGTAAAGTTGAATGGCATTCAGCACATAAGGGGACAGCTCTGTACCATCCATCATTCAATGGTCTAACAGAAAGAACGGTTCAAACATTGAAAGCAAGCTTACAGAAGCAGCCTACAGCGTAAACTGATACCAAACTGTCCTGGTTCCTGTTCAGTTATAGGACCACCCCTCATGCAACAACAGGGATAGCTCCAGCAGAGTTGCTAATGGGGAGAAGACTCCAGGTTAAACCTGATATTCCTAGACCTGGGGGGGGGAGGGTGAAACGGCAGCAGGAATGCAACTGCTAGCCACATGCCTCCTCTAAGTGAGAGAAACAATTTAATTCAGGGAACAAAGTTTGGTGCTGGAACCGTGGAAATGGCCCTGTATGGGTACGAGGTGAGCTTGACGTGAGTTCAGGTGCCATGACTTACGAAGGTCAGAGAGGTGCAGTAGTTCTGAACAAACGTGGATCACCTGAAAGCTGTTACCTTGCAAACAGAGCACAAGCAAAACATACCTGGACCCACAGAACAGCCAGAAGGCCTGTCAGAAACTGTCCCCTCCGTCTAATATCGAGGAAATCTCAGAGTCTGAGATGGATGCAGCCTCGATACCATTACCACCAGAAGAAGAGGAGGACACTCTCCAGAGAAGCTCTGGATGCAAGAGACGGGCTACAGTCCGGTACACACCACCCATGTCAGAGTCCGAGTTGGAGGAACCAGACCCAGGGCGAAAACATCGTAGGAAAAGCTACAAGGGAAAGCCCAGGCATACATTCCTAAACTTAGGGAGGGGGGAAGCGATGTCATGATCGGAACCAGGTGGATCTCGTTAACAGTGAGGTCCTTGATCAGGGTTGTTAATATGGGCCAATCAGAAAGTTCTAGCTGACCAAAATAAACAGGGGGTTCAGAACCTCCTGAGTTCAGGGGCCTGATACTGAGCTGGCTGGCCACTGCCAGTGTACTATACATAAGCAAATAAAGGGTGACTTGGTGACGGGATACTGGCCTCTCTGCCGTTATTTTACTAAGAGGATAGTTTGACACTTCTTTAAACCTCTCTGGTAAAGAGAAAAATGAGGCATTTACAGTCATGACCCAAAGATCAATATCCATGAGCACAAGTCTCAAGCCTCGCTTAATTTAGCAAAGTTTCCACTAAACCAGACACTTATTTATTACTGGCCCTTTGCTTTTTCCTCACAGTTGATTTTTTTTTCTAATTGGTTTTGCTTTTGCTGTATTTGAATGTTTGAAGACAGTTCATGTAACCCTTTATACTTCAGACGCCATAGGTTTATGAAAAGGCTGTTTATGACTTCAAAGCAATTTGAAATAACTAATACAGAAAATACTAATCTCAGCAAATTGTTGTACAGGGTATAATCCTTAAAGTCTAAAGGTCTATACAGTTCCAAGCTTAAAAATATTGTTACAAATTTAAAGCTAATAAAATGGTTATATTTATTTAAACAAATTAAAAAACACCACTACAGGGGCACACCTGTTGGTATGATTTCTTGATTCAGGCCAATGAGCCCGGAGTATGCTACTACTGTCGTCTTCACCCTTGACAGTCTGGACATTAGCTACAGAAAAGCAAGACAGAGGCCCCTCAACCTTAGAGCTGTAAATCTTCACTCTGTCCTCAATCCTGTGCATTTCTTTGTCAAATGAAACTAAGCAGTCACAACCCTAACCCTATTGCAAGATCTGCATGGCTATACTTAAGCAGAGTAATATGATGGTAGAATAGAATGTACTTAGATTTACTTTTGATATTATCAAACAATCCATGCAATGTTAGTTTCCCTCCTAATCCTACAAAGCAAAAATAAATATTTTTTTAAAAATAGGTTGTTAAGAAAAATGTAGCATTAAAAAATGCCAATCTTTAAGAGATTACACAAGCACCAGAGTGTGTGCATGTGGGAGCACGCCCACAAGAGCGAAAACTAGGGCACCTGAGAAAGCAAGAGCAGGAATGCACCCACATAAATCAAGAATGGGAGCATACCTGAGCAATGCAGAGTTAACTCTTCTCTTTGCCTATTCATTTAAGAAACAGTTTGAAGGAGACAGACATGCAGCTGTTCACACTCTGTCTGGGGTGCACTGCTACTGTCATTCTCTCAGCTACGCTCTCACTCTTGCTCTCTGCCATATGCTCCCACTCTTGCTCTCTGGTTGTCAGCAATAAATCTGGGATCATCATAAACTAGAATACTTTACCCCACATTTTCTTTCTTGCTAGATCATTTTACTAGTATAATTTTCATTTCTCAGACATTGACGTTAATGGAATTTTTGGACATTGCTTGAACGTAAACATTTATAAATCACTCCAGCATCTGAATTTTGCATGGTGGCCAGGAGTGATTAATCTCAGTTGATACAACATTGTCATTGTTAATCAGTTGCACAGCTCAGATTCAAACTACTCATAGTGCTGGAGATGCTTCACGGAGATTACTAAGAAGCCTGCATTTATGTCTCGCATAGTACCCTTTTCTTTGCTTCGGTTTCAAACTGAAAAAGCTGTTATTGTCATATCCTTAGTCCTCCTAAAATCATTACGAATGACACCCAAATAATCATGTTCCATATAATTCCATATCAATGCTTGTGTGTTCTCTGAACTCATTGCTGCAAAGCAGAAAAAATGTGCAATATCCTAGCATAAACTTTGAACTAAGGCTAGAATTTTGATTCTTGTATCATTGTTTGTATAATTGCTCTAATTATGAAATGTTGAAATTTGTGTTGTTCCACTCTACCCTTTTCTCACATATTATGGGCAGTTGAGACACCTCGGGAATGATGAAGTGCATATTGTCTGGTCAGAGCATACAAGAGACTACAGAAGAGGAATTATTCCTACTGAGTTTGGTGATGTCCTGATTGTTATTTATCCAATGAAAAATTATATGTTCAGTATCCACATAATGAAAAAGCCAGAGGTAAGGTAATCCTACAGTGTGTTGAATTATTAAACTTCATTAGAATACCAAAATATTTTGCACATGATTTTAGTAAAGTTATGTTTGCAAAACTGCAATGCACGTTATTTATTTGCAGCAACAACACAAAAGCAAAAACAAACACAAAGTTGCTGGAAAAGCTCAGCAGGTCTGGCAGCATCTGTGAAGGAAAAAACAGTTAACGTTTCAGGTCCGGTGACTGAGTTCTGAGGAAGGGTCACCGGAACCGAAAAATTAACTCTCTTTTTTCACTTCACAGATGCTGCCAGACCCGCTGAGCTTTTCCAGCAACTTTGTTTTTGTTCTTGATTTACAGCATCCGCAGTTCTTTTGGTTTTTAACACAAAAGCAAAATCCAGATATGCTAGAAATCAAAATAGACAGTACTGGAAGTACTCACTAAGTCAGGCAATATTTGTGGATAAAAACAGGGTTAACATTTCAGATCAATGACCCTTCATTAGTTCTAAGAAAAATATAAGTAAAGGTAATAAAATGGAAATGGGCAGGGAGGATGTGGAAGAACCAAAAAGGGAAGTCTGTGAAGGAATGTTATGATTAAGTGACAAAAGATTTCATGGTACACAGCCAAAGGGAATGGTAATAATACAGTAAAGAAACAAAAATGTGTCTTGATTAAGTGTGAATAGCTGAATAGTAGCTGTCAAAGTGCCCAATGAAGGACTAAGAAAGGATTTTAAAAAGTAAGGAATTTAAAATAAAATGTTTGCAGTGATTATGATCTTTAAATTGTTGAACTTGCTGTTAAGTCTAGAAAGTTGTAGAATGTTCAAAGGTGAACGACTGTTTTTAAAGCTTTTCGTGAGCTTCATTGGAAAACTGTAGCAAGCCATGGATACAGAGGTGAGAATGGGAACAAGATGAGGAATTGAAATGACAAGCAACACGAATTTCATGCTTAGGCTTGCGGATTGAGTGGAGGTGTTCTACAAAGTGGTCACACTGTCTGTTTGACCTCCACACTGTAGAAGAGACCACGTTGTAAACAGGATATAGAACTAAGTTGAAAGAATTACAAGTAAATCACTGTTTCACTTAGAAGAAATGTTTGGAATGTTAAGAAATGAAAAAGGATGCAGTAGAAGAGTAGATGTTGTTTCTTCTGCACTTCCACATAAACGTGCTGTAGGAAAGGGAGTAGGTGTGGTGATATTAGTTTGTTAGTTAGATTGTTAAGATACAGAAGAAAGGGCATTGTAAAATTAAGTACTTAGAGCACTTATAGAGATGGCTGGGACACTGAGGTAATAGGTAGAAGGCAGATTTAGGTTTATTTACAGAATGTAGCATTACTTTATTATAAAAAAAAGGATGAGCATCTGGCTTGATACTTCACCATCTGACTTGTGATCCATTTAACCTAGCAGCAAAGGTTGGTTCTCTAATGGTCAAGTTTGGCAACTAAGTTCTCTTTTCAGGCACGAGATTCTATTTTGATTTACACTTGTAAAGAATGGCTGAAACTATTGTCAGAATATGATTTTCCACATATGCTTTTTGAGTTCAGATTTTCTGACCAATGGAAAAATAAGATTCTTGGAAAAAGGATAAAGGAGCAGAATTAGGCCATTCAGCACATTGAGTCTGCTCCACACTCTATCGTGGCTGGTATATTTCTCAACCCATTCTCCTGCCTTCTCTTAACCCTTGATCTCATTATCAATCAAGCACCTAACTATTTCTGTCTTAAATACACTCAATGTCTTGGCCTCCATGGTTCTCCGTGGCAATGAGTTCCACAAATTAACCACACTGTGGCCGAAGAAATTCCTCCCCATCTCAGTTCTAAAGGGTTGACCCATCACTCTGAGGCTGTGCGCTCGGGTCCTAGTCTCTCCTACTAGTGGAAACATCTTCTCTGCTTCCACTCTATCCAGGCCTGTCAGAATTTTCAATGAGATCGCCCCTCATTCTTCTAAACTCCATTGAGTATAAACCCAGAGTCCTCAACTGGTCCTCATTTGACATGCTATTCATCCCATGATCATTCTTGTAAACCACTGGATCTCCTCCAAGGCCAACACATTTTTACTTAGATGCAAGGCCGAAAACCGCTCACAATATTCCAAATGCAGTCTGACCAGAGCCTTATACAGCCTCAGCAGTACATCCCTGCACATATATTCTAGCCCTCTTGAAATGAATGACTATATTACATTTGCCTTCTGAACTGCAAACTAACTTGCATGTTAAGCTTAAGAGAATCCTGATCTAGGACTCCTGAGTCCCTTTGCACTTCAGATTTTAAAAGCCTTTCCATTTAAAAAAATAGTCTCCACCAGTATTCCCCCCATCAAAGTGCATAACCTTGCACTTTCCCACATAGTCCATCTGCCACTTCTTTGGCCATTCTCTTAGCCTGTGTAAGTCCTTCCCCAGCCTCCCCACCTCCTCACTATGACTTGTCCCTCCATCTATATTTGTGTCATCTGTAAATTTAACAACAATGCCCTCAGTTCCTTCGTTCAGACTGTTAATGTATGACATGAATAGTTGTGATCCCAACATGGACCCCTACAGAACTCCACTAGTCACTGGCTGCCATCCTGAAAATGCCTCTTTATCTCTACTCTCTGCCTCTGCCAGTCAGCCAATCATCTATGCATGCCAGTACCTTGCCCATAACACCATGGCCTCTGATCTAATTTAGCAGTCTCCTGTGTGACACCTTGTCAAAGGCCTTTTGGTCATCCACATCTACTGGCTCTCTTTTGTCCAACTTGCTCATTACCTCCTCAAAGAATGCTAATAGATTTGTCAAGCATGACCTCCCCTTGATGAAGCCATCTGACTCAGCTGTATTTTATCATGTACTTCCAAGTATTGTGCAGTCTCATCCCTAATGATGGGCTCTAAAATCTTACCAATGAATGAGGTTAGGCTTACTGGCTTATAGTTTCTTCCCTCTGCCCCCTTCCCTTCTTAAACAGGGATATTACATTTGCCATTTTCCAGTTCTCTGGTATGCCCCCTGATTCCAGTGATTCATGAAAGATCATCACCAATACCTCCACAATTTCCTGCTCTATCTCCGTCAGAACTCTGGGGTTTTGTCCCTCTGGTCCAGGTTATTTAGCCATCTTTTAGACCTTCAGCTTCCCCATCACCTCCTTAGTGATGGCCACTATGCTCACCTCTGCCCCTGACTGTCTTGAAGTTTTGGAATGTTGCTGGTGTCTTCCACTGTGAAAACAGATGCAAGGTACCTATTTAAGTTTCTCTGGCATTTCTTTGTTCCTCAGCCTCATTTACCAGTGGTCCAACATCCATTCATGTCTCTCTTAACTTTTGGATACCAAAAAAAAACTCTTGCAAACTACTTTTATATTGCTAGCTAACCTACTCTCGTATTTCATCTACTCCCTCCTTATTTTTTTAATTAAGTTAATCTTTGTTGATTTTTAATGGCTTCCCACTAATCTTCACCACTTTATTTGATTTTTTTCTTTTACTTCTATGCTGTCCCTGACTTCCTTTGTCAGCGATAGTTTCCTCATCCTTCCCATAATATGTTTCTTTTTCCTTGGGATGAATTTCTGCTGTGCCTCCCAAACTACCCCCAGAAACTCCAACGCAGCTCCACCATCTTCCATGCTTTCGCCAGCTCCTCCCTCATGTCTTTGTAGTTACCTTTACTCAATTGTGATACCATTACTTCTGATTTCAGCTTCTCCCTCAAACCCCAGGGTGAATTCTATCGTAATTTGGTCACTGCCCCCTAAAGGTTTCTTCATCTTAAGCTCCTTAATCAAGTCTGCCTCATGAGGAAGAGTCACCAGACCCGAACCGTTAACTCTGTTTTCTCCTTCACAGATGCTGCCAGACCTGCTGAGCTTTTCCAGCAACTTTGTTTTTGTTCCTGCCTCATTACACATCATCAAGTCCAGAATTGTTAGTTCCCACATGGGCTCTACCACAAGCTGCTTCAAAAAAGAACATCTTGCACACATTCCACAATCAGCTACCAACCTGATTTTGAGTCCACCTGCATATTAATCTCCACTATGATTATTGTAATAGTGCCTTTACATGCCTTTTCTTCCCCACATCCTGACTACTGCTAAAAGGCTTGGATACAACTCCCTGATGTCTTTTTCCCTTTGCTGTTCATTAACTCTACCCACACAAATTCTACACCGTCTGACTATATATCATTTCTTGGTATCAATTTAATTTCATTTCTTATAAACAAAGCCACCCGATCCCATCTGCCCATCTGCTTGTCCTCTCAACAGAATGTGAAACCTTGGATATTTAGTTCCCAGCCCTGATCCCCTTGCAGTCCCATCTCTGTGATAGCCACAACATTGTACCTGCCGGTTTCAATGTGCGCAGCAAGCTCATTTACCTTATTTTGTATACTGTGTGAATTTATGTACAACACTCTCAGTCCTGCATTGATTGTCTCCCTTCTCATAGTTGGCCCCTTAACTGTTGTGTCTGAAGTTAGTTCCCTGACCTTTCCATACCCTGTCCTATTACTTGTTCTGGAAACTTTAATAAGCTCTTCTGAACCCTACCCCCCTGCCCTTTAATTTTTCCATAATTTTCCTTGCAATCAAAACCCTACCTCCCCACACCCCACTAGTAGACCTGGGTGTTAAATTCCTGCCGAAGAGGAAACAAGGCAAAGCTGCAGCTTATGTGAAGCTGTATAGATAAAATTTCCAAAAAGTGACCAAATATGAGCCATGATTAGATTAGGCTTTGGTAGATTTCAAAAGATCACTTACTAGTCATTCTATAAAGGAATATATCATGGACATTAATAGGCTTTTATATGAGATTGCATAAATTAAATTTTGGAATTCTTTTTTCTGTCAAATGTTTGGATTAAACTACTATGTCATATATAGGCAAGCTCCTGCTCTTAACTGGAGTTGGAATATCAAATTGAAACACTGTTGCTTTGTAAACTAGTATAGCAGTGATCTTCTAGCAGAACAAAGAGAAACTCTTGGGCATCTTTATGATGTATATTGATATTTTGTGGGGACAAAACAACTTGAACAATTTATAACAGCCAAAATCAAAGGGCAGTTTAAGATTAGAAGTCAGTCTTCAGGTACTTTTAAATATATAGGCTTAGACATGAATCAAAACAGGCTGACAGTAACCTTGAATGAACAGTTATATGCAGAAATAAATAAGTTAAGTAAGATCATTGCAGAAAGATGATCTTTGAACTGAAGAAGAAACGAGGTAGTTAATACGTATGGTTAGATAGTTAAACTGACTGTTTACTCAAACAAGATTTGATGCTAATTATGACATATTGGAACTTAGTATTACGATGAACCATGCTACAATTGAAGTTCTGAGGGCAGATAGCATATTAAAGAAGTTAAATTTGCAGAATTGTGCACTCAAGTTTCAAACCTTGGCTGACCCAAAAGGCATGAAATCAGTCTTTTTATAAAACAAAGAACTGTGGGTGCTGAAGATCTGAAACAAAACCAGAAATTTGGAAGAACTCACCAAGTCTGGAAACATCTGTGTAGAGAAAACCAAGTTAATATTTCAAGTCTAGTTACCTTTCTTATGAACCAGAGAGAGAAAATGGAATGTATTGCCCTTTGGCCTGATAAGCGAAGAAAATGGAAATATTTGAAAGTATCCTAGTTTCAGAGCACTGGCCCTGGTAGGTGTATTAGATTAAACGTTTTGAATGAAATCACATACATGGGATTCTCAGAAGAGTTTGTAGTAGTTCGCTATAGGATAGTATATATTCTACAAAGACTTTGATTGAGAAAGGATTAAGGATTGACCTTGTGTCCATAAAATGAATATTAAGAGGAAAAGGGATCTCCAAGATAAAATAAATTGACGCCAACCACTAAATTGGCAGACCTTATTACAAAAAGGAAGGCTGGCTTGAATAAATTATTGAAGGTACGGGAAGAGGGACATTTTGAATTGTTACAGAGATAGTAGGAACTGCCGATGCTGGAGAATCTAAGATAACAAAGTGTAGAGCTGGAATGACACAGCAGGCCAAGCAGCATCAGAGAAGCAGGAAAGCTGACGTTTCAGGTCTAAACCCGTCTTCAGAAAGTTCACATTTTGAATTGTGATGCGTTATATGTAATACGTTCTCTTTGATTAGTTTTGTAATTGTTTGAGTATCTTATAAGGCTTTTTGAAAGCGACAAGGGGAATTTGTGATGGCATGTTCAATATATTATTAGATATATAAGTGAAGAATTTTGCTTAATTAAGCACCTAGAGCATTTATAAAGAGAGATAGCTGGGATAATGGGGTGATAGACAGAAGGCTAACATACATAATGCTGCGTTTTATAAATAAACCCATTTCAAGAAATTAGCACCTAGTCTTGTACTTTGCCATCAGGCTTAATAATTGGAGGTTGACTGAGAGTGGATCAGTGAATTGCAGAAGGAATAGTCCCTTTGGAATGCTGAAAGAATTGTTTGCTGACATCCCGGTGGAGGTGGCAGAAATTACAAAGGGTGATCCGTTGAATATGAAGGCAGCTGAGGTGAAAGGTGATAACAAGGAGAATCATAGTGAGGAGGGAGGGAAAGGAATAGAGCAGTTGTCCTTGAACAAGATCAGACGCAGAAAGCCCTACCTGCACACTGGGAAGGAATCCCATTAAAGGCAGCCATTGTAAAAACTGTACTTCTGTACTGGTGTACATGTAATAATGAAGGATATTCTAGTATTCTAATTCTAATCCATAGGCTTTTGTTCTTTCATGGAATGTGAACATCCCTGGCTGGGCCAGAATTTGTTGCCATTGAAAAGATGGTTGTTGGCCGTCTTGAAGCACTGCTTTTGATGTAGGTAAACCTACAGTGCCGTTAGGGAGGGAATTCCAGTATTTGACCAAGCAACATTGAAGGAACATGATATCTTTCCAAGTCAGGATGGTGACTTGGAGGGGAACTTGCAAGTGGTAGTGGTAGTGTTCCCATGTATCTGGAGCTCTTGTCCTTACCAACGCTGTCGGTAATGGGCCTGGAAGGTGGTGTCTAAGGAACCTTGGGAAATTTCTGTTGAAGTTGAAGAGAATGGAAGACACCTTGGAATCAAGGAAGTCTAGTCAAGGTAACTACAGGAGCCCATGGACTTGTAGTGAATATCAATTGTAAGCCAGAAATGAAGACTGGGAAGTCAAGGGATGGAAGAGTCTGAGATACATCAAGGTCTAAGGGAAGAAGGATGGAAATTACAAAGAAAGTCAGTGAAGTTCTAAAATTCTTTCATGGTTTGTGAGCATGGTGGCAAGACCACCATTTTTTGCTTTTCCCTGTATATACTTGAGAAGGTGGTGGTGAGCTGCCCTCTGAACTGCTGAGGTCTCTGGTGTAGGTATATCTCTACAGTTCTACTAGTAGGGAGTTTGAGGATTTTGACCCAGTGGACAGTGAAGGAACAGTGATAAAGCTCCAAGCAGGATGGTGTGTGACTTGGAGTGGAACTTGTAGGTGGTGGTGATCTTATGCTTCTGCTTCTCTTGGTCTTCTAGGTGGTACATGATGTGTGTTTGGAAAACATTGTCAAAGTAGCTTTTCTTGAGTTGCTGCAATGCATTTTGTGTACAGTACATACAGCTGAATTGTGGATTAGTGGTACATGGGTTCCCACTCAAGCTGTTCTGTCCGAAAGGGTGCAAACTTCTTGAATGTTGTTGGAGCTGCCCTCTTCCAGGCAAGTGGACAGTATCCCATCACATTTCTCACTTGTACCTTGTAGGTGATGGATAGGCTTTGAAGAGTCAGAAGCTATGTTGCTTACTGCAGATTTCCCAGCTTCCTGATCTAGGTTAGGCAGGATTGTTTTCTCATCCAGGATAAGAGTAGGAAGCAGCAGCAATATAGTCATCGATGTACTAGAAAGAGAGATGAGGGAGGTGTACTGATTAAGAATGCTACAAGCAAGTTCCACATATCCTATGAAAGGCAGCCATACTAGGACCCACGAAGATACTCATGGCAAGTTTTCTTTTGGAGGAAATTAATTGAGTTGAAAGACAAATTGTTCTATGTGAAAACAGTAGGGAGGCAGTGGTAATGCCACTGGGCCAGAAATCCAGGGGACCAGGCCAATGTTCTAGGCACATTATAAGAAAACAGATGTTGAAATGGTAACTAAAAGCTAACCTAATGGTGAGAAAAGAACTCTTGTTGATCTATCATAAAACTCCATCAGGTTCAATAACACACATCACAGAAGAAAATCTGCCACCCACACTTGGTCTGACCTCCCACAGTGCCCGCTAAGGTAGCCCAGCAAACCTCTCAGCTATGTCTAATTGCTACAAAATCTAAGGAAAAGAATGAAACTAGACAGATAACTTAGCACTGACCCAGGCACTCAGTTGTTTACCCTGTAAAGTCCTCAATATTATCATTTGTCAGTTTCTGCCAAAGCTGGGAGTTTCACAGATTTTTCTCCCAGGTGCCAACAATTTTCTATATCCTAATGATATTACATCATTACCTATTGTTGCCTTACATTGATACTCTGGTATACATTATCTTTTGAAAATGACTTGTGAATTATTGCTCTAAGCTGTCTCAGTTGCTGTTTCTGGCAGTATTGTTGGGAAGGTTTTAAGGAGCATATTAAAACCAGTGGGTGAGGTTTAGGGAAGGACTTCAAGCTTGGAGCCAAGGTAGCTGAAAGCACTGCCAATGATGGTGGACCAAGTAATGTTGGGAATGCTCAAACAGGAAGAGTTGGATGAGTGCAGAAATTCCAAAGAACCGGTAGAGTATAGCAAAGGAGAGGAGTGAACTACATTCCACTCAAATAGCCAACAGAAACAATTGACTTAAATTAGATTCTATTATTATTTGTCAATCAATTTTTTAACATTCGTTTCTACTGAAGTGAAATAAATTTTTTTTTAAAACTGGATGCAGCTATCAGAAATCTTGTATAACTTAATTGCAGTGATATGAGATAAATCATTTGGTAAAACTGAACCAAGTAATCTTCTTTTGAACAGGTACCATTTTTTGGCCCACTCTTTGATGGTGCTATTGTGGATGGGAAAGTTCTACCAAATCTAGTCCGAGCTACAGCAATCAATGCAAGTCGAGCTCTAAAATCATTAATTCCACTGTATCAAAATTTGTATCCTTTTAAAACAAAAGCTGCCTTTTCCTTTTGTTAAAATGTCATTTGAAGTATCAGAAGACCTCGTAAGTAAGATGGAATTACACTTGCAATATGTTTTTTTTTGCTTTTTTTAATGCCTTTGCTAGTGTTTGGGAGAAGAATCCACGCATTCAGTTCGTTATTTTTATGGGGGAATGAAGTCAAAATGAAAATTTCCTCCAATGTATTGCAAAGCAAGCTGTGCAAATACATTGGCAAGATGTCTTTAAAAAAAAGAAAGGTAATTATTTATCTTTTATTACAAACATAAAGGAGCCTTCTGAACATATAACAGTTGAAAAGACATGGAATAAACTAACTTAGTCCATGATGTAATCTGATAAGGTTGAAAATTTACAAATGTCTTAGAGGAGCTGAGATGCAGAAATGTTACACAGTTATATCAGGATGTCAAGTCTTTATGAATCTACATTTATTATTCATTTTACTGCATCTTTTTAAAACCTGTTATGTAAGTGTAATGAATAGAAAATCTGCTTTGCTTCATGACAGAAAAGACTATATATGTTGGTATTTTGTTATGTGCACAAATAATACAGAAAATGAACCAGATCTGCATGATAAGTAGTTCAGACCTTTAAATAACAGGTCTTAGCAAGGCTCCCATTTAACAGTTTTTTGGTTCAGTAGTTAACCAGCTGGGAGCATGATTATCTCAATTCTTATCTAAGCTCCACGTTATAGACATTGTATGAATTCAATGTAACATCAGGAATCAGAGTTTTTATTTGAAATCGGATTTTGTTTTGAAACAGATTTTATAGATGAATTAAATCATTACTGTTTTTTTCTTTGTTTAAGTTTAATTTCTACCACTTCAATTTCTTATAAAACTCAATTTGTTCGTGGCTTGAGCTACAGAATCTGTTTGTCAGAGAACAGGAGGATGCAAGTCGTTTTTAACTATTTCCAGCAACTTATCAACAGTCTGACTGTTTATTCACTCGGAATTCAATTACTGGTCAAAATTTCAGTTTTTGTCAGAACTGGAAAAAGATTAGAATGAGTGAACACTCGAGTAACATGAGGAGAAAGGGGCACAGAACAAAAGCAAATGTCTTGATGGGGTAGAAGGCAGGGAAGGTTAAATGATTAAAAGGCTAATATGTCAAGGCAAAAGTAGTTGTTTTAATGGGTCAAGTAATGAAATGAGATAAGTCTAGAGGGATTGTAAATGGCAATCTCAAAATCACCACCATCAGTTGCTGTCACAAAAAAGTCACAGAGATTACAATCTGAAATTGTTGAACTCAGTCCAGAAGACTGTAAAGTACCAAAGAAAAGTGGGTTACGGTTGCTCAAACTTCACAAGTGTTGTTGGATGTAAGAGGCCTAGATTAGAGTGGGAGTGGAAGAGAAAATTATAGTAAGGATCAGCCAAAGCTTAGAGTCTTGTTGGGTGATCGAATCTGTAACACAAAGTGCTCACCTGATCTTATGTTTGGTTTCCACAATTTAGAGCAGACTGAGTCATGAGCAGTGTAACATTGTAGCGTACATTTAAAGTTCAAAAAATAGTTATTATAACTGAAGACGTTTTAAGGTTATGAGTGGTGGGGAGGGAGAACGTAAGATGACAGGTGTTGTATCTCTTACACTTGCATAGGAGGGTGCCTTGGAAAGAACAACAAATGTTACTCATAAGTGCAGAGTGGAGCAAATTGTCGCAGAAGTAACAGTCAAAGTGCTAATAGACAAGGCAAAAATTGTGTTTGACGATAGCAGAAGCTGAGCTGTTGAATGTATGGACTGGTGGATTGAAGGTGAGGATAAGCAGAACCCTGTCATGGCTCTAAGAGATGGTGGGGGTTAAAGGATCAGAGTGAAAATGGAAGAAATATAATGGGCAGCCCTTACAATATGGTGGAGGGTCATCTCCAGTTAAAGAAAAAGACAGACATCAAAATCATTTAAGGTTGGCGGTATTGTCAAAACAGATGTGACGGAAAATGTGTTAGAATCTTTAAAGAAAGCGGGATATGGGGGAAGCTGTCTTATTCAAGATAGTGATCAATAGCCTATCCCCAGCAATGGATGCATAAGAGTTGAGAAGGGGAAGAGTCTAAAATGACCAATGAGAATTGGGATCAGAGATAAGAACATAAGAACTAGGAGCAGGAGTAGGCCATCCGGCCCCTCGAGCCTGCCCCGCCATTCAATAAGATCATGGCTGATCTTTTTGAGACTCAGCTCCACTTACCCGCCCGCTCACCATAACCCTTAATTCCTTTACTGTTCAAAAATTTATCTAGCCTTGCTTTAAAAACATTCAACGAGGTAGCTTCAACCGCTTCACTGGGCAGGGAATTCCACAGATTCACAACCCTTTGGGTGAAGAAGTTCCTCCTGACCTCAATCCTACATCTGCTTCCCTTTATTTTGAGACGATGCCCTCTAGTCCTAGTTTCACCTGCTAGCGGAAATAACCTTCCTGCCTCCACCTTATCTATTCCCTTCATAATCTTATATGTTTCTATAAGATCTCCCCTCATTCTTCTGAATTCTAATGAGTATAATCCCAGTCTACTCAGTCTCTCCTCATAATCCAACCCTCTCAACTCTGGAATCAACGGAGTGAATCTCCTCTGCACCCCCTCCAGTGCTAGTATATCTCTTCTCAAGTAAGGAGACCAAAACTGTACACAGTACTCCATACAGCTGCAGCATAGCCTCCCTGTTTTTAAACTCCATCCCTCTAGCAATGGCAGACAAAATTACATTTGCCTTTTTAATTACCTGCTGCACCTGCAATCCTACTTTTAGCGATTCATGCACAAGGACATCCAAGTCCCTCTGCACAGCAGCGTGCTGCAATTTTTTACCATTTAAAACATAGTCCATTTTCCTGTTATTCCTACCAAAATGGATGACCTCACACTTATCAACATTATGCTCCATCTGCCAGACCTTTGCCCACTCACTTAGACTATCTATATCCCTCTGCAGACTTTCAGTGTCTTCTGCACACTTTGCTCTACCACTCACCATAGTGTCATCTGCAAATTTTGACACACCACACTTAGTCCCCAACTCCAAATCATCTATGTAAATTGTAAACAATTGCGGTCCCAACACTGATCCCTGAGGCACACCACTAGCCACTGACCGCCAACCAGAAAAACACCCATTTACCCCTACTCTTTGCTTTCTACTGGCCAACCAATCCTCTACCATGCCAATACGTTACCTGTAATACCGTGGAACTTTATCTTATGTAGCACTTTGTCACATGCCTTCTGGAAATCCAGATACACCACATCCACAGGTTAAGATGGAGCTTTCCAGTTTGGGACAGCAACAGAAAATGAGACAGTTTAGTTACTTATATGCTCACATGCTCTTTAGTTATTGCTACTACTTTTATTTGCCATAAGACACTGTGTAGGTCTATCCAAAGCCAAAGTCATGGTGGAACAAAGCAGGTGGAAGTCATTTGATATCCAGTTCTAATGGTTCTATTACTGTGTAGTGATCGCACTTGTGCTAGTATGTAGAGCCTACAGTCAAGTAGAAACGCTTCAAGATTAAAATGTTAAATTTCATATTTAACATTGACATTTAACTTCAATTGATAAAATTATGTCATCAACACCTTATAAATGCAACCTGCAGATTGAATTGCAGTTAGCTCATAGGTGAACTTCAAGAGTAGTTATAATCTTGAAATAATTAATTTCAACACTTTCACAGCAACTTCTAGAAAGGAAGAATTAGCATCAGTATTTTCATCTAATCATTTGTGTGTAATTCAGCTCCATTTTATTGCTAGTAGTTGAGGAATGTTTTACAGATGGGTGCTGACATGTTGCGTTGATGAAGATACTATAAATAGGTTTTCTCACGCAGACTGAATTTTTTAGAGTTGTGAACGACTTACTGCAACGCTCACTGAAGTGAGAGAATTCTATAGGTGGCAATTAGCTTTTAAGCTTTTTTATACCACATTTCGAACATGACACAAAATGGATTCGAAGCACAGAGAAATATGACTTTAGCCAAAAGAATTGATTTCACTTCTGAAGCATACTCTTTATCAGCACCATAATTTAAAGATCTTAAGATTGACTTGTATTATGATTATGCTGTATAGCTTTTCTTACACTATGCAGAATTTTTTTTTAGTTTGTATAAAGTTTTAAGTAATATAATGTTCTGATTTATGCCAGAAACCAGATTTGGCTAGTGAAATTCAGCCGTTGGTCAAAGAATCATAGAATCCCTGAAGTGCGGAAAGAGGCCATTCGGCTCATCCAAAGAGCATCCCATCCAGAACTAGACTCCCACCCTATCCCACATTTACCATGCCTAACTCATCTAGCTATACATCTCTGGACAATTTAGCCTGGCCATACCACATGACCTTCACATCTTTGGACTGTGGGAGAAAATCGTAAGACCCGGCAGAAACCCACTCGGACGTGGCGAATGTGCAAATTCCACGCATGCAGTCACCCAAGGCTGGAATTGAGCCTGGTTCTCTGCCACTGTGAGACAGCAGTGCCAACCACTGATCCACCTTGCTGCCCTAAGCCTAAAATGGTCATTTTAGTCTTGTGTGTCTCTTCACTTAATTAACACGATATTTATTAATTGATGTGCCCCATGGATTGGCCTTCCTGGCGGTGAGAATAAATGTGATCTGTTACTGCTTATTTCAGTCTATCTCTCGAATAGCTCTTGCTGTTTCTTGTCTCAGGTCTGTGATAATTCATCAGTTATAGAGTCATAAAGTTATACAGCACAGAAACAGTTCCTTTGGTCTAACTCATCCATGACAACCACGTTTCCCAAACTAAACTAGTCCCACTTGCCTGCATTTGGCTCATATCCCTCTAAACCTTTCCTAATCATTGACCTATCCACATGTCTTTTAAATGTTGTAACTGTACCTGCGTCTACCACTTCCTCTGGCAGTTCATTCCACATACGAACCACCCTCTGTGTGAAAAAGTTACCCCTCAGGTCCCTTTTTAAATCTTTCTCCTCTCACCTTAAAAATATGCCCTCTAGTTTTGAACTCACCCACCCTAGGGGTAGGCCCCTTGCTATTCACTTTCATAGAATCAGAGAATCCCTACAAAATGGAAGCAGGCCCTTCGGCCCAACAAGTCCACACTGACCGTCAGAGCATCACACCCAGACCCATCCACCTATAACCCACCTAATCTACATATCCCTGAACACTACGGGCAATTTAGCATGGCCAATCCACCTAGCCTGCACATCTTTTGACTGTGGGAGGAAACCCATGCAGACACGGGGAGAATGTGCAAACTCCACACAGACAGTCGCCCGAGGGTGGAATTGAACCCTGGTCCCTGGCGCTGTGAAGCAGCAGTGCTAATCACTGAGCCACCGTGCCGCCCCAAAGTGCTTGGATCCTCCCCGGCGGGGAATTGAACCCTGGCCCCCCGCGTGACAGACAAGGATACTAATCACTGTACTACCACGGACCTTTATCTCTGCCCCTCATGATTTTATAAACCTCTATAAGGTCACCCCTGAGCCTCCTACGTTCCAATGGAAAAAGTCCTAGCCTCTCCTTATAACTCAAATCCTCCAGTCCCGGCAACATCCTGGTGTAGCTCTTCTTAAACTATGCAGAAATATTTTATTACTTTAGACCTTAGACTATTACTTGAGACCTTCTACAATGTTTTGATTTATACTGGAAGCCAGAGTTGGCTCATGAAAATCAACGCTTGGTCAAAGAATCATAGAATCATTGTAGTGCAGAAAGTGGTTATTCGGCCCATCGAGTCAGCACCCAAAGAGCATCCCATCTAAACCTAGGCTCCCATCCAATCCCCGTAACCCCACATTTACCATGGCTAACCGACCTAGCTGTACATCCCTGGACACTACATACAATTTAGCCTGGCCATACCACCTGACCTGCACATTTTTGGACTGTGGGAGGAAATCAAAAGACTCCCTGAAAGATTGAAAAATAATAAAGATTTTTCGGAACCCTCTCCAATTCTGTTGATGGTGAGTGAAAGAACTGCGGATGTTGTCAATCAAACAAAAACAGAATTTGCTGGAAAAGCCCAGCAGATGTGGCAGCATCTGTGAAGAGAAATCAGAGCTAATGTTTCAGGTCTGGTGACTCTTCCTCGGAATGTTCTCTTCACAGATGCTGCCAGACCTGTGATGGTGAGGTTCCCTTTCACATACCTGACGTGCCAACATCCCACATGCTGTTGCTGTGCCGCTGATGACCATTATTTGGTTAGCACTAAGTGTCACATGCTCCTTTTCTCTCACCCCCAGCAAGGAGGTGAGGCCCGGCATCCTGATAGCACCCAGGAAGTAGGAGAGGTGCCCATCAACAAACCAAGGGTTGAGTTATTTAGATTTTTTGATTGCTTTGCCCTGATGTGAAAGTACTTTTGTGAAACTTTTTCTCCCTTGTGGACAATTTTTTTGACTTGATAATGTAGTTATAGTTGTGATTCCTTAATTGAAATGCAAATTAGATTGTTTTGTATTTATTCAAAGTATGAATTAAAGTCCGGTCGTGTAAATCACCAGAGAATATGATAGCTAAAAATATAATTTCTGCTCCATGTTAGAATATCCTTGAGACAACTAGAAACCTCACATGAATAACAACAGAAAATATGAAGTTGCACAGTGTAGCAATCAACTTTTAACAGAGAAAGGTAAGGTCATGTTCCAAGAATAGAACCATTTGGAACATTAATTATCGCTCAATAGAACAATATCGACGGAGACCATTTGCCAAACATTGGTGATTTAAAAATGCAGTCCAGCAATTCCACTTCCTGAATCTTTTTACTATAATCCTGCATTCTTTCTGCAAGTATTTTCTCAGTTCCTATTTTGATGGATAATGGTACAAATTCAACAATAGCCTATGAGCCAGTATGTTCAAAATCCGAATCATTCGACTATAAATTTTTCTGATGTTAGTTCGTCTGCGAAGCATCTAAATCTGTGCCCTGCAATTAACACCCCATCTGTCTTTGAAACAGTTTTTCAGTATTTATCTATTCTAACACCGTGTTTATTTAAAATACCTTTAATAAATCTCTTCTAATATCTACTCTATAGAGAGCAGCCTCAGTTTGTCACTGAATTTTACTGCACAGAAGGAGGCCATTCACTCTATTGTATCTGTACCGGGTCCCAAAAGAGCTACCCAGCTGGTCCCATTCTCCAGTCAAATCTCCGTAACGCTCTAAATTCATCACTTTCAAATGTATGTCCAGTTCTGTTTTCAAACCTCCTCTGGAATTCACCTACACCACTCTCCCAGGCAGTGATTCCAAATCCTAACAACTCTGAGTAAAGAATTTTATCCTAATCTCATGCCTTGCTGTCTTGCTAACAATCTTGAAATTGTGACTCCCTACTGCCATACCAACTAGTGGAAACAGAATATCCTTCTTTACCCTGTCAAAATTGTTCATAATTTTGAACACCTCAATAAGGTCACCCCTTAATTGTAGAATCCCTACCGTGTGGAAACAGGCCATTCAGCCCATCAAGTCCACACCAATCCTCTGAAGAGCATCCCACCCAAACCTAACCCCCAATCCTATCCCTGCATTCCCCATGGCTAATCCATCCAGCCTCCACATCCCTGGTCACTGTGGGCAATTTAGATGATCAATCTGCCTAACCTGTTATCTTTGGACTGCGGAAGGGAACCAGAGCACCCAGTGGAAACCCACGCAGACACGGGGAGTCACCGCAAGGTGGAATCGAACCCGGTCCCTGGTGCTTTGAGACAGCAGTGCTAACCACTGAGCCACCATACTGTCTATTTTGAACAATCTGCCTAATCAGCAATTGTTAATCTTCTCAGCTCCAAGGAGAATAAACCCAGTTTATCTAATCTTCTACATATCAGTAATCTCTCATGTCTAAAATAATTGTAGTGTATTTCTCCAAAGCCTTTAGGAAGATCATAAAGTGTGCAGTGCAGAATCGGACACAATGCTCTAGCCAAGATAAAATTTCTGCTTTATTAATGGTTAGGATAACTGCATGAATGTTGTACCCTAAGCTTCTAGTTATAAAACCCAGGAACTCAATTGCTGTCTCAAATCTCTAATTGCTTTCTTAACATCTAACTTTAAAAGATCTGTTTGTAAATATCCCAGGTCTCTTTCTGCCACCACTTTAAAACATAACATAAAGCTGATGTTGTCCCTCCTCATTCTTCCTACTGTACCCCATCATATTTTTGCATTGACTTTCATTTGCTACCACAACCTTGTATGTACCCTCTTTGTCTATGACTATCTTTGCTACTTATTTCCAGGTTGTGCCTTTTGGGCAATCAGCCTCTGAAAACCATGTTCAAATCATTAATATGCATCAGAATCACTAGTACTCCCTAGTAATTCTGGAGGATCTGCTGAATATCTCCAGTCTAAAAAGCCGCCACTTTCTCAATATTCTTATCAATCCTTCAACCAATTTTGTATCCATACTGCTCCTTCCCTTTTGTAATTTTGCAAATGAGCCTCTCACATTGTACTTACCAGTGCTTTTTAAAAGTTCATAGACATAGCAGCACCTGTACTGCCCTCATCCATCTTCTCCATTTTCTCATCATGAAAAATTAGCACATAAATCAAACTCAGATTGATCTTTTAAAAAGCCTTTAGTGATTCTCCTTGATTAGTCCATACTTACCCAAGTCGAATTGATCTGCTTCACTCTGGAAAATGTGTAAACAGTTATTACATTTCCCTACCGGTGAGTTTTATGATTAAAATTAACCTCCAGTTATAAAAATGATAATTTATAAATGGTACAGTGTGTTACTACTCGTTTCCTCAGCAGGAATAGTTGACAGTCAACCACTAAGCTTTCAATTTTCTGGCTTTTTATTTTGAAGCTTTACTTTTGCATATCACTGGCTCATGAAGTATAAACTGTTAGCTTCAGTTATAAATCTACTTGAGAGAAGGTTACATATTTTTGCACCTAAAAATTCTCCAGTTCAATAAATAATGCAAATTATTTTGTGTGATCTAGTGTACATACTATTTGGGGAGGGGGTGCATTTCAAAGGTTTTGAAAGTAAATATTCTAATAAATATTCTGCCATTGAAAAATTGGAATATTGTTCATTTGTTGTATCATTATAGCATTACTATAGTTAAGGAATCAGTTTAGCTCGGTTGGCTGGACAGCTGGTTTACAATACAGAGTAGCGGCAACTTCAGATTAAACCACCATTAATTGCTTCACTGTCTAATGAGAGAACAGCCCTATGGTCTGGTAAGATAATGGCAACTTTACCTTTCCTTTTACTGTAGTTTAATGAAAAGTTCACTCCACCATCTTCAGCTCCAATAACATCTTTCCCGTCTCAAAACAGTCTTGAATAGAAAACAGTAATTGGGGGTCTTACCCCTCTTTGGATTCTGCATTTTTTTGTTATAATGTCAGTTATTAAATTTTAATAACTTTTATTTGCCACACCAAATTTGTTAGTTCCCATCTGGTTGTACTGATTGTGAAAAGTCAATATGTCAAACATATCCCCAGACAAGTGACACAATGAACAGTATACGTAAAGTGGGATTTTTACAGGGAAGCCATGACTCCTGATTTTGTGTGATAAAGTGTCTATGATTGAAGGTTTGGCATATGGTTCAGTGTGATAGGGAACTTGAGTCAGTGCCTTCCTCAGCCTTAACTCGGCTCCATTCAGACAATGAAACCTAGCTGCTAAGTATTGTTTCAGTGAGTTCTCATCAAGTGTTATAAATACGATTGATACTTAACTCTGTAGAAATAGTCTCCAAGTATTCACAATCATATAGCTTTACAACTGCACAGCATTTAGAGGAAACCTTAGACTAATTTAGTTAGAGATTCACACTGACCAGCTGAAGAAGTTGGATCTGATTTGCTGTTCTAATTTATTGAAGCTGTTTAAATGCATTTGGATGGAAGAGAAATATAATGATAGCCAAGTTGTAATTTTTGTCTTTAAATTTTTTTGAACTAAAATCTCTTTCAAATCAAGACTGAGCAATTGTGACTTTTTTAAATTAATGTGTAGCGTACAGTATTGAGTTCTTTTATTCTAACCATTCTATTTTTGGAAGTCGATTTTACAAAAATTCAGCACCCTTTCATTTGATGTTATTATCAGTGTTTTTTTCTTTATTTGAATACTAATGTTTCATTGAATGTAGCATCTTATTTATTTTAATACATGTGTTGCATTCTTTGAAATCATAGAACCATAGAAACATTACAGCACAGAAAAAGGCACTTTCAATCCATCATGCCTGTACCAACTATATAAAATAAACACCCATTCTAATCCCACTTTCTAGCACCTGTCCCATAGCCCTGCAGTTACAGCACTTGAGGTGCAGATCCAGATTCCTTTTAAATAAGTTGAGGGTTTCTGCCTGAAGCACCAAAACTGGCCAGCAAATACCAGATACCCACCACCTTCTCAGTGAAAAAGGTTTCCTTCATGTCCTCTCTAATCCTTATATCAGTCAATTTAAATCTGTGCACTCAATAATTGATCTCTCTGCTACGGGAAACATCTTCCCTGTCCACTCTACTCAAGCCCCTGAAAATCTTGTACACCTCAATTAAGTCAACCCTCAGCCTCCTTTGCTTGAAGGAAAGCAGCCTTAGCCTATCTGATCTTCCCCGAGCTGAAATTTTCAAGCCCTGACAGAAAATCTCTTGTAAATTCTTGTAAATCTCCTCGTACTGTCTCTGGAGCAATTATATCCTTCTTGTAATGTGGTAACCAGAATTGTACATAAAACTCCAGCTGTGGCCTAGCCAATCTTGCATAGTTCCAGCATTAAATTCCCGCTTTTGTATTCAATGCTTTGCCCAATGAAGGAAAGCAACAAGTAAACCTTCATTATCAATTTTATTTTCCTGTCTTGCCACCTTCAACAACATGCACTCCATGGTCTCTCACTTCCTATATCCCTGTCAATACCATCTGTTTATTATGCATTCCTTTGCTTTGTTTACCCTCCTCAAACACATAATTTCACACTTCTCCAGAATGTGATAATATCATGATATGAAATGTATCAGTAATAATACAGCTGTTATGGCACATCATCCCTAAATATAAACATGTGTTCTGGTTCAAAAATCAGAAAGGGCAAAGTATTTGTTATAATTTCTAATGCATACAATACTGAAGGGACTTCACAGGGTGGATTCTGAGAATGTCTCCTCCCTTGTAGGATGGGCTAGAAATAGGGCCCATAATTTAAGAATAAGAAGCCTTGCTTTTAAGACTGATGAGAATTTTATTTTTCCTTGCAGAAGGTTAGGAGTCTGTGAAATTCTCCTCACAGAATCTAGCAGCATTTGGTTCATAGAAATTATTCAAAGCTGTGTTAGGTATATTTTTGATGGACAAGGGAGTCAACTGTTATGGCTTGGACAGGAAGGTAGACTTTAGACCACAACCATGTTTGTCAAGATCTTATTGAATTGCAGAGCAAATGGACCAAATGGCCTCCTACCCCTAAGACCTATGTTCCTATGATCTCCATAAAGACTGGTGACATTTTAAGAGAAAGTTAAATGAATAGTAATTAACTGAAAGAAAGCCACACAATGAAATTTTATGTTTTAAAACTTTACTATATCAAACGACTAAACTAAAGGACGACTACAGATTAAATACAAGTTGATTTTTGTTGGAATTTTATACTTTAAATTATGGAACAGAATGTGCCCCTTTATATTTTTAATGATAGTTGAAAGCCACAACTTAATTACGTTGTTCATTCTGTTTCTACAGTCAGAGTTTTATTGGAAATTCTTCCTCAAGCCCCAGCTAGATGAACCTTTCAAGCTTGGTTTAACTCCTCTTGAGCTTAGGTCTTCAAACTAAACATTATGAATGATGGAGTCAGCATTTTCTCTGCTTAAGGTGCAAGTCTAGCTAACCTCTATCTTGTGCAAACATGTAAAGTACACATGGAGGAGCTACAACAATTGTTCATTCCTGTCTCTTAGAAAAGAAAGTGGGAAAGCTGGCCCAACTATGGTTTAGGAGGGAAATCAGGAGTAGTATTAGATCTAAGAAAGAGGAATACAAATTGGCCAAAAGAGCAGCAGACCTGAGGATTGAGCAGTTTAGATCCCAACAAACATGACAAAGGGACTGATTAACAAGGTGAAAATAGAGCGTGAGTAAGCTTGGAACAAAAACAAAGTTGCTGGAAAAGCTCAGCAGGTCTGGCAGCATCTGTGAAGGAGAAAACAGAGTTAACGTTTTGGGTCCGGTGACCCTTCCTCAGAAAATAGAGTGTGAGTGTAAGCTTGTGGAGAACATAAAAACTAATTGCTTAAAAACCTCTGTAGGTATGTGGTGAAGAGACAAAGTTTTCAGTGACAACAAATGTAGGCCCTTTACAGCCAGAAATAGAGGAAGTTGTTATTATGGGGAACAAACAATTGACAGACCAATTATATATGTATTTTGGTTCTGTCTCCACAAAGAAAGACACAAATAGCATCCCAAAAATGTTGGAGAGCATTGGGTGGTCATCTTTCAAGATTCTGTAGTCCCTGGAAGAGTTGCTATGGGTTGGAGGGTAACTAATGTAACACCACTAATTTAAAAAAAGAGGCTCAGTGAAACAGGTAATTATCGACGGTTTAGCCTGATGTCAGCAGTAGGGAATTTACTAAAGTGTGTTCCAAAAATTTCAAAGTAGAGCACTTGGAAAACAGAGACAGAATTGGTTGGACAGAGTCAGCATAAATTTGCAAAAGGGAAATCATGCTTAACAAATGTATCAGAATTTTTTGAAAATGTAACTCAGATTTGCTAAGGGAGAGCCAGTGGATGTGAAACAAAATCAGAAATTGCTAGAAAAACTGAGCAGGACTGGCAGCAGTGGAGGGAGAAACAGAGTTAGTGTTTTGGGTCCAGAGCCCCCTCTTCAGCACTGGATGTGGATGTGGTTTACTTGCACTTCCAGAAGGCTATCAATGTGGTCCCAGAAAAGAGATTAACATGTAAAATTAAGGCACATGGGATTGGAGTTAGTGTACTGGCATAAATAGAGAACTGGTTGACAGAAAGGAAAAAAAGCACAGGAATAACTGGGACTTTTTCCAAGCAGCAGGCAGTGACTAGTGAGGTACCACAGGACTTGATGTTTGGAACCCATCTATTCTCAATATCTGTTAATGATTTAGATAAGGGAACTGAATATAATATCTTAATTGGCAGATGACACAAAGCTGAGTGGGAAGGTGAACTGTGAGGAAGTTGCTTCAGTGTGACTTTGACAAGTTAGGTGATTGGGCAAATGAAGTATAATGTGGATAAATGTGAGGTTATCCACTTTGGTAGCAAAAACAGGAAAGTACATTATTATCTGAAAGGCAACAAATTGGGAAAGGGGAATGTGTAGCGAGATCTGGGTGTTCTTGTACACCAGTCACTTAACATAAGCATGCAGGGGCAGCCGGTGGCGAAGAAGGCAAATGGTATGTTGGCCTTCATAACGAAAGGATTTGAGTACAGCAGCAGGGATGTCTTGCTGCACAGTCTGTGTCATTAGTGAGACCACAACTGGTGTACTGTATGCAGTTTTGGTCTCTTTATCTGAGGAAGGATGTTCAAGCTATGGATAGACTGCAATGGGATTCATGGGATGGCAGGACTGACGTACGATAAAAGACTGAATCGGTTAGGAATCATTTTCTCTGGAACTTAGAAGAATGAGGCTTTCTCACAGAAACCTATAAAATTCTAATAGGACTAGACAGGGCAAACACAGGAAAAATTATCCCAGTGACCAATGAGTCCAGAACCAAGGGCCACAGTTTAAGGATGTGAGAACTGAGAATGAGGAGAAATTTCTTCACTGAGTGAGTGGTGAGCCTGTGGAATTCTTACAGAAAGCAGTTGAGACCAAATCGTTGAAAGTTTTCAAGAAGGAGTTGGATATCGTTCTTGGGGCTAAAGAGTCAAAGGGTATGGGGAGAAAGCTGAAACAGCGTACTCAGTGTGATGATGAATTGTTGAGCAAAGGGCCAAATGACCTACTCCTGCTCCTACTTTCTATGGTTTTGTCCATGTAGAAGTGCTAATAAAGTATCTCTGATCTTTAATCTTTGAAACACAGAAATAAATTTCAGCAAACTGTTCATCACTTAATATCAGTAACAGCTTTCTGGGTTGCAGGAGACTCAGGATCTTTTCATTGTGGAATTAGAAACAGCTGCCGTTGTCCCTAGGTGTAAATATTTGGCACCTCCCTTTCAACAAAAGAATTTGAGTCTTCTATTCGATCCTTAATAGTTAACTAACCTAGATTTCCAGTCAGGTCCCCTGAATAGATCCCATGACCCTATTTCATATAACCCTACTTTTAAAGATACAGTCCAAAACAACAATATTAATCTTATCAGAGATAGTAGGAACTGCAGATGCTGGAGAATCCGAGACAACAAGGTGCAGGGCTGGATGAACACAGCAGGCCAAGCAGCATCATAGGAGCAGAGAGGCTGACGTTTCGGGCCTAGACCCTTCATCAGAAAAGGGGGAGGGGAAGGGGGTTTTGAAATAAATAGGGAGAGAGTGGGAGGCGGATAGAAGAGGGATAGAGGAGAGGATAGGTGGAGAGGAAACAAACAGGTCGAAGAGGCGGGGATGGGGCCAGGAAAGGTGAGTGTAGGTAGGGAGTTAGGAAGGGGATAGGTCAGTCCAGGGAGGACGGACAGGTCAAGGGGGCGGGATGAGGTTGGTCGGTAGGAGATGGAGGTGTGGCTTGAGGTGGGAGGAGGGGATAGGTGGGAGGAAGAACAGGTTAGGGAGGCAGGGACGAGCTGGACTGGTTTTGGGATGCGGTGGGGGGAGGGGAGATTTTGAAACTTGTGAAATCCACATTGATACCATTGGGCTGCAGGGTTCCCAAGCGGAATATGAGTTGCTGTTCCTGCAACCTTCGGGTGGCATCGTTGTGGCACTGCAGGAGGCCCAGGATGGACATGTCGTCTGAGGAATGGGAGGGGGAGTTGAAATGGTTCGCGACTGGGAGGTGCAGTTGTTTATTGCGAACCGAGCGTAGGTGTTCTGCAAAGCGGTCCCCGAGTCTCCGCTTGGTTTCCCCGATGGAGAGGAAGCCACACCGGGTACAGCGGATGCAGTATACCACATTGGCAGATGTGCAGGTGAACATCTGCTTGATGTGGAAAGTCTTCTTGGGGCCTGGGATGGGGGTGAGGGAGGAGGTATTGGGGCAGGTGTAGCACTTCCTGCGGTTGCAGGGAAGAGTGCCGGGTGTGGTGGAGCTGGAGGGGAGTGTGGAGCGGACAAGGGAGTCACGGAGAGAGTTGTCCCTCCGGAAAGCAGATAAGGGTGGGGAGGGAAAGATGTCTTTGGTGGTGGGGTCGGATTGCAGATGGCGGAAGTGTCGGAGGATGATGCGTTGGATCCGGAGGTTGGTGGGGTGGTACGTGAGGACGAGGGGGATTCTTTTTTGGTTTTTATTGCGTGGACGGGGTGTGAGGGATGAGGTGCGGGAGATGTGGGAGACACGGTTGAGGGCGTTCTCGACCACCGAGGGGGGGAAGTTACGGTCCTTGAAAAACGAGGACAACTGAGATGTACGGGAGTGGAATGCCTCATCCTGGGAGCAGATGCGGCGGAGGCGACGGAATTGGGAATAGGGGATAGCATTTTTGCAGGAAGGTGGGTGGGTGGGAGGAGGAGTATTCTAGGTAGCTGTGGGAGTCGGTGGGCTTGAAATGAATATCGGTTTCTAGGTGGTTGCCCGATATGGAGACAGAGAGGTCCAGGAAGGGGAGAGAGGTGTTAGAGATGGTCCAGGTAAACTTAAGGTTGGGGTGGAAGGTGTTAGTGAAGTGTATGAACTGTTCGAGCTCCTCGTGGGAGCACGAGGCGGCGCCGATACAGTCATCAATGTAACGGAGGAAGAGGTGGGGTTTAGGGCCGGTGTAGGTACGGAAGAGGGATTGTTCCACGTAACCTACAAAGAGGCAGGCGTAGCTTGGGCCCATGCGGGTACCCATGGCTACCCCTTTTGTCTGTAGGAAGTGGGAGGAATTGAAAGAGAAGTTGTTGAGTGTGAGGACGAGTTCAGCTAAGCGGATGAGGGTATCAGTGGAGGGGGACTGGTCGGGCCTGCGGGACAGGAAGAAGCGGAGGGATTAATCTTGTGGTCGTTCATTCTCTCTCTTTCCCTGATTGTATGACATTATAATGTAAAATCAATAAACAGCATAAACATTCAGCTAATGATTGTAATTCTCACCACCTAAGTATGTGTAAACTAAGATCACAGTTAAAAGAGAGGATACATTTGTCTTATGTATGACAGTTTGTAATTTTGATTTAGGTGTCCCTATAAAGTTTCCATAATCTTCATTCTCATCCTCAAGCACTGAAATGTCTGGGATCATGCAGTTGGAATTTCACTTCAGGACAGGAAGCATACTTTGGAACAATTTTCCTTGGATGGAAACTAGTGGCTGTCATTTTTCACAAGGTTTGGAGGGCAACTCGTTAATTGATGTGGAGACTAGTTTGGCCACCAGCTAGTGTCTGTGAGGGCAGTAATTGAGGTGGACTGACTCAAGTGGGATCTAATTTAAACTTGCTATTGTAACCATTACGTACCTGCGGTTTGGGTAGTGAAGGTGCATGCTGAAGGTTCATAGAATTTTGGATTCAAGCCTCAGGAAAACCAGAGGTCTGGAACCCGAGGCAGGCCAGCCCTTCATTTTCCAGATGCAAGCCTTAAGGTCATGCTGGAGGCTGGAGGAAGAGAAGGGAGATTCTTTTCCTGCGCGGTGGCCGGAAGAAGCTACCCAAAAGGGTAGAAGTTGTTTTCACTGTGAACTTTAGAAATGTCATGACAAGGAGCTAAATCCAATACAGGAAAAAGATTCAGTGACTTCATATATTCTGGCAAAGTGAGGGCTGGCCCCCAGTCCTCTTGATAGGTGTCTAGGTATTTACCTCCAACAGACACACCAGCTGAGGAGCCTCAGATCAAGTGATTATCATGTGTACCTAGTGTGGTACTGCTGAGAATCTGCCAGCATTGATATACGTAGCCTCCAGTTAATTGATGCAGATGGCATTAGCCATAGAGGACAGAGGTGCATTGTCATGCTCTCTTTTGTCCTTGCAACAGGAAAAGGCAGATAATGCCCAAGTGAAAGCCCTGGGCAGGTGGAGGGTTATTCTTTTCCCAAGTCATCATGACAATAGAGGAGCAGGTGATGGAAATAGCCAAAGACACAGACCTGGAGCGAATCAACTTTAGCAAGATGGCCGTCCACATTAAAGCTGATGATTCCAGAGAGCTATGTGTTTGTCGTGAGGTGCATGGCACTCCACCCTATCCAACAGCGTAAGGAACACAGGGTTACATTGGGAAATCTCAGCTTCCAGGTCTAGCACAATGATCAAGTCTTATGTCTCCCACAAGTGCAGATGTCCAACTCACAGAACCTTCTTTCTTTTCTGCAGTCCAAGATGTCCACCAAAAAACTAAGTATGCACCATTACATCTAGGCTTTTTTTTGAAATTCTTTCATGGGACGTGAGTGTAACTGGTAAGGTTTACATTTGTCGGCCAACCCGAATTGTACTTTGAATTGAGTGGCTTGCTAGACCATTTCAGATTGTGGTTAAGAATCATCCACTGTGCTGCATACCAAGGGGATTGTTTCAGTATCCAAAAAGTCATGAATGGTTCTGAGCACAAGTCAACAGCCAGTGTCTGCAGTTCTGACTATTCAATGAAGAAAAGATTGTTGATGATGTAGCTGAAGGCACTTGTGCTGTGGGCACTACTTCGAGGAACCCTGACAGTGATATCTAGAAGCTGAGTTAATTGACCTCCAATAACCATTGCCATTCTTCTGTGTATTATCCATGATTGCAGACAGCAGAGAATTTCCTGCCCAATTCCCAGTAATTTCAGTTTTGCTGGGATTTCTTGCTTTTGCAGTCTGTCAAATTCTGATTTGATGTGGAGGCAGCCACGATCCAATCACTTCTTAGAATTCAGCTCATTTGTCCATGTTTGGGCTAAGGCTTATCCTGAGCTCTGGAGCTGAATGGTCCTAAACTGGGTGTCAGTGAGCAAGTTATTGCTGAGTGATGTGTTGCTTAATAATGCTTGATAATGATTGAGAACAGGCTGATGGTGCAGAAATTAGCTTGATTGGATTCATCCTGCAATTTGTGGACAGAAGATAACTGAGCAATTTTCCATGTTGTCAGATCAGATGTCAGCATTGTAGTTGTACTGGAATATAGGAAAAGGAGTAGGCCATTCAGCCCCTCAAGCCTGTTTCATAATTCATTGAGATCATGACTGATCTGTGGCCTAACTCCATGTATCTACCTTTGGCCCATATCCTTTAATAGTTTTGCTTAACAAAAAATTATCTGTCTCGAAATTAAACTTAGCAACTGATTCAGTGTCAACTGACATTTGTGGAAGAGAGTTCCAAAGCTGTAGCACCCTTTGGAAGTGCTCCCTAACATCTCTTCTGAATGGTTTGGCCCTAATTCTTAGACTATGTCCACTGGTTCTGGAATCCCCAATCAGTGGAAATAGTCTATCTTTATCTGCACTGTCTTCCCCTGTTAATATCTTGAAGATTTCAATCAGATCACTTCTTAATCTTCTAAATTCTAGACAAAACAGGCCTAATTACTATAAACACGACAGGTCAGGCATCATCTGAGGAGCAGGAAAGTTGAGGTTTCGGGTCAGGACCCTTCAGAACAGGGGAGGGGAAAGGGAGCTTGGAAATAAAGAGGGAAGAGGGGTGGGACTGGGGAAAGGTAGGTGAGATGGTGATACGTGGATAAGGTAGAGAGTAGTGGGGATTGGTCTATGGGAAGAATGGGGTGGATATATAGAAAGGAAGTCGGAGAGGTTGTGACAGGTCAAGGAGGCGAGAGAGAGGAGGTGTGGGGTGAGGGAGAGCAGGTGGGATGGTGATAGGTGGATGCTAGGGGTAGTAGGGATTGGTCAGTGGGAAGGGTGGGGCGGATAGATGGGGGAGAAGGTGGACAGATTGTGTCAGGTTATGGAGGTAGGGATTTGAGGAAGGGTTGGACATGGGATGAGGCCGGGAGTGGGGAGATTTTAATACTTGTGAATTCTATGTTAAGGCCATCAGGCTGTAGGCTCCCGAGGTGGAATATGAGGTGTTGCTCCTCCAGTTTGCATGTGGCATCATTCTGGCACTGCAGAGGAGGCCTAGGATGGACATGTCACCAAGGGAGTTGGAAGGGGAATTAAAATGGTTAATGACTGAAAGTGTTCTCGATTATTGCGTATAGAGTGCAGATGCTCCACGAATCGGTCCCCGTGTCTGCGTTTGGCCTCACCGACATAGAGGAGGCCACAACGGGAGCAACAGATACAGTAGACCAGGTTAGAGGATGTACAGGTGAGCCCCTGTCGGATATGGAAAGTTTGTTCCTCCAGTCTTGACTCTGACTGCAGTATCTGTAGCTCTTGCAATCATAACATAACCTCTGAAGGCGAGGTAGCATTCTTGTAAACCAATGTTGAACCCACCCACCCCACTGACCACACAACACCACCCCCCCACCGAGCCAAACAGGGCCAATATATCCTTTCTAAGGTGTGGTATCCACATCTGCTCACAATATACCCAAGTGAAATCTAACCAAGGTTTTGTACAGCTACAGCAAACGTCTGTCCGTATACTCCATTCCTCTAGATTTAAAGACCAGCATTTCATTTGCCTTCTTGTTTATTGTCTGCAGCTTTTCGTGACATTTGAAAGATCTGTGTACTTGAAGCCCGCCCAAGTCTCTTTGGACATCCACTGTATTTAGCTTTATACTGTCTAGAAAGTACCCTGATCTATTGTTTTTCAGACTAAAATGCATAATCTCACACTTGTTTATGTTGAAATCCGTCTGCTACAGTTTTGCCCATTCCCCTAGTCTAGCAATATCCCTTTGTAATTTTATGCTATCATCTACACGTTTGGCTAGGCGCATGACTAATTCTGGAGCACATCTTTAATACTATTTCTAGGTTGTTGTCAGGGCTCATAGAATTTGCTGTATCTGTAACTTTCAATCATGTGAAATGAACCTAGTTGACTGGCAACCTCAGGGGGAAGTTGAAATGACTTATCATTGAAACCTGTTGTCACTAAGGAATATGGATTGTTCCAGTAGGGTGTGGGTACATTTTGCGTTGTTCATGATATAATTTGCCTCCTGTTCAAATAGGTTTTAAAATTTCATGTTTTGATAATTTTGCTATAGCCCTTCATAGCTTTTCTATCTAGTGGTACCTTAAGTGTGAAAAAAACGATCAGTTGGGAAACCACATATAGTAGGCTGTATGGAGACAGAAATAATCACCCTACTGGGAATTTTCTGGGGCCATCTGATACTGCACTTCCAATGTGCTAACAGGCTCACTTTTGTATCCTTGCTTCAAACATTATTTTTCAAGAGATGGCTCTCAGCTGAGTCACACGGAATGAAAAGCACAGTAGGTGGGAGCTCCAGTAATGGTATTTTAACGCAAAATTTCTTTCTGGTAATGCAGTGCCTCATGTTCTCTTTGCAAGAACCACTGCTGTGAACAGGGCACTCTTAGCCCCGGTAATTCTGCAGCTATGAAGCATCAGAGAGCTTTCAGAGCTCTAAAAGTGCAGAGCCTCACAATTGCTTTATTTGCCTTCTATTGCTTTGCTTTATAGTATCACTTGAAATATCAGGTTAAAGCAGCAACTTGTATGTTTCTAAAATTTCTTGTAGTGAAGTTAGTATTGTCCTACTGACCAACTTAATTTTTGTATGCTATGACCTAATAAAAAGTTGTATGATGGGAACAAGTAACATTAATAAAAGGAAAAGCAGATAGGACAAATGAAACAGTAGAATGATTTATGGAATCTTTGCACTAAAAAATGGTTCTAAAACTTCACAAGCAGATTAGAGATAGAACGATTAATTCAAAAGATCCATATTATTGTGTTAATCTTGATTTCTTGTTAATGGCAGTTACTCTTTTGCATGTACCTTTGCTGGTTACTGTAAAGCCTACGTTCTTGTGTGCAGTCTACTGCAAAATCATAAACACAAGCAGCTATGAAACTGGCAAAAGAAGGTTTCTGATGTCCAATTTAAGCATGATGAGCTCCTTCAGAACTACATCAAACTAAAACAAACAAATCCTTTACCCTTCGTGATTTTTGTCTGTCCTACTCAAAAAGTTATCAGCAAGTTTCATTTATATCTTTGATCGCAGTACAGAAGAAAGCCATTAAGCTAGTTGTATCCATGTCGGCTGTCTGTGACATCAGTGCAGCTATTCCGCTTTCCTGTCCTTTCCCCCTGACTCTGTGAATTTTCTTCTTCAGGTGCTTATCCAATTTCCTGACGGTAACGGTTAACTTGGGGCTCTAGATTACTAGTTCAGTGACATAACCACTATATCACCGACTCTCCTGTGAGTTGGATTATGAATGATATTCAAATGCATGGAAATGAGGTAGTCTCTGCTCATTAGCAAGATTCTGAAAACACCTTATAACCTTAGGGGGACAAGCAGACCTTTTTTCTCAATGTCAAGATTCTGAATTTTTTCTTTTTCACCATATTTTCTCACATTTCTTGCCATTGCCATCAAGAGAATGGAAAATTCCACCTGTTGTTGTCATTTGTATTAAAGTTATTTTAATCAACCTGTTCAGATAGTGTGTGAAACACATTCAGACGGGTGGCACTTGAAACTCTGTGTGTTATATAGTTGGGAAGGCGAAGGGATCAAAACCCATTGCTGCTGTTTCAGTGTTGCCAGAGCCCTCCAAACCATTTAAAACATCAAAGAACAAAGTTTCTGGGGCTTCTGTGTCATGTGTATTGTTGTGATGTGAGTGTAAAGAGGGTTTGTAGATGTGCACTTTGTCAGTGGTAAACATGTCTGGGGATTGTAGATGGATTAGAATTTCTAGTGAATGTAACCCAAGGGCTGAAATAATTAGGAGGGCACTATTCTAGACAGCAAAGACTGACCTGAAAAAAACTGACTTGTATAGGATACCATGTTTCTGCCCAAACTAATGCAAGTGCTTTTAATTATATGAGGTGTATTTTTGTGTTAACTATTTGAAGTGAAATCTACATCTTTGATTGAAATATCCTTCACCTTAATTAATGTTTAAATTACTTTGATATTAGTTGATTTGTTACAGTAAATTATTAATTTAGAATTAAATTTTATTGTCACGTCTACTGAAGTACCGAAATACATGAGTACAGTGAAAAGTGAACAATGTCGCCATTCCTGGTGTCATCTTAGGTACAAAGGTACCTTGGGTACAAAGTAGAAAAGTAAGGTAATAAAGTTGAGTTAAACATCACAGCCCCTGTTAGCATAAATTAGAAAAATAAAGAAATAAAGTTAAGAGTTCACCAGTCTTTCTTATGTGCTTAGCCGTGCTGAGCTCACACTCCCTGCAGGGGCTCACTGTCTTCCACTTTGACCTGCTTTCTGGGAGACTTTGGGCTACCTGCTCTCGCCACCGCATTGGGCTTGATCTCTGACCATTAAGGTCCTTGCTCCGGGCCCCCAGCTGCTGCCACGCTCCAGACCTGACAAAGCTGCGGTACTATCACCACCGGTGCATCCACTTCCAAGCTCTCTGCAGAAGGTAAGTTTGATCTCCCCTGTGCTCACTGCCATCATAGATACCAGGAGACCTGGGACTGCCTGCTCTCGATGCCACTATAGATGCCGGGAGAAGTCAGTCACCATCATATTGGGCTCACTCTCTCTAGAATGGCTTGACTTCCCATGTGTTGGGCTCGCTCTCCTCTGCGCTGCACAAACTCACTCTCTACAAAAGGTAAGTAGATTAAAGTAAGAAAAAAACACAGTGAAAGAATAAAAAAAGTAAAAGTGAACGGAGCAGACAAGCTCTGGTCAGGAGCCCTCACACTGTGCTGCAACTTTGCCGCCATCTTGTCCATTGGTATTCATTCTTATGGCTTTCTGGGACTTCCTTTCTTTTAGAGGTTATTGATCTCTACTGGGATCATAACATGACAAAAGAACAAATTGGCATTCCTGGTGTTGGCGTGATCTTACATGATTCTGCTTCCATGTGTAAGATTGTTACCTCATTACTGCTTTGATCTGTAATCTTTTGGTGGCCCTTTTTATGGTACAGGACAGGTTTCAGGTGGAGTCTCTAAGAGTGCTGTGTCCAAATTGTAACTTTTGGCACCATTCTCCCTCTGAATTAGTGGCTACAAAAGAAAAGTCAAGTTAACCAATTATCCCTGCCCAAGGGAAATACAATAATACAATAAAGTTAATCAAATATTGTAATGTTATAACAATGAACCATAAATGGTTACATCTAATCATTAAGCTCTTTGAAATGTTATGAAGTTGTTTTATCATTAGTGCAGTAGTCGTTATAATAAGACCAACAACAGGCTTTAACACCATAATACTCGACTCGCTTATAGGTCTAAAAGAATCGGTCATTTTGCCTTTGTCAACTTATCAGTGTAGGCTAGAATACTAATGCTACAGCAGCTGGAAGATCAAAATAAAAGCAGCTTTGTGTGGCCCTATTGGGCAAAGACATTCGTATTGTTGACTCGCTCGAAAGAACTGAGCTGCCAGAACGTAATCAGAAGGGACGTGAGGAAATATCTTAGACGGTGACATCTTTATTTGTGAGTAGGCATTATCCATAATAGAATCAATATAATTCTTCCAAATAGATTGTCGGTCCTTTGTTTAAGATAATCCTGATTATGAGCTTCACTGCACTGACAACTGTTTTCTTGAAAACACTGATATGTTGGATCCCTTTTGAGATTTGAAACCATTTGAGCCCTAGTACCAGGAGCATTAAGATATAAAACAGCATTGGTTGGAAGTTAGGATGTTCAGAAACTTTGGTACTTATGACCATCCTCCCAAAATAATTAGACTATAGGTACCATCACAGGATGCACAGCCAGAAGACCAGAATTTCACTGCTGGTTATGCCTTTCCCTAACCATCATGAACAAGGATCGGTATGCATGAATACAAGTACGCAATCAGTTAACTTCTAGCTTCTTGGGAAAAGTGTGGTGATTCTGCTAAATTTGAAATGTTTTGGAACTTTGATTAAAATGTCTTAACCTACAATGGACAACCTGTATATTTTCAAAGAGTGATTTAAAAGAAAGCTATTCGAAATTGTCTTGCACCTTCAGTGCACTTGTTTCAGACTGGGAGATGGCTGTTGATTTGATGTCATGATGTTAATTATGCAGAACTCTTTTTAATTTGTGCCAAAGAAAAAGTATGTTATTAATACCACCAACATTTGAAAGGTTGTTTGCAGGATAAATCTAAATAGTTTACAATGAATGCAACCAACAATTTGACTTTGTTCTGCAATTAATAATGAAGTAGACTATAACAAAATCTGTTGCACCATTATTATCGAATTCAGTCCTCAATTTGTTTTAATAATTGCCTATGGGAAAAACTCAGTTTGTGATAGATGTATTTTTATTTGAAGTTCAAAACCATCATGGTGCCAATTGAACCTGAGTCCTAATGAAGTGAGTATAAACTAATACCTGCAGTATCTTTTAATAGCTGTTGATATTTATAAAGAGGAGACAATTTTGGTCCAAAATTGATATCTCTGGGGTGCAGCTCCTATAATCAGTTAATTTGATCCCATATATCCCTTACACTAAATATCAGTAAATTTTAACATGACTAAATGACCTCAGCAAGTTTCAGGTTGCATATTCAAAAATTCATCATACAATCTCTTTAACATCTGTTGCTTCCCATTCCCAACTCCACCCTACCCCAACCTCCATAACATTATAGTATTTTTCATGATTACAAATGGTTTTGCAAGTAAAATCAATACATCAAAACATTAAAGAATTGATATTCCAGCACAGATGTGAAACAAAAATTGTGGCATGTCATTTAACAAGTTTCTTACAGCATCAACTACAAGCCATGAAGTCAGCAAATTGTAATTTATTATCTGCTGTTCCAAAATTACAGTGGTTGCACACATGCTGATTTGAAGATTTGAAATACTTTCTGACTGTAGACAACTTTTTTATATAAAAAAACTAAACCCTTTGTAACACCATGTTGCCTTCTTTATTTTAATAGGACCTAAATTGTCTCTTGGATTTGTTTTAGCTATAAGGGTGTTTTAATTTAAAGTTAGCATTTTCCACTATTTCACACAAAAATGTGAGCTGCTGGCTGGTGTCTGGATTCTACAAGATGTCATACCAAGTAACTGTCCACATTCTTGCAACAAAAATGGAAGTTATAGTATTTTACTGTCTTGCCCATATTTGTGACAGAAGGTCTTTTTCCAGAAGTAAATAGGTGGCCCCTTGCGAATGTGATCCCATACAGGGGTGTAATTTTAAAGACCTGCCATGAACTTTTCCTGTACCTCCAACCAGCTACTTTAAATTGAACTGCATTGTGTTTCCAGGGACTGTCTATATTCGTGGTGCTTACTACGCAATTTAGCACTACAGTTATAAAGCTATTTGATCTGTATTTCTGTTCTCATGGCTAGTGCACTAGATTATTTTGACAGCTGGGAGTTAAACCTTTGACATTGGGGAAAGTGGAATACAGATTCCTTTCTGATCTCAATTTTCCTCAACTAAAATGAGTTTGAGCAATCTATTAAATTCTAGTTACTAAATTTATACTAAATAATACTTCCTCTCTTTCAGAATTTGATTGCTAAGTAAAGTATGCAATTTTGCAGAGCCATTAACTATTAGTCAAAGAAGCCTTATTAATTAGTCTGAAAACTGGGATTGTCAGTTGTAATACAGAATCTCAAATGGTTGCAGTAGAGAAGGAGGCCATTTGACCTATTGATGCTGTGCAGGCTCTCCAAAGTGAGCAATTTGTCTAGTGCTAGTCTCTTCCTGTAGCCCTGCATATTCTTCCTTTTCTGATAATCAGTTGTCTCTTGATTGTCTTGACTAAAGTTGCATCCATCACACTCTCAAACAGTACATTTGAAGGTCTTAACCACTCGCTGTGTGAAAACATTTTTCCTCATGTCGCCATTACTGCTTTTGCCAATTACTTTAGATCTGCCTCAGGTTCTTGATCCTTCCACTCTGAAGTCATGATTTTTTAAATTCTATTAAGTCACCTCTCAACCTTCTCTTCAAGAAAAATGATTCATTAATTGAAATTCCTAACTTCTCTATGAGCTTCCACATTCTTATTAAAAAGTTCAAAAGGGATAGCTTTCCTTCTTGAAGATTGAAATGCATTATTGGAACAATGTGAGAATATGATACAATTCAATAATTCCAGCTGTAAACTCTACTAAGGTACCAAGCCAGGACTTCTCCAAACATTTCTTATGATTGGAACATGACTTTCTAGCAATGATTAAAATGTATAATTATGTGCTTTGAACTTAGTATGCTGCTTAAATTGGTCTGTTTATACTTAATTCAAATCTCAGCTATGAGGAGAGAGCTCGATATCTGGAAACCATTGTACAACACCACCAGGAGCCAACCACTTTTGAGGATTTTGCTGCCCAAGTCTTCTGTCCAGCCCCTTGTCACAACATACCATCTGATTCAGGTAAAAGCAAATATCTGATCTTGTGTTTGACCTTGTAAAAAATTAATTCCCAAAATAGTTGCATATCAGCTTTTTAGATTATTTGTACAATTTGATTAATAAACATTGTATAATATTGCTGTTACCTTAAATGCAAACACTTCCATCACCTTTTTTAAGGATCAACGCCTCTGCTGTATCTTTTTCCTAACTTTAATTATGGTGTTGACTATCTAGATTGACTAGATGTACTTATTGGTAACTACAATTTATCTTTACAATTCTGTTGTAAGATTATGATATTAATGTAAATCTATGTACAGCTGTTTTTTCCTTTCATCAAAAAAGGCAAGCGGGACCTCTCTGCTGAATTCTTGCAAATAGTCTATAGTTTCTCATTCTAGATAAGGGATTCTTAGTTTTCGCGTTTTAGTTTGCACTGGATGGGGAAGATTAATCTCTGCCTTTTTAAAAAAAAACAACAGAACTTCAACGTCTAGCTGATAGCTTTTCCTAGAATATGTAACCAGCTATTTTTAAAACTTTGACCAAGAATAGAACAAATGAAAATTAAAATATTGCAGACTTGTCTTATAGTCTTGGGTTTTTGGTATTCAAATGGCATCTCAAAAAATGGTTGAAAATTTATAAAAATGGCAAACTCAGCCTTCCTATCCTGTACATATCTATCATGTATCAAAGTGATTATTTTCATTGTTTTATTTTCCCCTTTTAGATCATTAAAATATCAGTTCTATAAATCAAAGGTAAGATTCAGTGACAGAGCTTACATTCAGGTTACTTCCTATCAGAGCACTAAACCCTTAACAGTTTAAAACAAACTTTTCTTACGCTCTGTTCACACTAAAAGGGATTTCCCCGAGTCCTTTATTTTGAAGTATGTTCTTTGACTAAAGAGTACACTAACCAGGCCTGCACATCATACTAACCTTTCAACACTAAAATATGTTTAACAATCTGGTATGATTTGGACAAATAACATTGCTGCAATTTTTTGTTTCCTTCTTGCATGAATCAAAAGCAACTGCTTTGATGCATGTGTATATCTCTATATGTAATATATAGTACTATTTAGAACTAATATCAGCAGAAAGTGCTACACGGAAAATAAGTTTCTCAATTGGGTAAAATCGTTAATGATATTTATAACTAGAACAACATTTCACTGCATTTGCCAACTTTTTAACATTTATTTTACAAATCTCATTGCCAAGAAAATGTTTGTTTCCTTTACATTTTACAAATTTATTTTTCTTAAAAAAAAATAGCTTTATGGAGAAGTAGTTTGGAGGAATTACTCAACCTGATGATGTGCAGGAAATGTTGATACATGTTAGGACTAACTCTTTGCTGAAATCTTCCAAACTAATAAACAAATACCTACTAATTTAACTTCCACAAATTGTAATTCCTCCAAGCTGATTCCCTTGTGATTTCAATAGCACTGTTTCAATAAACATTCTGAACCATATCAACATCAATGATGGTTAATCATAGTTCTTGTAAGATGTGAAACTTGTCTAAATAGAAGGAATTCAAAAAATTTATGAAATATACTGCTATTATTGAGTACAGTCTTAAAATTAAAGGAATATGTTACCTCCATCAATAGTGAAATTCATGTTATCCAACACAAACTGGGATTAGGTGGTGCCAGCAAATCAGAAATAGTTAACCCCTTGCAGTTTGTGTAGGAATTAAACAGAAACATGCCTCGATATATGCTGCAAATTGCAGATGCTTAGAGCCTCTCCATCTTTGATTCCTTGTACTCTACACATTGACGGAAAAAATACTTCAATCTGCAGCCACTCCTTTTGCAGACACTTAAAACTAAATAACATCAGCATTTTATATAATAGTGATTCTGGTTCATGGATCTTTCTCATTGAGGTGCTGGATAACACAATTTTACTGTATTTTAAACTGCAAACTTTCAAACATCAAGGCAGCAACTGTATTTCCACATGTTTTGAAAGACATTTTACATTAGTATAATGGAACACTCTGAAAACAAATCCTGTCAAAAAGTTATTCCAATTAGCTGATGGTTACAAGAACAAAAGCATATTAAAGGAAATACAGGGGGAACAAAGAGGACTTTTTAAATCAACTGCTGTCAGTTGGAATTTGCTGCCTTACAGGGTTCAAGTAGAAACGATGAAAGATTCCAGAAGTAAATTGGATAGACACATGAAGGAAATAAGTTTTCTGGATTGCGAGAGTAAGGGAATAGGATTGATTGGATTAATTTATAGAGAACTGGTGTAGATTCAGTGGACAGAATGGCATCCTTTGTGCTGTTATGACTCTAATTCATTATCACTTAGCATGATTAAAGTACACAGTAGGAATACGTCGTACCGTTTTACCCAGTTACAAAGTACAAATGCAGTAATGATATCTGAGAACTTTGCATCTTTTTCTATAAATAAAGAGGCAGATGAATTTGTTATTCTGACTTTAAAAATAGAATTTTATGGTTAAATTAGTTTAATGAACATTGCATTGCCTGATCGATTAAGTGAATAACTAATAATTTATTAATAGCATCATGGAAATTGTGCACATTTTATTTAAACATGCTAAATGTTTAACTATCTTAAATTAGAAATACACTTTTACCTAATTATAGCAATTTATAGCAATTATGCAATCTTTTTAAATGAAGTCCAAGATTGCCTTATTTTAATATTAAAAGTTTGATATCTAAAATTATTACAGTTGATCTTTATAGTGTAACCACATCATCGCATTGTTGCTGGTGACAAGTACCTACAAGATCAAGGTGAAAATCATGACAATTTGTAACCTCTCATGAATTGGTTTCATTTGGAAGAAATAGTTTGTCAGAAAGACATATATATATTGTACTGAATTTAATATGTAACGAGAAACTAAGTTCTCCCTCAAAGCTTTTGATGTGTCTTTATAAATCTTTTCAGTTGCCCTGGGATATTTTAATGAAAACTTCAAATATGGAGCTTAATCCAACTGCAGTTTGTTTTCTAGGTTAACTTTTGGTTCTAGTCTGTTTGCTTTTAGGTTATTTTTCTTTTTAAGAAGGGAAATGTGGACATGAAGTGAGTGGCAGAGCAATTTAAAGGGGTTGTCTTATGTAAGACAGGGAAATGAATAATCACAACAAGTTGAAGCAAGATAAATGATAATCACTACTGACAGAAAAATCCAGGTGTTAATGAATAGTGAAGCAATGAGAGAATTATCAGAGGTTGTTCTTTTAAAAGATATGAATAAATTAAAATTTGTTGATTTCCCTTCTCACCTATCTTTCATTCCAGTTATTGCTCCTGAACATTTACAATTTGACTCATTTCAAAAGTAACTTTGGAAGAAAAAGTCTGACTTTCTTTTTCTCTAATTCATTTTCTTTCCTCCTTTCTGAACCACAGTTTCATGGACACTGGCAAGCCCCTGTACAATAACCAAGTAGTAGTTCATAATGTCTGAGCTTAGACTGCAAGTGATTAGACACTGTTCAACTGGATGAGTCATCATTGTGATGACCCATGTATTCTTAATTTACAGCCACACATTCATCTTTCCAGAAATCTTCAAGATATAAAAAGCAAGAATGGAAGTCCTCTGAACATTTTTTTGCTTTAAGGGCATTGCTGCCAGTTTTAATGCCCCGCCCCTTCCCTGAGACTAGCTGATTCAGAACATGAGGGTTTTGCTATATAACTTGGTATCTCAACAGAGTTTATCTACATTACATTAGGTGAAAATAGATAATTTTGTTTACATTTGTAATTTTGGCATTGGTGCCCTAAAATCTTAACATATAACAAAGTCTGGTGCTGACTTTACAAAATTATGTAACATACTGGAATGTCTCCAAAACATGTACGTACAATCTTGTTTTTGGTTGTTTGGTTTGACTGCTTATAAATTAAATGTATCAAAGAATGGACATTTTTCTCGATCTCCCTTTTAATCTTTCTCGTTCAAATCATTCTTTCAATCTTGTGTAAGCCATCTTTAGTGCAGTCCTCTTGTGTAATTCTGAGGCTTCATGGTATTCAAACCTGAACTGATACATATTTCATTTGATGATGGTAATTTTTATTCTAATGTGCATCATGCATCATATATGTCTTTGCTGCTAAGCTGTCTATTATTCCTTCATGCATTTTTCATTTTTTCTCCAATCAACTATAGTTTTTCTTTTTTCTCCTGACAGAATTAATTTCCAATAGCTGTACAATAATGTTGAGTGCTAATATAACTACTAGTAAAGGAAGTTTCAAATATGACTGGAAACCCATGACAGCAAAGAGAAAAACTGAACAACTGGAATTATTGTAGCATATCAGAGTGAAGAGTTGCCACTAATGTGAAATTTTTGATTGAGTCGTAAAATTTCAGTAGGATAAGTATATATAAATGTTATATGCAATTCATATTGCCTATAAGATGAATTTAATGATAGTGAGAATCTTTCAAAAAGGAGGTAAATACATGGAGCAAATAAGACAGCTTTCAGAAAAGAGGTTACACTCCATCCTGTTTTTAGCAAACTTGAGATTCTAGGAAATAAATACATAACTGTGATCATGATTGAAGTTTTGGCCTTGTGACAATTTCAATAAGCTATATTAAGTATAATTTCCATCGGCTTCTTTTGAAGCTGACGAGGAAAATAAAGTAACAAATTAAGATTTTTTAAGTTTTTACTAGATAGGGGAAAGTAAGATAAGCTTTAAGAAATAATTTTTGAGTTCAAAACATTTTTGTGAGAAAATTAGAAGCTAATGCTGGAAAAAGAGGAAACGTGTTAAACGGGTGCATGAGGGGACTGGAGGAGCAAATTATAGTGGATGAAAGGAGCATTAAATCCAAATGAATAGAGCAGACTTCAAAATATCTCTCACATCCACAAGTCTCTTGGACATGGAAAAATCATGGTGTATGTAATATACAAGTGTACAATATGTTCCTAATTTTGCATGAAATTGAAATGTTGTGTGGTGGTATCACAGAATTGTCACAATGCAGAAGGAGGCCATATGGCCAATTATATTTGCATTGGCTCGGAGCATTTTTCCTTAGTACCAATCTCCTCCTCTGTTAAATGCTAACAATTGAACCTGTCTTCACCGCAGTTTCCAACAGTGCCTTCCGTATCCTAACTCCATGATCTCCAACATGGAGATATCAATCAACTGGTTGATTGTTGAAACTAATCTCACTGCCCGCTTGTGTTCCCTCTCCATGCATGTCTCTGCCAGCTCATTTCACCGCCGACCTGCATTCCATCACTATGCACGTTTTTTGTTCTTTATTCATTCACAGGATGAGGGTATTGCTGGCCAGGCATTCACAGGATGAGAGCATCGCTGGCCATGCAGCATTTATTGCCCACCCCTAACTGCCCAGAGGACAGTTAAGAGTCAACTACATTGCTGTGGTTGTAGTTAAGAGTCAACCACATGCCATACACTATGCTACTGCGTGACTTCTGCTTCCAGAAGCCAGCTGACTAGAGAAAAGTGCATGCTTTCAAAAGGCTTTGCCATCTTGTTGCATTAAGTTTTAGTTCAATCCAGGTGAACTTTTGGTGCAGGGTAAAGTAAGTTTTGTTGATGCAGTGCAAACAAATTAATAATACATATACCAGGTGTGTGAAACCAGTATTTTACAGTGTTAGTAACATAGGTGGCTATTCCCTGTGGACTGTCTGCAAGAGCAGCTCAGCTACTCCCGCTGTTCTGCATTCTGTCTAGACTTTCACTGTTTTTTTGTTCTTAAGCTGCTTTTCTACTTGTTCTGTGCAGCGCAAAGGAAATATCTTCAAAATAGGATGAATATGACATTACATGTACATTAGCAACATGCTCTCCACAAACAGAAAAGTCACACAATTTCTAGTAATGAGGTAGAAGTTCTACATAAACTGAATAGGACTGAAAAAATCATCAGGCTAAATGAGATAACACAGTGTGGAGCTGGAGGAACATAGCAGGCCAGGCAGCATCAGAGGAGCAGGAAAGTTGACGTTTCGGGTCAGGATCCTTCTTCAGAAGGAGGGTCCTTCAAAAGAAGGGTCCTGACCCGAAACGTCACCTTTCCTGCTCCTCTGATGTTGCTTGGCCTGCTGTGTTCCTCCAGCTCCACACGTGTTATCTCTGACTCCAGCATCGGCAGTTCTTACTATCAGGCTAAATGGTAGTTATCCCAAACTGGTAAAATAACTGGATCGTAAATTTTTGAGGCACAGATTATCATTATGAGGGTATCATTGTGCTCTAGGGAGATGTCATTAAATTTGAAATAGACTAGTACATCAACATTCAAAATTCTGAATCTGCTGGAGGTGGTTCGCAACTTTCTATATAGTAGTCAAATTGGACTTGGAAGGGAATGATCCTGCTCAATCAATGACTTTTAATTATTCTGCAGAAGTAACTAAGTGGTCTGTGGTAAATGTTTCAACATCATCTACATAGAATTTCAGAAGTCATTTGATAATTATCCATAAAGGGGTTTTATGTTAAATTCACTTGTGAGGGCATTCAGTGTATACCTTGGTTATAGATATAGCATGGACTGATGGGTTAGAAAAGGTATTTATTAGTAAAGTTATTTTAATGCACTTTGATGTAGTCAATAGGATTCCCTAATACTTGGACTCAAATTTGACCAAGTCACATTGGATTTCTATCTGCTTCTAATGTTATTGTCCTTTTTACCATTCATGCTAAATATTTAAAGTTCTTAAATCTAAATTATTGTTCCTGATGTGTATAGAGTCTTGTCAGATTTTTCCTAATTAATCCTCTGAGCTCAATGTGGCCAAGATAAGTTGTAGGTAAAAAAATTAAGACTTTTATTCTTGGAACAGGAAAGTTTATAAGGGACCTATTGAAGGTTTTGAAAAAGATGTTTTGCTAGAATAAGTATAGAGAACTATTCCTAGTACTGAATAGGTTAATAACTAGAGATCATAAATATAAAATAATGAGCTACAAGTCTAAAGGAGAGAAGAATTTCTTTTTACCAAGTTGTTGGGGGTCTAAAACACACTATCTGAAAAGGTGGTGAAAGCTAGTTCTTTGAATAATTTGGAAGGAATTTGAATAGGGGCTTTAGGATAAGGAGTTAACAAGATTGCAAACATAAATTATGGTTATGAGACATAACAGACTTCAGACTGGGCCAGATAGCTGCTTGGTTTGTCAAATGATTCTATGAAATGAGAAAACTGGAAAACTCTACTGTTAATTAGTCCATGCCAACTATGTAAACTACGTGTCAGATATCCTCTACTTCCTGAAGATTAATTTACTTATTTTGCCACAAAAGTAAGGTTTACATTCTCAATTTAGCATTCTGCTCCAGGCAGCCTTCAACTGGTAGCCTGGTAATTGAAAGGAACAAGTGGTGTGCCCAAGGGTTACTATCACTGCAGATGTTTGACGTCATTGAGTTTTCAGCCTACTACTTGAATCTATTATATCAAATGAAAAAATTAAAATGAAGCATATAGATGAGCAAGAAACCCTTATTTCCTGAGTCTGTTAGTGCATTTGTGTATACTGGTGCATCTAGAACTTCACTGTGTCATTGTGCATATAAATGGTATAATCTGCCTCATATTATCTTTTTTAAACAGAGGAAGTTACTTTAGAGGCACAATTCAAAGTTGTTTCTGAAGAGATTCCAAATAATCACAGTATATTCAGTCACGCTGCAAAACCTGATTAACTACAATTGATATTGCTTGTGTGAAAACTCTCATTTTGATTAATTTGTTGTCAATAAGAAGTCCTAAGTAAATTATTACCTAGTTACCGTTTTTGTTACTTCATTTGTAGGCTGTAGCATCTCTATGGTCATAAGCAAAACCTTGCTGTCAGCAGTTTTCCTTGCTCAACACAAGGATGGAGTAGAGAACTGGTATGTTATATTCATACCAGAGAATACAATAAGAAGTCTAAATCCATGTAGCACTAAAACTTGAGGTTTCCTTAATGCAATTAATTATTACATTACGTGTAATATTGCTGCCAGATGCTGAAGAAAAATCCCACTTGTGAAATTACAGTTGTTTCAATTTTGAAAAATTGCAACTAAAACTGGGATATTATTGGCATATGAGGGGAAAACACCTCAATAAATTATCCTTTTGCATCTAATCACATGGCAAGACTGTAGCTCATTCTACAAAATTTTGCTCTTCGACTCTTATGTTAGCAACATTAATTTGCTTGATTCACCTAGATTATACCTATTTCACCTTCACAGCACCACCCAATTCCACTCTTGCTTCAGGCCATCACTGATGGAACACTCATCCTTGCCTTGTATTCCCTGTAGATGTAGCTATTCACCATACTCCTGGACAGTATCTTATGTCCTACCCTGCTTATACTTGAAGTCATCTAAAGCTCTGCTACACATGACCTGACTCAACCCAGTGCCCATCAGCCATCACTTCTTTGTTTACTGACTTATACTGGCTCCTAATTAAGCAATGACTCAATTTTAAAATTCTCATCTTAAATCCCTCAAGATCTGTCCAGTCCTGCAATCCTCACTTGCCAAGCCCCTAAGCTGTGGAACTTTTCTCTGCCCCTTTACATCTCTTCATTCCTTTAAGAATTTGCTTAGAACCTCCCTCTTTGATCAAGTCTTTTGTAATGTGTCCTAATGTTTCTTTGTGGCTTAGCATCAAGTTTTGTTTATTAACGCTCTCATCAACTATCTTAGCTTGTTTTACAATGTTAGACACTGTAAGAAGCCAAGTTGTTATTTGTTTTCTTTTGAAAGTTTCAAAGCTAAAATTTAAAATAACTGTCTGGCCTTCAAAGATTTCTCTATGAAAACAATTAGCGGATCGTAAATAAAGAATCAGGAGTGATCCCTAGATTGCAGTTGTGCCACATGTGCAAAGTATATCACAGAGCAAAAGAAGTTCGTGATCACAGAAGGGAGAAGAGCTGAGGGAAATAATTGTAGTGGTATGATCGCCATAGTCTTACCAAAACATAGGGCTGTTCTCTCATTAGAGAGATACGACTGATGATGATTTAACCTGAGGGTCTCCATGGCTCAGGCAAGAAAAGTGGTTGAGAAGGAGAGTCTTTAATGGTAACCTCAGCCAGTGTAGGAATTGAACACATGAGAACTATTGGCATCATTCTGCATCCAAACCGGGCATCCAGCCAACTGAACTAACTGACTCACATGGTGTCTGAAGCAGGTTCACTGAACTAAGCTTGACAAACAATATTGAAGGAGGGGAGGGAGGTATAATTTGGTAAATTTTAGAGAGGATCCAGAAGTTTGAGGTCCAGGTACTTCAAAGTCCTATAACAAAAAAGATTAGAAAGGGAGAAATAGAAAAGGGCAAAATGAGGCCAGAGTCAGTTGAACAGGCACTGAGCCACTCTGCTGCCCCTGATCTCACTTCAGTCCCTCAGATATCACAACAGGATCTGCAGGTAAAAGTCAGAGACCTGGTCAGGATGCTATTCCTGTGGTTGCTGAAGCTTCAACAACACATATACAGTGTCATCCGACCCATGCTTTCTGGTTAGTCAAGAAGCCCAGAAGCTTCTGTAGCTGTGTTAGAAATGCTATGGCAAAACTCTAAGGTTTGTCAGCTGCATGTAAATCTGTTGTGTTAAGATTCTGCCCTTAGTGTTGAATAGGACAAGACAGTGATATTTTGGTCAAATTGTTATTTATCCTCGGTGGAGCATGGCCATTAAGAGTAGCAGAGCCTAGTAGTGTTAAATGTTATGATCTCGGTAGAGACCAGTGACATTTTCTTTTAATCTGAGACCCAAATATTTAGTAAATGGATTAGACTGCGAGGTTCACAATTTAAATCAAAATAATATTACTGCATAAAAATCAAAGAACGTGAATGCTAATAACTACACTCACTCTTAAATTTTTAGTTATGTTAAACATCTAAATTGCAATCACTGTTATACATTAAATCAGAACTTTCTAACTCAGCTTTCCTTCTACACTCATTTAGGTTACATTGTCAGACCATAAGAAATAGAAACAGGAGTAGGCCATTTGGCCCCTCGAGCCTGCTTTGCTATTTAGTAGGATCATGGCTGATCCAACATTCCTCACTCCACTTTCCTGTGTTTTCCTAGGACCCTTGATTCCTGTATTGATGAAGAATCAACATATTTCAGCCTTAAATATGCACAAGGACTCTGTCCCCACAGCTCTCTGCAACAAGATGTTCCAAAGCCTCTCAACCCTCTAAGAGAAGAAATTTCTCTTCATCTCAGTCTTAAATTGGCATCCCTTTATTCTGAGACAATGCATTCTGGTACTAAACACTCTCATGAAGGGAAACATCCTCTCAACATTTATCCTGTCAAGCCCCTTAAGAATCATACATGTTTCAATGCGATCACCTCTTATTCTTCTAAACTACAATGAGTAGAGTCCCGACTCTAAGATAATCCCTCGATACTGGGAATCAGCCGAGTGAGCTTTCTTTGAATGCCCTCCACTGAAGTAATACGTTTCCTTACACAAGTGAACAAGTACTCACAGTATTCCAGAGGTAGTCTCACTAGTACCTTGTACAGTTGCAGTAAGACTTCCATACTGTTATATTTCAACCAAGAACATAGTTCGGAGCAGGAGTAGGCCGTCCGGCCCCTCGAGCCTGCTCCGCCATTCAATAAGATCATGGCTGATCTTTTCGTGGACTCAGATCCACTTACCCGCGTTCTCACCGTATCCCTTAATTCCTTTAGTGTTCAAAAAAAATCTACCTTATCTTTAAAAACGTTTACTGAAGTAGCATCAACTACTTCACTGGGCAAGGAATTCCACAGTTTAACAACCCTCTGGGTAAAGAAGTTCCTTCTCAATTCAGTCCTAAATCTGCTCCCTCTAATCTTGAGGCTATGCCCTGTTGTCCTAGCTTCACCTACCAGTGGAAACATCCTCTTTACTTCTATCTTATCTATTCCCTTCATAATTTTATATGTTTCTATAAGATCCCCCCTCAATCTTCTGAATTCCAATGAATATAATCTCAGTCTCTCCTCATAAACCAACCCCCTCAACTCCAGAATCAACCTAGTGAACCTCCTTTGCACCCCCTCCAGTGCCAGTACATCCTTTCTCAAGTAAGGAGACCAAAACTGCACACAGTACTCCAGGTGTGGCCTCACCAGCACCTTGTACAGCTGCAACATAACCTCTCTGCTTTTAATCTCAATCCCTTTAGCTATGAAGGACAAAATTCCATTTGCCTTCCTAATTACTTATTGTACGTGCAGACCTACCTTCTGTGATTCATGCACAAGGACACCCAGGTCCCGCTGCATAGCAGCATGCTGCAACTCTTTACCATTCAAGTAATAATCCTTCTTACTATTACTCCTACCAAAATGTATGACTTCACATTTATTTACATTGTATTCCATCTGCCAGACCTTTGCCCACTCACTCAATGTATCTATGTTCCTCTGCAAAGTTTCACAGTCCTCTGCACACTTTGCTCTGCCACTCATCTTAGTGTCATCTGCAAACTTTGACACCCTACACGTGGTCCCCAACTCCAAATCATCTATATAAATTATAAATAATTGCAGTCCCAACACCGATCCCTGAGGCACACCACTAGTCACTGACTGCCAGCTAGAATAGCACTCATTTATCCCCACTCTTTGCTTCCTGTTAGTCAACCAATCCTCTATCCATGCTAATACTATGCAGTAACCTCTTGTGCGGCACCTTGTCAAAGGCCTTTTGGAAATCTAGATACACCACATCCACTGGGTTCCCATTGTCCACCTTGCTCATAACGTCTTCATAGAATTCCAAAAGATTTGTCAAGCATGACCTGCTTTTCATGAGCCCATGCTGCATCTGCCCAATGGGACAATTTCTATCAAGATGCCTTGCTATTTCTTCCTTGATAATCGACTCAAGCATCTTCCCCACTACAGAGGTTAAGCTAACCGGTCTATAATTCCCCATCTTTTGTCTACTTCCCTTTTTAAACAGTCGCGTCACATTTGCTGTTTTCCAATCTGCTGGGACTGTCCCAGAGTCCAGCGAATTTTGGAAAATTACCGCCAGTGCACCTGCTATTTCTCCCGCCATCTCTTTTAGTACCCTGGGATGCATTCCATCAGGAGACTTATCAATCCTTAGCTCCATTAGTTTGCCCAACACTACCTCTTCCGTAATGATGATTGTTTCCAGGTCCTCACCTACCTTCGTCTCCTTGTCAATTACTGGCATGTTATTAGTGTCCTCCACTGTGAAGACCGATACAAAATACCTGTACAATGCCTCGGCCATTTCATCATACCCCATAACTAAATTCCCCTTCTCATCCTCTAAAGGGCCAACGTTTACTTTAGCCACTCTTTCGTTTTATATATTTATAGAAACTTTTGCTATCTGTCTTTATATTCTGTGCTAGTTTTTTCTCATGTTCTATCTTACTTTTCTTTATAGCTGTTTTTGTGGCTTTCTGTTGACTTTTAAAGTTTTCCCAATCTTCTAGTTTCATGCTGTTTTTGGCCACTTTGTATGCCTTCTCTTTCAATTTGATAGCCTCCCTTATTTCTTTAGACACCCATGGCAGATTACCCCTTTTCTTACAGTCCTTCCTTTTCACTGGAATATACTTTTGCTGAGCACTTTGAAAAATTGCTTTGAAATCCTCCACTGCTCGTCAACTGTCCCACCATAAAATCTTTGTTTCCAGTCTACTTTAGCCAAGTTCTCCCTCATTCTATTGTAGTTCCCCTTGTTCAAGCACAGGAGCCTGGTATTGGATTTTATCTTCACACGCTCCATCTGTATTCTAAATTCAACCATACTGTGATCACTCCTTCCAAGAGGATCCCTAACTATGAGGTCATTAATTATTCCTGTGTCACTACACAGGACCAGATCTAGGATAGCTTACTCCCTCGTCGGTTCCATTACATACTGTTCAAGAAAACTATCACGGATACACTCAATGAACTCCTCCTCAAGGCTACCCTGACCGAGCTGGTTCGACCAATCTACATGTAAATTAAAATCCCCCATGATAATTGCCGTACCATTTTTACAGGCATTAGTTATTTCTTTGTTTATTGCCTGCCCCAATGTGATGTTATTATTTGGTGGCCTATAGACTATGCCTATCAGTGACTTTTTCCTCTTAGAATTTCTAATTTCCACCCAAATGGATTCAACCCCATTCTCCATGGAACCTATATCATCTCTCAGCACTGCCCTGATGTCGTCCTTGAATATCAGAGCTACACCACCTCCCTTACCTTCCTGTCTGTCCTTCCGAATAGTCTGGTACCCTTGGATATTTAACTCCCAGTCGTGACCATCCTGTAACCATGTCTCCGTAATGGCTACCAAATCATATTCATTCGCGATGATTTGTGTCGTTAACTCATCAACCTTGTTACGAATGCTACGAGCATTCAGGTAAAGTGCCTTTATGCCAGCTTTCTTACCCTCATGCTTTCCACCATCTCTAATAATATCTCCTGAGTTATCCTTCCTTTTTGCTTCTTTCATAGTCTGCCTTGAACTTAAACCCTCCTGCACACATGCTAACCTGCTGCTTACCTTTTTATTTACCATCATACTCCCTGTCGTTTTCCCTTTCCCTTCCCCCCCAACTCACTAGTTTAAAGTCCTAGTAACCACCCTATTTATCCTTTTCACTAGAACACTGGTTCCAGATCGGTTCAGGTGGAGACCGTCCCATCGGTACAGATCCCTCCAGTACCAAAACTGATGCCAATGCCCCATGAAATCCCCCTTGAAATAAGGGCAAACATTCCACTAACCTTCTGATTACCTGCAGCACCTGTGTGCTAGCTTCCTGCATTTCATGCGCAAGTACCCCCAAGTCCCTTTGTGTTGCAGCTTTCTGCAGTTTCTCTCCATTTAAGTCTTAAGTCAAATATTTCTGTAAAGTTAGAAGATTAGTTGCTTAGTCTCTATAGTGTTCAAAGGGCTGATATTCCTTGGGCCTTCTGCTTGCTTCCAGTGAGATTGTCCCTTAAAATGTTCCCCATCTTTCCCAAGGTTTTTTCCGTATGACAGATATTTGATCTGTGGTTTTCTAGTTTCTGCATCCCAAATTTACTGAACCACATCAGACCCTTCCAGAATCTCGTGAGTTTTGGAAAATTAAAATCAATATCTCAACAGCCATTTTTGACTTTGGAATGAAGCCCGTTATGCTGTGGGGACATACCAGGATTTAGTTCTACTCCCTTTAAACTCTTATTTCACTTATTTCTTGGATATTACATGCATCCCCTTCAGTGAAGACAGGTGCAAAGTATCTGTTCAATTTATCTACCATTTATTTATTTTCCGTATTGAAGACTCTCCTTGTGTAAAGAACCAACATTCATGTTACTTTTTCATTTCTGTATATCAGTAGAAACTTAATTATTTTCATATTTCTAGTTAGCGTTGTCTCAAATTCTTAATTTCTTCCTTATTATTCTTTTCTTCATTCTTTGTTTGTTTTATATTCTGTTTAATCTTCTGATCTGCAACTAATCTATGTGGTATTGTGTGCATTTTATTTGATATTATCCTGGATGCTATCCTTATTTAGCAAAGAACAGTACATCCTTTACTTAGAATATTTCTTCGTCCTTGGAATATATCTTTGAGTGTTATTATAAATATGTGCAATATATTTTGAGATTTGGTTTTCAAAATAGAGGCAGATGATTGTGGGTTAGTTCTATTAGGGTTTTATTTAAATGATCAGGAAGTCAATTTGGAAAAGTGGCCTAGAACATCAGTTCCCAAACAGCATTTGATTGCAATGTAGCGCCTAGGAGAATCTTTGTACTGTTAATGAATGAATATTTATACTGTTGGGTTTACAACAGGCAGAGTAAAAACATAAAGCCAGTAAGTTTTGATTGATGCCAGAACAGAAGGTTCAAAGCTTGAAGTTAAGAAGAATACAGAGCTCAGTTCATAAGAGAGAACAGGAGGCAGGAGAATCAGATCAGTCAGGGGAACCAGTCACATCATAGTAAGTGGTTTCTAGTCTGTAGAGCTTCCAAGACAGGACAGATTGGATAGAAATCTTCCACTTGTTAAATTGAGAAAGTTTAGGTCATCATAACTGTGAGAAGTTCACGACAGCAAACGCTGAAAGTCATTTTTTAAAAATGGTCTCAATTGTCCAAGTAAAGGAAACTGGAAAGTGTCAGTTGAGTAAAGATTTAAAAAGCTAAAAAATGAGCAATGTTTCTCTGAAATTGTGCTTTTGTAATGGATAATGTTGGGGAAACAGGTTGAAACTTTGTTTTGATATTTTTGTTATGATCTTTCTAACAGTCTTCTGTTTTTGTATAACACTGTATGTTCATTTCTTTTTCTGCAATAAACTTATGTTCTCTTGTTAAAGAATATATGCAGCTATGGATAAATTATCGTGACTAACCACCACATATTAACCAACCTCAAAAATTAAGTAAATAATCTGTCAAGTGAGATTTCATTCTGCCTTCTGAAATGCCTAATATAACCATCAGCTGAAATATGAAATGTCTCCTTATATTTCTCCCATTGTATCGCTATAGACCTATTCCTTAAACGAATTTCCCAATTAACTTTACCCAGGTCTGTCTTCATACCCCAGAATTTCCCTTATTTAAATTTAGACCACTGCATGACACCCACTCTTGTGCCTTCAAACTGTGCGCACAATTCACTCATTTAACAATCATTGCTAGCTAGGGATGAAATTACTGTAAGGCCACTAAATAATCCTATCTCATTGCACATTACCAGTTCTAGAGTTGCCTATTCTCTGTTTGGCTCTTCAAATTGTCCTGAAAACACTATAAATGCTCATTTCCCAGGCCATCTTTTTCAATCTGATTTGCCATATCTGTATGCTATTAAAATCACCCATGATTATTGCCATATCTTTCTGTAATTGCCCTTTATTTCTTCTTGTACACGCCATCCTGCTGCATGGTTACTATTAAGGGGTTGTGAACTACTTCCACAAGTAACTTCTTTTGTTGTTTAGAACATAGAACAGTACAGCACAGTACAGGCCCTTCGGCCCACGATGTTGTGCCGAATTTTTACCCTAAACCTAAGGTCTATCTAACCTCCACCCCTACCTTATACTATCATCCGTATGCCTATGCAGTAGCCACTTAAATGCCCCTAATGAGGCCAACCCCACTACCCTCTCCGGCAATGCATTCCACACGCCTACCATCCTCTGAGTAAAGAATCTACCTCTGACGTCTCCCCTGTATCTACCTCCACTCACTTTAAAACTATGCCCTCTCATAATAGCTACCTCCACCCTAGGAAAAAGTCTCTGGCTGTCCACTCTATCTATTACGTCTGATCATTTTGTACACCTCTATCAAGTCACCTCTCATCCTTCGTCGTTCTAAAGAGAAAAGCCCTAGCTCTCTCAACCTTTCCTCGTAAGATCTACCCTCCATTCCAGGCAACATCCTGGTAAATCTCCTCTGCACCTTTTCCAACGCGTCCACATCTTTTCCTGTAATGAGGCGACCAGAACTGGACACAATACTCCAGATGTGGCTGAACCAGGGTTTTGTATAGCTGAAGCATAATTTCACGGCTCTTGAACTCAATCCTTCTATTAATGAAAGCTAACACACCATACTCCTTCTTAACAACTCTATCCACCTGGGTGGCAGCTTTCAGGGAACTGTGGACATGAACCCCAAGATCCCTCTGCTCCTCCAGTGTCAAGAATCTTTCCATTAACTCTGTATTCTGCTTTCAAATTTGTCCTTCCAAAATGAATTACCTCACACTTTTTAGGGTTAAACTCCATCTGCCACTTCTCAGCCCAGCTCTGCATCCTATCAATGTCCCTTTGTAATTTAGAACAGCCCTCCGCACTATCCACAATTCGACCCACCTTCGTATCGTCCACGAACTTACTAATCCACCCTTCCACTCCTACATCCAAATCATTTACGAACATCACAAATAGAACAGATCCTTGTGGTACACCACTTGTAACTGAGCACCATGTTGAATATTTTCCGTCCACTACCACCCTTTGTCTTCTAAGGGTCAGCCAATTCTGAATCCAATCTGCCACATTTCCCCCTATCCCATGCCTCCTTACTTTCTGCATGAGCCTACCATAGGGAACCTTATCAAACACCTTACTTAAATCCACGTATACCACATCCATTGCTCTACCTTCATCCACGTGTTTGGTCACCCCTTCAAAGAATTCAATAAGGTTTGTGAGGCATGATCTACCCCTCACAAATTCATGCTATCACGAATCAAACTGTGCCTATCCAAGTGATCTTAAGTCCTATCTCTCAGAGCCCTTTCCAATAATTTGCCCACCACTGAAGTAAGACTAACTGGCCTGTAATTTCCGGGGTTATCCCTATTCCCTTTTTTGGACAAGGGAATGATGTTTGCCATTCTCCAATCTTCTGGCACTATACCCTTGGACAGTGAGGACAAAAAGATCATTGCCAAAGGCCCTGCGATCTCTTCCCTCGCTTCCCATAGAATCCTTGGATAAATCCCATCAGGCCCGGGGGACTTATCTATCTTCAAGGTCCTCAAAATTCCTGGTACATCTTCCTCACTAATATCCACCTCCTCTAGCCTACCAGCCTGTTTCACACTGTCCTCCCCTACAACTAGGTCCCTCTCAGTTGTGAATACCGAAGAAAAGTATTCATTAAGGACCTCTCCTATCTCTTTAGGCTCCGTGCACAAATTCCCTATACAATCCTTGATCAGCCCTACCCTTTCTCTGGTCATTCTCTTATTCCTCAGATTCATGTAAAAAGCCTTGGAGTTTTCCTTGATCCTATTTGCCAAGGTTTTTTCATGCCCCCTTATAGCTCTCCTAAGCCCTTCCTTCAGCTCCTTCCTGGCTAACTTGTATCCCTCTAGAGCCTTTTCCGATCCTTGTTTCCTAAACCTTATATAAGCATCCTTCTTCCTCTTAACTAGTCATTCGACCTCTCTTGAGAACTAAGTCTCCCTCACTCGACCGCATCTTCCCTGCCTGCGGGGGACAAACATATAGAGTACACGCAGTATGCATTCCCTAAACAATCTTCACATTTCTATATGCTCTTCCCTGACAGCATCTGTTCCCAATTTATGTTACCCAGTTCTTGCCTAACAGAATTATAATTACCCTTCCCCCAATTATAAACCTTACCCTGCTGTACGTACCTATCCTTTTCAATGACTAATGTTTCTTATCTCTACCCCAAACTGATTGTCCATCTTGGCCTTTAGAACTAAGATCATCCTTCTTTCTATATGAGAGGTCATCCATAATTAGCAGAGCTACTCTTTCACCTTTACTTAGCTCCCTGCCCTTCTGAAATGTCATATACGCTTAAATATTCACGTCTCAGTCTTTATCATCTTGCAGCCATGTCTTTGTAATGGCTATGAGATTATACATGTTCATTTCTATTTGAGCTGTCAATTCATCTATTGTTAATGATTCTGTTCGTTTTCAAATACTTTAACCGTCTTCTTTTGCAATCTCTGGCTGTATTTGCCAACAAATTCTTAAGTTTGTACGTCTGTCCCTTCCTGCTATCCTTTGAGTATAACTTCCTGCATTGCCACCTTGCCCTATTGCCTTGTTTTCTTTTTTCTTTTTTTTATTAATCACATCTTCCTGCATTTGATCCACCTTCCATTTAATTTAAAGTCCTCTCTCCTGCCCTGTTACTATGACTCGCAGAACACTTGTCTCAGCACAGTTCAGATGAGGACTGTCCCAATGGTAAGGTTCCTACTTTACCAAATACTGACCCAGTCAGTCCTCCAAGAATCAAAACCCATTTCCCCACACCAATCTTTGGAGCATGCATTTAGCTCTGTAATCTTATTCACCATTGTCAATTTACTTGTGTCAGGTAGTAATTCAGAGATTACTACCTTTGGGATTCTGCTTTTTTAATTTGGTTCCTGGCTGCCTTTATTCCCTAAACAGAAGCTGTTTTATACTCATATCTAATACCTACATGGAACACGACCACAGCAAGTTCCTCTCCAGCTCGGAGCAGATGTCTTAAACCCTGGTAACAGACAGGCAACATAGCATCTGGATTTTTGGACTCGGCTGCAGAAAACTGTCTCTACTGCTTATACCACTATATTCCTAATTACTATCCCTGTTTTAATCGACTCCTGCACAAAGGTCAGTTTTCTCATCCACCCGGCAGTCCTGACTTTAGCCCATACTAATTGCAAGCTCACTGAACCTGTTGGACAGTTGCAAAGGCTGAGCCTCCTTTACTTCTAATGTTCTTAATCCTATGCCTTCCTGACCAGTGACCAGTTCAGAAGACTGAGGGTGTAGACACTTCCTGGAACAAGGTGTCCAGATAATTTTCCCTACATCCCTGATGTGTTGCAGTGTCTGTAGCTCAGCCTCCAACTCAGTGACTGAGCCAGCACTCCTGAAGCTGCGTATATTTACTGCATCTTCCCTGGATCACACTGGCATCCAAGAGCTTCCATATTCTGCAGGCGCAACCTAGCGCCTGGCCCCTTTTTTTAGATTTATAATTAATAAAGACTACAACCCCAAGTAAATTGTATTATTGCCATTCAACCTTACTGCAATTAATAAACATTATTACTATCAAATTAGACAAGGTTTGACGGATCAAGAAGCAAATATTCCCTAGACAGTCACTTATCTGTTTTTGCTGTGATGTGGCACTTTGATTTCTGTCAGAACACCGTTGATAAACTCTGAAGGACTGAGATTGACTGGATAATTATTTTAGGTGCTGCTGTCTCTCCATGTCCTCTTCTCATCTGCTGTCTATCTCTGGGTTCATCTCACTTCTGCTCTTTACAAATGAATCCTTGACCCAGTTGAAGTGACACTTTCATCTTGAAAATGTTCAAATTATAATTGCTACCTAAATTTTTAGGAACTTCAGTCTTCAACACCTAGCAGTAGTCATTCTTCAGTAAACATAGGTGTAGTTTATAGTTTGGTTCAATTGGATGCTAAAAATCTGAAGAGGAGGATGGCGTTTTCCCTAACGTCACAATCATTATTCCTGCTTCAATCCATACTACTAACAAAACAAAAATCATTGATCATTCGTTTAATCTAATGTTACAGCATCTTCCAGCAGATGAAAGGACTACCACATTTACCCATTTGGTAATTACTGCACTCCAAAACAAAGTGTGATATACTTGGTGACTTTCTTGAAAGTAGCATTAAAGCATTTCCTTTACTCTGATTTCTACTTTATTTTATATCCTATTATGGAACTGTTAGAGTTTAAATGCACTCAACTGTTGATCTGGAAAGAACTGATAATGTATTCCAAATAATGCTTTCCATTTAATTTTGGAGATTGGGCAGAGAAGGAACTATAACCTGTTTAGATATAATGGGACATTTTCTCCATACAGCTGTATAGAATGTTCTTGCTAATTGGAGAAGCACTATCTTCATAAATAACTATGAATGCATCTGTGGTGAGTAACTTAACATTCTCCACAGAACAGTTGTTTGTTTAACAGCTTTTTCAAGCTTATTTGACCTAAGCAAGGCAACCATTTGATTAAGTTCTCAGTCATTTTGCCAAACAATCTTGTTGGACTTGGCTGCAAAGCTTTGCAGAGCTTTAATTATTAACTGCCTTAGATCCTAAATCAATTGATCCTTCTTCTTTCAAGTAGATTTTTTTTAAGCAGAGCAATCTGTTAAAACAGTCACGTTGATCTCTGTTATCCCTTTTCTATCTATCGATCTGAAGTAGGCATGTTGGTCTATCTGATATGGGACATTGTAATTCCAACATGAATTGGCATAAATGATCTGAAGTTTGTAGCAATTACACTGTTCCAATTGCTATAGTGTGTTTAATTATATGCCCGTTTGGACACTTAGTTTGAATAATGGTCAACGTACCTAAATGAATATTTTTGTCTTTGTCTCTATTAGCTGTATAGTAATTTGTAAGGAAATTATTAGTGTTAAAAGTTAATGCATTTTTAATAAAGCGCTTATTCAGCATCCCACAGGTTTTTACACTGAACATATCATTTTGTATTTATATTTTAATGAATATGCTCTTCTCAGTAGAATTCAGCATGTTCAACAAGCAAGCATTTAAAAATAAAGCAGGATTTTGTGTTTTGCTGCTAACAAACATTTGCTATTGAAGTACAGACCCAGGAGACTCTGACCTACATAATCTGAACATCTGGATTGAAATTGCTGGATTAAAATGAGAATCTTGAGCCAATTGAATATTTGAAGGCACATGCCTTCCTAGATATACTTACTGTTGTGTGACACACTCAGGGATAAATTATTTTACACATAGGTGCTTACTCCAATGTTGTTAATAGATGTGTAGGCTTCCAGTTTGGATGTAGTGTTTAAATGGATCTTCTTTGTATTGTCAATTGTGATCTACTATGCTTGCTGCATCTCTAATATTTGGTATTCTAAATGTGACTCTGGAATAGTCTGAAAAGTCAAAGCAAAGAATGTTTAATTGCACATTCCTACCATATGTCTCTTTTGGTTTTTTGAAACGTGTATAATATTCAAACTATTGTTCTCTAAATATCGTGCTTTATCCACTGTGTGTAATTGTTAGCTGTAACTTCTGTTTAGAAGCAGCTGGTGGGTTTGGTATCAGGATTTCTGCTCATTATCTCTCTGTTCTGGACATTTATTATTAATACCCTTCAACTTTACTATTTGTGTCATTTCTCACGCCTGTTCTCTTTTTCCCTTTTCTCCCCTTCTTGTCCAATTCATTTTTTTGCTTCATTTTCTTCACTTTAAAGAAAGAAATGCTGTGATATTTCTTCTTCTTCCCAAACCTCCACTAGAAAACATTGGCCTCATCAAGGTAAAGGGCAAAGGCTTGAAACGGAAGGTCTTTCACGCTAGCTATGAATGGTATGCTGTGCAAAATTTAAAAAAAACCTCCTCCTGCCTGTCATTTCTAGTTCCTAAATATACTTGTAACTGTTTTTTTTTTATTTTACATGTTCTTTTAAAAGGGAACCAATCAATACATTTCTGTAGTTTTGAATAATTTCATTAAATTACATTTCCAGTCCAGATAATACTTTAATTTGGACTGCAGAGGATGTAATATATTCTCCTTGTTAATTTCAAATCAAAATTATATTTTGCTCATTTAAGTGAATGGGGATTTAATTGTATAACTGAGGTGTTCGCTTTTCATTTGAAATTTATCTCAGATACGTTCTGAGTCGTTCACTGAGATTTGCATAAACTAAATCGAACATGCCTCCAAGTAAAATCTAGTTTACAACAATAGTATTGTTATAATACATTTTCTGATTAATCCCATCAGTCCAAATTAATTTAACTTTACTAGCAGCAATTAAGCTTAATTAAACTAATGTCCTAGATTTAGTCAAGCTTCTATATCGCTTCAGATATGTTGTAATTTATGTAATAAGTGCACAGTTCAATGCCAATGTGCTAAACTGGTAGGTCTAGTTTACGAGTTTAGTTTATTTTTTACTTTTAAATTTATGTTAGGCTTTTTTGGAACGTTATTTTCTACATTGTTTTCTCTTATTGAATGTACTTCTATTTTTTATCTTCTATATTTCCATCTCCACTTCGAATGGAAAAAGTGTCTTTCTGGTTTAATCTCAATGATGTAGTGCCCAAAGCATTTCGTTTTTATTCATTAATGAATTCTGCTGATGTATGGAGCTCTGCAGAAGAAAGTCCATTTCTCCTTTTACGTTTTCACTAAACCAAGACTGGTTCACTTGACACTGTGTAGTCACTTTCTAACATGGAATTAATTTCTTGCTCTTGCACTTTTTCTGGGTGTTGGATGAGAGCTATTTGATTGCTCACATGCATAATGTGTGTTTACTACTCTTTTTTGAAGCATGCATGTCCTTGTTCCTTTCACAATGGAATTAAGTATGCGTGAGTTAAATAAATTCTCCAAACATACTTACGGCACTTCAAAAAGCATGTAAAATTCTGAAAATATTTAATATAAGCCTCAGGAAAGTTAAAAGTCCTTTATATCTCTTTACAAAGAGCAGTAGTTGACAGAAGAAATCCCAACAATAGCTTGTCGTATATAAATAATATTTTCTTCCTACTGTCTTGCAGGCTCATGCCCAGAGAGTCAGCAGGCCGAAAGTCCTGCAGCACAGGGGGCGGACGGGATCGACTTAGCCTCTCCAATGTCACCTCGTGCTAGCAAGAGTCGTATGTCTATGAAATTGCGGCGTTCATCTGGTTCAGCTAATAAATCTTAACAAACACATCATAACAAAAAGTTACACTCCTAATTCACTAGCCATGAATTAATGTCTTTTTTTTAACTTATTATTTTACTGCTTAAGCCAAATGTTTTGCCTCTTGCTAATTTAGTAACTGCGTGTTACCACTCCATGCAGTTTAAAACCTGTTCCTTGTAAACTACTTTTTATTAAGAACACTGGAGTTCTATTTTTAGCTTATCAAAATATATATTTTAGCAATCTACGCTTGGTTGTACAGTGCAACTACCCTGCACCTAATTGATTATGTATCTGTATATTTACTGCACTTCTAATCACACTTAGTGTTTTGAAAAACATTTTCTTCTTGAATTGCATTTGGCTAGTCAAGTTGAATGACCCATTTGTTATTGGGTACCATCACTAGGAATTTACAGCAGACTTGCTTGGCTGTATATTGTGTACTTTGTACAGTTTTGTTTTACAGTAGGAACATTTCGGATTACTTGTGCACAATTCAGGAATGTATAGTAAGTTTTCAGTTTTTATGTAGATGTAAAGTTGTTTCAAAATATATTCACCAAATCAATCTTATGGCACAAAACATGTACAGAATATTTTCATTTTAAATTATAAGTATGAATTTTCCAAGGAATGTAAATGGTCTCTTAGCATTTCAGCTATAAAACGTAGCCTGACAAAACAAAAATCAAGAGAAAATATATGGACTTGTTTTTATTTTAAACACTGACATATATATATTAAAAAAATATAATCTTTAAATGCTGAAAATGCTGCTGTGTTAAACTATTTACTTGTGCATGGCTTCCAACCAAGAAACTGTAGAAAAAACACTGTAGGTGAAATCTGGTAAGAGGCAAAGTTATTGCTGGAATGATGAAAATTCTGGATGTATTTAGATATGTTCTCTTACAGGGTTTGCACTCAAATATGTTTTCAATTTTCTGTGATATATTCATTAAGGAGAAAAGGGATCATTTAAGAGTGTCTGTATAACCAATTTAACTTGAATTGAGTCAAATTTAAATTGCTGAAGTGCAGCAGAATGCATATTCCAGCTGTATTTTCCTACAAGAAAACATTATTTTGTAGGTGACTTGCAATGTTACTACTAACAGTATGTAGCATGATGTCAGTACTAACTGCATGTGTAAATATCATATGATGAAATATTATATTATGTATTGTCATTCATGTAGTTGTCTATAAAAATTTGTAATGGCTGAAGATGCGCTGTTTAATATTGCAATAAAAATTATTCTTACCCTGTCTACTTGTGGAAATTTTTGTTAGCAAGTCTGAAATGGAGAATGCTATAATATGGTCTTGCAGATCTCTGAAATGTCTTATTGTATTGAGAAATGTCAAAGCACAAAGGGAAACCAATAAATATCTAACATACCATAATTCACTAATCAATTATTTGTTCCCTTCCATTTCATACATCTTGAGTATTATTGAAATATTCTTGTAAGTATCAAAGTATTGCTAATGCTTGGTTTGATGCATCTTTTTAGCATATTTTAAATGCAGCCATTCAGTATGTTTTATTCATATATACACACATTCATGACAAAGTATGAATATTGGCAAAGTTTAATATGCCTTCCCATTTTCCACTTTACCTTGTACATTCTTAAATTATTCTAGGCCAGATCATTTATTCTTAAATCTATGGAGATTATGTTTTTTGTCACCATATTGTGGGCAAATTTGCAAAGTGTCCACAATAGTCAATATTTTGCAATTTTATACTTCGGAAGAAATCTGTAAAAACAAAATGCATTTTATTTGTCCTCTGAAAATGATGTCTGTTTTCTGAAACCACTTTGTTCCTTTGCCCAGGAATTTGCTGAATTGGGTCTAAATGAATTACCAATGCACTTGTCCTGCATTCTTCAGAAGGATGATCTGGTCCTAAGCTATTAGTATTTCCAGAAACCATTGTATTCATAAATTGTTTTCACCAATTTCTGGAGGATTAAATCAATCTGTATACAATAAAGGTATGTGGGTTGTGTGTCAAGCACTCTCTGAGCCTGAGAATGCACTCACAAAGTGAAATGAAATAAAATTGATTTTCACGAGTTAATTTTGATCTTTTGATCATTAGTAGTCCTAATGCTTTTTGAGATCCACTGAAACCTCTGAAGGGTGTAAATCTATACAGAAATTCTCCTTTGGAGACATTACATTCAGTCAGCTTTTATACTACAAAACTCAACAAGTTTCACACAATCAGCAGCGTTTAACTTATAAGGGATTTCTGGGCAGTCTACCACACAAGAAAAGCTGTGGGCAGAAAATCAGTATTACCTGAAAAGTTAGTGTTATTTCTGCAGAAAATGTCAGCTCTGAACGTCCCAATAAAATCTACTATTAGGTTATAGTGCATTGATTGTGCCACCTTCACGAGCTCATAACCCCATAACTTGCCAATGTCAAACTCCATGCCCCCATTAAGACTTGAATTATTCTTGTCATCAAGATCACAAGGAGTTCAACAGTATTGCTGGTTGAATTTATATAAGAATCAATAAAATATTGGAATTAAGTTTAAAGTTTTAGAAACAAAAGAATGTGCAAGCATTTTTGTGAAGCCAATAATTTTGATCATTTGTTCAATCCTTTTGATGTATAAATATTTGCTTAAAGGAAACCTGACCCTATCTTAAAAACAAGAAGAAAATGTTTGAAATGCTCAGTAGGACTAGCAGCATGTGTGGAGAAAGAATCAAAGGACTAAGTTTTACTGCCCTCCTGGCGGGAATATTTTTGGCAGGAGGGCAAGTAAAACATCAGGTGCTCAGTCCACTATCTTTCTGCCTATCCAAAACTGTTTACCGTAATACAGAGTGGGGACTGAGTTAGCTGAACTGCCCGATTTAGTGGTAATTAAGGGAAGACTTCAATTCGCCTCCACTAAAATGATCCAGAGTACAAAGGCCATTTTTGAAACTGCTTCTTTGAAGTGGTGGGAAAGAAGGGAGTTGCTAATCAATCTTGGCACCCACTTGCCCAAGATATCACACCCGTTTGTTCCTCCCTACCTGCACTCCAAAAGCCAGTTTCTCCCCTTCCCCCACACCTACCACCACCTCCCCCACACACCCATCCCCTTCCCTTCCTTGGCTCTCCAATTACTCCCTTCCCTGAAAGCCAGGGACTTACCTGACTCAGGTTGACATGATTTTCTTCCCTGGGTTCCTTGTAGTCCCAGCAATGGCCACTGCTGCATTCTGACTGCTTCAGCTGCCAACCATCACAACTGAGCAAAGTTAGAGATAACACAGTGCGGAGTTGGAGGAACATAGCAGGCCAGGCAGCATCAGAGGAGCAGGAAAGCTGACGTTTCAGGTCAGGACCCTTCTTCAGAATTGGGTTTTGATCCTGTGAAAGGAGGATAGTGTGGAAGAACAAAAGACAAGGTCTATTATAGGATGGGAGGAAGATAAATTAAATGGTGCAAACTCAATTCAAAAGCAAGAGATTTGTAAAGCAACAAGTAAAGAAAAATGTTGAGAGAGGAGCTGTAAATGGCTGCTGTCTAATTACAAAGAAAATAAGAAAGGATTTACCAAAAAAAATGCACTAGCAAATAAAACAAAGTATAGGCAAAGCTTATGATCTGCAATTATTGAACTCTATGTTAAAATACAGAAGGCAGTAAAGTGCCCTTTGGAAAGATGAGGCCCTGTTCCTTGATCCTCTGTGAGCTTCACTGAAATAATGTAGCCTGAAAGGACAGATAAGTCCAAATGAGCTGGGAACAAGATGGAAAATTAAAATGGCAGGTAACTGAAAGGTGAATGTGACTCTTGTTCACTGCATTGAGGTATTGACCAAATGAGTCAACCAGTCAGCTTCTGGTTCTGAGGATGGGTGTCTGGATTCAAAACCTTATCTCTGTTTTCTCTCCACAGATGTTGCCAGCAATTGCTGCAGCAATTTATGTTTTTTGTTTGAGCAGACTAAATGCTGACTGAAACAATGTTGAGGAGACTACTTTATAGAATCATAGAATCCCTACATAGAAGCAGACCATTCAGCCCATCGAGTCCACACCAGCCCTCTGAACAGCATCCCACCCAGAACCACATCCCCTACCCTATCCATGTACCATTTTCCCATGGCTAACCCACCCAGCTGCACATCTCTGGACACTATGGGCAATTTAGCATTGCCAATTCATCTAACCTGCACATCTTTGGACTCTGGTAGGAAACCGGAGCACCCGAAGGAAACTCACTCAGACATGGGGAGAATGTATAAACTCCACACTGACAGTCACCTAAGGATGGAATTGTACCCAGGTGCCTGGTGCTGTGAGGCAGTAGTGCTAACCACTGAGCCTCCGTGCATCGTGAGTAGTGAGTTTAGTATACTAAATAGAAAGAAGTACAAGTAAGTCACTGTTTCAGTGGGAAGGAGTGTTTGGTACCTTGGACAATAAAAAGGGAAAAGGGCAGGTGTTGCATTTCCTGCACTCGGTTGGAAAGGTTGACAGAAAGGAAAGGAGGTGTCTTTCTATTTAGTATATCAAACTCACAACTCATGCTGTAGTATCCTCAATATTGTTTCAGTCAGCATTTATTCTGCTCAAACATCTGTGGAGAGAAAACAGATTATGTTTCGTGTCTAGTGACCTTTCTTAAGATCCAGAAATTGGTTGTGGGGTGTACCCTGCAGCTTTAAGCTGGATTTCACTAACTCAAATCCCCACATCGATGAAAGATTCAGTGATGTGTCAACAATAGGACAATCATCCCAACTTACAGAAGGTGAGCAGGTGTGGAAATCCGTAGCCTACCTGCCATTTTGAATTAATTAATTAACATGTTATTAAGCTCATTGCTGATCCAGTTGTCTACAATGTTCCAATACCTGTTGCATTTTCTGGGTTTTGTACATAAAAAAATTGGGAGTCTTTTACTCATGAAGTAGCCTGAGGATGACAGAAAAGTTTTGCTAACAAGACCATTGTTGAATGTACCACCACATTCTGCTGGGGAAAGTACTGGCTTTATTTACTTCAGTTAACATTTTTAAAAAAAAACCTTTTGTACCTTCAATGAATAATAAACACTGATTTGGAGAATAGGGTTCTGTACAACTGTAAGCCAGACCTTGGCATTACGTGTCTGCTGCAAGATGTCCCGTTTGCTGTGCCAATTCTTAGAACCCATAAGTTATGCATTCACATCAAGGTGAAGTTCATATTCCACTGGGAATGGAACTGCTAAAAATTCATACATTATTTGCAATAACTCAGACATGAGTTGAGTACATTTGGTATCTAAAGATAGGCATGAGGATGTGGCACTGATAATAAATGCAAGATTGAAAGGGAGCAAGGGGAAGGTTTAGTGTTCGGGAAGCTTCCTTCACTTCAAATATTGGCCTCCTTCCTGTTGGATAGCCACTAACTGGTCATCCAAAACTTGATTGAATGTGCAGAGACTGTCTGATGGTGTAAGCAGGCCTTTTAGTTTCTGTTCAGCTTCCCTCACTCTGAGAACCATACATCTTTATTACCCTCTATTTTTCTTCTCATGTTTGACCAGTTACCCACCAACATTTGCCTTCATAGCTGGATCCCTCTTAGTAACCGCCTTCGGTTTCCACTGAAATGCTATCCTTTTTGTTTTGAATCCACCACAATTATCAATCTCTCTTATACTTCCAATATTGCTCAAACATCGCATTCTGGAATCTTCACTCCATTCTATGCGTGCACCACTATCTTTATCTCTCTCAAGCAGCACCAACTCACTATCTCCAATCTGTCCTGGTCTGCAGTTTAATTTTCTCCTTTGCCTCAATCTGCATTTAAACAAAACAAAACTGCTTACCCTGCTTTTAGGGGGAAGGGTCACAAGCTTCAACAATGTGGATGCCAGTACCCTTCCAGATCATTCTGATGTGTCCCTCCCCAACAATTCCACTCTTTCTTTGAATCTTTAGCTTTGTTTTCACAATTCTCTCTGGTATTCTACTCACTGACCCTGAATAATTGTCCTTGGCAAGGCTTCAGATTCAACACCTTAGCCCCTAACTCAACAAATGTTCAGCTCAGGGTTGAAATTTTCTTCCATCACCTTTGCTTCCATGCCCTCTTCTTTAGACAGAAATCCTCTCCCCAACCAGTAACCTTTCCCCTTCACCCATTACTGGTATTCTTCTTTCACTTTTCTTTTTGTCCACTTACCCCCTTGAATTTTTCATTGTGAACTGCAAGCACGATATCAGCTGTCTCAATTTCTCTATTCCCCTCAACTGTGCAAACCCATTTGTCCCTGGCTTGCTGCATTCCGTTCTGGCAGGTTCATTGCTAACATTATCATCAAACCTTACAACAAGGGTGATGCTTCTATTATCTGGCAAATTACCTCCATCTAGCAAAAGACGATTGCCAATTCTCCGATGTCTCCTTAACTCTCTCTGCACCAAGAACAACACCAATCATCTAGCCATTGTTTCTAAGAATGTCCTAATCTCCTGTTGAGATCTTCCCTCCACATCCAGTCTGGGAAGAGTGTTTCTGTAGTCAGTTTCACTATGAAGCAGTCTGTGAAGTGTAATCCTGTAGTTAGCATCTCAGTAAAGCAGTCTGTGAAAAGAATTCCTATAGTCACCATCACAGTGAAGCAGTCTGGGAAGTGTGTTTCCGTTGTCACCATCACAGTGAAGCAGTCTGGGAAGTGTGTTTCTGTTGTCACCATCACAGTGAAGCAGTCTGGGAAGTGTGCTTCTATTGTCAACATCACAGTGAAGAAGTATGAGAAGACGGTTCTATAGTCAGCACCACATGGATGCAGTTGTTAAAGACCTTGCTGAGTTTTCATTATTTTTAGTTATCTCTCTTATCAATTTTGGTTTGGAGCTCTGAGCTGGGAATGTGAGCTAAAGATTACTTTTGGACAGTGGGTAACAGCTTGTGTTAAATGGAGAATGGACCAACCAAGCTTTTGTTTATTCATGAGGCCAGACTTGGAAGTTACAGACTTGGAAGTTATTTGCAGATTTGTTCCTGATCAAAGTTATGTAGATGCATTGTCATTGGGGAAGACAATTATGTCAAAGCAGACAGCAGAAGTTTAAACCCGGGAGGTGGGTGGGACTCTGAATAAGAGATGGGCCATCGAGAAGTCAGGGGAAAATATATTAGCCATCAAGAGCAAGTTTGCTATTTGGGATAGCCAGGGGCACAGTAAAGGGAGGGAAAAGACTTCTGGTTTAAAGTGCATTTATTTCAATGCACGAGGCCTGACTGGTAAGGCAGATGAGCTCAGAGCATGGATTGGATCTGGGGACTGGGATATTATAGCCATAACATATACATGGCTGAGAGAAGGGCAGATCTGACAGCTCAATGTTCCAGGATACAGAAGCTACAGGCGTGACAGAAGTACAAGTAAGCGAGGAGGGGAGTTGCCCTTTTGATAAGGGAGGAGAAAACAACAGAGCTTAGAGACGATATTCTGAAGGGGACATCATATGAGGCTGTATGGTTAGAACTTAGAAACAACAAGGGGATGGTCACTCTGTTGGGACTGTATTATAGCCCCCCAAATAGTCAGCAGTACTAGAGGAGCAGATGTGTAGAGAGATTGCAGATACCTGTAGGAATAATAGAGTAGTGTCGGTTGGAGATTTTAATTTCCCCTGTATTGACTGGGCCACCCGGAGTGTAAAAGGCCTGGATGGGGTGAAATTTGTCAAATGTATCCAAGAAAGTTTCCTAAATCAATATGTAGAAGGCCTACTCAGGAGGGTGCAACACTAGACCTCCTCTTAGGAAACAAGGTCAGGCAAGTGACTGAAGTGTCAGTCGGAGAACACTCTGGGTCCAGTTTTCACATAGTTGTTGAAAAAGATAGGACAGGTCCACAGGTTAAGGCGCTAAACTGGAGGAGGGCCAATTTTGGGCAGAGGTTGGTTGGGTGAGTCTGCTTGAAGGAAAAGGAACGACTGGCAAATGGGGGGCTTTTAAAAGTGTGATATCAAGAGTCCAGGGACTGTACGTCCCGTTAAGGTGAAGGGAAAATCTGGCAGGTTTAGGGATCCTTGGCTGACGAGGGATATTGAGGTTCTGGTCAGGACAAAGAATAAGATTTGAGCTGTCATGCTCAAGTGAATCCCTAGATGCATATAAAAAGTGTAGGAGCACACTCGAGGGAAATCAGAAGAGCAAAAGGAGGGTATGAGATGGATCTGACAGATAAGGTTAAAGATAATCCCAAGAGGTTCTATAGCTATATTAAGAGTAAAAGGGTGGCTAGGGAGAGAATAGGTCCCCTTAAAGATCAGCATGGCAATCTATGTGTGGAGCCACAGAAGATGGGGGAGATTTTCAATCAATATTTCTCCTCACTGTTTACTGAGGAGAGAACCATGGATGCTAAGGAAACAAGTGGGGATGTTTTGGATCATACGCATACTACCAGAGAGGAGGTGTTTGCAGCCTTAAAGCACACTGAGGTGGATAAATCCCCTGGGCCTGATCAAGTCCATCCTCAGATGTTGTGGGAGGCTAGGGAAGAAATCGCAGAGGCTACAGAGATTTTTGCTTCATCTTTCGCCACTGGTGAAGTTCCAGAAGACTGGAAGGTGGCTAATGTTGTTCCATTGTTTAATAACAGTAGCAAAGACAAGCCAGGGAACTACAGGCCAGTGAGCCTGATATCAATAGTAGGTAAGTTATTGGTAAGGATACTGAGGGACAGGATCAATCAACATTTGGATGGTCAAGGTCTGATTAGGGATAGTCAGCATGGATTTGTGCACAGGACAAATCTTTTAGAGTTTTTCGAAGAAGTAACCAAGCAAATGGATGAGGGTAGGGCAGTGAATGTTGTCTATATGAACTTTAGTAAGGCCTTTGACAAGGTGCCACATGACAGGCTAGTCATGAAAGTTAGGTTGCATTGGATCCAGGGAGAGCTAGCAAATCGGATTCAAAATTGGCTCGATGGTAGGAAGCAGAGGGTGATGGTTGAAGGTTGTTTCTCAGGCTGCAGGCCTGTAACTAGTGGTGTGCCACAGGGATCAGTCCTGGGACCTTTGTTATCTGTTATTTACATAAATGATCTAGATGTGAATATACAAGGCATGATTAGTAAGTTTGCAGATGATATAAAATTAGGAGGTATCATTGATAATGAGGAATGTTATCAAAAATTACAGAGGGATCTTGATCAGATGGGGAAGTGGGCTGAGGATTTGCAAATGCAATTCAAAACAGATAAGTGTGAGGTATTGCACTTTGGAAAGTCAAACAACAGTAGGACTTATACAGGAAATGGTAAGGTCCTGAGTACTGTGGAACAGAGGGACCTACGAGTTCAAGTACGTAGTTTGTTGAAAGTGGTGTCACAGATGGACAGGGTGGTGAAGAAAGCATTTAGCATACTGGCCTTCATCAGTTGAGGCATTGAGTATAGGAGTTGGAACATTATGTTACAGTTGTATAAATCATTGGTGAGGGCACAATTGGAGTATTGTGTACCATTTTGGTCACACTGTTACAGGAAAGCCATAGTTAAACTGGACAGTGTGCAAAGAAGATTTACGAGGATGTTGCGAGTAGTAGTATGGCTGAGGCATAGGGACAGGTTGGCCAGGATAGGATTTTATTCCTTGAAACATAGGAGAGTGAGGGGTGACCTTATTGAGGTGTATAAAATCATAAGAAGCACAGATAGGATGAATGTATATAGTCATTTTCCCAGGGATGGGGAATGGAAAATTAGAGGGCATATGTTTAAGGTGAGAGGGAATAGATTTACGAAGGACCTGAGGCACAACTTCTTCACGCAGAGAGTGGTATGTATATGGAATGAGCTGCTGCAGAAAGTGGTTGAGGCAGGTACAATAGCAACATTTAAAATAAATATTGGATAGGTACACGGATGGGAAGGGTTTAGAGGGATATGGACCAAATGTGGGCAATTGGTACTCGCTGAGTGGGCACCATGGTCAGCATGGACCAGTTTGGGCCGAAATGTCTATATACTCTATGGCTCTATGATTTTAAATTGATTATTAACAAGGCCAGTGCCTGGGAATTAGTTCCAGCAAGTTTTGGAAAAGACCTTTTGCTCAAACAAATGGCAGATGTTGGATGGTAACAGGATGTTGTGGAAGACATGATCAGTCTGTCGCAGACTAGGTCAGCATTTGAGTTGGATTTTGGACTGTACATTCCCTGCCTAACCTCCCATAAGCAGTTCTTGGATGTTCAGAGAATAGAAAACTAAGTTATCAGCATTGCCATTTTATCTGAGTGTACTGTAAAGATGAAGGTGATTGACATCTTCAAAGAAATCAACCAAGAAACCATAATCTATGCCTGCAGAGCAGTGCATCATGAAAACCAGTTAAATAATCTGGTCAGTTTTGTTATTTTCCTTTAACCCTTTACTGAGTTTGTTTGTCTGGCTGTCTTTTATGTGAAAAGAACTGAAAGCAAAGATTTGTGTCTAAAGCATAGACATTATCTAGATTGATTTTACGCTGCTAAAAGTACTAGAGTGTTAATAAATTGTTAAGTCATTTGTTTAAGATACAAACTGGTGCTTGTAATTGATTATTCACAGAGTCTGGGACTGGTTATTCAAAAAGTCTAGTTAGGAACCATTGGGATCAATTTTGAGATTCTTTGAAGGTTTTAATTTTGCTGTGTTGCAAATACAGTGGTAGAAAGGCTAATGTGGATCAGCTGTCTGTCTTCCTGTCATAACATAATGGGGGCTCGAGTCCTGGATCTTGAAACACAGACAATGAAGATGTGGAATTGGATTTTGGTGCTTAGAGTGGGTGATCAAATACCAGGTTTGTACTCTGACTTAAGAAGACATTGGTAACTGTTCAGGCATTTTTGAAAATGTCAGAAGTTTTCCTGGTATGGCTATACAGTATAATTAAAGCAAAACTAGGAGAGTTAGCCAGTAGGCTAGAAATAAAATTAACAGAACATACTAAAAGGGCAGCCATTATAGAATTAATAATAGAACAGTTAGGTTTAGTGGAAATGGAGAGACCAAATCAAACAGGCAGTATATTGGATGCACCAATGAACCTTGAGTTGCAGTTCAGGCAAATGGAAATGAGAAAGATGAGATGGAATTCCAAAGAGAGTTAGAACTTAAAAGTTGTAATTCCAAAGGACAGAAAAAGAGAAATGGAGAAAAAAGAGAAAGGAAGGGCAGAAAGAAGGGAGGAAAAAGAGAAAAAGTGGCAATTTAACTTAAAAATGATACAGTTTATGTAAGCTAAACCAGACAATTGGGAAGACTTGGAGGAGGAAATTTCTAGTCTTAATCCATGGTTCAGTCAGGAGATATTTAAGGTAGTGCAGGCTTTGCCAAAATTTGAAGAAATGTATGTGGAATCATTTTTCATGTTGTTTGAGAAGATAGCAACACAAATGCAATGGCTGAAACCTTGCCCATGTAAAGAAAATTAACTGGAAAGCACAAGCGACTTATGCATCCCTGTTCCAGGAACATTCTAAAGCTTGTGATGAGGTGAAAAGAGCTATTCTAAGCACAAGTGAGTTAGTCCTGGAAGCATACAGATGGGTAGAGGTTTCAGAACTTACAGAAACAGCCTGGACAAACTTGTTCTGAATTTGAAATAGTAAAACAAAATAATTTTGTTTGGTGGATAAGAGGTTAAAGGTAGAGAATACTTTCTATGCTGTCAGCGAAATTATTATTTTAGAAGACTTTAAAGGTCCATTACGTTTTGTAATCAGAACTCATGTAGAAGACCAATGGGTAGCAACAGCAATAAAAGCAGCTATAATGGCTGCTGATTATGAAGTGTTCCATAAATCTTTTTTCTAACCCCCAAGAAGTTTGAGAAGAATAGAATTGAGAGTGTGAAGGGAAGGTAGGTAGCCAGGGTAGAGGTTAGACAGTAAGGAATGCCCCTGGAATTCCTCCTCCTCCAATTAAGACAGAAATTGCTGAGGCTGTAGGTGAAGTTCAGATAATGAAATGTTTCTATTGTAATAAGTTGGGACATGTGCATGCTGAATGTTGAAAGTTGCAAGGTAGGCTCGTAGGACTTACAGGAGTTAGTAAAAATGAGTTAGAGAAAGGAACACTAAAAGATAAAATCTGAGTGAAACCATTTCAGATCCAGTGTCCTGAAGAAGGATCACTGGACCCGAAATTTTAATTCTGATTTCTCTCCACAGATGCTGCCAGATCTGCTGAGCTTTTCCAGCAATTTCTATTTTTGTTTCTGAACAGTAAAAAATAGTTCCTTGGACCAGATTGTAGCTCTAATGATAACAAAAAGGTCAAAGGTGAATTCTGTCATTAGTGATGAAAGGTATGAAACTATACTAAGAGATATAGTGGCAACGCAATCATTTTTACTGGAGAAAGTCATGATTTTCCTTCTAGACAGTTTGGTGGGAGCTAAGGTACTTATAAATGGGATTGAGAGAGAATATGTTCCATTTCCATTATATAAAGTACACTGAAATGTGATTTGTTATCAGGAGAAGTCATTTTTTGTGTAGTAAAGACATTACCAATTGAGAGAGGAGACCTCTGGGTGATGATTTGCCAGGACTAAAGGTATCAGATTCACCCATAATTACAGAATGCACAAAGAAAGTACAAGAATCAGAACAATTACAGAAGCAGGTTACCACCAATGGAAATACCGTCTGACCATGGATCAAACTTTATGTCAAAACATTTTCAAAATATCATGAGTATTTTGGGTATTAAACAAGTAAAATCGACTGTGTACCATTCACAGACCCAAAGTGCTTTAAGAGGTATCAAAACTCTCAAACTGTGATCAAAGCTGATTTTTGTGAGTGTCCAAAGGATTGAGACAGAGGTTTAGGTTTTCTCTTACTTGCAACCAGACATTCTCCAAATAAACCCATTGGCTCCAGTCCTTTCAAATTAGTTTATGGCCATGAAATAAGAAGACTAATAAAACTAGTTAGGGTAAATGATTAAGTCAGAAAAATGAATCGTTAATATTTGAGTATGTGTTCATATCTCTCAATAAGTTAACAGGTACATGTAGAGTTGCACCGGGACATTAACTCATCCCAAAACACAATTAAAGAGTGGAAAGATAAACATACAACAACCAGAACCTTTAAAGTGGGAAATGAAGTTTTGGTACTGCTGTTTTTACAAGGTAAGCCAGTAAAAGCAAAATTCAGCGGTCCCTATAAAGTAATTAGAAGGGTTGTTCAGGTACCATTTAATTGATACTCCTAACCATAGGAAAAAAATTCAATCATGTCATGTGAACATATTAAACAGTATTATCACAGGGAACACAATGAGAAAGTACAGGTGTGTCAAGTAGTGAGTAATAGAGGAGAATATAAGAAAGAAGGATGATAGCAAGGAGTAAAAGATAATTTACAAAGTGAGCTTCCTACCAGTAGATTAAACAATTCACAAATATTTGAGAATTCTGACACTGTATTTTGAATCTGGAGAAAGATCAAAAGAATAATATAGTATGATCGCTCAGTGGCTCAGTGGTTAGCACTGCTGCCTCACAGCACCAGGGACCCGGGTTTGATCCCACCCTCAGGCGACTGTCATGTGGAGTTTGCACGTTCTCCCCGTGTCTGCGTGGGTTTCCTCCGGGTGCTCCGGTTTCCTCCCACAGTCCAAAGATGTGCAGGCTAGGTGGATTGGCCATGCTAAATTGCCCGTAGTGTTTAGGGATGTGTAGCTTAGGTGAATTATAGAGGGATGGTCTGGGTGGGGTGCTCCAAGGGTTGGTGTGGACTTGTTGGGCCGAAGGGCCTGTTTCCACACTGTAGGGATTCTATGATTAAAATACAATGAAATTTGCAAAGATACAATTGGATGTGCCATTTAACCAAACATGACTTAAATATGAGTAGTTTGGACCTGTTAAAACAAAACTCATACTGATTGCATGTTAGGCATGACCACCCTCTGACAACACTGCGCTGACTATCCCTGATCAAACCTATTTCTCCAGGTACAGATTGATTCTGTCTTCATAATTTTCTCCAATTTTTTTTTCCCACTAATGTGAGTTTCACTTATCTATAATTCCTTAGTTCATCCCTACCACCCATTTTAAAAAGTAGAACCACAGTAGCTATCCTCCAGTCTTCTGACACCTCCCTGTGGCCAGAGAAGAATTAGAATTAGGTTCAGAATCTCTGTAATTTCCTCCCTCATCTCCCACAGTAGTCTGGAATATATCTTATCCAGACCAGGGGATTTGCCCATTTTTAAGCCTGCCAAAACCTAAAATACCTCCTCAATCTGCTATGTCAATCTGCTCAAGAATCTCACAGTCTCTCTCTCCAAATTCTGTACCTAAATACTGCTCCTCCTGAGTGCGCTACCAATGGCCTCCAGCTCCACACACAGATAACCCCTGAGGCAGTCAGAAGAAGGGTTGTAGGCAGATAGTCAGGAAAGCCCCAGAGTGCATTTCACTTAAGAAAAGATTTTGTGAGTTGGAAAATGATGAGAGTGTCCATTTCTCTAGGGTGTGCAGTCAGACCCCAGCTACACAAGTGGGGAAATGAAAAAGAGGGAGGACAATACTGTTTGGAGATTCAATAGCATGGGATGCAGACGCAGGTTTCTGGGGCCAGAGTCAAGGAAATCATTGAACAGCTGCTGAAGGGGGAGAATGAACAGTCGGGGGAGAATGAATGGTCAGAGATCATGGTACATATTGGTACCAGAGACTTATGTAGAAAGCGAGATGAGGTCTTGCAACAAGAATTTAGGGTACAGGCTAGCAGATTAAATAGCAGGGCCTCAAAGGTCGCAATCTCTGGATTACTCCCAGTGACACATGCAAGTGATTGTAGAAATAGGCAGAAAGAAGAGTTGAATATGTGGCAGAAGAGCTGGAGAAGGAGGTCCTCAGATTCCTAGATTACTGAGCTTGTTTTGAGGGAAGGTGGGACCTATGCAAATCTGACAGTTTACAAATGGGATCATCACTGTGCAGAGGTTTGCTAGTGCGGTTGGTGGGAGTTTAAACATTTTGTTAGCAGGGTGGGATGCAATGTGGAGATACAGAAAGGGATGATGCACAGACAAGTATGGAAGGACCAAGTCAATCTAGTCAAGCATATAGTCAAGGAGGGAGAGATATGAGAGAGGAAGCGGTGCTGCGATATCCATCAAGAAGTCAATTACTGCAGTAAGGAAGGATGTTATCTTCGAACATCCCACAGGGTTTGGTGCTGGGTCCTTTGCTATTTGTTGTGTACTTTAATGATCTAGACAGGAAACTACACAGTATGATCAGTAACCTCACAACTGTCATGAAAATCAATGGTGTGGTAAATAGCAATGAGGAAAGCTTTAGATGGGGTAATATAGATGGGCTGAGAAGTGGCAAATGAAATTTAATCCAGAAAATTGTGAGGTGATGCATTGTGGAAGCATTTTGGAGGTTCAAATAAGGCAAGGGAGTTCATGTGAAATGATAGGACCCTGGGAAGTACAGAGAATCAGGGATTCTTTGGTGTGCACATCCATAGGTCCTTGCCAGCAGTGCAGAGAGTTAAGTTGGTTAAGAAGGCATATGAGATACTTACCATTATTAGTCAAGGCAATGAATACAGGAGCACAGGGGTTATATTGGAGCTATATATAATGTTAGCTAGGCCACAGCTTGAGTACTGTGTGTCATTCTGGTTGCCATATTGTAGGAATGATGTAGTTGCACAAGAGAAAGTGTAGAAGAGACTCACTAGGATGTTGCCATGGTTGGAGCAAATCAGCTATGAAGAGACTGGGGTTGTTTCCTTAGAACAGAGAGGGCACAGGGGACATCTGATTGAGGTGTACAAAGTTCTGAGAGGTATAAACAGGATAGATAGGGAGATTCTTTTCCATTTTGTGGTGGGGTCAATAAGCAGGAGCCATAGTTTTAAGGTAAGAAGCAAGTGGGTTAGAGGAGATTTGAGAATAGTCTTTATCACAAGAGGGCTGTGGGTATCTGGGCTCACTGCCTGAAAGGGTGCTAGAGGCAGGAACCCTCAAGACAATAAAAGAAATTATTTAGATGAGCACTTGAAATGCAATAGTATACAAGGCTATAGGCCAAGTGCTAGAAAATGGGATTAAAATAGATGGATGTTTAATGGCTGATGTAAATGTGATGGGCTGAAGGGCCTCTTTCATGCTGTAAAAACACTAGGACTGTGGCTTTCAATCTCAGCTCCAGTCTCAAGCAACCCACTTGAATTTTCTACCCAAGATCCAAAAACAGTACCTCCCTGGTAGGCCTATCATTTCAAAAACTCATGCCCCTCTAAACTGATTTGGTCCTACCTCAGGTATTCTTTACTTGCATTGTCCAGTCTCTTCCCACCTGCAGCCATGATTCTTCAGGTGACTTCAATCACTTGAGCAGTTTCTGTCCCCTGTTTAGTATGAACATTGAATGCTTCTGACCGCCACCAGGATTGTCTGTGGTCTCTCTCCTTCTTCCTTGAATGGAGGCCCAAACAGACCCCATCCAATACCTTCCTCTGCCTGACTGATCTTCTTCACACATGGAACTTCTCCTTTAAATCCACTCACATCCTTTAAAATAAAAGGTGTTATTATAGGGCCTGCAGAACCTCTCTTTTTTTCATGAGAAATGTGACGTATTTGTTATTTCAGTCTCACTCTGGCCCCCTTCTTTATCTCTCATGAATAACTATGTTGCATTATTTCCTGCTTCTGCTTGAACTGTAACATTTCGTCAACTTTACTTCTAATGCGCAGTCTTCTCACTCCCACAAGGCCCATCCCTGACTCCTCCCTTCTCTTAATGGACTTCTCTCTCTTCATTTCTAGGCAGAAGCTATCAACTAATAACCTCTATAAACGTAATGGCTCCCACAGATGCCTTGACTACAATTCCCACATTTTATAAGGGATTGTCCCAGTTTGGACAATAAAAACTTCCATTCCATCACTTCTGATATGTTTTCATTTCCCCTCAACTAAGGACTCTCCTCAGATACCAACAGTGGTTGACAGGTAACTCAACAATTTCGTTCTAATTCATGCACTTCTTTTCTCCTGCCCCAGCCCTTCCCTCCCTGCCAGAATATTGATTAGGGTTTCCTTTGTCCGCCTCTTTCACATCACCATGCTCTTTCACATCACATCATCCTCTGCTATTACCTTGTGTGCTCCCACACCAGACCTTCTTTTCTCTCTCCTTAGCATTTTGAAGTGACCTTTCCTTCCACTTCCATGACATCCTGGTGTACTCCTCTGTCACCTCCAATAACACTGTCTTTCCTATGGCACCTTTGTAAGCACAGGAAATGTAAGACTGGCCTCTTACCTCCTATTATCTAAGACCCCAGAAACTTCTCCAGTGATTTACGTGTACATTTTTCAATTTAGTATATTGTATTCACTGCTCACAATGTTGTCTCCTCTACATTGGAGTATCAAATGTAGACAGGGTGACAGCTTTGTGGAACACTTCCCTTTAATCTCTGAACACGATCCTGAGCTTCCAGTCAACTGCCATTTTAATTCTCAAGCCTGTCCTTTCTCTCTCTGTGGCCTGCTACAATGTCCAGTGAAGCTTACCACAGATTTGTGGAAACTTATCTTTCAACTGGGCACTTTACATCCTTCTGGATTGAATATTGTATTTTAGATTTTAGAATTTTAGATCATATTTTCTGTCCATTTTTGTTTCTTTTCATGTTAGTTTGTTTTGATCTCTAGTTTCTCTTTCATCTCCTTTATTTCTGTTTAGGTAGCAATTATTCTTCAATTCACAGCTCCTCTAATTCCAACTTATGTTTCTCTACTTGCCCTCACTTGGCCTTACACCACGAAAACTTCTGACATTCAATCTCTCTTTCCTTCAATTCCTATCACAGATCTTTCTTTCATGCTTCTTCAGGCTCTCAACCCCCTTCATTTGCTCAAGACTTATTACATTTCTAACCTTTTCCTTATCAATATGTAAATATTCTTACTAGAGAAGGAGAAAAACTTGACCTTCTGTTGGGAAGTAAGGCAGGGCAAGTAACTGAAGTGTTAGTAGGGTAACACTTTGGGACTAGTGATCATAATACTATTAGTTTTAAAATATTTTTGGAAAGGACTAAGCCTTCCTTAAAAATTAAAGTCCTTAATTGGAGTAAGACAAATATTACAGTTATGGAACAAAAAATTTCAAAAGTTGTTTGGAGAAGACTATCCGTAGGTAAAGGGACAACTGACAAGTGAGCGGCCATCAAAAGTGTGTTAATGAGACTTCAGAGGCATTATGTTCCTGTTAGAGTGAGAGGTAAGGCTGGTAAGACTAGAGAACAATGGATAAATGAAGATATCACGGTTCCAGTCAAGAATGAAAAAGAATCATATTTTTGATACAGACAACTAGGAACATTAAACCTCTTGAAGAGCGTAAAGAGTGCAGGGGCATTCTTAAGAAGGAAATAAGGAAAGCAAAATGAGGACATGAAATAGCCTTGGCAGATAAGGTTAAAGTTAATCCAAAAAAAATTCTACAAATACATTAAGAGCAAGAGAGCAACTAGAGAAAGAGAAGGGCCTTTTAAAGATTAACAAGGTCGTCTTTGTGTTGAACCTCAGGAGATGGGAGAGATATTAAATGAATATTTCATGTCAGTTTTTACTGTTGAGAAAGAAATGAAGGCTAGAGAACTCAGGTAAATAAATATTGATGTTTTGAAAACAGTTCACATTATAGAAAAGAAAGTGACTGAGGCCTTAGAAAATATAAATCTCTAGGACCGGATCAAGTGTATCCTAGGATGTTGTACAAAGTTAGGGAAGAAATTGCAGGGCACCTAGCAGAAATAATTGTATCATCTATAACCGCAGGTGAGGTGCTGAAGGACTGGAGGGTGCCATTGTTCAAGAAAGACTGTCAGGAGAAGCCTGGGAACTACAGACCTATGACCCTGACATCAGTGGTGAGTAAGTTTTGGAAATGATTCTAAAAGATAAGATTTACATGAATTTGCAGAGGCAAGGATTGATTAAGAATAGTCAGCATGGTTGTGTACGAGGGAAATCATGTCTCACAAACTTGATTAAGTTTTTTAATAAGCAGCCAAAAATATTGATGATTTATTTATTTGGACTTTAGTAAAAGCCTTTGACAAGGTTCCACATGGTAGACTAATTAGTAAAGTTAGGTTACATGGGATTCAGGGAAAGCGGGCCAATTGGATATAAAATTGTCTTGACAGTAGGAGACAGAGGGTGGTGGCAAAGGTTTGTTTTTTTGGAAACCTGTGACCAGCGGTGTTCCACAGGGATCGGTACTGGGTCCACTTGTTTTTGTCATTTATGTAAATGTTTCAGTTGAGAATATAGGAGGCATGGTTAGTAAGTGTGCAGATGACAGCAAAATTGGTGGTATAGCGGACAGTGTAGAAGGTTATATAAGATTACAAAGGGATCTTGATAAATTGGGTTAATAGGCTGAGGAGTCCAGATGGAGTTTAATTTGGATTAATGTGAGTTATTGCATCTTGGTAATATAAACGAGGACAAGACTTATACAATTAATGGTAGGGCCCTGGGTAGTGTTGTAGAACACAGACACCATACTTTTTTTGAAATTTGCAACAAAATTAGATATGGTGGTTAAGAAGGTATTTAGCACCTTGTCTTCATTGCTCACACCTTTGAGTATAGCAGTTGGGACACCATGTTGATGTTGTACAGAATGTCGGTAAGGCCTCTTCTGGAGTACTGGGCCATGTTCTGCTTGTCCTGTTATAGGAAGGATAGTAGCAAATTGGAGAAAGTTCAGAATAGATTTACCAGGATGTTTCTGGGAATGGAGGGTTTGACATATATAAATAGATTGAAAAGGCTGGGACTTTTTTCATTGGAGGGTAGGAGATTGAGAGGTGGCCTGATTAAGGTTTATAAAATCATGAGCGGAATAGATAAGGTGAATGACAAGGGTCTTTTCCCTAGGGTAGGTGAGTTCAAAACCAGGGGACATATTTTTAAGGTGAGAGGAGAAAGATTTAAGAAAGACATGAGGGGCAACATTTTTGCACAGAGTGGTTCATGTGTGGAATGAAATGCCAGAGAAAGTGTTGGATGTATGTACAGTTATAATGTTTAAAAGACATTTGGATAAGTTCATGAATAGGAAGGGTTTGGGCCAAGCGCTGGCAGGTGGGACTAGTTTAGTTTGGTATGTGGTCGGTTGGACTGAAGGGTCTGTTCCAATGCTGTATGACTCTATGACACTATAACTGTGTTATTTGAATAGAGGGTTTTGATTAAAGCCTAATGGTGGACTAATCAAATCATATCTGGAACATAGCGGTTTATACTTGCCTTTAAAAAATATATACATTTAAGGACTAGGCTTTCTCCATAATATACTTTGTGGCGGGGGGTGAGGTGGGTGTCTGGTCTGGTACATAACATTCTGTCAAAAGATGCTGCCAGGCTCTGTTGAGAAATACCAGCACTTTTTGTTCTAATTTCTAACTTTCAACATCCATCATAATTTTGCTTTTTTTCTGATTCTACTCTCAATCAATTAGGTGCCATGAGAAAATTTCTGGTTGCATAGAAAAACTTGGTTTTCTATTTTGTTCCTTTTTAGTATTTTACTTAAAGTAGATCTAACCAAATGAATTAAGTTTATAAGATACTGTCATCTCATATTTTTCTTTCTAGAGAAGCTAGCCTGCTTTCATGTTAGCTGCAGGTAAAATGTGATAGTAAACTATAAGATAATTTACAAAGAACCTAAAGTTAAATTATACTGACTGCTCATCACTCTGAGAATCACTAATTCACACAGATATTTCAAGTAATTTAGTTTATTAAAGTGTATGAAAATAGCTCAAAAATGACATAAGCAGGTAAGAAAATACAGAGTAGGAATTATTTTTGCATATGAACTACCTAGCGCACATTAAATAGCTACTGGTGTAGAAATATTACTTGCACAAAAAGCTATTCTGATAATTTATTACCACATTGGCCACAAAAAATAAACAAAATTGCAATTATTTACATAATGTAGTACAAAACATACAAGGCAAATAATACAAAGATGCATAAACATTATTATATAGAGTTTTAAAATAGATGCTTTAAGGCTTCCTCTTACAAAATGTCATGTTTTATAATGTCCTTTGACAAAAACAATGGTGTAGAATCCAATTGCAGTGTGCATGTTGAGCAAAACCTTTACAAGCATTCTTCGAAAGGAAAAATGTATTTACGTATATTCTACAAAAGTATTTGTATATAGGGAGTGTCTTGCTCATTTAGAACTTCTGCTAGTCAGAAAATTCAATTTTATCTCTAAATCTTCGTGTATTTTCTATGTTTTCTATAATATCTTCTCCTCATTACAAGGGGCCAATTAGGAGACCGTGTTCTAGAGCTCTGACTAGTTATTCAGAACATCAAAAAGAACTAGCCTAAATTGTGTAGGCTCCGGATTATCAGAGAATGGATATGCAACAAAAGATACATGTCAGGACTCCACAGAAGTTCTGATACACAAACTCATGTAGGAATTTTTTAAACTTGCAATAAATAATTCCTTGCTGTCCAGATCCCTGTGCAAATATGTTCGACTCTGAAGTCAAGTGAATGACTTAGGACAATCATATTCCGCCATTCTCTGTGAGGGACCATTACCATTTCTCACTGTCACAGAGAGCATCTGTGTTTATATAGCTTGACAGGCATCACTGCACATCATGCATAAGACAATGCAAAGAGGCGGGTCTCCATGAACTAACAGAGCCAGTATCGGGGTAGAAAATGTGCCATTGTCATTGTTTTGTAGTCACATTGCTCTCTAGCCTGCTGAGGTAACTAACCCACCACTGAACAGTGAACACACTTTACAAGTAGTCTATGTCCAGCACAGTTGCTAAATAAATCAGTCATTTGCATGCTCAGAATAAATAGTTTGGCAGCTGTCAGTGCAAGTTCTTGCTTAAGATCATAATTTCTTTAGTGAGCATGAAATGATCTTGAGTCTTTTGCGGGTTTTTTTTTGGAAAGAATGAAATAATTACATAGAACGCACTACATAGAAGTAGGGCCATTCAACTCAAGTAGTCCAAATAGTCTGTTTGTTTAATTCACCTTTCCTCACCTAACTTTATGAACCTAACCCTTTCGTCCCTTCTTAAGCATGTCTGTACTACTGGCCTCAGCCACTCCCTATGATACACGCCGTCGCTGTTGTCTGTGTAAAGACATTTCTCCTGAATTCTGAGGTCTTAGTGGCTGGAGGCCATTAGCAGCCTGGCCTAGTGGCTAGCTGCAGGAGGAAGTGCTGCCGGTTCTCTGACGGGTGGGACTTGTTGATGTGCCTGCTCAAGCCCGCCGAGCTCAGGAAGCTCGAAGGGCAGTGTTTGCAGGTGAAAAGCTGCCCTCCCAGGCCGTCGGCAGGCTCCTGCTGTTCGGCTGTGGGGCTGAGCAGGGCTGGTTCCCCACAGGTCACCGCATGCCACAGCAGATGCTTGTTGCGGATGTCGGCGGACGGCAGGTTCACATTGCACAGGGGGCAAGGGAAGCTGAGGCGGCTCCACTGCAGGCGCCTGTAGCCCGCGGAGCTGGCGGCCTGGTGGCCAGACAGGTGCTTCTCCAGGGAAGCCTGGCGCCGGAATCTCTTGCTGCACAACAGGCACTCGAAGCGTTCGGGGCGGCCCGGAGTCCCTGGGGAGCCGCCCTCGCTAAGCTCGGTGCTCACCTTGGAGCTGTCCATGGTCTGAAATCCGCGGCGCTCCCCGGCGCTCAGGCCCTTGGAGTTCTCTTTGCTCTCCGGGTCTATACGCTGCCGGGGTCCGGGCCAGTTGTGCCTCTCCTTGCCAGGCTCTGCAGCATCGCTGTTGGCCCCGGAGCGAGGTTTGTGCCACCTGCGATGGGATGCCAGGTTAGCCGGGCAGCTGAAGACTTTCTGGCACTCGGGGCAGCGGTATTCGACCCGGACTATCCTGGAGCATCTGTGCTGGGCCAGCGAGAAGGGATCCGAATAGGTTTCTCTACACAGCTGGCAGATATACCCGGCCAGGAGCTGGGGCTTTGCTGATGCTGGCGCCGCCTGGCAGTCCTTGGCGTCCACTTTAATCCTCAGGCCGAGCACAGGGGAAGTGCTCACCTCGTCTTGGAGACGGAGTTTTCTGCTCATTTTGGGCTTCTTCGGGCGGGACTTGTACTTGCGGTGCCAGGGGTCTGGGCCAGTTCGCTTGGTGCCCGGTAAAGTTGGGGTTTGTGGGTGACTGCTGCCAGGCCGGGTACCCTCTGTCGGCGCCCCCAGAGACCTCTCTCCCGGCCTGATGGCTTCAGCCGCAGCTGAGGGCTCAGCACCAGTAGAGGAGGTGAAGCAGCTCCTATCCAAGGCAGAGGGTTCCAGTCTGTGGCCGGTGGGCACGGCGGGGCTGCAGGAGGCAGCAGACCAGTCAGTGAGGCCAGATTTTGTACAGCCTCTGCTGGTGTAGCCTGTGGCAGGCTCAGTCTCCTCTGTCTGTCCCTGGGCTGGCTCCAAGCCTTGATCCTCTGTCACTCGGCAGTAAAGTCCCTCCGCGCCGCCGCGCTGGGAACCTGACTGTGCAATAAGACTGTCCGGGCACACCGCCGGCCCCACAGCCACTCTCAGAGGGTCGCTTTGAAGTGGCTGCTCGTCTTCAGTCCGAATCCTGTACGATAGCGGTGACCATTTGCTGTTCCTTTTCACTAAGAATCCTCTGGGCATCTTTGAGCTGGCGTTCGACAGTTTTGCCGAAGATGACCCGCGAGGACTTGCGCAGAGCTTTCAGGAACCGAGTCCAGGTCTATTTCTACTTACCCCCTTCCCCCCAACACACACCATCCCCCCACCCCCCTCCCCTAGGTGTGAGCATCAGGAGACGGTGGCACTAACTCTGCACATGCCCTGTCTCGCTTTTATTGCCGAAGGAGCTGTTTATGGAGGGGACTCTTAGTCCAATCAGCGCCACTGGATCGCTCAGGGTGGCTCGGGAGGTGGAGAGAAGGGACAGCGGCACAGTCTATTGCGACAAAGAGGTAACCAGGGATATTATCTGTGAGATGGGTTTAGAAAGAAAACGGCAAGGAAAGCCCCCTTGTCTTGCCGCGCTCAAAAGACACACACACACTCTCTCGCACACACTTTCTCACACACACTCTCTCACACACACTTTTTCACACACACACTCTCTCTCACACGTGTAACTTTTTGTGCATGACATAATTTTCTGCAGCGTCGCGGTCATATTGATGGGGTTAGACTGCTTTCTCAGGTACAGGGTATCACTTACACACCAGGTTTCTGCTTCCAGTGACCGCTTTTCGGGTCTAAATCCGTTTTTCACTCTCCCTGGCCCTAAACAATAATAAATAAAATAATAAAAATAAAAATAAAACAATAATAAAGTAGATATCATCGCCACCCTGTTGCCCGTTTTATTGTATTTTAGACTCAGTGCCTTTCAGCCATGTGAAAATTGACTCGTTCCATGCCAATCTCACAGTCTGTGTATGTTTCCTCGGGTAAGGTATGTTATCGACAAAATCCTTTCGTGTATTAACCTGATGTCAGGTCAGATTAAACGATTCCGCGTCTAATCATTCTTCTCAAATTGTGAATCGACGCAGCGTTTGTAAAGGTTTGGTTTCTCTTGCGGTAAACAAACATGCCTCGATTATCCCGAGAAACGGAAATCAGTTCTCGGATTCGCTTAAATTGTTGATTTAATTGAGTTATCTTTGGTTATAATAAACTATTTGACATGTATGGACCAAGAAAATAACGCTTGTACCACGATAAATCCATTCGATTTCTTAAAGCATTTCCCAGCAGCAAGCGATCAATAGTTATAGTATTTGACACAATTGCAGTAAATGCATTTTACTTCCGTTGAAATAAGCGTGTGATGTTCCTAACTGGGTGAATGCACGGTATCACAGTTTCTTTGTTTCACGTGTGGGACATGGGGTCTGCTTCCCAAACCTGGCGGGTTTTGTTCCAACATCATCGCACAACAGGTGTCTGCAGTGGGTAGTGAGATAACTCAATGTACACGGTTCGGATCAAAATGACGGCAGGGTGTTTGAACACCCAAAGCGTTTCCAGTAAAAGATTGTTTTTTTTCTAAGACCTAGAGAACACAATCCCCTGATAAATATGTCGATTGAACTGTCGTCACTGTATAGTGAAATTACCAGCCTAACATGTCAGAACTGCTTGGTTAGAAAGTCATCAATGTAGTTGCAACAGCGGGGCTGTTTGAAGAGTAAACGCCGGTTCAATGTGTACATAGCAACAGTGTTTTTGTTTATTTTCCGGTTGATTTTCCATCTGAGTCAGTTTTCCGGGAGAGAAGGCCAATCCAACGCCTAATTGTCACCACCATTGAGCGTGCATTTTCGGTAGTGAGGGTGAGGGTTTCAACCTAAAACGTCTGACGTGATTTTGCTCAAGAGTCATATTGAATAACAGGGTGTGCTCTCACAGAGTGTTCGGCTGATGCATAGTTGCGGGCAGTAGGACATTTCCGATAAAAGGGGATTATGCGGATTCTGTCAACGTTGTTTGGTCAGCAAAGTGGAGGGGATTGACGACCTGGTGCTCTTTGAAACTGTGCTTTAAGGAACTGGCAGCATCTCTCAGCTCGAATAAGTCTTGTGGAAGTTAATCAACATGTTTGTTTGAGGAAAGGGCCAGTTTGTACCGCTGCCTGCATTCAGTCATCTGGTATCTCCAGCCGACCACCGGGACTTATTTCCATACAGCTGCCCCGTTTTTATTTTGCCTCTAGCCGGCACTAGACCCAGCAGGATTGACTGTCTAAACACTCCTCTCCTTTCGGAGGAATACATCTTTAAATTACACTTCGATTCAGCCAAAATCAGATTACAGGTTTACATGTTATGTGGAGGTGAGGGGGCCAGGGGGGAGGGGGGGGGCAACTAAAACGCAGGTTTCTAATATTGTTGACCGACAATTTTAAACCTGGGGGTAACTGACTGCATATTTGCGGCTGGGTCAAGATCTTCAGAAGTTCCACGTGAAGTGTGCGTGGAACCTGCCGCGCCACTGTACCTGGAGAACTTGATCGAGATCACATAACCTACTTCCACTAGAGTTTAATTCAACCGATCCCACAAATGAAGTAAACAGTGGTGTGTGTTATAGCTGCGTGTGTATGGGGTACCTCACATACACAGACACTGACCCAGACACACGGGTGGTGAGTTCACACAAAACAGATACCATGTTGGTGGCGAGTTGGAATCTCTTGAAAACTTAAATGGAGAAACTAATTCCGCTAAAGTTGCAGAGTTCTAACACACAACGCCACGCGTATGAAATGAAAACAAAAAGAATTTAGGAATTCTGATCCCTGTACTTTTAAAAAAAAATGAAAGCAATAAAATCACACATTACTGAATAAAATGTACTCCTGGAAATCAGAAGATAACAGACCCAAAGAGGTAATATTCCCGTGAAAGATAGGTTTTTATCAGGCTGTCGCTGCCAGAGGGGATTGCGCGGCTTCTGTGTATCGCCGGGACAATGAGTGAGGCACAGAAGTCAAGCACAGGGGCTACTTACTGTCTTCAACCAGGGACTGTGGAAAACAGTTCCATTTAGCAAACCTCATCAACATTTTGCACATCAACAATTTGATGTTTAGTATCCTCAAAATGTTGATATGAACAACTTTAGATATCGTTTTGAAGTACAATAAAAATGTTCTTTCCAAATTGAAAACGTGACTTACCCACAGTTTGGGACAAAAAGGGGCTATTTAAATTGAATTATTTATTACTGTAATCATTTTCCCCAGATTGTTCATTACTGTAATTTTCCCAGAATTTTTAATACATTAATAATTAATACTGTAATTATTCCAGATAGCTTGATACCTTAATTGTTATTCCCAGATTGCTTAATACTGTGATGCTTATTCCCAGATTGTTTATTAGTCTAATTATTGTTCCAAGATGTTATTCTTTACCATCAGCCGTGAGTTATTTGAGTCACTGAAGTCTGTGAAAGCATAATGGCCTTTCAAGGATTCCCAAGAGGGGATTAACACAGCAGAAGTCGTTTTCAGCTTTATTATTATTGCGTGTGATAAGTCAATTGATGAAAACCAACAACATAACACGATTGGTAGATTTAGCGTATTTTGTCTAATACGTATATGGAATAGTCCCGGCAGATGCTTTCTGTTAGTTTACTTATGTTTGTTTGGTCCCAGTCTTTTTTTTACTGAGTGTGTAACCCGAAGCTCAGTATTCAGGATTTGACAGGCTATAGTAACTTGATGCCAGCTGACATGTGCGACCCTGACACTCGTGAATGACTAGGCAGCCAGTTTCCATACAAAAGTAACGGCTATGGGACTCGCTCAATTCCCCGTTCTCAGCTTTTGCCTGAGAATAATGTTTGCAGAGATATTTACTAACCCACTTCCCTAAATCTAATATTTTCGATATGTCGTACTTTTTGATGGCCCCATCTACTTTACATGCAAGTGTTCATATTCAGCTAACAATTTCCAGTAATTTACAGATGATACGCTGCTTGTAAGCAGCTGCTGGAAAGTATATAGCTGTACTTTGGAATCCTGATGCGGGTAGGTTAAAAACACCCATTTAACTGTACCAGCATGTATATCTCTAGCTCCTCGAAAGATGCAAGCGGACAGTGGGTAGTAATTTCGACTACATCAGAATATTAGGGGAGGTCTGTATATCATATGATTCTATGTATCTGAATTTGCCTATAAATGCAAATACAAGCACAGTGGTAAATTTCGCTGACATGTATAAAATACATCCCTGTTGTGTATACAAATACAAGTAATTTCTCCTCATCCCAGACCTAATGATCAATGACATGTTTCAATCCCTCAATAATGTTAATCCATAACCATTTCAAAGTGAGTTAACTGTCAATTGAGCCTGTCTATAAGTGTATTTTGGACTCAAAAGACTCCATAGGTAGCCATGGAAGCAATCATGGGGTGAGTTTTTGTATTTTGTAAAGCAAGTATCACCACTTTAGTTAACACTAGTGCAGAGTTTCATTGCTCCATGTCATCACTCATGTAGGAGATGACCAATGCAGATCCAATGCTGTACTCTTCTCAACTCCTAAGGTTGCCTTCTAATGCCTTGTACAATGAGGCAAATGATTCAATAAAATCTTGATTTGGCAGATTCCATTTAAAAACAGATCCAATTAGGTCTGTATTCTATAACAACTCAGCTGGTGTTTTCAATATTCTGAGCCTTTGCAAGATACCTCCTGGTTTCTAGTCACTTCTACATTGATGATCGAGGAACCTTCTTGTGTTTTCACATCACTATCAGTATTAATGGTTCCTGCCAAGTGTATGTTTGTGTGTAAATGGTACCAATTTAAGACTGAGATGAGGAAGAGCTTCTTCTTTCAGAATGTTAGAACTCCATGCCATAGAGAGTTGTGCGTGCAGAGTACCTATGTATATTTAAGGCTGAGATAGATAGATCCTTGATCAGTAAGGGAATCAAGAGATATGAAGAACGGGCAGGTAGTGGACATGAGAAGTGTCTGATCAGCCATGATCCTATTGAATGAATATGACTGAAGGTCAGTTGGATTTTTTTCTGCCTTGTGAATAATGCTGTGCTTCCTCTCTAAACTCTGTCTGATTGTGTTCCATTATATTTACATTAGCAATTGCCTTAAGTAGGAATCATGGTGTGTTCAAGTACCACGGCATTAGCCTCCGCCCGATCACTATAGAGTGATGGTGCACAGAAGGAGGTCATTCAGGTCCATTATACCTGTGCTGCATTTTTGTAGGGCTAACAAATTAGTCCAACTTTCCTGATCTTTCTCCTTAGCACTGTAAAAAGTCTTCATATATTTATCCAATTTCTTTTTGAATATTATTACTAAATATTATTATTCCACCATTATTTCAGGCAGCTTACTCCAGACCACTTCAACTTGAGGTGCAAAAATGCTTCCTTGTGTCATATCTGGTTCTTAGTCTGTCACTTTAGTCCTCTACTCACTGGTTACTGGCCCTTGCAGTGAAAACGGATGCTTCTTATTTAACCTGTCAAAAATGTTCATCATTTTGATACATGTCTGTCAAATCTCTGTTTCCATTCAATAAGAACAAGCCTAACTTTTCCAATCTCTTGACAAGTCCCCAGGACCTAGCATCAGGAAAATAAATTTCTTCCACACACTCTCAAGAACCCTATCATCCTTCCTAAGATGCAATGCCCATAATTGAACATAATAGTCCAACTGATGCCTAGCCAGTAAATTGTAAAGCTTCAGCATAATTTCCCTGCTTTTGGACTCAAAGGCTTCTTGTAATAAAGCAAAAAAAAATTTCTTTTTAAATTGAGTTTCTCATCTTGCCCTGCTACCTTCAAAGATTTGTGCATTTATAATTTCATGTTTTTCAATACCTGCATCATTTTAAAACTGTTTAAAATCCATTTAATTTCTATTTCCTCTCTTTATTACCGCTATTTAATTGTATTATTTTAAAGTTCAACTTCATTAAATTTCATCCACAATGTTCATGCAGTTCCATTGTCTGTTTATGTTCTCATGGAGTGTCTCTAAGTTTAAACTTCAAAATATGACCTAGATACCCTGTCCAGAACTGCAGTGCTCTTAATATCAACCTCTGGAGAAAATCATTATATTCTTTTATCCTATCTGAAAATCAATTATTCACCATTACTCTCTTTTTTATATCCATTCCCCAATTTTGTTTCCATGTTACCACTATCCCTTAAACTATATTGTTTTAAGCTTGTTAGCAGGTCTATTATGTGGTTATTGTTCAAATGAGTTTTGAGTGTTCATTCACACAGCATTAATTAAACTATCCTGGACATCCTTTTACATTACTTCATCAAAGAACTTAACCAGCTTACTCAAATACATTTTGCCTTGAACAAATCTGTGCTGCTTTTCATTTATTAGGCATTTTTTACTTTGAAATGCCAATTAATTTTGAAGCATATTATTTGTCTGGCTAGCTACAAGATCTGGTTAAGTGCACATTGGTAATGCAGGTAGGGAATTTCGATGAAAAACTCACAAGCAATGGACATCTTATCTCCACAAAATGCATGTCTGGCCTTTAAAGGCCCCTTTGCTTGATTGTTAGACTTAATTTTCAGTCAGGTGAGGAACATTGCAGAACAAGTTATTTGTTTAATTCAAAGGCTGTTGGTGGTGGGACGGGTTTAGGAGGAAGTAAGGTGGTGGTGTCTAATCGCAGACCCTGGGTAGGACTCCAAAACCTCCATCATGAGGATCATTAAATGATGACTTAGTTTGATATAAGGAGCTTATACTGCATGAGAAGTGAGTGTTGATTGGTTGGCAAGTATCCTTATTGATAGAGGCATTGGCATGGAGAATGCACGAGTTAATGCTGATTGACAGCTAACAGCCAGACACTGTTTAAATTTTAAACCAGGCAAGTTGACACTGATTGTTCAAAGCATTGCCTTCAGGAATGAGTCAACAAATGGCCATCACCTATTTTGCTGAGTTGAATCAGATGGGTTTTTTTCTGTCTGCAAAGAACAGAGCCCTATCTATTAATATACGTAGCTTCCAGTAACACAAAGACACCACACTGCAAGCCCAATAGATAATACTACAGTAAATTGGTTGTCAGGATAATAGTTCATACATTCAGTATTATTCAGAATGAGTCATACACCAGTCATATTACACAGTGTGTTGTGAGTTTTGCAAGAATGCGTTGATTGAGTAGAGTACCTTGCCTGTTGTGAATAGTCAAAGGGGTATATTGTTTGATATGATCTGCCAATCTTTGAGACATATGGTGAATGTACCTGTTAACACACCATCACTGAAATTCATATACCACAATATTCATTTGTTTGATAGACAGAACATTATTTTAGGTTGACAGCAATATCCTGTTAGTGGTGACACTACTTGTATTGGTACTGCATTGCAGCAGCATGAAAGAGCTGTCTGTGCACAATGCTCAAACATTTAACTCTAGGGCAATATGAGGTAGATTGGGCACTTTTAAGAGTCAAGAGTAACCACCTGATGGACTTCCATGAGTTTTTACAATATATTCCAAAAATGATTTGCTCAGGGTAGCTGTTATTCTGCAGGATGCCTATGATGTTTTAGCATTAATGCTCTTCATAAGTTTGCACCCTGAAACCATTCCTAATTTAATATCATCTGCTTGCAGTTGCTTAAACCTGATTACATTGCTAATTTTTCCCAGTTCTAATCAGAGGCCACAAACCTAAAATATCAACTCTCCATTAATATTAGAATGTCCCAGGCATAAGGGATATGAGTTGCAACACTGGTTTGGAGAACTTGCCGTTATCTCCTCACAACAAAAGGGATTGAGCAGACATTTGATAGAGTTGTACACAATTATGACAGGTTTAGACAGGAAGACAATCAAAAACTATTTCCAATTAGTGATTCTGCAAGGACTTCAGATTTATGGGTTTGGGCAAGAGATGCAAGGCAAATATGAGAAGGAGATAACACAGTGTGGAGCTGGAGGAACATAGCAGGCCAAGCAGCATCAGAGGAGCAGGAAAGTTGACATTTCGGGTCAGAACCCTTCTTCAGAAATTTCTGAAGAAATTTCCTGTGTTATCTCTGACTCCAGCATCAGCAGTCCTTACTATCTCCAAATATGAGAAGGAACTCTTTTAATGCAGTGAGTGGCACTGGCCTGGAACACACTGCCTACAATGGTGTGGAAGAAGAGCTGATCAATGATTTCAAAAGGGAAGTGAATGGCCATTTGGATGTGAGCAAACTTGCAGGGCTACAAGGATAAGGTGAGGAACTGGTCTGAGTGAATTATTCTACAGAGAACCAGTATGACCTCAAGGTGTTGAATGACCTCCATCTATGCTTTAAATGAACCTAAGTCTCGTTGAGATGCTGCCAGACCTTCTGAATATTTCCCCCATTTATATTAGAGAAAACGCCTTTCAAATGATAAGTCCTGAAACAATGTTGTGGATCTTCTGTGGAGCCACCATCATCATTGGATTGCTACTCTACTTGAATTTTCTCCCAACTGAATGCCACTCTACACTTTTTCTGCATCCTCTGATATGAATGTTGCCAGAAATGCAGAGCACATAGTCCCTTGGAGACCTTTCATCAATGGAGATGATAGTTGGGGCAGACAGTACATGCATCCTTTTCATGGTATTTGCTGCCACACAGTCAGTTTAAAGGTCCAATCGAAACATTAGTGAATGTGTGAATGGTGAGCCAGCTAGCTGATGAATGAGTAAACAGTTAGGATAGGAAGATGGGTGAGGTAAGTGGGTTGGATTGGTGAGATAGCTAGGCGTGTAATAGCTAGTTGGGTGAACTGGCAGTGGATTATGTGCCAGATAAATAGGATACTTAGTATATGGGGTGGTAGATGGGTAGAATGGCAGGTGAATGAGGTGGTAGGGCTTGGATTAGTTGGTACGTAGGTCAGGTGACAGGTATGTAGAACTATAGGTGGGTAGGATGGTAGATGGACAAGGTTGCAGCTGGGTCAGGTGTCAGATGGCTGAGGTGGCAGATAGGTGAGGTGAGGGGGCATCAGATATGTAGGGTGATAGATAGTATTAGATTGGTAGGGTGACAGGTGGGTGAAATGGGAGATAGTTGATGTGGTAGTCAAGTTTGGAGGTAATCAGATGTGTAGTTGGGAGTCAGGCATTAATCAAAGGATCAGGAAGTTTGTCAGGAAGGCATTGTGTCATACAAGAACCAGAGGACATAAATGGGGGACCAAGGATGTGGTTAGCCATTCAGGAGGAGTCAGATTGCTAGGGTGTTAGATGAGGGGTCATGAAAGCAGTTGGAGTGTCAACGTGAATGATTGGGAACCTGTTCTGGAGTTACGAAAGAACTGAACAATTTTTTATCTGCCTGGATAACTAAATAAGTGAGCATGTTGGAACTGTTCAACATTCATGGATTTTCCCAGGGAGGAAGGAAATTGCCCACCAGACCTTGAAATCACCCTGATTCCCACAGAGGGCATGGCATCAGGACTCTTGCAAGGTCCTGATACACTGTGTTGGTCATTTGTCCAGTCTCCTATAATCCAGTATAGGACCAGTAGATTCAGGCCATTAACTCTATTTCTCTCTCCACAGATGCTGCCTCACCTTGCTAAATATTTCCATAATTTTCTGCAATTATTTTCCCTCATTTTGACAGGTTTTTTAAAAATTGTTTTGTTCTTTTCTTGTCCTGTCTGTGAAAGAAGTACCAGTCTTCCATGCATTTCAACCAATCTGAATGTGCAATATTAAACCGGCATAGCCAATAGGATATAGGTATGAAACTCTTTAAAACAGTGATCTATTTGGGTAATCAATGTCATTAAATAAGGGTTATTAAGCCCTTGGACACAGTTAGAATTGTAATGAATATCATTGTGTTATTAGCTAATCCTTGATTCAAGATCGATATCTACTCATGATCTAAAGTTTCTGCCATGGATTCTTGCACATGGATTCTTGCCTGATCCATCTTTGGGGTCATGGGGCATGACATTCCATGGGGTAGCTGATCACATAGAGTGCAGGATTTTCTGCCTTTTCTTTCCCTTTCTTCTGCCTTTCTGCCTGAACATTAACATAAGGCTTAATGTAGACTATTGGAGAAATTGTTGCCACACTAATCAATTGGTAGCATGGTCCTCTCAAGCATTAATGTCAGTGCTGCTGTGCTTCATGAAGAACTTCAGATATTTTTTGAAGTGTTTTCTTTGACCTTGTCTGGAATGTTGGCCATTTGAGAATTCAGAAAATAGAATTTGTGAGGAAGATTGTTTTTAGCCATCAAGATACAGTGCTCAGTTCTGAAAGGAATTATGTCTGAATGCTTGAGGAGGAAGCAGTAGGGCCATCGCTGATGAAATTTCCCTAGCTCTTTTCTGTGATACTGGTACAAAGTTCGGATCTCTGGATTGTGTTGTCAGCAGTTGCTTCATACAATAAGATCTCTGTTGATTTGTGGAGGTCTTTGTTGTCCAACACTTTCAACTGCACTGTGTACTGCAGACTCACCTGCACAGATGATCTAGTGTTAGATTCCCTCATCAATGGTAATTTGTTGACAAAGTATGGCAAATGCTCAACATATTGCAGAGCTTCTCCTTCAACATACGCAGGAGATTGAATACTTGAATGGTCAGGTGAGAGTTAGTATATGAGTTTTGTTTTGGCCAGATTCAAGCACAGGCTGAGTTTCTCTTACAAAAAAAATTGAAGAGATTGAGAAAAGCTTGCAAATTTGGTGCAAAGTGAACCACACAATTTCAATCATTGCAAACTGTACATCATTCATATTTGCAGTGGTTCATGTACTTTTGTACAGGGACCACTGATGTTAAAGAGTTTTCCACCCTGAAGTTATTTAATATTCACACCAGGAGACACAGACCTTTGATGAGTTGAGTAGTCACTGTCAGGTAGATTGTAAATGATGTAGGGGCTATCACATTGTCTTGTTTAACCAGATCTGGATGTTGAAGGAATCTGTTGCAGATATCCCACACAGAACAATTACAGTCATATCATCATGAAGCAGTTGCAGGATTTTCATGAAGTTCCTTGGACAGTCAAACCTTTGGAACATAATCCAAGGAACCTTGTAATTTGCTGAATCAAATACTTTGGTCAGTTTGGGCTGCAGCAACAAGCTGATTATGATCATCATGGTTTGACCTGGGAAATCTAACCATGACCATGATTAGATCACATCAAGACTGTGTGGACAATATCAATGCCTCAAGGTCCCAGTGTTAAACAAAGTCACATGCAATGTTCTACAGAAAGTTCTCACCTAAAATTGCCCCACTTTGTCATTTTAAAGTGATGAATTTTTAATGCTGACATTCCCAATTTAGGCTTTCAGTTTTTATTTTACATCATTTGTGTCATCATCACACATTGTTCTCTGTCCTGCTTCACATTGCCATTTTGTTTTGGTTTGTCATTGGGTTCTTTGACTTCATGATGCCATTCTGAATCAAGTACTTGAAAAGCATATAATTGGCATGCAAAAAATTCAGTAGATTTTTTAAAACTCTGAAACAAACTTTTCCCAAGGACAGCATCCAAATGAAAATGTTTTTTGCAAGGAAGAAGTTAGAGACTTGATGGCTCACTTCATTGAAAAGGAGTTCAATTTCTTGACTCTCCAACCGTTGTAGTTTTGGAGCCCTATGTGTGCCTCCTGTGGAACTTTAGACCAGGCAAAGTCAGAATAAAGTATTTGAAAGAAATGGGAAGCATCTCCTACTGCACAGTGACTTTACTTTCCATGTCTCAGGGCTTGTTTGGGTGAATATTACAATGTCAGGGCCTGATTTTACAATCTCACCCTTGTCCAACAACACAACAGGCGATGCAGAGAATCCATTTTAAAGTCAGTGAAAGAGGAACCCTGCACTGAAGCACTAATCCCTCTAAACCAACTCCACTGAAATATTTTAAGGAGGCTCTCAAAACTGGTTAAACATCTTTAACTCATGACAATGGTTGAAAATGGGAGAAGCTTGATTCACAAATGCACTGAACATGGAGAAACCTTATTGGGAAAATGCATGACTCCAGTTGGTTTTAACAACCATCTCAGAACACATGGAACAGAGTGGATATGAAATCATTCCCCAACCCAGAGACTCTCTGAGAAGAAAACATACTGGTGAATGCTGTTTAATATGAATTTATGAATTATTTATTTCATATTTCACAATTTATTTTAATTCACAGGGTATTTTCTGTCAAAGAATTGCTAATGGACCATACAGTATAGCATAAAAATGTATTGGCAATGCAGGCAGCCCAGAGAAAGTTCATTACATTGATCCTGGCATGGGGGGGACGCTGTCTTACGTGGAGAGGTTTGAGTAGCTTGGGCCTTTACACATTGGAGTTTAGAAGAATGACAGGCAATATTACTGAAACATATGTGATTCTTAGGGTCTTCACAAGGTAGCTACTCAGAGATTCTCCACATGTAGGGGCTATCACATTGTCTTGTTTGACCAGATCTGGATGTTGAGGACCAACTTTGAGTGACAGGTCTCCCATTTAAAACAGAGATGGGGAGAAATTTCTTCTCTCAGAGTGTAGTGAATCTGCAGAATGCTTTACTGCAGAGAGCTGTAGAGGTCCAGTCATTGAAGATATTCAAGTCTGAAATGAATTTATTCTTAATCACTAAGGGAATCAATGATTATGGAGATGAGGCAGGAAAATGGAATTAAGGATTATCAGATTAGTTATGGTCTCATTGAATGGTGGAACAGACTTGATGGGCCAAATGAGTTACTGCTGCTCCTATGACTTATGGTTTTATTGTATTCTAAGTTGTACATTGCTTTTCTTTCATGCTGAAAATATCTGAAGAAACCTAACTTCGATTTTAACGTTAATTCTTTTGGAACCTAGGATTAATTTAAGGTGCTTCATTTAAAGCCGCGATTTCCAGGAATGCAGCTACAATTTGACGATTTACTAGTATGGATTCAGCTCTTAACAAGATGAAACTGTACTTTGCACGTTATTAGCTAATGGGCTATTGCGCAGAAAATCAAAGTAAATGTTATTAGAGTCCAGACCTGAAATTATATTATGAGAAGTGGCACTTCTGGCCGGATTACATGCTGTGTCGTTAGATTTTAAGGATTTAAATCTGCTTGTGTTCAGATGTGAAATACAGAGCGGAACTAGCTGTGTCAAATGTTAATTTAATCACAAACAAAATAAAACTATTGTGAAATGCCCCCCTTGACATTTATTTCGCCGTCGGATTTTAGCAGATCCCTCTGAAACTAATCAAACATTGCTTTGAGATTTTCATTGTAGGCAGTAAGTGCAATTAGACGCTTTCATTCACATCACAATTTCATTTGAAAATCCTTCCAGACTACCGCTCGATAAAGCCTGGCCTCTTCCAGATGTCCTGAAAGACACATGTATTTTAAATGGTCATCTCTATCGAAACATCACTTTATCAGCGCGGCGCAGACCTCCATTATCTGACTATCCTAATTCACATCTTCTGTATTTGTGCACCTGTCCACAGGACAACGTCCAAACTGTCAGAATAATCCCACAGAAATGTAGGAAAATTCCGTTTTCGGTAACGCGCTAACATCCGCCGTGATGCCGATAGCGTCCTTCACAATTCGTGGGAATGTTTCCTTGTCTTTTCCCAAGTGTAAAGTGTGATCATTATCTCAGTGAGGGCTATGGGGCAGCAGCAGCGATCGGATTGGAGGGTGGTGGCAGTTGGTGTTGATAATGCAGAAAGAAAGGCCCAGCCAGCTGGATCTGCAGCCGCTGATAAAGAGCTCCAGATGGGAGGACTGTACCTTATCATATCACCCCATCCAAAATATGTCTTTCTTGGTAAATGTCCCGAGTTCCAATTAGAATTTTTAAACAATTTACATCCTCTCAACCGTGAAATAAATCTTTTGCAATGAATTGCGAACGCTAAATTTACAAATAACATTTCTCTTTTTCAGATTTGCGTTGTTTATTTTCTTCTTTACTGGATCATTGGGCAAATATGACGACAGCAGGGTAACTACTGCCAATGACCTGGTTCATAGGGATTTGGAATTCACCTTCTCGGCTGCTCGAGGTGAAGGCTGCACCAGTGGGAACACAGGACAGGTTCAATGGTTGAGCATTTAGATACATCTCCCATCCCCCTTCGCTTCCGCTTCCCAGGTTCCATCTGACCATCTGCTGTTTGTCAGGCCTCTGCTAATTTGCTTGTTTTTCAATTATATCCCAGTTATCCCGCAGTCAGACTCTATACCAAACGTGATTTCTTGGAGAAACAAGAAATACAACGAAATGGAAGATTCTTTTTATAATAATATTTGGTTTTATTCCAAACCTTCCGAAATTAAATTACTTCACCGAAACCAAATCACGTCGCCTGAACGATTATTAGTTGAATGATTTCCTCATGTTCAACCCCGTAGGAGCTGTTCAGACAGCTGGGGATCCGGGGAGTGTTCACACTGTGTCAGGCTGATCAGTAATGAATGGGAGCCGAGGTCAGTGTGTAAACTGCTGCAACCTGTGACCGCCCTTGTTTGCTGTAAACTGTACTCTGCATGTTCTGTGCTCAGGTCTCGCTAACTGCTGACCTCGATCCTCTGTTCATTCCTAAACCCCTTTAAACTGCTGTTCTGAAATGGCTGGGGTGTTTGATGAGTCCATCTCATTGATTACCTGTTCCCATCTAACCTCACATGACAGTCCTGACAGCCCTGAGCTCTAACCGTGCCGGTTATATCTCTAACAGGAACATGGTGTAAATGGTGAGACTGGCCAGGAACAGCCTCGCGTATGGCCGTGTCGTGTTATTTTACCCCACGCGCTCTGTATCCTTAGAAAACGTGAAAGAGCTGCCAGAATCGCCAATAAACGTGAAGAGGATTCGCCTCGATACAGTGCAGTTCTTGCAGAATGTGAAACAACATCCTTGTTTGAGATTATTGTTCGCGCGGAAAGCAAAGTAACGTCGCCAGTTTAATATGGGCAGTCCGGGTGAACTGAGCGTTGCTGCCTGTCCGATCTCAGTGACAGGTTTGCTAATGAATTGGTTTGGGGTGATTCAGATCGATGCTGAGCTTAGGATGGATGTTCAACCGTCCGGCGTTTTCTCTCTAACCACATGAACCCACTTGTGAGAGACAGCGTATAAATTATAAATAGGGTTAATGCTAGGTGTCTCTTCCCTAGGATGGGTGATTTCAAGACTATTTGCCACATTTCTTCCAGAACTAAAATCAAAAGGCGTCAATGCAAAGCTAGGTGAAAGCCTGAAATGATGTGTTATTGACTTAGCCGCTTGAAATTGACGACAAGTTTTGCCTGGTGTGTGGAGACTGCGGTGTGAACTCCCTGCTGTATATAAGAGGGATCCGGACTCGCTCTGAGAGTATTTAGAGATTAAAGCGGATTCGGTCTCGGATTCTGTGCATTGACAACTCTTTCTCCAAATGTAACATTTCTACACTTATAAATAGTTTTTCATTCCCATCAGAGTCAGACATAAATTGGCCACAAATGCAATTAAGTTCTGAGGCAGGATCACTCGATCAGAAACCTTAATTCTGATTTCTCTCTCTCCACAAATTCTGCCAGACCTGCTAAGCTTTTCCAGCAATTTCTCCTCTTATAAGCAATATATCAGCGAAGACGCTATATTCGGTATTTCTTGAAAACAAAAAAAAATGAAACTGCAATTGTTGAACCCACGGTGTTCCATGGGTTTGGTTTTGATGGTTTACACGTGAGGAAATGTTGATTTTAAAACATGGAAAGGTCTGTATGTGCAATGGAACTGTCCTTTAAATAGGTATTTCCAAATCCTCGATCCCACTGCCCAGGTCAGCAGCAGTCTTTCATTGACGAGTGCCGCCGCGGATTATTACCATCAGATTGAACGGAGTAACATAGCTAACAGATTTGTTCCGCTACTGACTGAACACAGAAATGAGTTCACTTCATGACATTTCCACATTATATTTCCTCTGCCATGTTCTTGTTCAATCACTGAGTCTGTCCAAATGCTTCTGGCAATATTTTACAGCTTCCTCACAGCGCAAATTCCCATTTAGCTTTGCATTATTTACAAATGTGGCAATATTACATTTGGTTCCCACCTCCATGTCATTGCTATAGATTGTGAACAGTTGGACTCATGTACAGATCCTTGCAGTACCTCCATGGTCATAGCCTGTCAACGGGAGAATGACTTATTTGTTCCTACCCTCTGTTTTCTGTCTGTTGGCCAACCTGTAATCCATGCCAGTACATTACCTGCTTTAATTTGCTCACGAGCTGCCTGTGGAGAACTTTATCAAAAGCCTTCTAAAAATCCAAATGTACCACGTCCATTGACTCCTCTCTATAAAATGTTAGGTCACATTCCCAAAAAATTTTGTTAGACATTATTTTCTATTCACACACCCATGCTAATTGTGTTAAACCAGATCATTACTATCAAAGTGTCTATTTACCTGATCTTTCATTATACATTCTAACACCTTCCCTATGCTGATGCAAGGATGGTGGGTCTGTAGTTCCCTGTTCTTCCCTGCTTCCTTTCTTAAATCTCCTCTAATCATTTTACCAGTTGTGTGGGCCTCTGAAGCCCATGCATGGCAGCAACTTCTGGAACTGGAAGTCAATGCTGCGATTGGCATACCTGGAACATTGGAGTAGCTTGGCATGCACAGCAGTGCAACATAGAGTTGCCTTGGATGTTGATAGTGGAAAATTCTATAATGGTAAGGCATTGAATGTCAAGGGATGATGGTTAGATTCTCTCTTGGAGGTGGCCATTGCCTGCCACTTGTGTGGCATGAATGTTACTTACCACTTGTCAGCCTAATCCTGGCTATCATCCAGGTCTTGCTGCATTTGGACAAGGATTGCTTCAGCATCTGATGAGTTGTAAGTGATACAGAACATTGTGCAATCACCAGTAAACATCCTCATTTCTGACCTTACTGTGACAATGTAAACTTCATAAATTGAAAGAATCAGCAATAAATCTTTCTGAAATAAACTGGGAGCAACTTAAACAAGCTGTTTCCCAGGGGAGAGGAGAAAACACTACTTGACAAACTGCTGGCTCATGACAAATGGGCAATTAAAACTGCCTGTGGAAGGAATGCCTGGAGTAAGGGAGTTAATTGCAGGACAGGCTGTTTCAAACAGACAGCTAATCCTGAATGTAACAAGGAATGGGGAGCTACTTCTGAAAACAAGATAAGCTGCAGACTGGAGGTCTCCAAAAGTATAAACAATGTTGGTGATGAAACAATCTACGGAATCATCATCATGCCACATCCCAAACTTGAAAGAGAGAAAATTGTTTAAGAATCCAACACCAGAACAATTCAGTAACAGAACTTCAAAGAACAACACTGCACAAGGATCAAACCCAGGACACTTCCAAAGTCAGACACTCTGGCTAGAATCATAGCTAAGTTCCACCATGAATAGAGTAAAAGCCAAGTTGGGTTGAGGCTTAACTTCCATACTTGAGGGGTCTTATTTTGGTTGCTACATGCAATAAAGTTTAGGTCATTGTTTCAGTTTTTGATTGTGAAATTTCTTAATAATGAACCAAATTAATTTACCCACAACATTGTGATTGAGAGAAGGTCATCAATGAAACTAAGAGCTGAGCTGAGATGATTAACCTCCAACTATAGTAATCTATCCTTGCATTAGGTATGACTCCAACCAGCAGAGAGTTTTCCCCTTTATTCCCTTGATTCCAGTTTTGCTACAGCTCTTTGAAGCTACACTCAGCCAAATGCAGCCTTGATGTCAAGAGCAATCATATTTAGCTCTTTTGACCATGTTTGAGCTTTAATGAGGTCAGAATCTGAGTAACCCTGGTTGAACCAAACTGAGTGGTAATCAGATTATTGTTAAGCAAGTGCTGTTTGATAACACTATTGATAATGCTTTCCATTAATTTACTGATGATCAAGAGTAGGCTGATGAAGTGATAATTGGCTGGGTTGGATTTATCCTGCTTTTTATGTACTCTCCCCTCATTTGTGTAAATTATCAGTACTGTATATAGACAAATAGCAGGACCCAAATTTTCACACTGAATAGCCAATTTCATATATACGCACAAACAAATGTCAAGAAAGTAACTATTTTTATTCTTCTGAAAGATGCATGCATTTTAGATATTTAGAAAATGTACTTAACGATCTTAAATAAATGGTGGTTATTTTTCTTTTTGTAGTTTTTGAAGTCATTCTAATACAGCTTTAGATGGCCCTTGGAGATTGGAGGCAGTGGAAAAGATTGTCAATCCATGATTCAGCACCATGGGGATTTGGACAGTTCCAGCAACCATGTGCACAAATAAGAAAGAGATTAGAATTGGCATCTTTATGAAATTTTAATTACTGATAATTACAGTCACTGTTCCAGTGGCATTGCCAAGATGACAAATGTTGCTGATAGTGCTTCTTCTGGTCATAGTAATTATTTTTCCATCAGCATGTTTACAAGAGGATCTTTAGTGAGTCTAAAGTAAAAGCATGCCTTCAATTTAGCAATAAAGACTGAACAAGTAATTTAATGATTACTGATAAAATGATGTTGAATCAACCAAAGTTCTAGCCTTAATTATCAAATGTTGTTCACTGCTCTCTGTTTTGAGAAATTTCCTTGATTTTCTTTCTTCATGGAGATGTGCCAGAGCTCCATTAGAAACTATGCCTTCCCACTGAGCTGCAGCTAAAATGAGAAAATCAGTCTGTGGAGAATAAAATTTGATTCTTCCTACACTACTATAATTGTTGTGCTTCTTTATCACATCTAATTAATAATTTTAAAATGTCAAATAAAATCTTTATTTGTAATTAATGTGTTAACTTGCACCATTAATAACTAGCTTTTACTTGTAATCTTATTTAAAATAATACATCAGAATATTTTACTCCAAGTATACAACTTAGTTAAATATTTCAAAATCTGTGAATTTTCTGTTTGTTATACTTTGGCCAAAATGGCATATTCTTTGTCTAAAACGTCAGTGCAGCATTAAACATTTCTGAGGAAGGGTCACCGGACCCGAAACGTTAACTCTCTGTTTTTTCCTTCATAGATGCTGCCAGACCTGCTGAGCTTTTCCAGCAACTTTGTTCTTTCAGTTTTATTAAACATTTCTTGACTACCAGAAGAAGGGAAGAACATGAACACTTCAACTTTTTAAGCTGAGATGCACCCGTTCAATCATATCATTGTAACACTGTTATTGCATATTATCTTTCAATAGTGGAACTGTCAATTTGATGTGAACTGTGAAATTTATAATTACTTTTGCACTGTGACATTGCATCCAATACATTGCCAATTAAGCAAATCAGATTAAAATTCTGCAATGTAATGTTTATCACCAATGGGACAAATGAAATCATATTGTATTGTCTTTCAGGCTTTAAGTACATGTCTGTTGAAGCTGCTATGCCTTTCTTGGAAAAGCTCCTCTTTGACTACCTGTTCTGCTGTCCTCTCTCAGGATGTTCTGATGCTTCCTTGGTGCAAAATTTTCCTGATTATGGAACACTGAATATTAGTAAGTTTGTTTCTCTGTATATTGTCATTCCCAATAAGCCAGACAGTGTTTAAATATTTTGTAATACATATGGAGTAGGCAATTTCCATGTGTTCTGCTGCTCTTCAGCTGTAACTTCAATGGAGGAACTAAGGCAGCCTTGGCAAATAGCCAAGGTGCTATTTTCCTGGTGTTCTTGCCTCTTTCACCAATATCTATCATGTAGATTGCTGCCACCATTCCCTTTTTGACTGGGTGTACAAAGCCTACTAAAAAATTAATCATGGGAACTGGGTGTCATCGGCTGGGCCAATATTCATTGCCCATCCCTAAATGCCTTTGAGAAGTTAGTAGTGAGCTGCTTTTCTAACCACTACACTCCATGTGATGTAGATTCACCCACAATGCTGCGAAGAAAGAAGTTCCAGGATTTTTATCCATTTACAATGAAGGAATACCAATATAATTCCAATTCCAAGGATGGAAAGTGGTTTGGAAGACAACCTACAGATAGTGGTGTCCTGCTGCCCTCATCCTTTCAGTTGGGAGATACCACAGGTTTGAAAAGTGTTTTCTAAGTGAGTTGTTACTTGCAGTGCATCCTGCAGATGGTACACATTGTTACAACTTTTCATAAGAACATTCCCTCTAAGCAGCACAGCTGCATGTGGCCAATTTTCAATGCATGGCAATTGGCATTGATGCAGCAATTATGGCATTGATCTCCAATACTGCAAGTCACTGCAGCACATGAGCCTTGGGGGCCCGTGCAGCTGGTAAGAAAATTAGAGGAACACTATTCTTAGTCCTGGATGGTGTCTACCTATGAGTGTCGATGAAGCTGCATTCATCCAGGTAAGTAGAGAGTATTCTAAAACACTTCTGGTTTGTGTTTTGTGATCACGCGCAGGCTCTTGCTTGACGAGTCTGTGGGGCAGCTCTCCCAAATCTGACCCAAGCCGACAGATGTTAGTGAGGAGGACTTTACAGGGTTGACAAGGCTGTATTTTTCCATTATCTATCTCTGTTACAGGTCTATCCCAATGCCTGGTGGCCTGTCTCATTTCATTCCTTCTATTAGACTTTGTTCTAGTTAAATACAACAGTGTGGTTTGCTGGTCTATTTCAGAGTGGATTTTAAGAGACAACTGTACTTTCTTGGAACTGGAATCATATCTAAGTCAGACAAAGTAAGGATAGTAGACTTTCCTCTCTTGATTCAAAAACAATTGTTGATGGTCATTACTAGACTAGCTTTTACTTCCAGGTTTATTCATTGAATTCAAATTTCATCATTTGTGATTACTATTTGGAAGGATAATATTTGTAGGATTTGAACCCTCTGAATTCTCTGGATTATTAGTCAAGAAACATTACCACTATACAATTGCCTCCCCTAAAGACAATAGGACAGAAATTGTTACAAAAAACAATTTGAATTTCTGAAGTCCTGGTCTTTCTGCCTTTTCCACCAAGTTCTTATGAAATCTTCAGATAGCTAGGTGTTTAATATCATCTCCAGCAGTAGTCCTTACATGATCATTAACTTAAACAACAGCATTTGCACCATCAGAAATAAATTTTCTAAAGAGTTGTATAAGATGGCTGAAGGGCTATATTGTTGATGAATTACTTCAGCTGCATGACCTTGAGTGTGTCCTGCAAACATTCCTGCATGTGCCAAAGATGGCACAATCAACGTGTTTTTGTGTAATTGTTTTTCTGTGCCTGGCTGTTTGTTACGCTGCGTAAGAGAGAGTTTCATCCAAGTCACTAGACTTCACTTCAGACTAGGATTGCAAACAGTGCCAGCCTCAAGACCAGCCATCAATCAAGAGATCCCTGACAGACAGAAGGGTATGAGGTTTATTGTTCGTTTCCTCTCTTTTTCATTCTTTTCAATTTACTGAATAAATGTTCCTTTCTTTACTTCTGTCTTTTAGAATTACTCAATAAATGTTCATATTTAAGCAAATTGCTGTTGTCAAGCCTTCTCTTAACTATGTTTAACTGAATCTGAAAAGAATTGCTCGGATATACTCTGATCCAATACAAGTGTGTCATTCAACTTCATAAAAATATTCTTCACGACTATGGTTCTGACTTGATTTTTGTTCAAGTTTTTTAAAATCCAAAGCAGAGAATCATGTAATATTTTGCCTATGTTTTGTTCTTTGTTCTTTACTTATCTCTTAGCTTTAAATATTATAGTCAAAGTGGAATTTGCACATTTATTGAGAAACCAACACATGTTGATGGGATAGAGTTTACAAATAGTTGGGCCCAGTTAACATGGGTCAGGAACATAATATTCAAAGAACCTTTGTGATGTGAACAAAGCATCATTAATAATGGAAATATTCAGAATAAAAATAAAGACAGGTGAAGGATGACATTCAATAATTGATTTTTCAATCCTGATCCAAATATGTCATTTAGATGAAGATGTTGTGAGGTGTGTGCATGTGCTCCCAGCTTGTTTGAAACAGAAAGAATCAAATAGCTGAAGGATAGAATGAGTCAGTTGACTTTTCACTGGAATTCTGACTATATTTGCATTGTGCCACTTTCCATCATAATTGCTATTACCCAGCTCAATGAAACTGAAGCAGTGGTGATGCAGTGAAGCCACAGAATTTCCCATTTTTCCCAATGCATTTGTGCCAATGATTCCACCCTTATAAAATGTCCAGGATTTGAGGCATTGCAAGAAAAATACACACAGCAACAGAGGTTAAAGAAAGTAACCATTCCAAATTTTCATGTGTCAGGACCATTCCAGGTTTCCAGGCATAATACCATCACTGTTAGTCAATCAGTTGTACACAAATGCACTATGCAAGTTGTGGATGAATTGTTTGCTGGAACAAGACCATTCATCCACTCTTCCCATTGATAATTGGCAGTAATACCAGATAATCATAATCTTAATGAATGACAGAATGTCAAGTAAATCACAGATTGTACCCAGATGACTATACATGCTCACTTGATCAATGATACTACCAACATCTCAAGGAACAAAATCCAATCTGTCAACTTGCAAGTTATTTTTTATTATCGTCATCACATTATGCAAGGGACTACATGCCTCACTGTTAGCTGTCCCCATTACGGTTGCACTTTATAGTAATGTAACACTCTTCTCTTAATAGGAAGTTCATAAGATAGGAACTGGGTGTGCAATCCTATTTTCTACAACCGTAGCCAACTGCATTTTGTTCTAGATCCCAGGACACAAGTTGAGCACTGGTGCAATGAATTTGTTGCAGTCTGCAGCCATTGGAACCATTACTGATCATTTTTGACATGTTGGATGTTTACTTGAAGTGTTTGATTTACTCCGTGGCTAGGCTGTTCAGAACCATTGTTGTGCAAGGACATAAATCAGAACAGATGCAGAAATGAACTTGTTGCTGGTTGCAAGGGCCATCTCTGTTATTCTCCCACAGGAGGCTTTATTTGACTTCCACACAGGGACCGTGCCTTAATATTCCTGTTTATCATTTCCATCATCTACAATTCTCCTTCACACAGCATCATCTCCTTCAGTCCAAAGATGTGCAGGTTAGGTGAATTGGCCATGTTAAATTGCCCATAGTGTTCAGAGATGTGCAGGCTAGGGGGGATTAGCCATGGGAAATGCAGGGTTACAAGGATAGGATAGAGGGATGGGTCTGGGTGGGATGCTCTTCTGAGGTTCAGTGTGGACTCAATGGGCTGAATGTCATGTTTCTACACTGTAGGGATTCCATGATCTACGATCTGAACACTGCGTAAGCTCAAATAATGTTACCAAAACGATAGCAAGATCTTGCAACTCCACAACACAGTTCTGCATTTTAAGAAATGGTTCCTGGTGAGCAGAGGAATGGCCCATTAGAAGTTTAAATTTCCTGGGTGACTTCTAAACAGTCAGAACCATAAGCCCTCTGTGAGAGCCTGATGCACATGTTCGACTGAATGTCTGGTCGCTAGTTATTCAAAAACAGGAAGATCTGGGCCTGTTGAATCAGAGGTAGGCCCGAAACGTCAGCCTTTCTGCTCCTATGATGCTGCTTGGCCTGCTGTGTTCATCCAGCCCTGCACCTTATTGTCTTAGATCTGGGCCTGTATTCATTTTTAAGATTTAAAGCTGCACACACATTAGTGTTACAATCAATTTATTTTCAAACCTTACCATGTAGTTGTCCCTAATGTTTCTTTCCGCTAAGGTTTCCTTTAATACTGATCTGTAAAATAGGAACTCCTAACCCTCACATGACATTTATAGTGTCAACTTGCCTCAAAGTCAGAAAGATATGTTTGGATGTGTCATCCCAGGTCACAATCTATATTTGGCACTGGTAACACATTTACAATGAGATGCTAAAATGAGGTCTTATACCAGTCCATAAAAAATTCCATGGCAAACTCTTAATGAAGAAAAAAGAATGATCCTAGTATCCTGGCCAATTACTCCTCAGCAGTCCCAATAAAATAAATTAATCTGGTCTTTTGGTTTGATATTACTTACAGAGAAATTGTGTTGATCCATGTGCTTTAGGAAAAGTCAGTATTGAGGAAAGTCTGGATGTTCTTCAATGAGATGTCCCTCTAAATCAGTTTGGGATGAAGAGATTTAAGCAGAATGTGTTTCCTGGTTATGATGTCATTTGGTTGTAGGGAATCACCATGTGACCTGAGGTTTCCATGGGGATGAACAGCTAAGTAGCAAAGGCAAATAGAAATCTAATTGTAGGGAGGATGGTCAGCCTGTGTTTTCACTTTGGCAGTTCACAACATGCTGATAATTTGTGCAAAGGGAAAACAGACAGGCTCCTCTCTGAATAGACATTGAGATAAGACTCTTGATGGTGAGCAGGGAGAGCCTGTTACTGCACTTTATCACCTTCATTATTACTTAGTCTCACCTCATTAACATGCACTTTCCTGTCCTACCACCTTTGATGCGAAGAATACCTGACATGAAAGTGACAGATGTCCCTGATAACTCCAGTTTGTCATTTATTTCTCCAAACCTCCATCTTGGACACCAGGGCACACCCTGTGTCCATGGATGCTTATATCAAATACATATCACTTTTTCTAAAGCATCATGGCACATCTCTGATACAAGTACTGTAAGCTCTTGCACTTCAATGCTTTGGAGCACTCCATCAACTATCATTTAGCACCCACGCATCTTGCACCTACCTGGATGCTTACAACATCCCTGCCTTGCCTTACCATTGAGTGCTTTGCTCCTCAGCCAGAACAGGCACACAGTCCTTCTATCTTGCTTTGCATTTTAGCACAGACACAAAGCCAGGCATGTTGTCAGCAGTCACCCCGAGTGAGCAGGCAATGCAGAGGCCATGCAGGGTAAGTGGTGTCGGGCAATTGGATAGGCAAGAGCAAGTGAAGGAAGATGTCACATGCAATAGTGAAATTGGTAGAGCATGAGCGTTGGTGGGAGGTGGGACAGTAGCAGAGTTAGAGTGAGTGTGAGGCTGTGGAGAAAAGATGGCTGCACTTCCCCTGGCCGAGCAGCGTACGTCATTGATATCGGTGGCAACGTGAATGCATCTGGCAGGTCTGGTCTCATGGCTTCCGCTGCCAGTCCTGTTGAAAGAGGAAATCCATCCTTTGCATTACCCTAGCTTCCAAATTGCTGTCTACAAATGATCGCCAATTACCCCTTCTCTGCTATGTCTGAGCAAATGTCACAACTGTGCAGCACAGCTCTGGACTGACAGTGCTTGACAGGATGCACAACAGCCTTTTAAAGATAGTAGGAACTGCAGATGCTGGAGAATCTGAGATAACAAGGTGAAGAGCTGGATGAACACAGCAGGCCAAGTAGCATCAGAGGAGCAGGAAGGCTGACGTTTCGGGCCCAGACCCTTCTTCAGAAAATTTCTGCCTTCCTGCTCCTCTGATGCTGCTTGGCCTGCTGTGTACATCCAGCTCTACACCTTGTTATCTCAGCCTTTTAAAGATCTTGGATTGGCCCAGCAATGGCGAGAATTTCTGGATATGGTGTGGAAAAATATGCTAGCATCAGAGGAGAGTGAATTTGAGTGGATAGTGCAAGAAAACGTGTTACGCCATGCGGTGTGAGAGCCTCCATGAAAATCAATGAAAATAACACTTTGCCGAAATAAGCTACAATTTAGATCATGGCTGATCTTGGGCCATTTTCTTGCTCCTTCCCATATCCCTTGATTCCATGAGTGATGTAAAGTCCATATATCTCAATGTGCAATAAAACCTTGGTATCTGAAATCACAAATCACAAATTCACCGATCTGCACAAAAATATATTTTTTTAAAACAACAAAATTCGATGTCACGGGGCAAAACTTGCATACCCATGATTTTTAGTTTATTTTTAACTTACTTTAAAATGAGCAATGCACTCACAAATTTGATCACTTGCAGGGGTTCTCAGGAACGGAATCTTCACAGATACAGAGGAATGGCTATATTTAATAATAGTGCATATACTATCTTCTTGGTTCGAGAATTCCAAAGGATTACAGCCCTTTGAATAAAGTAATTTCTCCTCATCTCAATCCTAAATGATCAACCTCTTATGCTGAGATTGTGTCCCCGTGTTTTAGATTCTCCGAACAATGGAAACAATCTCTTGGCATCCACCCTGTCAAGGCCCTCAGAATCTTGCATATTTCATTAAGATCGCATCTCATTCCTCTAAAACACAGAGAATATTAGCCTCTCAGTATAGGCAAACTCTTCATCTCAGGGACCACTTTGTCAAACCTTCATTTCCTTCATTAACTACAGAGACCAAAGCTGCACACCATATTCCACCTTTGGTATCACCAAAACCCTGCACAATTAAAGCAAGACTTCTTATTACTGCATTCCAATTCTCTTCCAATAGAGGCTACTTTGACACTTGCCTCCTTAATTATTTGCTGTATCAGCATGCTTTTACTCTTTAAAACATACTTTAAAATGTCACTGTTTTTCTCTTAATTTCTCTTAAATTAGATCCCCAGGAGATTTCAACAGGTTCCTTTGGGCTGGGCAGTCTTTGATTAGGTGCACCAACCTCCAACCATATGCCAGGATTATTTTGAGATCCCATGGTATGATATAGGTTTGATGTAGGTTGATCTGCAGTTCTGTATCTCTTACAGTAAAAGAGGTGTGGAACATTGAATCCCGCATATCCATCCTGGATTCGATGGTATAACGTATGGATTTGGTAGATGCATGTCCCAGACAAACTTCTAATCATTCCAGTAGAATCCAGCCAACAACAATTATTTGCACTTTTACAATGCTTCTAACATTATTACATGAATCGTAATCTAAACCGAAAGGATTTCCAACTTTTTTTTTCCACAACATTATCAGATCACTGACCAGGAATATCAAAATACATAATCTATGTGTTGCAATAATCACACGAACATATGTAATCATTCTGAAAAAATAGTTTCTGATTATTACAAAGAAGGATTTAGCAAATTCCATTTCAAAAAGTTGAGTTACAAATAGAAATGTATTTAAAATAGATAAGCATGTGTTTCTTGCTTTCCATAATCTTAGATTTATTATACATAGCCATTACATCATTAAAGGCTAGTCAAACCTTTTAAAAATGAAAGCAGATTTAATTGCAAAATTATTCAATGCATTTTTATTTATTCAAGACATATTGCAGCAATTTTCAAATAATTTGACTTTGATTACTTAGACTAATATTTTTTTCTCCTAATTATTTTTAAAAATGATCTTTCCTCTTTAAAAGTAATTTGTTAGGGTTGCTTTATATTGCCAATTGCTGCCTTTTATGCTGTTTCTCAATAAATCTCAAGTAATCTTTCTTCCTTTCTCAATAGAATAGTAAATTAAAGCATTGTGACCCAGCAGCTCAGTCGGAAAGAACATATGCTTCCTGGCTTTAAGACCTAGGGAAACTTAGCACTCTAGCAAGATACTTTTTAGACAACCTCTTTAGAGACATCCTTAGATTACACAGCCCTGGAGCTGGTTGGACTTGAACGCAGGCCTCCTAGCTGAGAGGTAAGGACACTACCACTGCATTACACAAGCTCCCTGTCTATTCTAGTTATTGATGCTAGTTGGATCAGCTGCAGCTGCCTCCATTGCAGAATTGGGCACTATGAAAAGATAAGGAATTTGGCATTGAAGGAAAGCAGACATAACTAGTTGCTCCTTTGAATTGTGCTTCTGTATTGTTCAAAGTGACAGCAAACCACTCTCAGGAAATGGATAACTATCAGTTTTGTTTTATTTTAACAATGCACTTAAGAATAATTGAACTCAATCACAAAATGAGTGCACTAGCTGCAAAGTTAATATATAATGTCATAGGTTAAGGATACGGAATAGGCTATTTAGGACTGAGCTGAAGAGAAGTTTCATCAACCAGGGAGAGCGAGCCTGTGGAAATCACTGTGAATAAAAACAGTTGAGGCTAAATCACTAAATGTTTTCTAGGAGGAGTTATTTATAGTTGTAAAGGGCTAAATGGATCAAAGGGTATGGGGAGAAAGCAGATACAGGGTACTGAACTGGATGATCAACCATGAAGAACTGAATGGCCTACTCCTGGTCCTACTTTCTATGTTTCTATGAAAAGGTGGAGAGCAGTGACAATTGTTAATTTCACTATTTTATGCTTTTAAGACCTCAGGGAAATTCAAGGTACTTAAAGAAACATTCTTATTACATGTCATGAATGGCATTATCCCAGAGGGAATAGTAATTCAGAAACAAAGGCCTCAGTACTCAGTGCGCACCTTTGTGTGTTACATCATGCAGATTTTTCTCTCGCCGCGTTCAAGTCCACTTCAAACATGAGTAATTCTATGAAAGTTCACCATGAATACCCAACTTAGTATTTCAGGCAATCCAAGGGTGGGATAGATGTGGGAATATAATATCAGTCGTCTCCTGTAAAGAGCTAGGAACTGAACAGTTTTGGCTGTGACACATCCAGCTTCATAATCGCTATCTGAACAAATTACAATATAGTTCTTCCGGGACATGAAGCAGAAGTGGGAATGATAATTATAGAGAGAGAGTAAGTCAATACTGTGGAGAATATGCTTACTGTAAAGACAAGTGACTACCCATAGGAATTTCCTGTGACTCATAACTTTAGGTGGAACATAACTTGACAAACGAGTAGACCTGACATACTGCATTAATATTGGACAATTTGCATCTCTTTTGGACACTTCTGACGTATCTTCTGTAGCAAGAACATAAATCATTCACAATGTTGATAGTAGGCCTTGTGTTAAATCCAACCTCTGCAACGAGAAAATCTTTGAACTCAAACGTATTGTAGTAACTGATATAACATTTGAAAGTCAGCAGAATAAATTCAATGTGAATTGAAGTTAATAAGCAATCTGGCAAAACCGTTCCCATTGGACTGGGATTGGATTCATTACTATAGGATTATCACTGATCCACATATGTGGGTCCGATTTGACAGCAGATACTGTGTGCAGCAAAAGGAATCCTTCAAAAGCAGGTTATAGTCAAGCAGAAATTGTGATAAATCAACAGAAGAACAGAGCAGAGTGCCCTTGGCGATGGTTACTGTGTGACAGACAAGGCAGGTACAGTAAAAAAAAAGGAGCCAGCTATTCATTGGAGACATGGAGTTTCAAAAGGATATGGAAGAATAATTTGAATAGAATGCAAAATACTTTTATAACACATTATTAAATAGAAATAATCTGAAAAAAATCGGACATAAATTATTTGTTTCTCTGAGAAAACTGAATACAAGTGCACATTATATTGACAGGATGTCAGCGGATTATAGCAGTGAAATAAAAACAGGAAGTGCTGGAAATATTCCCAACATTTCCTGTTTCTCTTTTAACTTTCCTGAATTTTCTTTGCTTCCTTTTTACTTTGATGATAATACTGAACTTGTGTAAAATATGTTTGTATTTCTTGTGGCCATATTCTCAAAAGATTGAACAAAGTATAAAGAATTTCAAAATGCCCAGAGTGGGTTAATACATAAATCTATCAAAATCAGATATATTAAGACACCGGATCTCGTTGCTGGGTATTGTACATCCTGACAGTAAGAAGGGGATTCCAGTTGTTTTGATCCCAGCTGACATTATGACTAGACAAGTCAGATCCCAGACTAAATCTGACTTGATAGGGTTTTTTTCAGCTTTAATCAAGCAGTGTCTCACTGAAAAATAAACACAAGGTATTGTAGACTTAGTTTTAGCTCTAAAATAAAAGATTGTGCAAAATAGATAAAGATAAAATGGAATAAACCAAATTATTTGCATATAATACACCTTTAAAGATTTCAGAACATGTGCTAAAGTAAAAATCCCAAAAACGCTATTTTACAGATCACAAAAACACTATTTCACAGATCCCAAAAAACACTCATTTACAAATCCCAAAAGCACCTCTACAGTACTCACACCAGAGAGAATCTCCTTCTATCAACTTTGTAGGCTTACCTTAACTGTGGTTTCAACTGTTAGTACAGGTATTTCTGCTATAATGCATGTTCCATTAATGCAAATTGGCTGTAATGCGATTGATGAATAATGGACGCTGTTTAGATAATGCAAACTTTCTACTATACAGTATAGCAATTTTTTATAGTGATTTCCCTATAATATGATTTTCTATAGCATGAGGTTGCACAAGAATGCAACTATTGTGTTATAGGAGAAATACCTGTATGAAGAATCTGATAACCTCTTCCTGGAGCCTTTATAAAGCTGAGCTTAAATCTTCTCGGCTTCAAATATCCCCTTCAGGGTTTTACCCAAATGCCTCTGGTCCAGAACTATTACAAAGGGCCTTGCTCTAAGATGATTTGTATTTTAACAAATCTAAACTATTTTTTTCATTTCCCAAGACAAACTGCTTTACGCATCCATATTCAGCTAAGAACCTGCAGATCTACCCCAAACTGAACTAAAACGGAAAGGTTTCTCCATAAGTAATGGGTGTTTCTCCGTAAACTTTAAAAATGTTCAGAATCTTTCATCAGAAAGTCCAATGTACACACTGTGTATTTGGTTCACTCATAAACCCTCCCATTGTAAGCAAAACCCATTAGGTCTCAGAGGATATCTCTCTCCAACTATTTTTTAAAAACAATCATCGAGGCTGCAAAAATACTTACAAGTTAATCATTAAACCTCTTCTGACACATAGAAAACAAACGTGGATATTTGGTAGTATGCCTTACTGCACTATATGCCCCATTCTCAACCTGGCAAGCAGAAAATAAAAGGAATAGCCTTCTTACCCTTAGTTATTAAACCAATTCTTGGAAAAGTAATGTTTCCACAATCTAAAGTGATACTTGTTCAGAGACATGCTTTAGACAATTCATTAGAAACTTTGTTGCAGACTCATGGATTGGTCAAAGTAGATCTTTTGCACAATTTATAGTATATAAAAGATCTTCCTATCCTTGGTCTCCTAATTACAATGCAAGTTAGTGTATACACTGCTGTATTAGATCAGAGATTAAAAGCAGTCTTGATTCAATAAAAAACACATGCTTATAAAGTTGATATTGTTATTTGCAAACCAGATTCCGACACATATAGACCATAAAGATCATTGAAGTGAAAAAAATTTCCTATTGTTTATTTGGGTGAAAGCATTTGCCCCAATCATAATGTAATCTGAATTTGGGTTGTCTGACTTAATGAATATGTATATATGTTGGTTTATATTGAAAATCCTGACAATATTTTGACATTAGAACTGTTCATTTCAGGATTCATCCATGAAGTTGATAATACACTGACAGAATGTTAAAAAAAAAACAGAATTGGGGAGTCAGGTAGAATTTTTGCTCCCCTCATCCAGGAAAAGAGACTTATGAGGCAAAACCCAGCAAACTGTCAAGAGTGTGGGGGAAAGACTGCTATACTACTGGCCTGAACCACAGGTTTTGTTTATTGATACATTGTTATGTCTGGAAATGATAACAATGAAGTTTCAAACACCAACATCCAAATGTTGCATATGTATTACTACAACATTAAGCAATTGTATTGCAAAGTACATATACCTGGGACAGTCCTATCAGTATCTTTGCACCATTCTTTAGCTTAAGATTTTGATGTAATGCAATGTTAGCATCAGTATGTAGTAAATGAAAATGTTATTCTTCCTCAACTCTCATGGAATTTTTCTTGATTAATTCTTTTAATTTCTATTGTCATCTTTTACCTTTCATTTTACTGGAGATTTAAATTTTATTGAAGCAAATCTTTACTTTTCAGACAAACTCATATACAGTCATTATGCCCCTGAGTACCCATTACAACTACGTAAATATTTTGTTGAATAGTTCAATGCATAAGTGCATTTTAATTATTTGTTAACATAAATCAAATGTTTTGATAAACCTTTAGGAACTACAGCGAAAGCAAAATGATAAAAAAAAACTTGATTTTGAGGGCTATAAAGTCTCTCAGTATTTAGAAGGTTAATACAAGAAATCCATTTTGTTTTCTACAGGCTGTAACGTGAACCAATTAGTTGTGTGCTCCTCAATATAACAAAGCAATAGGGGGCTTTGCTTCAGTGAGACGTAGCATCCGTTCTATTACACAACTACAGGACAGATAAACACTAAGGTAAAATGTTTATTTATTCAGTCGATAATTCTTTGACAATTATTATAATCACAGAAAGTCGGATTCATTAAGCTCAGTAAAACACGTAATCATATGGCCATCTGTCCAGATCTTTACAGTTTACCTTCCTTTACAAAAGCAAGAAAGCAGCCACTCAGTGAAAGATAAGCAGTGACAGCAGAGACACTCCCTGGTGTGCAGCGATATGACTTGGCATCGTTTCACCTCATTTACTTGCTTTAACAGTCTTTCCAGTACAGAAAATAATATGCAAGTTTACTAAATAATGAATGCAATTCTTGCTTAGAAGCACTTTGTGCTAGATTCAAGACCTTAGTCAATAAGGGACAAATAAGACTTCATACTAACGTAATTACAATTTCCCAGCTCACAAGCATTTCTAGTAATTTTACTACTTCCTTAAAGAGTAAAAATAATTTCAGTCAATGCTTTTTTTAATTTTGCATGAACTTTTAAATTTCTTTATCTTCTCAAAGAGTTTATTTGTGTTTACTTTATCTTGTCAGACTTTGCATTTTCTTTTCACTTTCACATCACACTTTAATGATCACAATTTCAGTAAAGCAATTGTTTCAAATGTTCCCTCATAGCTCAGCATGTACCTGTGCCTTTGTGTTCTTGATGCTCTAATGTGTGGAAACAGCTTTTCCCTCTCTACTCTGTTTAGATCTGTCATGATTTTGAAGACTTCCATCAAATCTTCTCTTTGCTGTCTCGTCCAAAACTGAATGCAATACCGAGCTAAGTTTAACTAGTGTCTTATATAAGTTCAGCATAACTTCTCTGCTCTTTACCACATACATGTATTATCAAATTAAATTACCATATGCTATACAAACAGCTCTCTCTACCTGTCCTGACACTATTATTGACTTAAGCATTTATATGCTTATATATATATTCTGGCTTTTCTGTTCCTACACACTGTTAGAGTAATACTTTTTATCATCTACTATCTTGTCATGGTTTTCTACCAAAATGTATCACCACACACTTCTCTGCATTGAACTACATCCGCCCACTCCACAAATGCATCAACATCCTTTTGTAGGTCTACATTGTCCTACTCAGTTCATAGTGCCACCAAGTTTTGTATCATGCACAAACTTTGAAATTACTCCTGCGCAGAAATGGATTATTAGTAAAAATCAAGAAAAGCAACAGTCACAATACCAGCCCCAGGGAAAACGATGACAAACCTTCTTCCAGGCCAAAGGTATCTACTAACTGTTACTTGCTGTTTTCTATCACTCAGCCAATTTCGCATCCACTTGAGTACTGTCCATACTATTCAATGAGCTCCAACTTTTCTCACAAATGTGTTGTGTGGCACTCAATCAAATGTCTTTTAGCAGTCCATGTGCACCACATCAACAGCATTACTCTCAGCAAGCCTCTCTGTTACCACCTCAAAGAACTCCAGCAAGTTAGTTAAATACGATTTTTCCATAAGAAATCCATGCTGGCTCTTCTTATTAAACCTACATTTGTCCAAGTAATTACTAACTTACTCCAAAATTATTGTTTCTAGAATTTTCCCACCAAAGAGATTAAACTGTCTGCTCTGTAATTGCAGGGCTTGTCCTTTTACAATCAAAGCTGGGGGGAGTGCACTGTTACTGTAGTCCCACTACTCCATGGGATCACAACATAAAACAAAAATACTTTACCATTTACAGAGACAGCCAATTAAAAAGCTTATCTTTATTAGGTTTAAAGCAAAAAAAAATGTATAAACCTGGTTTCTTAACAAACACTTGGTTAAAAATTAGTTTATTATCAATGTAAAACATAATCAATGAAGGTTCAATATTTGGTGAACAAAACCAGTCAGTAATATAAATGTTTATCCACTAAATATCCCCAAAACATGCAGACATTTCAGGAGGAGGGATAAAATGGATTTCTCTATGAAGACAATATAAAATAGTGGGTACAGTAAAGACAATGTAAAGCCGGGGGTACAATTCTAAAGTGGTAGAGGAACCAAGGGACCTGGGTGTATGTGCACACAGATAACTGAAGGTGGAAGGACAGAATGAAAAAGCAATCAATAAGGCATACAGTGTCCTTCACATAGGAGGATCTTGTGGCACAGTGGTAATATCCCTATCTCTGAATCAGACCGCCTGAGTTCAAGTCTTACCTTGTCCCAGACACATATAACATGCCTGAACATGTTGATTGAAAATATCCACTGTGCGCTTGGCTTTATTAATAGGGGTACCAGAGCAAAGAAATGATGTTGAACTTGTATAAGACACTTGTTAGACCTCAGCTGCAGTATTGTGAGCAGTTCTGCGTGTCCCATTTAGGAAAATGGTGACCAAATTGGAGAGAGCACAGAGGTGTTTTACAGGATGACTTCAGAGATAACAAACTCAAGTTATGAGGATAGATTGAAGAAATTGGAACAGTTCCCTTTGGAGAGACATAGGCTCAGGGAAGGAAGTTTGGAATTTTCCAAACTCACGAGAAGCTGGAGAGAGTATACAGGGATAAATTGATCCCACTAGTAAAAGAATCATGAACAACAGAGCAGAAATTTACAGTGATTTGCAAAAGAAGCAAATGAGAGGTGAGTTTTTTTTTGTTCACTCAGCAATTAATTAGGGTTTGGAACGCTCTGCCTGGAAGTGTGGTGGAGGCAGGTTCAATTGAGGTATTGAAGAGAGTGATGGATGATTATTTGGATAGAGATAAAGTGCAAGGGTGTGGGGAGTAATGGTCTCCTTTTGCACCATAATACTTCTGTGAATCTGAGATTGGCTTTCTGAAAACAACACTTTAGGCAACAGGTTGCTAATCCGTAGAGCATTCTGAGCATTCTTTGTTCTGATGTCCTGACATGTGTGGTCAAGCCATTAATCATGTGTGGTTGTCTCTGAAGTCTTTCTGAAACAGCTTGGTCAGGAAATGCAAGATTGAGATATTCCTTCAATTGCAAATAGTAATAGGTTTCACCATGAACTCAAGAAGAGGGATTTTTTTTTCTCAGAAATGGGAGGGATCAATTGGAGAGCCTTTCCTGGCTGGCTTCTTATATTATCCTCCACCTTCTTCCAGAAACCAATGTACTCTCCCCAAGTAGTCACTGCTCAAACAGCCCCAGAAAAGTCAACAAAAGAGCCAGCAGTTATCACCAGTCATGCGATATCTAAAAAGCCATGTGAAGAAAATGTCCAATGTCCACAGAGACCTTTTAATGACTTCAAATAAAGAAACCTTCCCAGGTATTTCCAAAAATATTGAAATAAATCAATTTTTTAACTTTCTTTCTAAACTTAAACCCTCAAACAAATATGCAGCGTCTTCTTAACAATCCTTGCATCATGTTTTGAACAAGGGTGCAATGTTTCTGCAGTCATTTGGGCACCACCCCAGACTCTAAGGAAGACAGAAAGATTATGATCAATTCCTCCACAATCTCCACTCTCAGTTCCTTCAGTGTCTTTGCATTTCATCTGCTGCATCAACTTTAAGTAGTATGAACAGTCTATCCAACACTTCCTCCTTATTAGCCTTGAACCATGAGTCCACTATTTAAAAAAGGTGAAAGAGAAGTCAGGAAAGTATAGAGCTGTCAGTCTAGTATCTATTGTGGGGCATTACTTAAGGATAGAGTGACTAAGTACTTGGAGAAATTTGAATTGGTTAGAGAGAGAGCCAACATGAATTTGTAAAGGGCAAGTTATGTCAAATAAATCCAATTCAATCAGTAACTAAAAGAATACTCAGAGGGGTCGAGATAGAGGTAACCTATGCAAGATATTTGATAAGGTTCTATAAGATAGATTCTTAACCAAAATTAAAGCTCATAGGATTGAAGGGAAGTTATTGACATGATTAGGAGATTGATCAGAGTTGCATGGTGGCTCAGTGGTTAGCACTGCTGCCTCACAACACCACAGACCCGGGTTCAATTCCAGCCTTGGGTGACTGTCTGTGGAGTTTCCACATTCTCCCTGTGTCTGTGTGGTTTCCTCTGGGTACCCCAGTTTCCTCCCACAGTCCAAAGCTGTGTGGGTTAGGTGGATTGGCTATGTTAAATTGCACATATCCTCTAGGGTGAGAAATGGAGGGCTGGAGTAGGGAGTAGGGAGTGGGTCTGGGTGGAATGCTTGTTGGTGTGTCATTTGCTAAGCCAAATGGCCTGCTTCCACACTGTAGGGATTCTATGATTCTAGATTGAACTGTAGTATAGGTGATAGCAAGAACTCCAGCATCTGCAGTCAGAGTCAATACAGTGTGGAGCTGAAGAAACACAGCAGGCCAGGCAGCATCAGAGAAGCAGAAAATCAATGTTTGAGGCGGGGACCCTCCCCCAGGACTGGGGAAGAGGAAGTAGGGTGCGGATAGGTGAGAAAGAAGGTTGACAGGGAGTGTCAGGTCAAGGAGATGGGGATAGGCGTGTGGGACATTGCCCCCTGCCACGGTCCAGGAGCTCCCTAGCTTTGTTCAGGACACTGCTCATGCCTTCCACCTCCTCCAAGACTTTCAATTCCCTGGCCCCCAAGACCTTCACCATGGATATCCAATCCCTGTACACCTGTGTCCCCCACACAGATGGCCTAAAAGCCCTCCACTGGCACCCTCTTCGCTTAACAGAACTTGTCCTTACACTCAACAACTTTTCCTTCAACTCCTCCCACTTCCTACAAACTAAAGGGGTGGCTATGGGCACCCATATGGGTCTGAGCTATGCCTGCCTCTTTGTAGGATACATGGAACAGTCCCTCTTCCACAGTTACACTGACACTATACCCCACCTCTTCCTCTGCTACATTGATGACTGTATCGGTGCTACCTTGTTTTCCCATAAGGAGCTTGAACAGTTCGTCAACTTTACTAACACCTTTCACCCCAACCTCAAATTCACCTGGACCATCTTCAATGGACACCTCCGTCTCCAATTCCAGTAACCGTCTCAACACCGACATCTATTTCAAACTTACCAACTCCCATTGCTACCTGGACTACACCTCCTCTAACCCACCCTTCTGCAAGAATGTGATCCCTTATTCCCAATTCCTCCACCACTTCTGCTCCCAAGATGGAGCATTCCACTACTGGACATCCCAGAGGTCCTCTTACTTCAAGGACTGTAACAACCCCCCTCTGTTGATCCCCAATCCCTCAACCACATCTCTTGCATTTCCCACACTTCTGCCCTCAAACCCCCTCCCCCCCACAAAAATAAACACAGAGACCCTTGGTCCGCACATACCACCCCACCGACCTCCACATCCAGCACATCATCCTCCGCCACTTCTGCCACCTGCAATCCGACCCCAAAACCAAAGAGATATTTCCTTCCCCACCCCTATCTTCCTTTCATAGGGACCATTCTCTCCGCGAGTCCCTTGTCTGCTCCACACTCCCCACTAGCCCCATCACCCCTAGCACCTTTGCCTGCAACTGTAGGAGGTACTACACCTGACCCCTACACCCCCCACCTCTCACCTCTATTCAAGGCCCAAAACAAACTTTCCAAATCCGACAGGGATTCACCTGTACATCCTCCAACCTGGTCTACTGTATTCGTTGTTCCCAATGTGGCCTTTTCTACATTGGTGAGACCAAGCGCAGACTCGCGGCCTGATTCACAGAGCATCTGCACTCTGTACACGACAAACAACACCTTTTGGTCGCCAACCATTTTAACTCCTCCTCTCACTCCCTGGGTGACATGTCCATCCTGGATCTCCGACAGTACCACAATGACACCACCTGCAAACTGGAGGAGCACCACCTCATATTCCACCTTGGGAGTCTACAGCCCAGTGGTCTAAACATAGAATTCACCAGTTTCAAAATATCCCCACCCCACGCCTCATCCCATGTCCAACCCTCCCTCTCATCCCCGCCTCCTTCACCTGACACAACCTGTCCATCTTCTCTCCCACTTATCCGCCGCACCCTTCCCACTGACCAATCCCCACCGCTCCCTACCTACATCCACCTGTCACCATCCCACCTACCTTCCCCCAGCCCCACTCCTTCTCCCTCAATTTATTTTCCAGCTCCCATCCCCCTCCCCAGACCCAAAACATCGACATTCCTGCTCCTCTGATGCTGCCTGACCTGCTGTGTTCCTCCAGCTCCACACTGTATTGACTTTGAGCTTTTGTATAGCTACTTAACTGTAATTCCTGATTATTGCAAACAGAGTGGACTCAGATGATTTTCTACATTGTTCTAATACTGCTATCAATGATAAAGGTTTCATATGCAGATGATTGCAGTTTTTATCAGAAGATATTACCAAGGTGGATTCCTATCCTGCAAAACACCAGTCTGAGAAAAGGCTGTGCACCTGCAAGCACAATAGTAGTAGTAGAAGATACAGCAAGTTCCTACTGAGACTCCTTCCCTTCTGTTCCAAGCCATCCCATTGGAAACATAACTACAATGATGGGTTTAAATACCAGTAGCTGCACCTGGCACAGTAAGGCACTGATCTGCTCAATAAGAATGTAACAGAGAACTTGGAGACAAGGGATATGGAGAAGACTCAATAGTACAGGTCTGCATCTATATTTCTAATGCCTGCCATTCAGGCACTCACAAGATACTAGGCCTGGGAAATGCTGTCTCTGTGGCATGAATTCTCCAACCTGGTTCTATGAAAGCAGCAATGAAGAGGATGGGCATTGAAAGCATTCCCTTTTTCTCTTCAGCAATTGACTATATCTGTTGTTCAAAGGTGTGCAGCTACTTTTACAACCACTTCCAGAAGGTAAGGTTGTGTAGGGGTAGGGTGACAGGTGGGTGGGTTGGAGGGTGACAGGTAAGTAGATCATTGCTTAGAACAGGTTGAGGAGCTAGGTCAGGGGAGATACTAGCAGTTGTCAGGCAAGGCCCATTGCGGGGAGAGGGGAGTTGTATCCATCAGGGGATAGTGGGCTTTCAGGTTCAAGATGGTGGATTTGAGTAGGGGAGGGATCAGCTACAGCTGGGTGGGGTATCAGTTTGCAGAAATCGGTAGCGGTCATGGGGCACTGACGGGTCTACAAATAGGAATGTGAATATCAAGATGGGGAGGATATTGGGTCTGGAGAAGATGTCATGTCTGATGAGTCAGGACCTGGAGAACAGGTTGGGGGAGTCAAGTTGAGGAGGAAATCAGGTGTGGCGGTGCTGGGTGGGTGGGGATGATGGTGTAATCAAGGGTGGTGGAGGAATCGTAGGTGAATTGATAGGTTAGTTATATAGTTACCCAAGAGTTAAAGCAGGTTTTATTCCATATCATTTCTTGGAAATTTATTCAGGTCAGTGTGTCAGAACATCCAAAGTCCTTCAACTCTAAATCAAAGTTGGGTACTTGTTTTGAAGGTTTCAGATACCAGGGAATTGTCCATCGGAAGTTTTAACTTCCCAGGCAATTCCAATAAAATCAGCTGCATCCGGATTTCCATGTGGTTCCCATCACATACTGCTACAATAACCTATCGGAAGATCTGGGCCATTATCTTTGAGATTTTTTTTTCACCCTGCTGTTCAGGCTTGTGGCCACTAGATGGTGAAAAATGGAGCCTTGATGACGGTTGTTTACTGTGCCACACTAGTTTTGCAGCTTCTTTCCTGCGTCTGTGTGCGACTGGGAGTGTTTATAAACCCATTGCCTGTGATTTATTGAATGTGGTCTGAGAATGCAAATTCTGTTATTGTATTCTGCCCTTCGTTACACAGCAATACATTTGAAGCAAATGTTAATCACATCACACGCTCATGAATAAGTGAATGTGGTCAGAAGGAATCTCTTTTTGCCATTTTAAGACTATTCACACATTCCAAACCTATAAACTACACAGCAATACAGCTAGCTTTTATTGAATATTATACACAGTGCTAAAATATCAATGAATCCCCCTACCCTTATCTTTAATTCCGTGTGAATTTCTCAGAGTTCAAAGGGTTAAATCTGGTCGCTGTAGCAGAGTTTCACACTCTTTGATGGTGAATGATAGCTGGTTTCCTGAGTATTACCATGTTTGGTTAAATGTACATCTGATGAATAGCCTAAAGCAAATGAGGTCAATGATTTTGCTACTGCAATTGTACATTGAATGCACTAAGGCCCATTCCCCAATTTCTAAACAATTATTGGTGCTTCTCCATCCACTTACAAACATCTCCAGGTGGGGTCCCACTTATATGTCCCCTGGTAGGGTTGATAGGGACAGAGTTGTAGAATGGTTATCTGGGCTTGATGCTGTTCACTTCTCAGCTCAGTGATGAGTGAGCAATGGCGGGATGTGGTAATACAAACTGGTCCTGTTCAGGCTGGTGGTGCTTCCCTGCAAGGTTGAGGTCAGATTAGACTGGGGCTGTTTTAGACATGGCACAAATTTATTGCTGGGCACCCTGAGGGAGCTGTCTCAATGCATAGTTCTATTAGGATGTCCAGATCATTCCCTTCAGGGACATGCCAGATTGCTGTTTGTTACCATTGCTGCTGGGATCTAACCTATTTGCTCTTTAGTTCAGAGAGCAATGCATTGGGCATCCCACTGGAATATGAAGAATTCCCCAATACACTTAATGTTGATATGGATTGCAGTGAGCATTACTCAGAACATCATTCGCTGGATGTCAATAACCTTCCATTTCTTCTGGAGCTTGTAGAAATGTTGTCCCCTGCGAAGGAGTAGTTATACTGGGATGGATTTTACTGAGAGTGGGAGGGAGGAAAGAGGGAGTTGCCCTGGGAATCCTCAATATTGGCTCTGGATCCCATTGTGTTTCATGGCATCAGGTCAAACATGGGCCAGGAAACCTCCTGCTGATTATGACATATCCCATTCTCCATCCCAGTTGATGGCTGTCCCATTTGCACAGTGATAGTGCTAACCAACATAATAGAGGGTATTTTAATGTAAAGACAGAAGGACTATGCAGTGGTCACTTTTACCGATACTGTGATGGACAGATGCATTTCCAAGAGGCAGATCGGTAAGGATGAGGTCAAGTATGTTTTCCCTCTTGTTGGTTCCATCACTATCCGCTGCAGACCCAGTCTAGCTGCAATGTCTTTTAGGACTTGATCAGCTCGATCAGTAATACTGCTGCTGAGCCACTCCTGGCTTTGGACTTTGAATTCTCCTAGCTAGAATAGCCGTACCACCTTCAGTGCTTCCTCGAAGTGTTTTTGTTAATTCATTCACTGGACAAGGGCGTTGCTAGCTAGGCCAGCGTTTATTACCCATCGCCAATTGCCCAGAGGGCAGTTAAGAGTCCATCACGTTGCTGTTGGTCTGGAGTCACATGTAGGCCAGACCAGGTAAGGATGGCAGTTTCCTTCCCTAAAGGACATTGGTAATTCAGATGGGTTTTTCTGAGAATCAACAACTGGTATTGAATTCAAATCATGTTCAACATGGAGGAACACTGATTCATCAACCGGTGGGAGGGGGCAAGTGGAGTATGTGGTAATCAGCAGAAGATTTCCTTGCCCATGTCTGACAAAATGCCATGAGCCCTCATGGGGTCCAGAGTCAATGTTGAAGACTCCCAGGGCAAGTCCCTCCTCCATCCTGCATACAGTGCCACCACCTCTGCTGGGTCAGTCCTGTCAGTGGGCAATGTATGTTGTCTGTAAGGTATGATTCCATGGGTATAACTATGTTGGGCTGTTCCCTGATTAATCTGAGAGACAGCTCTCCAAGGTGTTCTCAATAGCCCCTGGACATTAGTGGTGAGTACTTTCCAGAGTCGGTAGGGCTGTTGTTATGTCCAGTGTCTAGCTTGATGCCAGATGGTTCCATTCCATCACGGTTTGAGAATAGGACTTCAGCCCTCAAGAAAGGAAAGCCCCACCTACGAGAGCAGCCAGCAGCTCAGTAGGTAATGCCAGAAGTGAATAATAGCCACTCCGAAGATTATAAGGGAGTCCTGGGAAAAAAAAACAGCATCAATACGAAGTTAGTATCGAGGTTTATAGAAATGAAAGTGATCAGGGACCCTGGAGGGGGAGAGGGGGAAACAGTTAAGTTCTGGCAGTTGGGGATTGGGAGACATAAAGGTTAAGTGCTATCTTGGTAAAGGCACTCTGGAGGTATATGCCAGCCATAAAAATGCAATTTTTAACCTGAGGTTTGAAAGAATTGGTTGGCCTCCATCATTGTTCCTTCTTCCTTCCTGTAACTCCGGCTTTTCTGGCAGTTTCGGTGGACTGAGGCCTTTAACTAGCCATTAATTCGCTCGTTGATGAGTAGCCCTCCCATCCTCTTATGGAGGACAACTCCAGGGCAGGTGTGAAGTGGGTGAGTAGCCATCTGGTATATTATACATGCCCTCCTCTGGCTGCAAATACAATGACAGTGGGGGTGAGCCATAAGATTCTCCACTGTTTCTGTGAATTGAACAATCCAGAATTTGCACTAGCTTGGTCTGATTTAAGCTGTTGGGATAGAAGGGCAGTGGACATGTATTACTTGATTGCCATTCTGGGTTACGTGTATGAAGGCAATGGTTTCTCCATAGTCTGCAGTTTCCCTGATTTCCATTTTGCTAATGCCCCCAATTTCTGCATCTCCACTTCCTTTGCCCCGCCATACCTTCAGATGTTGTGGCCCTAAACTTTGGAAGACCCTTCACTAAATTTCTCCTTTTCTTCCCCTCTCTCTCCCTTTCAAGATGCTCCAAATACATCAATTGTTGTCTGATAACACACCAGTGAGTTGCTCTGGGAGGTTACACCCCATGAAAGATGCTACGTAAATTCACATTATTGTTAGTACGTTTTTCAGTCTTGGTCATCAAGGTTGTTTAATGTTCCCTGAGATGCCTTAGTCCCAACTGAGTACATGTTGTGCTGCCAATGAGGCCAATAGCTATCTTGATTGAGAATCTAGAACATATGAACAAGGAACAAGAGTAGACAGCTCAGCCCTTCAAGCCTGCTGTCATTCAATAAGATCATGGTTGATCTGATTTTAACTCTACATTCCTGTATTTCCCTGATAATCTTTCATTCCCTTAGGAAACAAGAATCTATCTAGCTCTGCCTTGAAAATATTTAATGATTTTGCATCTGCTGCCTTTTGAGGAAGGGAATTCCAAAATCTCACAACCATTTTCCTCATCTCTGTTTCATGGGCACCAAATTTCCAAACCATGACTCTTAGTTCTAGATTCTCCTACAACATCCTTTCAGCATGCAGCTGGTCAAGTACCCGCAGGATCTTATATGTTTCAAATATAAAAATATTTCTGACTCTTTCAAACTCCAGAAAAGACAGGCCTAGCTGATACAGCCTTTCCTTATAAGGCAGTCATCTCAATCCAGGTACTACTAAACCTAATTTGGGGTCAATTAGAATTTGGAGTCGCTGTTTAAAAATCAGGGCTGTCCCATTAAGACAGGGATGAGGTGGATTTTCTTTCTTTCAGAGGTTTATGAGTGTTTTGAATTCTCTTCTTGAAAAGCCTTGGTGACTGTATGGAGTTTACATATTCTCCCTGTGTCTGTGTGTGTGTTTCCTCCGGGTGCTCCCGTTTTCTCTCACAGTCCAAAGATGTGCAGGTTAGGTGAATTGGCCATGCTAAATGTCCTGCAGTGTCCAGGCTTAGAGGTTTAGCCATGGTAAATGTGAGGTTATGGGGATAGGGTGGGAGAGGGGGTGCTCTTTAGAGGGTCAGTGCAGACTCGATGGGCCAAATGACCTCTATCTGCACTGTCAGGGTTCTGTGATTCTGTGATTCTAGGTGGTGGAAGCAGAGTCCTTGAATATTTTTCAGGCGGAAATCAATAGATTCTATTTAAGCAAAATAATGTAAGGTTCTTGGGGTAGGCAGGAATGAAGATTTGATGTTACAATCGGATCAACCATAATCTCAATGAATCATGGAGTAGGCTTGAGAGAGTGAACGGCCTGTTCCTACTTTCAGTTTGTATGTCCTGGGATTAACCTCCAACAGCCACGATCACCTTCATTTGTGTAAGATTCCAAACAGCAGAGAGTTTCCCTTTGACTTTGGTGGGGCCATGAGAAAAAAATTTAATCAAATGCTGCTTTGATGTCAAAAACATTTACTATCACCTGCCCTGTAGAATTCTGGTCAATTATCCATGTTTGGTAATTCAGTCAGGAGTTAAGTGTGTTGTGGTAGACTCCAAACTATGAATTGGTGAACAGGTTTTTTTCTGGGTAATTGCCATTTGATAGTATTGTCAATGATTCTTTCCATTACTTTTCTGATACTTTAGAGGAGACTGATGGGTCAGAAGGCTGGAATATACCTAATCAGAAAATGAGGTGCTGAAAATACAGGAACAGCCTTCTGGACATAACATTGAGTTCAACAACTTCAGACTATGAATTTTAGAACATAGAACATAGAACAGTACAGCACAGTATAGGGCCTCCGGCCCACGATGTTGTGCTCAAATTTTACCCTAAACCTAAGGTCTATCTAACCTCCACCCCTAACTTACACATTCATCCATATGCCTATCTAATAGACGCTTAAATGTCCCTAATGAGGCCGACTCCACTACCCTCTCTGGCAATGCATTCCATGCCCCTACCACTCTCTGAGTAAAGAACCTATCTCTGACATCTCCCTTGTATCTACCTCCGCTCACTTTAAAACTATGCCCCCTCATAATAGCTACCTCCACCCTAGGAAAAAGTCTCTGGCTATCCACTCTATTTATACCTCTGATCATTTTGTACACCTCTATCAAGTCACCTCTCATTCTTTGTCGTTCTAAAGAGAAAAGCCCTAGCTCTCTCAACCTTGCCTCGTAAGACCTTCCCTCCATTCCAGGCAACATCCTGGTAAATCTCCTCTGCACCTTTTCCAATGCTTCCACATCTTTCCTGTAATGAGGCAACCAGAACTGGACACAATACTCCAGATGTGGCCGAACCAGGGTTTTGCATAGCTATTTTGTTGCCTATTTTGACTTACTTTATTTTTGGATAACTTCTCCTGATTAAAAAAAAATAAATGCACAATTACAGGGTCTTGCTGCCAAAGATTCCCTGTTCATTCAGATTGTTCACTATAACAATACCTTACTCAGAGACTGAAAATTGAAACGCATTGACGAGTATGAAGCATTAGGACATCTGAAATGTTTAATGATTAAACTCTGCAGAAGATTTTCAGATTTGTCCATTCTAGTGTAAGTAGACTTTTAATGGTATAATAAGCTTTTAATTATTGCCAGCAACATCTCTGTACTGAAAATCAACTTTTACCTGAATGGAATCTCATCTCTTTATGTTTTGATTATCTTCAGAGATTTATGATCTTTTTATTTATCTTTCTCTTAATCCCCATCTTCTTTCCCTCTTTATTTCATGTTCTGCACATGATTGAGTGTTGAATTAATTAGTTATTCTAATTGACACTTCCTGCTTCACACTATAGGCTAGATATTCAAAGAGTGGGTCAGGATCTGGTGGAGGGGAAAATTTGAAAGGTCCCACTCTCAAAGAGCATTTTATGCTCCAAACAGAGCAGGTTGCAATTGTTAAAGAAGATGGTAGAAGAAGATAGAAGAAAACTAGGAAACCTGCTCATTGCCTATAATGGCCCATTAACCTTATTCGGAGATTGCCAGCTCAGAATTACATTTTAAACTTTATTTCTGTGAACATGGACAGTTCAGTATTCACTTGAGCGTTAGTTTTCAGCTTTGCTCCAAGGCTAATTAAAGTTTAATGAACTTTGATTTTATCTGTTTTATTTCCAAGATTTACTTATGCTGGGGCAAGCACTAGAATTGTATGTTTCTCTCATATGACCCTTTCCAGTTTCGCTGACACAGCTGTCCATTTGAGGATCTGTCTGGTCTCTTTAGCAAGGCACTGGCAGCCCCCAACAACACTGTCATCTGCTTTTGCCACTTAGGCTTATTGAAATTAAAAATAACGGGCCAGTCCTTCCGAGGAGTGGTAGTCATGGTCAGATTTGCCACATCACTCCTGTTTTAAAAAAAATTTCTGGCAGGAGATTCTGTTCATGGCTTGTGCAGAAATGTGAAGAGGACTTTAAATCCGACAGTGTCCTCGAGTGCAAGATAGTTAGGTGAAGGAAAACCACATCCCGTTTGCACAGTAGTAATTTTTGTATTCTATCAATTAAATGTTCAGCAGCTCAAACAGTCATGTTGATAGCTCTTGTGAAAGGTTAAGTATATAAGGTAACTGTGAGATTACCCTGCCAGGTGGATAGGGTGCCAGGTGCATAGAGTATCAAGGTGCCAGGGCGTGAGGTGGAAAGAGTACTAGGCAAAAGACTGGGTGTTTAGGGTATGTCAGGTTAGGTGGGTTTATCAAGGAAGGAGTGTGTGTCATATTCAGCAGCTGGGAGGAAGTTTGTCACGTCTGGGGGAAGACAACAGAGTCAGGTCTGGTGCTGGGCCGATCAGGTCCTGGTGGGGAGGGTCCTCTCAGGTCCTCAAGGACAGGGAGTGTCAGTTTCTGTGAGACAGGGTTCCAGGGAGGGAGGTTGTCGCATCCCAGAGATGGGTGATGGATCAGCACCTCCCATGGGAAGATAGGGTGTCATCTTTCAGGAGGAGTAGGTTGTTGAGTCCAGCAGCAGATGGGTGTCAGGTCCCAGAGAGGACAGGGAATGTCGGGTCCTGGGGAAGAAAGTATGTGTTGGTTCCTAGGGGAAGAATGGGGTATGTCTTGTCATGGCCGGAGGAGGGCAGCAGGTTCTGGAAGAAGAAGGAGGTGTCTGGTTCTGGGATGAAGATAGAATGATGTGCCCTGCTTGGGGACATCAGCTGAAGTTGTTAGATTGGGAATTGTAAGGTGTCTGGAGTAAGTGTGTTTGTGGGGTATGGTGAGTATGGTAAGTTGGTAGCAGGGGGGCACTGTTTAATAATTACCATGAGAGTTAGACAAGGGTTTTGGTTGTCTAATTGTTCAACTAACTTCACGACAATGGAACCCTCCGAATTCTCGGATTTCAATAGGTACTTTTGGAGGGTTCCAGGCATAGGGGAATCGCCCATCAGAATCTTCAGTTTCCCAGGCAATTCCCCTCAGAATCTATCATAAAGATTCTGTAGCTCCCATCTGCAGCTCAGAAACTACTGTCAGGCCATCAGAATACCTGGACCTATACTGCTGAACAGAGCAATGCTGTTCAGGCATGAGATCAAGGCTCAGAATTCCCCCGATATCAGGTTCCCAACTCTGCTTTGAAAATCCAGCCCTAAGTGTCTCAGTCGAGATTCTTCAGTCTGACTGATTCAGGAGATGGATAGCCTCTACTCTTTACACACAGGCTTCTGATCCTCTGCTGGCAGTGTCAGGCTGAAATATATTTGTAATCACAGATGATCCCAGAAAGACAGCCCATAGTAAGTCTGTAGGCAATTATAAGTGTAATGAAGCAGTGATACTGGATTTGAAACATTAACCCTGTTCCTCTCTCTCCACCTGCTGAGTTTTTCCAGCATTCTGTGTTTGTCATAAATATAATGAACACTGGTACTTTTCATTTGATGACGACTGTATAACATAAATATTACTAAACATTAAGATAGGCAAATAAAACTTTTATTGAACCAAATGGTTATGGCAATAGGGACAAACTTAATTAAATATTTATCTTTTATCTAATCTAGTTTTATTTTTATTCATTCATGGGATATGAGCGTCACTGGATGGGCCAGCCTTTATTGCCTTTTTACCCTTGAGAAGGTGCTGGTGAGCTGCTTTCTTGAACGTCTGCAGTCCATTTGTTGTCAGTAGCCCCACAATGCCCAGTTTCCATAAGAAAGCAGTAGGAGTAAGTCCCTGATGACTTCAATAACATGAAATTTCTTCTGCGTCATTATGAAATAATGTAAAAGGATACTTCATCAATCAATGAGTTACTTATAATTCATTCCAAAAGACAGGATTTAATGGACTCACAAATTAATTTACAATTTCTCTCTACGGCACTAGGTATAAAATGCAGGGAATAGTTTAGTGTAGGTGAAATGGAAAGACCTATCCTAGTTTAATATTATGCTAAACAGGAAGTGAAATAAAAATGGAACTGAGAGAGACATAAAAGGGACAGAAAGAAAATACCTGTACCTTTTAAAATCTACAACAGTAATAAGTGATCATCTATAGCAATAATAAGTAACATGTTCCCTTCAAAGACGCAAAACTGTTAAAGAACTTAAATTGCCAGCAACCTAAAGCCAAGATTTCAAATAACTATCACCTGGCCAAAGTTAGCAAGGTCACATGTCCCTTTGAATGTCATCATTTTTCCTTGAGTTTAAAGTGACAGACCGTAACATAACCATTATTAAAAAAAATTCAACCTTCAGAAATGGAAGAAGATTCACTGGACTCAAAGCATTAACTCTGCTTTTCTTTCCACAGATATTGCTAGACCTGTTGAGTTTCACCAGTAATTTCAGTTTTTTTTTTGTCTTCTAGGAAAGTAAGTAATATGTTTCTCCGAATTAAAGGAAATCAAATAATAAGAGTAAAGAAGCCTCACTATAATAATGTAGGGCCTTGGCGATAGAATACCTGGAGTAGTGTGCAATTTTAGCCTCCTGAGGGAGAGCAACAAAGGTCCAATCTTCTGGCTCCGAGGATAAAAGGCTTTCCTGATAGAGTAGATGGGGCCTGTGCTGTATAGAGTTTAGAAGAATGAGAGGGATTTCACTGAACCACAGAAAATTATTGATAGGAAGATGTATTTCCTTGCTTGAAAGTATGAAACTAAGAGTCAATTCAGAATAAGAGATCAGCCATTTACAATTAAAATACACAAATACCTTACTGCCAGGTGCACACTAATGTACACTTGCACAGTGGAAACACACACATGGGCATGCGTCATATACAGACACACGAACACATATTCCTTTGCTTTAATTCTTTTCAATATCATGCATGATTCTGTAATCAGGAATTGAGCAGTATTCACTTGAAATGAAGTAACCAAACAGTACAATCCACAATGACTCACACCTAGAACTGCTCATAGCTAGTGAATACAGTCACATGACAGGGAATCTCCTGAACAAAAGGGGAAAAAATGCAGCAAAGCGTTCGGTCATTTCAGGAAAAATAACTGGGAAATTCCTCTCCACTTCAGACAACCAAGTAAGTTCCAAAAGGCCAGGGTAACTTACCCTTCACAACCATCTTTTAACACCTCCTTCTGTTCTAATTCAAGTCGTCTTCTGCTTGCTGAAACATGTCTAGGTTCCCTGACAACTGTTACAGTAAGTCCATTAAAAAAAAGAGAAAGATATGTAGTTGCTAAAGACGTGAAACAAAAATGGAAAGTGCTGGAGAAACTCTAGCAGCATCTGTGGAGAGAGAAACAAAAATAAAGTGTTGGATCCGGTGAACTGTCTTCATTTCTGAAAAACTCAGCTTTCTCTCCACAAATTGCACCAGACCTGCTGAGTTTCTCCAGCAATTTCCAGTTTTATTACAGCAAATCCAGGCGTTTTCTCACACGCATACGCACGCACACAGGCAATGAATTGTAAGGGTAAAATAGGCTTGCTTTCTATTACTTTTACTGCTAATATTTCCTACTGATGCATCTGCAGTGCTACATTTACAAGTTAGTCTTTAACACAGAGCAAAAAAAGCCTACGGTTGAGAAGAAAAATCTTCAAATGGACTCACTATGTTAGCACACTAACAGTATGCCACAGAACAATCAGATTCAAGATCAGTTCTCTGCGGTGAATTCCTGATCTAGAGATATTAAGTCCATGTTCAACTATTATAGAACCATACTTTGCATGTATTTTGTATTTTACATTGTATATTTACATTGCAATTCTTAAAAACTATTGCAAACGATGTAGAATTAAAATGTAGTAAGTTCCTAATTAAACGTTCCTTTGTCAGTAAGCATATTAACATACTAACATAGACAACACAGTGTGGAGCTGGAGGAACACAGCAGGTCAGGCAGCATTGGAAGGGCCAGAAAGTTGTTTCAGGTCGGGACACTTCTTCAGAAATGGCAGGGGATGCTGGGAAATAAATAGAGGGAGGAGGGGTGGAGCTGGAGAAAGGTAGGTGGGGTGGTGATAGGTGAATGCAAATAGGGGGTAGTGGGGTTTGGTCGGTGGGAAGGGTCGGGCAGATAGGTGGGGAAGAAGATGAGAGGGAGGTTTGGACGTGGGATGAGGCCGAGGGTGGGTTGATTTTAAAACTCTATGTTTGGACCATATGGGTCCAAGCTACGCCTGCCTCTTCATAGGATACATGGAACAGTCCCTTTTCTGCTGTTACATCGGCACCATCCCTCACCTATTCCTTCATTACATCGATGACTGTATTGGCACTGGCTCATGCTCCCATGAGGAGCTTGAACAGTTCATCAACTTTACTAACACCTTTCACCCCAACCTCAAATTCACCTGGACCATCTCTGATATCTCCCTCCCCTTCCTGGACCTCTCCGTCTCCATCTCTGGTAACTGCCTCAATACCAACATCTATTTCAAACCCACTGACTCTCATAGCTACCTCCTCTCACCCACCCTCCTGCAAAAATGCTATCGCCTACTCCCAATTCCTCCACCTCCATCGCATCTGCTCCCAAGATGGAGCATTCCACTCCTGGACATCCCTGATGTCCTCCTACTTCAAGGACCACAACGTTCCCCCTCTGGTGATCAAAAATGCCCTCAACCGGATCTCTTGCATTTCCCGCACTTCTGCCTTCAAACCCCCTCCTCCCAACAAAAATAAAGACAGAGATCCCCTGGTCCTCACATACCACCCCACCAACCTCCGCATCCAGCACATCATCCTCTGCCACTTCTGCCACCTGCAATCCGACCCCACCACGAAAGAAATATTTCCCTTCCCACCCCTATCTGCCTTTCGTAGGGACTGCTCACTCCATGATTCCCTCGTCCATTCCAATCTCCCCACCAACCCCACCACTCCCGGCACCTTTCCTTGCAAACGTGGGAAGTGCTACACCTGCCTCTACACCTCCCTCCTCACCTCCATTCAAGGCCTAAAACAAACTTTTCATTTCCGATGGGGGTTCACCTGTACATCTGCCAACCCGGTCTACTGTATCCGTTGCTCCCAATGTGGTCTCTTCTACATCGGTGAGACCAAGTGCAGACTCAGGGACCATTTTGTGGAGCATCTGCTCTCTGCAAGTGATAATCAACAACACCTTCCAGTCGCCAACCATTTTAACTCCCACTCCCACTCCTTTGAGGACATGTCCATCCTCGGACTCCTCCAGTGCCACAATGATGTCACACACAAACTGGTGGAGAAACACCTAATATTCACCCTTGGGAGCCTACACCCCAATGGCCTGAATGTAGAATTCATCAGTTTTAAAATCTCCCCACCCCCACCGGCCTCATCCCACTTCCAACTCTCCCTCTCATCCCTGCCTCCTTGACCTGACGCAACCTGTCCATCTTCCTCCCCAGTTACCCATCCTACACGTCCCACCTACCAATCCCCACTACTCCCTACCTGCATCCACCTATCACCATCCCACCTACCTTTCCCCAGCCCCACCCATCTTCTCTTCTGCCTCCTTGACCTGACGCAACCTGTCCATCTACTCTCTCACCTATCCGCCCCACCCTTCTCACTGACCAATCCCCACCACTCCCTACCTACATCCACCTATTGCCATCCCACCTGCCTTCCCCAGCCCCACCCCTCCTCCCTCTATTTATTTCCCAGCTCCCTTGCCCCTCCTCCATTTCTGAAGAAGGGTCCTGACCCGAAACATTAACTTTCCTGCCCCCCACTGATGCTGCCTGGCCTGCTGATATCTCCAGCTCCACACTGTGTTGTCTCTGACTCCAGCATCTGCAGTTCTTGTTATCTCCAACATACTATCACATTCATGGTAAATATGTCCTGCAGTTTATATTGTGGCCACCAGGTAGCGCATTCATGGCCTATTTTGAATGTAAATTGCTGAGTCATTTTTTGTATAATCTTATCTTTGCCTAATACTTGCTCCCGCATCCACCCTTCACACCCCCACACCCCCCAACCCCCACCATCCATGTTATGCATAGTATCACGAAAGTTTACGGAAAGGAAACTTTTGATGAAAACACCTAACATGGGTAAGAATTCACAAAATAAAAGGTAAATGGGGACTGCTAACTCAAGTATTGTTTTAAATGCCTTGGATTGTAGTGTTCTGACATTATGGCACAAATAAGCTTGGGCCACATAAAAAAAGGTACAGGAATGTGCAAACCAGCCAGTATCTTGTAGTGAGGAAGTGTTACCTCTGAATTCCAAACTGTCGCGAGTGGCTGACTAATTTGCACTGCTTTACTATTAGCTTCGTGGAAACTACATGCTGTGCTCACTTTCCCAGTGATTTTAAAGAAATTGTTGCATTTTCATGTTAATTTCCCCTTAAATTAAATGCAGAAGGCTAAATCTGGCAATGAATAGCATAAGCCCCTTTTAATATCATGATGATTGTTAATGCAATACAAATCAGTTTCACTTGTGCAAAATGGGAACTATATATTCAGTCTCAATCAGGTTATGAATTGGCTTGGGAGATGTAAACAATCTAATGCTTTACTTTCCTCAATGTTCTTATTTTTCATTTCTTCATTTCTATCTATTTCTTAATCCAATTTTCTTTCCCTGTGTTTTTTTTCTCTTTCTGTAAATGAATTGATGTTAAATTCATCCACTGTAACTCAGCCTTTTTCTCAGTCTTCCTCTATTTGAAATACCATGTGTCCATGATCCAGATGTTGTTACCTTTGCAGCATTGTTAACAGCTCATACTTCCAGCAACAATGTGAGGAAAAAATGCTTTAATCCTGAGCCAGTCTAACTTAAAAGGGATGCCATGAGATGACCCAGTCAGAAAAATCTTAATCATCAGCACTCTAGAATTATGAAGTTCTAATTTGTTGCCTCATCTCTGTCACTGTATTGAGCTTCTACTGAACGTTTCACACTCCTCTGCAGGAGGATAGGATAAATCTCTGAGCCTAGAAGAAATATGCAAACCCCTAGTAACTGCCCTTTCTGTCAATTATATTACCACAAAATACTGTTTCTGACAGATTTAGAAAGGCAGAGAGAAATTAGAGACAAAGCTTTAAAGATGGAAGTCCAGAGGTGGAGCATTACATAGGTTTTGAAGAAATTTGTGCACCATTACCAGAATACAACTTTCAATGTTTGTCCTACACCACCAACTTTCAAATATTTAAAGAAAAATGTCCTCACCGAAACTGTCTACCTGCTGCAGTCACATCTGCAGCCTTAGAACAGGGTAAGGCCTCATTGCTAATATTCATTTATCTTCTTTCAGGGCGATGCTATTTAAACTTGCAACATCTCACAGTTTCCTATCCGCTGTTGCATAAGGGAGGTCACTGAGGAATTGCCTTCAAAGACTGCCAACTATATTTCATTTACCCATGCCAGAGACAAGCAGGTAGAATGCATTTCTAGCATTGCAGACTTCCCTGAAACTCAGGATTGCTTTGACTGCACACATATCTCTTTGCTGATATGGTCTATCAACACTCCTTGATAGCAGGGCTGACTGGGATTCAACTTGCTCAAATCCAGTTGATGTGCATCCACAGGCAGTGAATCACTTTGGTCAATGACCAGTCTACTGGCAGCACTTATGATGCCTTCATTCTGTACCTGCTACATTTGACCCACCATGACAAGCCAAGAGGTCTTTAAGGGCAATCTGATGACAACATGACAGATTATATAAATGCAGAAATCTATGCACACAGGAGCAGCTTGAATACAAAGAAAATAATGCAGCTACATGTTTCACGGGCATGCCAAACCTACACTTTTGTGAGTGATAACTGTCTTCCCTTTATCTGTCGGATCTGTCCATGACTTTCATCAGCTATGGGCTCTGTCCCCATAACATTCACAGTACTGTAAAGTAATTACTGTATACGAATTGTCTAGGAGTGTTTCTGAAAGACGTGATGACTTGGCAATTATCTGTAAGCTTCAGCAATGTTGTATTACCCATCGAAATATCCATCCGTGCCCAGTTGAGCTGATACACTAAAGCCTATCGACATGGAGTTCTACTGGATGCTAGGTTCATTATTTTATTCCAATCAGGCAATTTGTGCACAGATTCTGTTTTAAAATAGTTTATTGACCATCATTATTATGACCTCTGATAATAGTCCCCTTGTGTGGGGGAAACCATGAAATCTAGCTACAAAATAAATGGATTTTGTTCATATTGTAAAGGGTAAAAATTCATCATGCTTGCACCATTATTCAGAATAGGACAAAATGATTAATTTTTCACAGCTTTTACTTTACACCCTAAGATTGCCTGGAAAAATATCCAATACTCTGTCGACTTTGGCAAGATTCAGTGAATGAGGGAGACTTTATTATGTCACTTCAAAGATAAAGTTGCCATACTCCCAAAGACCATAGCGCTGCTCTCTCATTAGAGAGAGAGAGAGATGAATGGTAATGAGTTTAACTTGAGGATCACCACTCCCCAGGCGAGGGATGAGCTTGAGAAGGCAAGATCATCATGGTAGCCTCACCTGGTGCAAGAATTGAACCTAAACCAATAGTGTCACTCAGCAATCCAGCCAACTGAGCTAACCAATCATCAATTTGTATGTGATCATTATTTGGTTAACACTGAGAAGCTCCTGGCTCAATCCTGCTGAGTGTTCCTAGAGGTTACTGTCCCATCTCCTGTTGTCTTTCACAAACCACTCCCCTAGCAATTATTGTAGCATTATTAATGAGGCAAATAGCAGAAAACACATCTTTTGAAGTGGACTGTTAAGGGGCAGCATTTGCTGGCAACTTGTCTAAAATTATTGAAATAAGGGCCAAAGTCCAATTTCAGGCTGGATTTAGCTTTCCTGTTTGGTCTGACCCTGGACAGTCTGAATCTGACTGAAATCCAGTTAAATATCTGTATCTCATAAGCAGAACAATCACAGGGAAATGTGAGCATGTGTGTGTTTCTGAAATGTGATACTTCAAAAGTGAGTTATTCATGTGTGTGTGTGTGTGTGTGTGTGTGTGTAAGACAGATGAGCATATCAGGGCTCTGAAGAATTAAACTGCATTTATTTCAACGCAAGGGGTCTTACAAATGAATTCAGGGCACATATCAGAACACGGGACTGGGACGTCATAGCTATTACAGAAACCTGGCTGAGGGAACGACAGGACTGGCACCTCAATGTGCTGGTTTTTAGATGCTATAGGAAGGATAGAAAAGGAAATAGGAAAGGAGGGGTAGTGGTGTTTTTGATTAAGGATATCATTACTACTATAATTAGAGAGGTTATTTCTGAGGGATCTTCCAGTGAAAATATATGGGTGGATGAACACCTTGAAGACCAGATATGTAGAGAGATCTCAAAAATAGAATAATAGGTTTGTAATAGTCAGGGATTTTAATCTTCCAAACATTGACTGGGACTGTCATAATGTTAAAGGTGAGGAATTTATTAAATTTATTAAATGTGTTCAAGAAAATTTTCTTTATCAATATGTAAATGTTCCTATAGTGAAGGAGCAAAACCTGGTCTTCTCTTAGGAAATAAGGCAGGGCAAGTGATTGAAGTGTTGGTAGGTGAACATTTTGGGACTAGTGATCATAATTCTAATAGTTGTGGAAAAGGATAAGTCTTCCATAAAAGTTAAAGCTCTTAATTAGAGTAAGGCACATTTTAATGGTATGAGACAAGAATTTTCAAAACTCAAAGATAGCAAGAACTGCAGTTGCAGGAGTCAGAGTCAAAACAGTGTGCAGCTGGAGGAACACAGTAGGCCACACAACATCAGAGGAGCAGGAAAGTTGACATTTCGGGTTTACATTTCGGGACTGGGGAGGGGGAAGGGAGCTTGGAAATAAATAGAGGAAAGGGTGGGGCTGGGGCAAAGTAAGTGGCATGGTGATAGGTGGATGCAGATAGAGGGTAGTGGAGATTGGTCAGAGGTAACAGAGGGGTGGATAGGTGGGAGACAAGATGGACTGGTTGTGTCAGGTCAAGGAGGCAGGGATGAGAGGAAGGGTTTGACATGGAATGAGGATGGGGCTGGAAGATTTTGAAACTGGTGAATTCTATGTTTAGGTCATCGGGCTATAAGATCCCGAGGTGGAATATGAAGTGTTGTTCCTCCAGTTTGCGCGTAGCATCATTGAGATACTGGAAGTGGCTCAGGATGGACATGTCATCCAGGGAGTGGGAGAGGGAGTTAACATGGTTGGCAACCAGAAGGTGTTGTTGATTATAGCGTACAGAGCACAGATTCTGAGCTTGGCCTCACCGATGTAGAGGAGTTGACTGGAGTAGACTGTTTGCAATAAAGGGACGACTGAAAAGTAGAGGCTTTCAAAAGTGTGAAAACGAGAGTTCAGAGGCACTATGTTCCTGTCAGAGTGAAAGGTAATGTGGATAAGATTAGGGAACAATGGATGAATAAAGATATTGAGGTTCTAGTCAAGAATAAAAAAGAATCATATATTAGATATAGACGACAAGGATGAATGAATCTCTTGAAGAGTATAAAGAGTGTAGGGCATTCTTAAGATGGAAATCAGGAAGGCAAAGAGGTGATATGAGATAGCCTTGGCAGACAAGGTTAAGGATAATCCAAAGAGATTCTACAAATACATTCTGGTATTTCCAGTAAAATGGCGGTGGAGTAGTGCTTCTGAGCCTGGGACTTGTCTGCTCCTTCTAGTTTATTTTCTGTTTTCTTCTTTCCTCTCTTTTTTTCTCTTTTATTTACTTACCTCTTGTTGAAGAGCTTGGTTGTGGCGACAGCATTGGCAGTGGAGAGTTAGCCTGGTGCAGACTCAGTGGGCCCACTGTCTTGGATCGCAGGGTGTATCAAAACAGTTCTTTTGGATTTGGTTAAATATAGTTAAGAGAAGACTTGACAACAGCAGTTTACTTAAATGTGGGTGTTTACTAAGTAATAATAATGATGATACTAATAAGAATTTAAAAAAGGGAAAGGAAAGGAAATAAAACAATAAGTCTCATGCCCTTCTGCCTGTCGGTGTCCCCTCGATCGGTTTGCAGTCCTGAGGCTTAAGTTCATTCCTGGCACTGTTCATGATCCAAGTCTGAGTTGAGGTCCAACTCTTGAAACTCTCTCTCTCAAACAGTGTAACAATCAGCCAGCACAGCAAAGCAGATACACAAGACAAACTTCTTGCTAGTATAGAATACAAGCTTTGTGCTGTCTGTGGCATGTACGGGAATGTTCACAGGACCCATTCAAGGTCAGGAAGACGCTATAGCCATGCAAGAACATATAGTAAGAGTATGTAACCTACACCAGAAAATTAAAACCACAATGAAAATAACCATCATCAATATGAATAATATAACTATAGGGTGTATCATCAAATTAATGACCGCAGCGGCCTTTTTTGTGAGATTACGTACAGCAGCTGCCAACTAATGAATCATCCACAGCAGCATCCATCCAAATTCGCATGGTTCTGTGAAGAAATCATATCTTATCAGTTTACAACCTTTAACAACTAACTCTCTTTCCATTAATTTCCCTCTGCCTATACACTCTGGTGCCTCCTGCCCAGTTATCAATATCCAATAGGTATCACCTTGTCCATGGGCAAATATTTCAACAGGTTTAGGTGGCTGTTGTGGGTGATGTACCCACACTTTTCCCATGTACAAAGGGCTCAATCCCTATCTCCTTCACTATGGATAATCGTCTCTGTGGAGGGATAAAATGCAGCCGCTCACCACCACCTTTGGCCATTCTTCCAGGTGGCTGATCCATCAGTGAACCGAGCACAGTGACGAGTATCTTCAGGCAATTGTTTGAACAGAACACCCCATTAAATGGGAGATGCAGGTATGGTCTGGTCAGGACTCGGTGTTCGTTCACCTGGTGGGTATTTAGCTATTTGTTCATAGAATTTGGCAACCCCCTTCCTTTCCCTTCTTGGCTCGATCAGCCATGTACCATTTCCGTTTTACAATGGAGCTTTGTTGGGCTCTTCCGACCTTGCGGGTTGCAATGTCAGATAACACCCACGTTAGAATTGGTAATTCAGGTCTGAGAAGAACTTTGTTCTCGTCTGTCTGCCCTTCAGTTTCTACTTGGGCCCAGCAGCAGGTCAGAAGTTGCTTTCCAAATGGTGTGTAATGCATTGCTGCCTCAGTCAGTTTTCTGGGCCAGAAGCCAAAAGGTACTGCTTTCCCCTTTTGTCTCAAAAAGGGGCTGTATCTTGTACTACTGATACTTGTAATTCAAAAGGTAAGCCAGGTATCCAAGGGAACAGAGGAAATGGTAGTACTCTGGCCTCTTTAGCGGCTTTCCCCCATTCGAACTGAGCTTTCTTTTGAGTAACGGCATATACAGGTCTTAGTAACATGACCAAATGAGGTATATGTCCTCGCCAATATCTAAGCAGACCTATAAATTTCTGCACCTCGGTCTTGCTAGTTGGACAGCCATTTCTTGTTTTGTTTTTCTTTACTTTTTTGGGGAGGACTCCATCCCCTTTGGTCCACTGAATGCCTAAAAACTGCACTGATTGTGCTGGTCGCTGTATCTTTTTCGGCCTCTGTCCCGCATATGTTGTACCAGTGTGGCTAGAGCTTCCACTAACGTGGTTTCCATTTGTCCGCAGATCAAGATGTCATCAATGTAATGCACTACATGAATGTCTGATGGCCCCATTGTCCCTTGCTACTAGACTCTGGCTGTGTAGGTATCCCTGTGGTAGCAGACAGAAAGTATATTGACGACTTTCCCACACAGAAGCAAACTGAACTTGTGATTCTGGGGCTATCGGTGTCAAGAAAAAGACATTTGCTAGATCTATAATGGCATACCAGGGATCTAGCCCTTGTGACAAACTTTCTATAAAAGTGAACCACATCATGCACGGCCGCTGACAGTAGAGGAGCAAATTTGTTGAGTTGGCGGTAATCAACTGTCATTTGCCAACTTCCATCAGGCTTCTTTACAGGCCATACAGGGCTACAGACTGATATTGCATGTGTCGTAATCCCGTAGTTAACGGGCCCTGTATAGTATCCCCAATTTCTTTGTGTCCTCCTGCAATACAATACAATTTGTAGGGTTCTGGTTTGCAATCAGTAATTTGCTGATTTTTAGGTGGTTTGAATTACTCCCCAGACCCCTTGTTCTGACACTGGGCTTATTTGGGAATGTGAAATGAAGAAGACATTCACCAGGTGTTTCAGGGCAAAAGATCTCTGTGTTTATTTAAATACAAAATGTAAGCATAATACATGAAATAAATGTGAATGTAATAAAAACAATGAAATTTACACAATCAACAATACAGAGGACAGTAATTAAATACACTTTATATCAAACACAAGTTAAACACTATTAGAAGCTAACCAGCAGTTTTGACCGCAAAAAATCCGAAAAATGAACAATAGAAAAAAAGAAACTTTAATCAGGCTTTCTACCCTTGGGGTCCCTGCCCATCACTACCTGCTTTCCCCTCCGTGCTAGCTAGGTTGGAAACTTCGGGGTCTCGGGAGTTTCAGCTCACCACTGAGGAAAACACAGTTTTATAGTGTTTTTGGTAACTGAGGTTCTTGCTGTCAGATCTGTTGGTTCGGAGCAGGCCTGTATCCGGAAGCTGTTCTTCGGATAGTGCTTTGTTGGCTCCACCCACCTCCCCCACCCCACTTCTCGGATGTCCCTTGTTGCAATGATGTTCTTGGTTTGCCTTCCCGCTTTAGCTTCTCTGTTCGGCCTCCATGGTTCTTGGTTCTGAAACTGCTTGTTGGGTCTGGATCCTGTGATGAAACTGTTTCTGCAGAAGTTTGTTGTTGAAAAAGGCTCTCTCTCTCCCAGATCAGGGCTAGCAGTTATACGGGTTAGAGACAAAAAAAAAACCGGTATTACCCTTCCTCAGGACTTGGTAATACCCAAAACGTTGACTTCTCCTCCTCCAGATGCTGCTTGGCTTGCTGTGTTTTTCCAGCCCCCTATTTGTCTACCGAGCAGTTATACAGACTGTGTGCCCCATTACCTCCTCGCAAATTTGTGTTTTCCATTGTGTTTCTGGTGTTCCCTTTGAGGTCAATTGGCTTCCTGATAGTTAAGAGTATGTGTAAATGGAATCTGATTGAAACTGAATGCCCGATATCTCTGTGAATGAGTATTGATTGAATTTGTTGTGTCAGGTAGCCCAAGGTGTAAAAGTTAGTTTCAGTCTAGAGTGTTAGGTCTGGTTGAATGTTCTCTTGGATTGAAGTGTATATTGGAATTCCAGCGTAAACAATTGTCCCAGACTGAAATCATTCTGGCTGTGTGTGTGTTTGTTGCAGCCTGAGCTCAGACAATATTTTAGATATTAGGGAATTCCAGGGTTTTGTCCAGTATTTTAGATGATGGGGATTTTTCCTCAATCCTATATGTTTCATTGAAACCACCCGTGTGGGCAGAGGAATAATGAGGGGCTCCCATTTTGCCTTGCCGTCAGTAACCGTCGCCAAACTGTCAGTTCGTATACCAAAAGAGAATTTGCCCGGTGGGATCTGCAAAGTGGTACCATTTAATAAGTCCATACCAATCATGTTTTCTGGTATGTTGGATATCAATACCGGTACTACTCCTGGAGGTCCATTCCCCAAGGCCGTTCTAATATTTGTTCTAACTACCGGTGCTATCACCCCACCAAATCCATTAATAGTTATTCTGTGCCCTACATGTCTATGTGGATTGTCATGTATAATCTGCCCCAGTGTCTAATAATGTGGTGTCACATTATATGTTCCCATTCCTCCAATAAACAGTGATAGAGACATGAGGCCTCAAGTCTCTGGTCGTCCTACCAAATGCCCTTACACAAACCCCGGAGTCCTGTCCTCATCCCTAATCGTCTGGGTGACTGGCTCACCACAGCTGTCTGACCTTCTCCACACTGGGGTACAGGGATGTTGTGGGAGACTACATCTGATGTAGTTTCTCTTACTTCCTTACCCATTAGAGAACAGTGCATCCTCCACATATTGTACATGGCATCCATAGGTATTCCATCTATCTTACTCCTCTCTATTCCTGCTTTTAATAATGCCGCAAACATTTCTCTTCTGGTTATCTTTTGTTTCACCTTCAAAGCCACCCCATTTGCACCTTGTTGTCCCTGTTTGTCACTCGCTTGGGAGGGCCTCACTCTTCGCTTACCAGCTTCCACATCCTCTAACTGTCCGAACGACAAACGTACCTGTTTCACTGCCTGTCCCTGGGGTGGCCCTAATAGGGCTAATGGGACACCTCTCATCTAGCCCGGACCACTTCGCATTAGCCGGCTCCTCATTCCGGCTGTAAAGCTTCCTGTGCTGGACCCTGAAACTGTGGAAAATACGTACCCACTTGCATAGCCAAATCCCTCAAACGTTTTATACCTTCTGGTATGCCCTCCCATTTTTTCAACGTCGCCTTCCCAATCTATCAGGGAAGGGTACTTGTTTCCTACTGTTACTGTCAGTGCATTCCACTACGACCCAGTTTTCCCTATGTTTCTAAAAATGCTATTCACATGTGGATCAGCACTTAGTGCTCCCAGATTCCCTTGCTCAGGTGGCACTCAGTATAACATGGGCAGCGCCCTGGTCCCATGACAGCGTCAGCCAAGAGGCCAAGGGTTCACCCAACTTCTGCTTAAAGCATGACCCCAAATCCCATAATTCGGACATAGAGCCATCTCCCTCTATTCTCGAGTTTTGTGGGTTCTGTCCTCCTACCTGTTTTGCCTTATTTGTTATTAGGGGTTGTGCTATTAATCCGTTCTCTGAGGTGCATCCCCTTCCCCATCTGTCCATTCAGATTCAGATGAATACTGAACACCTCCATCCCAGTGACCTGGGTCACATGGTGAAGTTAATAATGTGTACATTTTGACTGGGTCAACTTTCCAATTGCGCCATTTTCTCTCTTTTTCTGTTGTACCGTTGCCAGACAGCATACTACCTGGTCCTGTTTCTCCTCTGCTTTCTCAGCTCTCTGCTGCACTGTCTTAACTGCTTCAGTTAGGGTGAAGTTACACTGTTCTATTGCTGTCAATGTGGCCTCAAGTTGCTTGTTTTTGGCCTGGCACTCTTCCAATTCCCTACATGTAGAATGCAAAGCTGTTAACAATACCCATCCCATTTGTGGTACACTGTTCTTGCTTTTGGGAAAGCTATTCCTGCAAGCACTCATGTACAGCAGCCTGTATGAATAACCCTCCTTTCTCTCTTTTCCCAGTTATAACAGTCCCCCATTCTTGCAGGGGTCCTAATTGTGCTAACAAGTTAGCTACAGACCCGCATCCAGAGTCTGCCGCATTCCATCCTGGAATACGGAAGGTGTCCGGAGCATCAGGTTGCCTTTACCTTCTCTTAAATATTTTCCTGAATCCCATTCTCATTGCCAAAGGTGTCTTGGATCCCAGAGTGTATCCAAGCAGTTCTTTTGCATCCAGTTAAATATAGTTAAGAGAAGACTCAACAACAGCAATTTGGTTCAATGTGCGTGTTTATTAAGTACCAGTAATGATAATAATGAGTAAAAAAAGGAAAAGAAAGGAAAAAAATTCTCACACCCTTCTACCCTTCGATCAATGGCTGATCTGGAGGCTTAAATTTGTTCCTGGCACAGTCTGCAATCCAGTCTGAGATGAAGTCCAACTCTCAGAAAGAAACTCTCTCCCTTTTATACAGTGTAACAAACAGCCAGCGCAGAAAAGCAAATACAGAAGACAAATTGCTTGCTAGTACAGAAACAAGTTTTGATTGTGCTGTCTGCAGCACAGATGGGAATGTTCACAGGACTCATTCAAGGTCAAGCAGCTATCGAATATCAACAACCATTTTCGCCCTTCAGCCCATCCTATGTCTGGCAGATGGAATACAATGTAAATAAATGTGAAGTCATACATTTTGGTAGGAGTAATAGTAAAAAGGATTATTACTTGAATGGTAAAAAGTTGCAGCATGCTGCTATGCAGAGGGACCTGGGTGTCCTTGTGCATGAATCACAGAAGGTAGGTCTGCAGGTACAATAAGTAATTAGGAAGGCAAATGGAATTTTATCCTTCATTGCTAAAGAGATTGAGATTAAAAGCAGAGAGGTTATGTTGCAGCTGTACAAGGTGCTGGTGAGGCCACACCTGGAGTACTGTGTGCAGTTTTGGTCTCCTTACTCTAGAATTGGCACTGGAAGGGGTGCAAAGGAGGTTCACTAGGTTGATTCTGGAGTTGAGGGGGTTGGCTTATGAGGAGAGACTGAGATTATATTCATTGGAATTCAGAAGATTGAGGGGGGATCTTATAGAAACATATAAAATTATGAAGGGAATAGATAAGATAGAAGTAGAGAGGATGTTTCCACTGGCAGGTGAAGCTAGGACAAGACGGCATAGCCTCAAGATTAGCGGGAGCAGATTTAGGACTGAATTGAGAAGGAATTTCTTCACCCAGAGGGTTGTTAATCAATGGAATTCCTTGCCCAGTGAAGTAGTTGACGCTACTTCAGTAAACGTTTTTAAAAAAAAGGTAGATTTTTTTTGAACAATAAAGGAATTAAGGGATACGGTGAGAACGCGGGTAAGTGGATCTGAGTCCACGAAAAGATCAGCCATGATCTTATTGAATGGCGGAGCAGGCTCGAAGGGTCAGACGGCCTACTCCTGCTCCTAGTTCTTATGTTCTTATGTTCTTATGTATGTAGACAGAAGTGCAGAGTCTTGGTGGTGGCAGTGGAGGCAAGTTTGGATTCCCAACAGCATCTGTGTCAAGCGCAGCTTAATGGAGGCAGTGTCAGAGGTGAGTTTGGGCCCAAAGCGGACTCATAGCGGCAGCAAAGTCAAGCTTGGGCTACCAGCAGCATAGGTGGACCTTGCCAATGTATACTCGATCGAGGACTCATAGTGGTGAGAGCATTGATGGAGGCGAGATTGTGCCGAAGAGCGGTAACTTTAGTTCCTGCAGGGGCAGCGCGTGAAAGGGGCTTGTGCCTGGCCACCATACCCATAGCCCATGACGGAGCGCTTAACAAGAAGGATGTGTACAAGATGATGAGAGGCATAGATAGAGTGGATAGCCAGAGACTTTTTCCCAGGGTGGAAATGACTATTACGTGGGGGCATAATTTTAAGGTGATTGGAGGAAGGTATAGGGGAAATGTCAGAGGTAGGTTCTTTACACACAGAATGGTGGGTGCGTGGAATGCACTGCCGGCAGTGGTAGTGGAGTCAGATACATTAGGGACATTCAAGGGACTCTTGGATAGGCACTTGGATTATAGTAGGGTATGCAGCGTAGTTTGATCTTAGAGTAGGATAGTAGGTCGGCACAACATCGTGGGCCAAAGGGCCTGTACTGTGCTGTACTGTTCTATGATCTAGGTTCTATGTATGGACTGTAACGTTGAACACTTTTCCTTTATTTCTACAATTTTCTGCTTTTATATTCTTTACTTCAGTTAATTTTTCTGTGGTTTTAAGACGGTGCCGGAGAGTGGCAGCACTACACAACACTTTTCACTATATTTTGGAACAAAATGCACATGACAATAAATAAATAAATCAAATAACTTAAATAAGAGCAAAAGAGCAATGAGAAAGAGAGTAAAGCTTTTTAAAGATCAACAAGGCCGTCTTTGTGTTGAACCTCAGGAGGTGGGAGAGATATTAAATGGATATTTGTCAGTTTTTACTGTAGAGAAAAATGGAGGCTAGAAAATTTGGGGAAATAAATATTGATGTTTTGAAAACAGTTCACCTTACAGAAGAGGAAGTGCTGGAGGTCTTAGAAAACATAAAGGTGATTAAATCTCCAGGACCTGACCAAGTGTATCCCAGGACATTGTGGGGAGTTAGGGAGGAAATTGTAGGGCCCCTAGCAAAAATATTTGTATCACGTATAACTACAGGTGAGGTGCCAGAGGACTGGAGGGTGGCTAATGAGCTGCCAGAGGAAGTGGCAGAGATTGGTACAATTACAATATTTAAAGGGCATCTCGATGGGAATATGAATAGGAAGGGTTTAGAGGGAGAGGGGCCAAATGTTGGAAAATGGGACTAGATTAATTTAAGATATCTGGTTGGTATGGATGAGTTGGACCGAAGGGTCTGTTTCCATGCTGTACAACTCTATGACTCTAATGTTGTGCCTTTATTTAAAAAAGACTATAGGAGAAGCCCAGAAACTATAGACCTGTGAGCCTGACATTGGTGGTGGCTAAATTGTTGGAGGTGATTCTGAAAGATAGGATTTATATGCATTTGGAGAGGCAAGCAATGATTGGGGATAGTCAGCATAGTTTTGTGCGAGGGAAATCATTTCTCTCAAACTTGATTGTGTTTTTTGAGGAAGCAACTGAAAAGATTGATGAGGGCAGAGCAGTCGACCTTGTTTACATGGACTTTAGTGAAGCCTTTGATAAGGTTCTGCATGATAGACTAATTAGTAAAGTTAGATCACATGGGATTCAGGGTCAGTTTGCCAACTGGATACATAATTGGCTGTATGGTAGGAGACAGAGGATGATGGCAGAGGGTTGTCTTTCAAACTGGAGGCCTGTGACTAGCAGTGTTCCACAGGGATCGGTACTGGGTCCACTTTTGTTTGTCATTTATATAAATGATTTAGATGAGAACATAGGAGGCATGGTTACTAAGTTAAAAATCAAAAGAACTGTGGATGCTGTAAATCAGGAACAAAAACAAAGTTGCTGGAAAAGCTCAGCAGGTCTGGCAGCATCTGTGGAGGAGAAAACAGAGTTAACGTTTTGAGTCCGGTGACCCTTCCTCAGAACTGATGATGGCTGGGAAAACGTCAGTTTATATGCAGAAAATAGGGAGGTGGGTGGGATAGGGAGTAAACGATAGGATACAGCCCAAAAGAGAGCCTTGGTGAATTTCTGTAGTGTTAGATGGTACACACTGCTGCTATGTATCAGACTACAAAGCCGTAGAACCATGGGATGTAAGAGTAGAAATAGGCTATTCAGCTCATCAAGTTTGCTCCGACACTCAAAGAGATTATGATTGATCTGATAATCCTCAACTCCACTTTCCTGAATTTTCCCCATAGACCGTGATTCCCCTCCTGACCGGCTTTGTATATATTCAGTAAATCAGTTGAAGCCCACTCCTGCAAGGAATTCCACAGATTCACTACCCTTTGAGAGAAGAAATCCCTCCTCATTTCTGACTTAAATGGGCAACCGCTTACTCTGAGATTATGTCCTCTGGTTCTAGACTTTCTCACAAGGGTAAACAACCTCTCTGTATCCACACTGTCATGCTTCCTAGAATCTCATATGTTTCAATAAAGTCACCTTTTAATCTTCCAAATTCCGATAATTACAAGCTCAACATACTCAACCTCTCCTCCTAAGGAAGACCCGGGATCAAACTAGTGCATCTTCTCTAGGCTGCTTCCAATGCCAGTAAAAATATCTTTCCTTAGAAAAGGGGACCAGAATTGTTCACAATATTCCAAATGTGGTCTGACTAATGCCTTGTACAAGTTTAGCGTGTCTTCCCTATTTTTGAATCAATTTCCCTTTGGAATAAAGGCAAACATTCCAACTATATTCCCTATTCTGCTGAACACATATGCTAGCATTTTGTGATTGGTGCACAAGAACCTCTGAATCCATCTGTGCTGCAAATTTCTTCCGTCTTTCTCCTTTTAACTAATATTCAGCACCTAACAAAGAGCATAGCCTCACATTTTCCCACATTATATTCTAGCTGATAAGTTTTTACTCATTCACTTAAGCTATCTATATTCCTCTCATCACAGATTCATTGTGTCATCCTCGCCACTTGCTATTGCATCCATTTTTGTATCATCTGCAAACTTGGCGATAGTGCATTCACTTTCCTTTCCTTGTTGTAAATAATTGTAATATAACACTGACCCCAATGGCATGCCACTATTTACAGGCTGCCATCCTAAAAATGTCCTCACTTATCCCAATTTTCTGTCTTCTGTTAGTTAACCAATCCTCTATCCATTGTATTGTACTACCCCCAATACCAGTGGCTCCTTTCTTATCAAGTAGCCTAATATGTGGTACATTATTGAACATATCATGGAAATCCAAATATATTACATTTACTGGTTCCCCGTTATTCATCCTAATTGTTACCTTCTCAAAGAATTATTGTCGAATATAATTTCTCCTTCATTAAGACAATGGACCTGTAGTTTCCTGACTTTTGGCCTCCTTTCCTTTTTGAATAACAGTGTTACATTGGCAGTTTTCCAATTCTCTGGAACTTTACCTGAATCAGTGATTCCACTACCTCTGTAGCTACTTCCTAGGATATCCTAGCACCATCAGGTCCAGGGGACTTATCGGCCTTTAGCCCCATTAGGTTCCCTAGTACTTTTTCTCTAAGAACAGTTATTGTATTTATTTTCTCACCTCTCATTGCCCCTAGATTATTTAGTATTTTTCAAATGCTATTAGTGTCTTCAGGGAGGACAGAAGCACTGAATCAATTTATTCAATTCTTCTGACATTTCCTAGTTTGCTATAATTATTTCACTAGCCTCATTCTCTAAGGGGCCTATATTAAATTTGACCTCTTTTCCTTTTATTTAAAGAAGCTCTTATTCTCCATTTGAATATTACTTGCTAGTTTATCCCCAAAGTTTATGTCTCCCTCTACTTCTTTTTAGTTATCCCACATCCCTTGAATGAATAAAATCTTTTGATGTTTTTGCCTTACCACTTGCCATGTTGGATGACTTTTGTCTTTCAATTTGATGCTATCCTTAACTTCCTTTGTTAACAAATTGGTTTATCCCCTTCCTAGTATTGTTCTTCCTTACTGGGACATATCTTTGTTGTGAATAGTGAACTATATTTTTAAATGCCTGCCACTGTTTGTCAATTCTCTTTGCTGCTAAACTCCTTTCTCAGTCCACTACAGTCAACTCTGCACACATTCCTTTGTAATCACTTTTAGTCAAGTTTAGCACAGTTGTTTCCAATTCAAGTTGCTCACTCACAAACTGCATGCTAAGTTCTACCATGTTATGTTCATTGTTGCCTGGGTGATCTTTTATTCTGGGGTCATTTATTAAACCTGCCTAATTACACATTACCAGATCCAAAATAGCCTGATTCCTAGTTGTGATCAACATCTTGTTCTAGGAAACTATCCCAAATACACTCCATTAATTCTTCCTCATTCCAAATTGATTTTACCAATATCCATGAAGATTAAAGTCACTCACAATTAAGGCGCTGCCATTCTTACATGCCCTCATTAACTCCTGATTCATTTTCTGTGCTACAGTTTAGCTGTGTCTTCCTCCCCTTGCTGTTTCTTACCACTACCTAAATGGATGCTGCATCTTCCAATCCAAGATTATTTCTTGCTATTGTACTAATACTCTTATACTAACACGGCTCCCCCACCTTTCCCTTCCTGCCTGTCTTTCCAAAAATCACATATCTCTGAATATTCAGCTCCCAGCTTTGATCGCCATGCAACCATGGCCGTAATGGCTATAAGATCATACTCATTAACCTCTACCTGCACTGTTAATTCATTAGTTTTATTCCGAATACTGTGTATTTAAGTAAAGGTCCATTGCATTTGCCAGTTTACCATTACTTTCCCCGTCTGACCTTGTTTGGTGCTGTTTTTGTATGTTTGTACACTCTGTAACTTTCTTTCCCACTCTGGGTGTCATTACCCAAATAGTTGCTGTGCAATTCTGCCATGTCTTTTTGATTTGTAAGCTAATGTCTTGCTCTCCTGAACCCTGCCCCTCCCCCCACTATTTAATTTTTTAAAAACTAGTGATAGAGGAAGCAAATATTTTTGGACATAGTGCTAGTCAAGCAGACTTTATTTTGGAAGATGTCAAACCTCTTGAGATTTATCACATTTTCAGTCATCCAGGAAAGCAGGGAGTGTTCTATTACACTCTTGATTTGTGTTTTATACATGTTGAACAGGCTTTGGGAGGCAGGCAGTGAGTTACTCACTGTAGGACCCCTAGCCTTTGAACTGCATTTGCAGCCACATTATTTAAAAGCTAGTCCAGTTCAGTTTCTGGTAAATGGTAGGCCCCCAGGGTAATGGCAGTGGGGAATTAAGTGATGGTAATGCCATTAAATATTAAGGGATGATGGTTAGATTCTCTCCTGTCGGGGATGTTCATAGCTCAGCACTTGTGTAGCATAAATGTTACTTGGATATTGTCCAGTCTTGTTGCATTTGGACACAGACTAGTTGGGTATCTGAGGAGTTGCAAATGGTAAAACCAAAAGACCGTTGGATGTAGGATCAGAAGCGGGCTATTCAGGTCATCAAGTATGCTCTAACAAAATGTAAGACATGGCTGATCTAAAAAACCTCCACTCCACTTTCCTGAATTTTCCCCATAACCCTTGATTCCTTTACTGATCAAAAAATGTCTATCTCAGCCTTGAATACTCTTAACAATCCAACTACAATAGCTCTCTGCAGCTACTCCACACTCTCACTACCATCAGAAAAAAAATCCACTTAATCTCTGTTTTAAATGGGCCCTCTGCTCCTAGGTTGTCCCATAAGAGGAAACAACCTCTCAGCATCTACCCTGTCAAGCCCCCTAAAAACCTTCTATGTTTCAGTAAGGCTGCCTCTCATTCTTCTAAATTCCATTAAGTAGAGATCCAACCTGCTCAAACTTTCCTCATAAGAAAACCCCTCCATGCCCAGGATCAACCTAGTGAACCTTCTCTAGATATCCTGATATGCCAGCATAACGTTCCTTAGAAAAGGGGACTAAGACTGTTCACAATGTTCCAGATGTGGTCTGGCTACTGCATTGTATAGTTAACGGTGTTGAACATTGTGCAATCATCAGTGAACATCCCCATTTCTGACCTTATGATGGAGGGAAGTTCATCAATGGAGCAGCTGAAGATGGTTGGGCCTAGGACATTACCCTGAGGAACCTTGGTGTCCTAGAGCTGAGATGACTGAGCTCCAACATCCACAATCATTTTTCTATGTGCCAGGTATGATTCCAACCAGTGGAAAATGTTCTTCTTGATTCCCGTTGACTTCATGTATGCTAGGAATCCTTGATCCTTGGTCTAATGCAGCCAAGATGTCAAGACCTCACCTTTGGAACTCATGTTTGAAGCAAGGCTCTTATGAAATCAGGAGTCCATTGTCCTGACAGAACTCAAACTGTGCATCAGTGAGCAGGATATTACTAAGCAGGCGTTGCTTGAAAGTACTGTTGATGACATCTTCAACCACTTTATTAATGATTGAGAGTAGACTGATTGTATTTGTATTTGTCCTGCTTTTTGTGTACAGGACACACCTGGACAATTTTCCACGCTGTCAGGTTGATACAAGTGTTGTGACTATACTGGAACAGGTTGGTTCAGATCAATTTGACCTTAATCTGTAAATGGCCCTGATGGCTTCAAGAAAGGTTCAGATGCTATAACAGGTCAGCAATTCCTGCAAGACCAACTCCGGAGGAGTGGACCTATATCTGTATGGCCAAACAGTGTCTTGTCACCAGATCTTGTTGTCTCAATTCTCAAACGGCCAGTGCTCCAAGTTGGGACCAAAAAAACATGATGAACACACTCTGAAGGGCTGCTTGAAGTTTGGCAGAATGGATATTGAGGAGTGAGAAGAGCTTGCTATCAATCATACCAAATGGTAACAATATGCCCATTATGCTGCATCATGCTTCAAGTCCAAGCATCTTAACGATAAGGTTCAGCAGCAGCAACAAGGAGGAAAGAAAAGGAAGCAAATCCTGCTCTTCAGAGCCCACCTCATGGAACATTCTGCCCTATGTGACCACTGATCTGCAAGTGTAGAATTGCCAGTTCTGTCACATTAAGACCCATGGCAGCAACTCATGAGCATGAACAGACTCTAACCCTGAATCAAGAGACACCCAATGATGAAAATGACAATGTCAATACCAGTCCTTTCTTATTTTCCAGGAAGTGTCAATCCTTTAATTAAATTTGTAAATTCTGTGACAAATGTCTGACCACATGAGAAGCTTGAATTACTTATTTTTCATCTTCTTAAGTGAATTCAAATTAGTTCAGAAAAAAAACAGACGTTGTAAATTTTATGGAAAAGGTTTCTCCAATACTATTTTCTGTTGTAAACAGCTTGACAATTTCCATCAGCAGATCACATTTCACGCAAACTGAAACTTTAGTCTTTTACTGTGATAATCTGAATTCATTTTGTTCAGATCTTACAATCATGCTCAACTATGATAAATTGGTAACTGTGTAGAGTGTCTGCAACGCTTTACTGCCAGTTTGAAAGATTTAAAACTATTTCCATTCCTTTCATAGAAGCTCATCATCTTTAGCCTTCACCCCCATCATTGATGTGGCTGGTAAGAGCAGACATTTTTGAACCGAATGTTATGACTTTCCGATCAATACTTTCCTCACCCTGACATCAATCTCCAATCAAGTACCTTTGACTAGTTTTTCATTCACATGCTGGGTTTATACCAAATCCACTCTTTTTAGCTTCAGTTGCAGCCTTTCATGAGGATCTTTATTTAAAAAAACTTTTTGTTCTAAAAATCTTTATTCCCCTCAGGTAGACAGGGTAGTGAAGAAGGTATTTGGTACACTTGCCTTTACACTTGCATTGAGTATAGCAGTTGAGACATCATGTTGCGGTTGTACAGGATATTGGTTAGACCACTTATGGAATAGTTCAGTTCTGGTCTCCCTTCTATAGGAAAGATGTTAAACTTGAAAGGGTGCAGAAAAGATTTACAAGGATGTTGCCAGGGTTGGATGGTTTAAGCTATAGGGAGATGCTGAATAGACTGGGGCTATTTTCTCTGGCACGTCAGAGGCTGAGGTATGACCTTATAGAGATTTATTAAATCATGAGGATCATGGATGGGTGAATTGTCAAAGTCTTTTTCCCTGGGTAGCAGAGTCCAAAAATAGAGGGCATAGGTTTAAGGTGAGAGAGGTAAAATTTAAAAGGGACCTGAGGGACTACTTCTTCATGCAGAGGGTGGTGCGTGTGGACTACTTCTTCATGCAGAGGGTGGTGCGTCTATGGAATAAGCTGCCAGAGAAAGTGGTGAAGGCTGGTACAGTTACAACATTTAAAAGGCATCCATATGGGTACATGAACAGGAAGGGTTTAGAGGGATATGGGCCAATTGCTGGCAAATGGGACTAGATTAATTTAGGATATCTGGTTTGCACGGATGAGTTGGACCGAAGGGTCTGTTTCCACGCTGTACATCTCTGAGTATGCGTCTATATGTTATCACTCTGCAGTTGACATTTAAGGTCAATATCAATTCTTGCGTAAATGCTAGAGGAAAACCAGTTCCCATGGATTTGTACCTCAGAAAGTATTTAGCACCTTGAGGAGAGTAACAAACAAAAGATTTAGCAAGAAAAATAATAAAGATGTGAAAGACAAATACTGTTCCAATAGAGGGCACCATCTGGACTTTGAGCTAATCGAATGTTTGGTAAATGAGTTTTCATATTACTCTCAAAAACCCTCCAACAGCCAGTCTAAAGGCTGGCTTGTTTGATGACTAACCTCTGTTCATTAGTGTTGCTGCAAGCAGAAGGCAGAACTGTAGCAAGAAAACCCTTGTCAGCATTTCCCCTCCCCAGATATGGAATGTCCCACATTGCTAAGTAGTCCTAATCAGTTGCCTGGAGTCTACATTGCAACACACGCAATTCAAAAATATTCAAGGACGTTATGTACATCATATTTCTGCTTGCATTCATGTAAATGCCTGGGTTTCCACATTATGCATGTTTGGGAAATTGCATCCAAAATGCATGTGAAACTGCACTTGTGTTACTGCTCATGTTTAATATTAAATTGATTTGCAAGTAGCAACCTGATGCAATTTTACCAGCCAACAGTATACTACCAAAAATAGATACTTTTAATGAGTGACTAGTTTAAAAACCACACAAGATAACTTAAAACAATATGGAACCTTTTCAAAGTTTCACTGATGTACACTAATCTGTTTCCAACTTGGTTTATTTTTGATGAGAAAAAATCGTCCTGTGTTTCCTGTCTGTGAACTGAAGAAACAGAACATAATTTGAAGCACTTTCTCCAATCAATGCAATTGTCAGAATCTGTCAATTATAATTAGAGCATGGCCAGTTTCATAGGTGGGCTCTTGAATCAAATGAATTGAATCCCAAACCAGTGGAAGAAATGACAGAAAAATTAACTCAGTAATTTTGGGTGCAATTTACTATATTTAAAATTCCCCAATCTTTGGCATGGGTGTGCCTGATTTCAGCTGCATTGAGCATTATCTTGTTGCACAAGGTGGAAATTACAATATATGGAATAGGGTCTGATTTGAACACATTTACATTAACCACTCATTCAAGCAGTTACAAAGTTTAGTGCTTGGTTGACTGAAAACCTAGGCATCAGTGATGGGATGAACGAAATGGGAGTTACGCAAGAGGCCAGCGTCAACGGGGTTTGTAGTGACCACACAAGTGGACAGGGTAGTAAATAAGGCGTATGGCATGCTTGCCTTTATTGGTCAGGGCATTTAGTACAAGTGTGAGGATGTGATGTTGCAGCTTTATAAGACTTTGGTTAGGCCGCACTTAGAATATTGTGTTCAGTTCTGATAGCCACATTACAGGAAGGATGTGAAGGTTTTGGAGAGGGTGCCAAAGAGGTTTACCAGGATGCTGCCTGGATTTGAGGGTACAAGCTGTAAGGAGAGCCTAGGAAAAGTAGGGATGTTTTCTCTGGAGCAGTGAGACTGAAGGGACACTGAAGGGAAGTCTATAAAATTATGAAATGCGTACATAGGGTTGATAGTCAGAATCTTTTTCTTGGAGATGAAATGTCCTATTCTAGGGAGCATGCATTTAAGGTGAAAGGGAAAAAGTTCAAAGGAAATGTGAGGTTCAAGTTTTTTACACAGAGAGTGGTAGGTGTTTGGAACATGCTGCCAGGAGTAGGGACATTTATGGGACTTTTAGATAAGCACATGAACATGCAAGGGATGGAGGGATAGGGACCAAGGGCTGAGGGGATTAGTTTAATTTGGCGTCATGTTCGGTACAATATCGTGGGCCAAAGGGCCTGTTCCTTTGTAGTACTGTTCTGTGTTCTGTGTTCCATATTTGGAGCTCTTATGGAGTTGCACAGCTAGAGAATAAAGGTGAGGCCATAGAGGAATTTGAACACATGGGTGAAAATTGTATGATTGAAGCTTTGATAGGCCAAGGGGCAATATAGGTCAGCAGGAACAGGGTGGCAGGTGAATGGGATTTAGGCATAGGGAATACAAATTTGGATTAACTCAAGTGTGTGAAATATAGAAGTTGTAGCCCAATCAGGAGAGGAATGGAAATGAGTAGGAGGCAACAACAGCATGAAAGAGGGTCCAGAGATGGCAGAAAATGGTCTTTGAGATTGAAAGGATTTGGTTTGATAGCTCTGGTTAGGGTCAAGCAAAGATGCAAATAGTCTGTTTCAGCTTTAGACCAGGAAAGGGGATAGAGTAAATGATAGGGAATGGAGTCTGTGCTGGTCGCTCTGTTATAGGAACGCTATTATTAAATTGGAGAGGGTTCAGAAAATATTTAGATTATAGAATCCCTACAGTGTAGAAACAGGCCCTTCGACCCAACAAGTCCACACTGACCCTTGGAGCATTCCACCCAGACCCACCCCCCTGTACCTAAGCTACACATCCTTGAACACTATGCAATTTAGCATGGCCAATCCACCTAACCTGCACATCTTTGGACTGTGGGAGGAAACCAGAGCACCTGAAGGAAACCCACACAGAAAGGGGGAGAATGTGCAAACTTCACACAGACAGGATGGAATCGAATCCGGGTGACAGCAGTGCTAACTACTGAACCACTATGCTGGGACTGGAGGGTTTGAATTATAAGGATAGGCTGGATAGAATGGGAGCTTTTTCACTGGAGCATAGGAGGTTGAGAGGTGACCTTAAAGAGATTTACAAAATCATGAGGGGCATATATAAGGTGAATAGCAAAGGTCTTTTCCTGGGGTGGGAGTTCACGTTAAGGTGGCACATTTTTAAGGTGAGAGGAGAAAGATTTAAAAGGGACGCAAAGAGCAAAGTTTTCACAGAGGGTGGTTTGTGTGTGGAATGAACTGCCAGAGGAAGTGGTGGATGCAGCTACAGTTACAACATCTAAAAGACATTTGGACAGGTATGTGGAAAGTTTTGGAAGGATATGTGCCAAATTCAGGCAAATGGGACTAGTTTAGTTTGAGAAACTTGGTTGGCATGGGCGAGCTGTTCGGTTCTATGACTCTATGGTAGTAGACATCAATCGCTTCAGTCTTTCCAACGTTTAATTTGAGAAATTGAGTTTACCCAGGATTGGGCATTTAACAAGCAGTCTAACAATACAGAGATAATAAAAGCCTGGAGAAAGTAGAGGTGAGTATTGTCAGAATACTTATGAAATCTGACATCATAATTTCTGCTCATGTTGGTAAGGAAATGTGAATGGAAATTGGAGGGGAGACTGACAAAGACTTTCAACCTAAAGATCGGTTGACAAGAAGGGAAGCCACTGCAGCAGATTTGCTGCTTACAACTGGATTGGTAAGACTAGAACAGAGCAAGACCACTTCTGGCCAACTGAACAATAACAATCATGTTAAAGGCCACAATCACATTGAAAATGTTGAGGAGAATTAGTGAACCACTGTCATAATTATGTAGAATGTAATTTGTGACTTTGATAAAATCTGTTTCTGTGATGCAGCAGGGCACATGAGAGAGTCACAAAAATGGAATTGTGGGAAAGACGGATATGATTTGGGAGGCAGCAAAATGTTCACAGTTTTAGAACGGAATGCTGAAAACAAACATTTCATTAGTCTGATCTTAATTGTTGAAGAACTATGTTTTGTATTTCCCTTTGCATGTTCTTTGAGTACAGACTGTGCAAATTTCATGATGGGAAAGTTTTTATTTCTTGGGAGATGCATTTCAAATTGATTGTAAATTTTATATTACTACACAAACAAGAGTTTGTCATGGTCTTCAACTGTATTTTGATAGAGTAATACCCCTTGCTGTGGCAATAAGAAAATAAAGACTGATGACAAGGTACTTTGTCTCTTTAACCATTTGCATGCTTCTGTTTTAATGCATTTGCTAAAATTATTTGGCAACATTAAATAAAATTTACCGAAAGAACAAATTGTGAGGAAGCAAATTATTGCAATCTAAGTTTTCTTTTGATAGTCTAAATTGCTTAGATGTATTACACTGGAAATTGGGAAGCAAATTATTGCAATCTAAGTTTTCTTTTGATAGTCTAAATTGCTTAGATGTATTACACTGGAGGTTTAAGTGAGCAAAATATTGGAACCTGTTTTGAGAAAATTAATGAAAAGTTATTTTAATCCACCGTCTGAATGTTGCACGTATTTAGCAATTTGCAAAGCATGAGCTGTGCAATTGCCAGACGGTAATGAATTGGCTTGGTGCAAACGTTTTAATGTACTCCCCCTGCTCCTCACCCTAAAACTCATTAAATAGAAAATCAAAGGTCATCTTGTTTCAAATCCACCCTCGCTTAAATTCCCCCCTCCCATGTAAACTTTCCAGGGTACTGATTTGGGGATGATTAACAGAATGCATAACCTTGAGTGCCAAATACCACACACACCCCTGCCATTTTCTTTTTGGCTGGGATGTTCCCGTGCACACAGTACATACAGCAACGAATGGGACTTTCTTTAATATTTTCACACAGCTTCCGAAATTTCCACCTACTTCAAAATTCAACAGAAAAGAAACCGGAAGGGCTTCAGCAAACGTAAACCAATAAAAAAAGATGATGCAGAATAATCTGCATCGTAGACAAACTTCACGCTAATAGTTATGAGAACGGACCCTTAAATGTAATTAATGTGTAGCTGAGTTCTTCCTTCTGGGATGCCCTGTGTATTTTTGAATTGCGGCCCATTAAGGGATTTTCCCTCCTTGTTCCATTCGGTACACTGCGTTCTTTTTCTAATTGAGCACATAAACTGCTTTGGAATTTCCCAGCCAAAAAGACAACTGGAGCTTGGAGGCGGAGACATGAAAAACTCCGCCCAGAAAAAGCCCCGAACTGGAGTTTATAAATGTTGTCGCGCAGAGTAACGTTTACAGTTCTGAGACGTGACAGAGGAAGTAGTTGGTGAATTTAGCAGCGTTTTTTATCTGTTGCCTGTTCGGGTTGAGTTTTTTTTTTGCTTGTCTACTTCACTGGGACACTTCTTACTGTGCAAAAGTCATGGCCGATCCTACCATATTTAATAACCGTGCTGACAGCTTGGATAATCGCAGCAAAGGCAATGGGAAACTAGATTATTCGGGCGGCTCGTTGCACCCTGGAGTCGGCAAACAGGCTCCGCTTTGGGAGGAGCGGTGTGACAGCGGCATCGGCTCAATGAATGAGAAGGACGAGGAGGTTCTACGGGAGATCCAGGAGCTGAGCCTGGACGACAAACCGGAGCCAACCCAGTATTGGAAAGATTTCATCTCGGAGGATGGAGATACGTAAGTGACTTGGAGGCCTTTATTTAAATAGAGTAAGGGTCTTGGGGGGGGGGGGGGGGGGGGGGGGTGGGGGTGGTGGTTGGGTATACAGAAACTAAACAATGCATGTTGTCCCAGAACCCCCCGATTGGAGAAAGTGAAGCTGGAAGAACTAATAACGTCTCTAAAACAGCAATTTACCAACCGCTGAAAATTTGCAGAACCCTACCAGTAAAATGTCGAGTCAAGACAATGTCCAGTATGCAAATATAATATTTAATAGAAAAGTTTCATTGTAATTATTTTTCAAATGAAAATTGATTTAAAGTTTTTTAATAAACTAATCTCTATTGAGGGTATGGAATCTGCTGAAAGGCTTTTTGAGAACATGATGTTCTAGCAGTAACTGCGCTGGGCGGTACAGTTCCTGTTTGACGCTGGAAAGTCCCTGGCAGGCAGCCAGCTAGTGGTTGTCTGATAAATATTTAACTGTGGAAAGTACCCAAAAAACCCGACCTTGCGCAATCCTGGAGAGTTCCAGTCTTTAGTGCTGAGCTGCTGTGCAGAGTTTCCCCAGTGTAGCAAGTTTTAACATGACATTTTCCTCCTTTTAGATTTCTGCATTTGGCGATCATCCATACAGCCAATGAAATCGTATCCCAAATCCTCGCCAATACCCAGTCTGGCGATCAGTACCTTCACCGTCAGAATAACCTGAAACAGGTAAATATTTTCAACTGATTAATACAAATATTTGGGAATGATATTAATATTAACAGAAGTTTTATGCATAATGCTGACATTACTATTTTGTATTTAATAAATTGGGGACTGTGCTAGATTAATTATGATCTTATGAGAATATATTGTTCTGCCAGAAGCAGCTAAATAGGTGGTTCCTGTTTGCATTGGAAAGTCCCCACCATATTAATAAATGCTGTGGGTACTGGCGCGGAGCGTAAATAACGTTGCAGTTTTCCTTCGTATTGTGCGTTTCCATGGTTTACCTTGCAGTATTCCCACTGGAATTCTTTTGTTCTGTTTTGTTCAGACTCCTTTGCATCTGGCAGTGATCACGCAGCAGCCTGATGTGCTACGTGCTTTGTTGTGGGTTGGAGGAGATCTGGGACCGAGGGACATTAATGGAAACTCAGCTTTACACATCGCTTGTGAGATGAATTTGTTCTTGTGCGTGAAGACCATCAGCGATTTCCTAACGAGACACCATACCCGAGAACTTTTGGACAGCAAGAATTACAATGGTACATTTGCCTTTTATATGTGCAGTTCAAATACGAATTCCATTCTTTAAAATAAATTATACATTTTCAAAATGTTAAATTAGTATTAAATATAACGTCTAATTTCTTTAAAAGCAATTGCTGTAGCTGCACTGTTGTGACTAGCTACTCTTTTTAGACAAATATGCAAATTAAAGCTGTAATGTAAATCACTAATAATAATATATTGGACAATGAATATTTATTATTGCACATATCTGAGACTTTTTCATTTTCCCATTTTAGGCCTTACATGTTTGCAGCTGGCAGTCAAAAACAGACTTCACAAGATGGTGGTCTATCTAATTCAGATTGGAGCTGATATTAACGCTCAGGTATATTAACGTTTTAACTTCCTAAATAATGATAATCTCTCAATTGATGGCAAATTAAACAATTATTTTCTGGCATTCACTTTCATGGTGTGTAGTAACTGTAAGGTTTGTTTTCTGCACAGGAGCCATCAAGTGGTCGGACAGCTCTCCATCTTGCAGTGGAGGAGCAGGATGCTGAAATGGTGTCACTTTTGCTGCAGTGTGGAGCAGACCCCAATGTGCTCACATACAATGGCTGTACACCGTATCATCTGACCTTGGGAAGAGAGAATTCGAGGATACAGACAGAACTTATCCATGTGACAGATCCAGCTCTATGCATGATGTGGGATGAAGAAAAGATATGGGAATCCGAAACTCCTGACCATGAGGTGAGTGTGCTGGAAATAAACTATTATACCCACTGAAATGCTTAAAGATTAGATTTACAGTAATTGATTGTTCACCTCTACATAAACATGTCTTGTAGAATAAAAACCATCATCTTGATAAATTATTTCTATAATCTGAGGTATCAGTATAAAGATGTTTGTCACTGATATTGTTGCTAATGTGTAATTCATTATTTCCCCAGATACCTTTCTCTTATGATGACTGTGCAATCGGAGGACGCCCACTCAGGTGTTGAAGATGGTTTCTTTGTGCACTGCTGTATTTCAAGTCATCTAAAAAGAACTAGATATGCATATTAAAGTATGGTTACCCAACCATTTGGTTTGATGAAAAACTTCAGTGACATACACTAAGATTTCTAAGTCACACAGTTGGGTGGCACGGTCTGATGTTCTAAATAATTTGTAATATAAATGAAAAAAACCTTTTCAGAAGTGGAGAATGCAGTGCTACAAATATTAGTTGTAAATTATATACTATTGTGCAAGTGATACCTTTGTATGCACTGTTTTCAATTATTATAACTGGTTGAAAAATTTTTTCAACATTTAAGTTCTTGTGCATATTTGTATTATGTAAAAATTGTAAATGTGTAAAATACTGTAATTATTGTACAGATTTTTTTACCCATAAAAGAACAAGACAATATTTGTACATCCCTCAGATATTTATTTTTGTCAAATAAAGATTATGGAATTGAAATTACACTTGTATATTTTGAGTATCTGTGATTACAACTGTGACAATACACAGAATTCCTAACTTATGGCTCAAGATATTTCTGTAATACAAGATAGCTAAAAATTGTTGTGAAGAATTATGGAAACTTCTTAAAGACTCAAAACAAGGACATTGTTATTTGGTTGAGTGAAAACTTATCTATGCCTGAATAGTCACTGTACAGAATATTCCAAGTAGCCAGTTTGTACAGGAGAACTAAAAAACAAACATCTAAAAGGACTGGCACATAAAATTTTTATTTTGAACTTGAGTAGTTCTGTTTCATGTGACCATAAGACAGAGGAGCAGAAGTTAGGCCATTCAGCCCATCGAGTCTGCTCCACCAATCAATCATGGCTGATGAGTTTCTCAACTCCATTCTCCTTTCTCCCCGTAACCCTTAATCCCCTTGACAATCAAGAACCTATCTATATCTGTCTTAAATGTACTCAATGATGTGACCTCCACAGCTTTCTGTGGCAGCGAAGTCCATAGATTCACCATCCTGGCTGAAGAAGTTTCTCCTTATCTCTGATCTAAAAGGTGTTCCTTTTACTCTAAGGCTGTGCCCTCAGGTTCCAGAATCTCCTACCAATGGAAACGTCTTCCCAACATTCACTCTGTTCAGGCCATATTCAGTATTCTGTAAGTTTCAATTAGATCCTCCCTCATCCTTCTAAACTCTATCATTCCTCATATGTTAAGCTTTTCATTCCTGGGACCATTCTCATGGACCTCATCTGAGCCCACTCAGGGGCCAATACATCCTTCTTGAGATATGGGCCCAAAACTGCACACAATATTCCAAATGTGGCCTGACCAGAGCCTTATTGATCCTCAGAAGTACATCCCTGCTTTTATATTCAAGTCCTCTCTAAGTAAATGCCAAAGTTGCATTTGCCTTCCTGACTACTGACTCAACCTGCAAGTATACCTTGAGAGAATCCTGCACTAGAACTCCCAAGTCTCTTTGCATTTCAGACTTCTGCATTTTCTCCCCATTTAGAAAATAGTCCATGCTTTTATTCTTCTTACCAAAGTGCATGACCTCACACTTTCCCACGTTGTACTCCATCAACCACTTCTTTGCCCACTCTCCTAACTTGTCCAAATCCTTCTGTGGTCTTATATAATAATTCCAACTCACTGCTTGTACCGAGTAATTTCATAGATGAAGCACTATCCAATCAAAATGAGAGTGCATTTCTTCCATTGGGAAGAGCTCTACAGATAATGAAACATGAACTTTATAACCGGAGTGTCTTAACTCCAGTTGCTGTTGCAACACACTGGTCATGTCGCAATTTTGCATTTGTAGTTTCTCATATGGCATCATTTTTATTTGTCATGCTCAGATGGTGCAGCATAAATTAGATAAGGTAGAATCATTCTGGGATGACTTTGTGAATTGCCTAAAAGCTAGAGATTGGTTGCTTGCTCCTTTCCCATTGTGGAAATTATGTATGACATTTCAGAAGCCAGACTTTATAACCCTTTGTGTGTGAGTAATAATTAGGAATACAGGTCACAAATTATTTTTAAAGTATTGGGGATAAGAAGGAAATAAGATGTTCTTGCCCAAATACAGTTTGTCATAACTGAACCCAAATCATTAATTGAAAGTGCTGGAAATGCACAATTTGTCTGTCAGTACCTTGAAAAGAGACATATTTAAATTTTAAGTATAGTTCCTTCATCTGGAAGGTTTCACACTGAAAGATACCATTAGGCAGGTTCATTTAACAATTATTTGGCTAAAACATTGAGAGGCAATGTACTTTTTTCTGCACTTGAAATCTGACATTTTATAAGTCACATTTTTAAAACGTAGCTGGCATTTCAACAATCCTATTCAAAAATTTAAGATTTTAATTTGTGATTACATTAGGAATGAACATCTTGAGAAAACGTATTTCGATCAAGTCACAACATATGGAAGGTGATGGTTGTTTTTAATTATTATAATGTCTAAGCCTGGGTTACAATGTAGCAAATGCAAGTTCAGGTCTTCGATGCAACCAGACTGTAGTTAGTTTTAGAAACTGGTCAGACAATGCTTCATGTAGACAGTCTTATTAAGACAAATGTGATTACATAAAAACAACAAATGCTGGAGATGACAGTGTGAGAGACAGCATCCATGGAGAGAGAGAAAGCTAATGTTTTGATACTGGTTAATAGTAAATACCTTCAATTTACACAATTTTAAAACTTACTTGTTTGCTGTCCAGCAGGGTGGGACTGAACTCAGCTGGTTCCATTCTTTTCTATCCGGTCATAACTAGAGAATTACCATCAATGGTTTTCTTCTTGCTCTTGCACTGTTGCGTCTGCTGTCTCCCAACTATTTTTCATTTGCATTATGCCATCATCTGAAAACACAGCATCAGTTGCCATTTGTACTCTGATGACACCCAGTTCTAATTCAGCACCACCTCTCTCAGCTCTCTGCTCTTTCTAATTTGTCAGACTCATTTTTGACATACAGTCTGGACAAGCAGAAATTTTCTCCAACTAACGAGAAGATCTAAGTCGCCATCTTCAGTCCCTGTCATTAACTGTGTTAGTTATCAATCAATTCCAGCTTTCTCTCTTGGAAATGCTTGAAGCTAAACCAGAAAGTTCATAACTTACATCTCGTATTTGATCCTGGGAAGTATTTCTGACCACTTGTCCAGGCCATTGTTTAGACTTGTTCCCACTTCCTAATGTCACTAGAATTTCCCCTTTCCTCAGCTCATTTGCTGAAGCCATCATCCTTACCCTTGTTATCTCAAGAACTGATTAATCCAATGTCCGCCCATCCAACATCCCATCTTCTCAAGTCCATAACCATTTAGTCATCTAAAATATTGCTGCCAGTGCCTTATCTTGCTCCAAATTCCATTCATCTATTTACTTGGTTTCTTGGTTAGCATTTTGAGTTAAAAATTCTTACCCTTATTTTCACATCCCCTCCCATGTCTTTGCCCCTCTCTATTTCTATAACCTCCTGCAGTCTAGCAATCCTCCTCCAAGTATGACCTCTAGCTCATCCCTGACTTCAATTTATCTACTATTTATGGTTGTACCTATAGCAGCTTAGGCCCCATGCTGAGTAATTTCCTCCTAAAACTCTCTCCTGTCATTCTCTTGCTCCTCCATCAAGACATTTCTTAAAACATATCTCTTTGACCATGTTTTTGGTTATTTCCTTCAGTGACCAATGTTTAATTTGGTTTGATAATTCACCTGTAAAGTACCATGTGATGTTTCACTCTGTTAAAGGCTCTATTGGAACTAGTTCTCCTCCTTAATGAATGGTGCCAATGCAAAACCCACCTCTCAGCTTTTTACTCTATTAATCCAGCCATTCATTTGCCAGTTTCTTCTAGCTGACCTCAAATGTCTTTGCTCTGTTTAGCAGCTTTTTTTCAGATGTTAAAGATCAAGATATAATCTTTTGCTCAAACCATCTTCAACAGTCAGACTTCACTGGTCCCTGCCTTGAAAAGTCAGTAAAATAATGGACTTTCTATTATCTTGACTGAGCAGAGATTAATGTTAAAAGTGAAATCTTTTGGAACCTTACTCCAGCTAACCTAGTGACCAGATTTCTTTATGACAGAGAGCAGTTAGAATTCATGTACAGGAGATAAAGTACAGGAATTACACGAAGGAAACAAGGATGCTATCTGGATGTTATTTTTAAAACCATACAGAAAAAATTAGTCCATCAGCTGCGAGTACATTTTCTTACAACCTATTGTAATTTTTACAGTTTAAAGTTAAGTCACCGATTTGCAAATGGTGTTTGATGGTTTAAAGCTACAATTCTGTTGCCTTGGGAGATGTTGAGAAAAGTATCTCTTTTATTTCAAGAAGTGTCAAAGTAGAGCAGGCCGATATTGATGTAGTAATCACAGAGCCATCCACAGCAACTCAGGTGCTTTTATACTGGCGGTGAGTAACCATGATATGTAGTTGCCATTACTGAGTTACCATCTGTGGAGGGTCCTTATAGTTATCTACTGTATAACGCAAATCTACTTGTTTAATAATAATTAAAATTAATATGTTTAACAGAATATAACAGAAAGACTCCCATTAATCAAGTTTTTCACCATGGAATGATCTGGATTTTCAAACATTAATGGGAGTGGGAACAATAGTCCCCACTCGGCTTTTCAAAGGGCCTTGGCTACTATGTCACACCTTCAGCCTGTTCCCAGCACTGCTGATTGGGTGTCAAACTTAATCAAACCAATTACGTAATCTTGGTTTGAAAATAGCCTCACTGCACTGATGTTGTGTTCGGCAAGGTTATGACCCAGGAATTAAGCCAACGTCAGATTTCTAACTTTACATCGAAAGTCCATTTTTGTGATCTTTTGCATTAATAACACCCTAACAAATAGTCCCTTGTTAATTGATTCCATCATTTCCTTAATCCCACATGTTGCTATTCAGTTTTACTTCCCTTTTGTATCCTTTTAATGTTCCACTAACTCCAGGCACACTGAGGCCAATTAGAACTTCTCATTGCCACCCGAATTAAATTGGTTAACTCAATATAGATCTTCCTTGTGGTGTTCCTTGACACTGTGGGTTAGTATCATATATTTATATTTATAGAGCATTTACACATGGAAGTCACACATATATAAAAAAGCAAATTATTCTTAAACTTGTGAAAATTCACACGAAACTAGAAAAAGCAAAGTAAGGAAAAGGGACAGAGAAAGAACAACAGATGGAAACACAATAACAAATAAGAAAGTAATTTTGGAAGGCTGTAACTATAGGCAGAGATGAAGAAATCGGGCCAGAATTCAAAGAGAAGTGAAAAGAATATTTGAGTTCAAGTTAGCTGCAGGATAATCAGTTTAATGGCTCAGGAAATGAAGGAAGTATGCTTTAGAATCATAGAATCCCTACAGTGTGGAAATAGGCCATTCGACCCATTAGAAGTGGGTAGTTCAGAGCAGTAAAAATATCCAGAAAAAAAACCTCCTACTTCTTATTAAAAAATCAAAATGACTAATAATCTTTCTGTGGAGTTGTGGCTGAAATGAAATAATATAAGGTGATCACTGTTATCAGCTGGAAGCAATGCCGCAGTGACATTTCCAAGAGAGTATAATAGTGAATGATGACATCCATAACACAAAATTAGGGCATTTTCTGATTCACACAGTATATAATGAGGTCTTTTATAATGGTTCACAGAATCATTCTGTGGTTCCTATGGAGAATAAAGGATACCTTGAGAGAGTTACAAGGCTGTAATCTAATGAAAGGGCCCAAGTGACATCATGAAACATAAGAACAGTGGTAACTGTTATTTGAAAGCTGAGATTAGGTTTGTGAGCTGGAAACTAATAACTACATTTTCTTGTTCATTCTTCATTGTTTATTTTCAACCAATTTTCCTCTCAACTTCAGTCAAAGGACAAGTTTAGCTAAAACCAAATGCTTGCTGGTGTCAGGCTTAATACATGCCTTGAGAAGTAAGGGAGAGCAAGTTAGTGCGATGCACCTTATGACTCCACTTCCTTCTCTGTACCCGTGTGAGTAAATGACCTCTTGCTGAGGACCCATGCATCACAGATGCCAGCCTTCAGTAAATATGATTCACTCCATGATACTGGGAAATGGTAAAAGACTTTGGGTACTGCAAAGACTATGGAACCTGACAATGTTTTGGAAATAGTACTGGAGGATTGTTCTCCAGAACTGGCTGTGACCCTAGCCATTTGTTCTAGTGATGTTACAACACTGGCATTTACTCAAGAATATGGAAAACTGCCTAAGTATTCTTGTGCAGGAAAAACAGGACAAATCCAATCCAGTCAATCACTGCCATATCAGTCCACTTTCGATTATCTGTTGTGATGGAAAGCTTCATCGACAGTACTACTAAGTAGTACTTGCTCAGCAATAACCTCTTCACTAAAGCTCATTTTGGATTCTGCTACTGCCACTCAGTTCCTAAACTCTTTACAACCTTGATTCAGACATTGGCAAGAGTTAAACTCCTGTGAGGTGAAATTGGTGGATCTGGGCAACAAGGCAGAATTTGACCAAGTATGGCATGAAAGAGCCCTAGCAAAACTCAGATTAATGTGATCATGGGAAACTACTGATCACTGTTGACATATCTGGCACAAAGGAAGACAGTTATGATTCTTGGAGGTTAATCATTTTAGCTCCAGGACATCTCTGTAGGAATTCCTCAGGGTAGTGTCGTAGGCCTAACCATTTTTAATTGCCTCATTAATGAACTTGCTTCTATCATAAGGTCTATAAAGTGGGGATGTTCAATGATGATTGCACAATGTGCCTCACCATTTATGACTCTTCAGATACTGAAACAGCCACATCCAGATACAGCAAAAACCTGGACAATATCCAGGCTTGGGCTCACAAATGGAAAGTAACAGTCATGCCACACAAATGCCAGGCAATGACCATCTAAAATAAGAGTGAATCTAACTATCTCCCCTTGATGCTTAATGGCATTACCATCACTGAAACTCCGTTACCAAAATCTGGAGATTTCCATTGACCAGAAACCGAACTAGACCAGCCAATACTGGTGACAAAAGCAGATCAGAGATGAGGAATTCTGTGGCAAGTAACCACCATCCCCCTCCCCTACCCCACATCCAGTCCCTTTCCAGAATCTACAAGAAACAAATCAGAAGTGAGATGGAATGCACTCCACTTCTCTGGATGAGTGCAGCTCCAGAAACACTCAAGGAGCCTGATATCATCCAGGACAAACCAGACCACTTAATTAGTACCTCGTCCTCTACTTTCAATATTCACTCCTTCTACCACTAAAGCATCGTAAGAGCATTATGCCATCTACAAGATGCACCGCAGTAACTCACCAAGACTTCTCCAACAGCACCTTCCAAATCCACACTCTCTCCCAACTAGAAGGACAAGGATAGTAGAAACACTGCATGGAAACACTGCCACTTGTAAGATCCCCTCCAAGCCACACACCATCCTAGCCTGGAACTATATATCTGTTGTTTCAGTGTTGCTGGGTCAAAATCTTCTCATAGCGTTGTGGGTATACCCCAAAGACTGAGGTGGCTCAAGAGGAAGATCACCCCCAAAACCTCAAAAGCAATTGGGGAGGGGTTATAAACAGTGGCCTAGCCAGTGACACCACATCCTGTGTACAAAGAAAATAAAAGTACTTAGTGTTTGAACAGTTTAACTGAGGTGATGAGTAAATATTAAGAAATAATGGAATCACTACAGCATGGAAGCAGGCCTTTCAACCCATCGAGTCCACACTGACCCTCCGAAAAGCAACTGACCCAGACCCACACCCCCCTTCCCATTTTAACCCTGCATTTCCTATGGCTAACCCACCTAAGCTGCAAATCCCCAGTCACTTTGGGCAAGTTAGAGTGGCCAATCCATCTAATTTGACTGTGGGAGGAACCACAGTACCTGGAGGAAACCCACACAGACACGGGCAGAATATGCAAACTCCGCACAGGCAGTCGCCTAAGAGTGAAATTGAACCCAGCTCCCTGGTGCTGCGAGGCAGCAGTGCTAACCACTGTACTGCCCGTAAAATAGTCGCATGAAGGTTATTTAAAAAAAGTCAGCATGGAATGGTTTGGGAGATATCATATCTAACTTGCTGGATTTATTTGAAGAGTTAACGGAGAAGATTGAAGAGGGCAAGGCTGTTGGTGTGGTGTACATGTACTTCCAAAACGTATTCAATGCAGTATCACACAAAAGACTTGTAAACAAAGTTATAGATCATCAAATAAAAGGGATAGTAGAAACATGGTTACAAAATTGGCTGAGTATTAGGAAACTGAGAGTATGGTTATTTATGGTTATTAACGGTTTTGTTTTGAGCTGGAATAAGGTTTGTAGTGGAGTTTCCTAGTGGTCAATATTGGGACTATTGCTTTTCCTGATATAGATAAGGACCTAGATCTTGCTTTGCAGGGGACAGTTTCGAAGTTTTCAGATGACACAAAACTTGGGAGAATTATAAATCATGAGGAGGATATTGCAAAATTTCCAAAAGACATTGACACGTTGATGAAATGGTAAATGAAGTTCAAAGTGTGACAATGTACACTTTGACACAAAGAACATGGAGAGACAGTATAAAACAAAAGGTTTTCTTTTAAAGGGTGTGAGGAACAGGAAGACCTGAGTACATTTGTGCAGCATAAATCATTACAGGTTTGTAGTACAGGTAGACAGATGTGTCTAATAAAGCATCAAGTTTCATTATTAGGGGTATAGAGTACAGGAACAGGGATGTTATGCTGACCTTACACAGGCTGTTGTATACTGGAATATGATGTACAGTTCTGGATGTCACACTACAGTAGGGATGTGAACACGTTGGAGAGAATGCAGAAGAGATTTACAAGAATAGTTCCAGGGATGAGAAACTTTAGTTATGGGAATAGATTGAAGAAGTTGGGACTGTCTTTTCTTGGTGAGAAGGTTGAGGAGGGATTTGCTAAAAGTTTTCAAATTCATGTGGAGTCTGGACAGAGTAGATAGGGAGAAAATGTTCCCACTTGGAAAAGGATGGAGAAACAAAGAGCACAGTTTTAAAATGTTTTGCAAAAGAAGCAAATTCCAGGTGAGAAAAAACTTTCTGAAGTTGGAGAGTAGTTAGGACCTGGAATGCATTACCTGGAAGTGTGTTGAAGGCAAATTTAATTGAAGTGGACATTAGATGATTATTTAAATAGAATCAATGTGCAAGGTTACAGGGAAAAGGCATGAGATTGGCATTAAGTTACAATGGTCAGAGAACTGGTGCAGACACAATGAGCTGAATAGCCTCCACTGCACTGCAACAATTCTATGATTCAGTACTTTGCACAGATAACCGCTCAGAAGTATAGCGTATTTTGTGAAGGACCAGAAACCTATCTGATACTTGCAAAATTGAATATGGTCTCATTTGTTTTAGGATTTTAATTGCAGCTTTGACTATAGTTTTACGAGTGACTGCATGCATTGTGCAGTTGATCAGTCACAAAAAGGCAATTAATATTGTGCACCATTTAAAAAATGGGATTGATGCTATGTACATGGTGTTTTATCATTCACCTGACTGGATTTCAACATTTTTAGCAAAACACTGGAACAGGACAGGCTATTCAGCCCCTCAGATTTGAACTCCCTTTTAATTAAATCATGGTGAATTTATACCTCAACTCCATTTATATCTTTGATTTATATCTCTGGATGCTTCAACAAATTAAAATCTGTCAATCTCTGTTTTGAAAATTTCAGTTGACTCAATACCCGTACTATTTTGGAGAAGAGAATTCCAAATTTCCATAATCTTTGTGAGAAAATGCATTTTGGTTTACACTCCTGAATAGTCTACTTTCATTTTAAGATTGTACTCCCTTTTACTGTCTTCTCCAACCAAAGGAAATAATGATCAAATCCTTTCATAATTTTAAACACGTCACTCCATAATCATCTAAAAAAATTCAAGGGAATGAAAGTCTAGCCTTCTGATTTGTCATCACTATTCAAATTTTCACATCTTAGTATTTTTCTGGTGAATCTGGGCAGTATCCTTTTCAAAGTTAATAAGTCCTTCCTGAGGTGTGGCAACAAAAACTGAACACAATGCTCTGAACACAATGGAGTCTGGCCAAAGCAGCATGCAACTGAAGAATTGCAACATACCACTAACCTTTTAGATTTTTTTTATGTTCTAACACTTAGGTATCCAACTCTCTTCACTCCTTTACAATCTCTCTTCTCTGAAGTAAAAGAAGAAATACATTTCTGGAATTTTTCAGACTACATTTCCTTGTAGGCAATAATAACTTAGGTAATTTCCATTCAGTGAAGCATGCAACACAAAATCCCTAACTTGTGAAACTGAAAATTTGCCACCAAGCACTTATTTCCCTTTTATTGGAACATGGCAAGTAAATAAAAGGGAATTAAGCATTCTTGTTAGGCCCACAGATACACTGATTTTCAAAGGTATCAAATATTTATAATGAAGCTAACTGACCTTCTTTTATTCAGTCTTGGAATGTGAGCCTCACTGACAAAACCGGCATTTATTGCTGATCCCTATGTGTTTTTCAGAAAGCAGTGATTCTCCTTGTGAAGTACAACAGTCCATATAGTGTAAGTTCACCCACAGTGCTTTTTAACTTTAGTGGTTCAATGTGACAGAGTGGCTTGCTAGACCATTTCAGTGGACAGTTAAGAGCCATCCACATTGTTGGTCTGGAGTCACAGGTAGGCCAGACCAAGTAAAGAATGACAGATTCTCTTTCTTAAAGCACATTATTGAACCAAATGGAGATTCTCACAGGCAATCACTTTTCAGTAGGATTATTTTTGCCAAATTCCACTTGCCAGTATTGTACTGGCACCTGGGGTGTCTCATTTTAGCCAGAATGTCTTTGCTCATACAGTAAATTTGTTGAATAAGGGCTGAATATTGCCACAAACGGTCTAACTGTCAATTTCAGGGAGTTGCTGGAGGACTTCTCTCCATGAGCTCCTTCAAGTTATCTCTTGCAATTGTCCGCTGCTCGGCTTATTATGTATGCATCATATTTCCATGGCACCGCTCTCTTGTTATCTTTTGCTCACCAATGGTAAAAGTATCCGCTGCTGCCTGGATTTTCTAGGGTCTCTGCCCATACAGCCGTGTTTAAAGATCAGCTATGCACCAGATCAATTGCTGCCCAGAAGAATGGTCCTTCACAGTCCATATTATAGGAGGGAAATTGAAAAGAACATAGGGAACATAGGTCACAAAACAGACTCTTCATTGGAAATAGAAGTTCACATTTGCAAATGTGTTGTCGTGTTACAACATCACCTGTCTGATCAACAGTCATTGTAATTGCAGCTACAAGAATTAAGCTACACTAGCTACCCATCCTTAGCACCAGACCATGTTTGAATCCTGTCTGATGGAATGCTACTCTTTCCTTATCAATCAATATTGTTCAATATGGGAGCATTACATTGTAAAAAACCTTGAAAAACTTGAAAATATTAACTTCTATTCAACAACTGGAAAAGTAAGATAAAACAAATAAAACAAAAAGTGCACTTGCTTCTCCGAACAATACGCTTTGCTTGCCTTCTGATCAGCAACAGATTTACAGCCAATGTCTGGTCACTTTACCCAGCTCGTACCTATTGGAACTGGGTATCAATGAAGTCCTGTGCAGCTTATTGTGCCCGACACTGCACCACTGTTTCATCCTGCCTACAACCTCATCGTCTTCCTTGGAAGACTGCTGCCATTCTCCCAACACTTCAGCATCTATCATGTCCCTTCTTTGCGTGCTCCAGTTGTGCAGGGTCCAGCTGGCTGGGATTACGCAGTGGACACTGTTTAATGTATGCTCAAGTTGTCCCTAGGCCAATCCAAGCATTGGAACCTCAGCTTCAGGAGGCCTATTGTCAGTTCCATGTCTGCTATGGCGGAAAACTGGGCTTCATTCCATCTACACTCAACTTCCATCAGGGGATCGTGTAATTGAATCATCAGCCATAGTTACAGAGGGTAGCTCTTGTCTCCCAGTAACCATCCATACAGGGCATCCAGTGCTTGAGATGAAGCAGGAACACAAGTGTTCTTAAGAATGTAGGCATCATGACAGCTCCCAGGGTACATGTGCAGAGTTCTTGGATATATTACTGCTAATGACAAGTGATTTTTACATTGAAGAAATGGAATTCTTGTCTGTTGATGAAGTCTTTTGTGTAATGATAACGTGCTTTCAAAGCGACATGTGCACAGTATATAGGACTTTGCACCAAGAAAAGCTAGCTATGGTGGCAAAGCCTACTGCCTGGGCTGCAGTACTGACCTTGGGACATGAGATGAAGCAATGTGATAGAACATAGAACATAGAACATAGAACATTACAGCGCAGTACAGGCCCTTCGGCCCTCGATGTTGCGCCGACCTGTGAAACCAATCTGAAGCCCATCTAACCTAAACTATTCCATTGTCATCCATATGTTTATCCAATGACCATTTAAATGCCCTTAAAGTTGGCGAGTCTACTACTTTTGCAGGCAGGGCATTCCATACCCTTACTACTCTCTGAGTAAAGAACCTACCTCTGACATCTGTCCTATATCTATCACCCCTCAATTTAAAGCTATGTCCCCTCGTGCTAGCCATCACCATCCGAGGAAAAAGGCTCCCACTGTCCACCCTATCTAATCCTCTGATCATCTTGTATGTCTCTATCAAGTCACCTCTTAACCTTCTTTTCTCTAATGAAAACAGCCTCAAGACCCTCAGCCTTTCCTCATAAGACCTTCCCTCCATACCAGGCAACATCCTGGTAAATCTCCTCTGCACCCTTTCCAATGCTTCCACATCCTTCCTATAATGCGGTGACCAGAACTGTACGCAATACTCCAAGTGCGGCCGCACCAGAGTTTTGTACAGCTGCAACATGACCTCATGGCTCCGAAACTCAATCCCTCTACCAATAAAACCTAACATACCGTACGCCTTCTTAACAATGCTATCAACCTGGGTGGCAACTTTCAGTGATCTATGCACATGGACACCAAGATCTCTCTGCTCATCCACACTACCAAGAATCTTACCATTAGCCCAGTACTCTGTATTCCTGTTACTCCTTCCAAAGTGAATCACCTCACACTTTTCCGCATTAAACTCCATTTGCCACCTCTCAGCCCAGCCCTGCAGCTTATCTATGTCCCTCTGTAACCTGCAACATCCTTCCGCACTATCCACAACTCCACCGACATTGGTGTCATCCGTAAATTTACTAAACCATCCTTCTACGCCCTCATCCAGGTCATTTATAAAAATGACAAACAGCAGTGGCCCCAAAACAGATCCTTGAGGTACACCACTAGTAACTGATCTGGCACAAATTCCAAGACTAACAACAATTGTGCATTGAGAAATGAGAAAGGTTCCCACAGGACCTTTGGAAACAGCCAGTTGCAGAAAAACTTAATGCAGCTGCTACCTTGACAGCCACCAGGATAGGATGGCCACTCAATCCTTCAGGCCACCAAGCCTGCTCCAGCAGATGACACAGTGTCATGAGATATCGCAGTTCTAGTGACAATGAGCCTGGCTGATCTGGAGAAAATGGCATTGAGGAGGTAGACTCTGGGCCTGTCATACCTCCTCTGCATCCAGAGGGATCTTCAGCTGTGACTTCTTCATGTGGAGGCTGCTCGGCAACTGTAAGAGGTTGCTGCTGGTCGAATTGCCGATGCATTGCTTTTTCCTCAATTTTTCTGTGCCTTCATTGCACCATGGCCACAGTGAAGATAAGTCCTGATGTTGTTGAATCCATTAATCACGGTTCTAGTGAACCTGTGTAGGGAATATCAGAATTGAAAGGTCCTTAGTAATGCGATTAAACAGCATTTACATGACACTCAAATGACAATTTAGCATTGTTCTTGATGAAGTGGGACATGCAGGATTCCAACTTGGGGGCTGTAGAAATCCTGTACATCGACTTTTGACCTAATGGATCATATTCTGATGTATGCAGCACAAGCCATAATCCACAAATACAGTAAGAGATTGTAGATGTGATAGGATTACTGAAACGCTGCCTCCATCCACCAGCAACAAGCCCACCTCCCATCCCACACCATCGAAGTAAGGAAGCTTTGCATTTAAGAGCATGTTAGCAAATACTTATAGTTCCAGCTGACATGAAACCAGCACTTCTGCAGCCTATGAGACTTTGCATTGTCTTGAACTGCAAGTGAACACTTTTAAGATCCCCTGTGATGACTTCTGCTTCACAGAGATGACTGTGATTACTCTGTAATGACCAATGATACAGTCAAAATTCCTTGTGACCAGGATTTGTATTTGACATTGTGGGTCACTACAAGCAGTTCACATGCCGGATGCTGTGCTACAACTAGTGCATGTCGAACACAAACATGGTGGGGTTCACGAGGATGTGCAAGAGACTGATGATGGAGAGTGCCCTGTGGTATTGGCAATTGCTGATCAAGGTAGAGGTCCAGAGGAGCAAGCAGCAAGCTGGATCTGCCAGGTTACCCACAAATTGTCACCATCCAGTTTCTCTCCATCAGGTGGGAGAATAGCAAACTGCATACAAATGAGGCGAGAATAAGAAATAATGAGATGGAAATACATGCAAATAGGTCTCTTGCTGCTCATCAGAGAGATTCTCATCTCACTGTTAAAAGCCTGGGTAAAAAAACCAGAATTTTATTTCTCAATCTTGAGAATCGTGTTTTTCAAATCTTGCTATATTTTCACAATTGACTCAGCATTGCCCACATTGCTCAGGGACTGGGAAAATTCAGTCCTCTGTTTTACTATATATGGAATCTGCAGAGTGTCACCCAGTGCTGAAACCGTTAACCTGGGCACCTACACAGTTATCATTTAAATGCTGTGTACTTGAAGATCCTTAATCTAAAGGAACATTTAGAATTACCAAGAGAAATGAATGAAATGATCTTTTGTGTTTGAAATCATCTCATAAAATGAATTAACCTTGTTTTCATTATTCAACTTAATATTCTCTTTTTCTGTCTGCTTTTTTCCCCTGTTTTATTTCAAAAATATACTTTATTCATAAAAACATCTTTCTATACATACAGTCACTAAGGAGGTTTGGTTCTGTACTGTAGCATAAGGAGAAACAAACAAACATTGGAGTTTGACTCTATCCAGGAAACAAATCAAAGGCATTTCTTACTTGTACATGACAATATTTACATATGTTTGAGGCACCAGGAGGGTTTGATAACTGAACAGACCCCCATTTAACTTCTGCAGAAAGTCCTTAGACTGTGGTCTTTCCACACTGTGCCTTGGTGCCAGCTATTTCAAGCTTTAGTGCATCTCTCAGCACGTAGTCCTGGACCTTGGAATGTGCCAGTCTGCAGCATTCAGTCAAGGTCAACTCCTTGCTCTGGAGAACCAACAAGATTTGGGCTGACCAAAGAGCATTTTTCATCTAGTTGATGGTCCTCCAGGTGCAGTCGATGTTTGTCTCCTGAGGGACAGACCGTAAAGCACAGAATGCTGCATCACAGAGCTGCTTGGGATGAAGCTCCACAAAAACCATCACATCTTTCTCCAGATTTCCTTTGTCTCTCTATTTTGTTAAATGAAATGGAACATGTCCTGTCCCATTTCTCATTTTTGAAAATGGAACTCAACACAGTGCTCAAGAAACCACTATCTACTGAAATGATTACCTTTACATTATGACGTAGCACCCATTGATTCTGGTGAAAAACACTGATTTCCTGTGCAAAATTACTCAGAAGTAATTTCAAGTCTTTCTCGGAATGAGAACTATAGATTAGACATAGTCAGCTTGGATAATTATTCTACTAATCACACAAGAAGAAACTCAAATCTTATTATTGAAATTCTGCCTAAGAATGAAGAGATTTTAAGTCACAACATGACTGCAGTCATTCAGTGCAGCAGAAGGTTTCCCAACTATGGCCAAGACCCAGTACATTGCCTTTTAAGCTCGAACAACTGAGTTTCATGCTAAAATTTTGTATTTGTTGGCATTTGTTTTTCCTGTGTCAGAGTGTAATGGAACTGGCAGTTTGGAAAGAGCAGAACATCTCAGTGCAGGTAATTTACTGATGGATAAATTCTGTATTGTGACATGTTTTAGTATAAACAACTTGAAATACATGCAAATTAATGGGAATGTAGATTACAACTTTACAGTTGGCCCTGAAGCTGCATGGCACACATCTACATGACTCACAAAGATGTAGAAATTAAGCAACCTAAAACACTGCCAAATATATTTTATTTAACAATTGTTAGAGAAAAGGTGGAAAAGTAAAATATATTAAAAATATACAGACAAATTTGCAAGCTTAAGGAATCTAAAAGATCAGTAATCCTGCATGCTTCTTAAATATGTAAATATTGCCTTTTTATCCTAACCTTTGCACTGGTGCTGCACTGAAGGAATAAAGGAGCATCTAATGATATTTCTATACTACTTGGGGATTTTGACTAATTCGCCTTAATGGATAGTGCTGAGGTTATTAAAATAACATGAGAGATGACAGTTTATGATGTCCTGAACCCTCAGGTCATTGAGTAAATCGTAATATGATCAACAGAGTCAACTCAGATCTATGAAATGGAAATTGTGTGTGACAAAAATGTTTGAGTTTCTTGAGAATGTAAGAAGTAAGGTGTACAAGAGGAAACCAGTGGGTTTTGTATATTTCAAAGTTCAAAAAAAGTTGATAAATTGCTGCACACAGATTATTGTGGAAACTTAGAATCCATGAGATTTAGGGTTTGTGTTTTAGCATAGATTGGGCTTTGTTAATGTATAAAAAAGGGTGAATCTTCTTATCCAGTGGATGACTTAGAAATTGGTGATAAAATTGGGAGAATTGTGTAATATTGGCAGGAGAAGATCCTGGTCATCAAAAGCAAAAAGTTCCATTTTCCAACCAAATGTTAAATGGTGAGACAAGATTCTTGCAAGTGAGTGGAGAGAGGCTGATTAGCATGCACTAACATCCCATTATTACAACATCTCACCTCATCGATATGAAGTTTCCATTCTCCCACCTCCGAATAGAAACCAGACAGCAACAATTCCCGACATGAAAGTCAGAGAAGTATCCTGACCACTCCAACTCAGCAGTTGCCCGTCTGGCACTGCATCTTGGACAGTAGGCACGACCATCTCAAGGCACATTCCATGGGCAGTGACTGTGCAGGCACATCCCTGTCCACCTGGATATTCAGGTTCCTGTCAGCAAAATGGAGTTCCAATTTTCCTCTGGCTGACATGTCTGGGACAATTGACAGGAAACAAGTAGGGCAGTTGTGGACTGCCAGTGTTTGTCTGGGTGCGCAGTTGTGTTTTAAAGATGGCACAGGGGATGGGCCTAGTGTTATTATTACTGGACTGTTAGTCCAGAGACCCAGGTACTGTTCTGGGGACTCGTGTTCGAATCCTAGCACAGCAGATAGTGGAATGTGAATTCAATAAAAATCTTGAATTAAGAGTCTACTGATGACCACAAAACTGGTTCATTAGTGTCCTTTAGGGAAACTGCCATCCTTACCTGGTCTGGCCTACATGAGACTCCAGACCCACAGCAATGTGGTTAACTCTTAATTGACATCTGGGCAATTAGGGATGGGCAACAAATACTGGCCTAGCCAGCGATGCGTTCATGCCATGAATTAAAAAAAACACCAGGGATGCCAGGAGGTTCCAGCAGTAGCCAGGACTTTGGCTTGAGGCAAGTGGGTTAATATGGCAATGAGGTGCTATAAAGGCATGGTGCATGAGGCAATGAGGCAGGTTTGGGAAGATAGTGTGAATCTTTATTCATAACTTAGATCAGGGAACCATTTGTAAAGTTTCCACTTGGCCAACAATATAAATTTAGGTGGGAGACTAAGCCGTGAGGAATACATAAAAAGGTTGCAGAGGGGTAAAGATAATTTGCATGAATGCGCAAGAACATGACAGATGCAATAAAATGTGGTGTTGAGTGGCTTCATCCATTTTGTTAGAAAAATATTGAAGCAGAATATTTTTGTATGTGTGTAACTGGACAGTGTTTGCATTTAAGACAACAAGGTGCAGAGCTGGATGAACACAGCAGGCCAAGCAGCATCATAGGAGCAGAAAGGCTGACGTTTCGGGCCTAGACCCTTCATCAGTGTTTGCATTTAGCTGGATCTGAGTCCCCTTGGAAATGAATCACAGGAGGTTAACATACAAGCACAGTAAACAATTGGGAATGCATTAGTGTGTTAGTTTTTGTTACAAAGGGATTGGAGCATAAAAGTAAAGAAGTCTTATTACAATGATACTGGATATTGGAGAACTCGCATCTGGAATATTATGAGCAGTCTTTTTTTTCTCGTTATAAAGAAGGATATAATTTCCCAAGAGGAAGTGCAACAAATACAAAACCAGTTTCTGAAATGAAGGGACTCTTTTATGAGAGATAGTAGGAACTGCAGATGCTGGAGAATCCGAGACAACAAGGTGCAGGCCAAGCAGCATCATAGGAGCAGAGAGGCTGACGTTTCGGGCC
>NC_063339.1:51661906-51691466 GCF_021869965.1 Rhincodon typus | reverse complement strand
GGCCCGAAACGTCAGCCTCTCTGCTCCTATGATGCTGCTTGGCCTGCTGTGTTCATCCAGCCCTGCACCTTGTTGTCTCGGACTCTTTTATGAGGACAGATTAGGGCTATATTTCCTGGAGCTTAGAAGAATGTGAATTGATCTAATTGTAACATATATCATTCTTTAGAGGCTTGCCAGGATGATTGTTTCTTCTGGTTGGGCAACACTAAACTTTTTAAGAATTCATTCATGGGATATGGTGTCACTGGCAAGGCTGCCATTTGTTGCCCATGATTAATTGTCCTTGAGCAGTATGCTCAGTTCATAGGCTTGGTATTAAGTCTGAGACCAACCTAGTTAGTAGCCTGAGGTACAAATCCATCATTCTGAAGAGAAGAAATGTCCTCGAATCCCCATTCCTGACTCCTATTCTAGGCTGTATAATATTTTGTTAATATTAGTATTAATATTATGTCCATAAATCTTTTGTATATGGGGAATTGTTTTGTACATTGCATATTCATGGAAATAAAACCTTTTTCGTTTAAAATTCGCCGACTCATACTATTACTGATGGATGGAAAATGTCAGAAAAATCTGGTAAGCAAGTTATGGCTTAATGCCTTAACTTCTTCAAATTCCTTTCAGCTACCTCATGGATTTATTCTGGTGTGTAAAAATACTTTTTTAATTTTAAGTTCCAACCTTCAGTTACACACCAAATGTAGAAAAATATCCCCATTATGATGCTCATCAGAAAACTCACATTATGCAAAATATTAGCCCAGTAATTCTCTCTACATTGAGCAATTTATGTACAGAGACTGCAGCCCCATCCTTTCCAAATGCTCAAATAGAAATGAGAACACTAATATATGTAGAAAGCACCATCAAAATTTCCACTCAAATAAATTTCCTCTCAGATATACCTCTGTAAAGAGCACCAGCTTTTCATGTGATCAGCCTCATACTTCCGTGACTGCTAACTCAGAGGAAGTAACTAGCTAATAAGCACATCAAAAATAAAAGTCGTAGCCTCAAGTTAATAGAGGCATCACATGAAAGTTTCTGAACTGTCCACATAATCAATTCAGGCAGAAATACAATTTTCTTCAATAAACAATTTTTGTCTTTTCCTTATTCTCAATTGCACCAAATTCAAAGATACAGTAGTAAAGATTGTTTTTTCCACTTGCAGAACTGCAAAGTTACATCTGGTTTCTATTGAGTATGATTATTAATCTATTGAATGTCAAGAGTGTGAAATTTCCCTTCTCATCATTAGCCCAATTTTTATGCCTCCCACATTCTTGGCTCCACCTCTTACATACCTCATATAAAACCTTATCTAAGAATGACAGAGTAGCTTCATCTAATGTTCAGTAATGATGGCAACAACTAATGTTTATGTAGTACCTTAAACATCATAAAATGTCCCAAGGCATTTCACAGAGACTTTTATTTTGTTTGTTCATGAGGTGTGGATGTCGCTGGTTAGGTCAGAATGTATTGTGCATTCCTAATTGCCCTTAAAATGATGGAGAGCTGCCTTCTTGAACCACTACAGTCCTTGGGTAAAGGGAAACATACAGTGAAATTAGAAAGGGAGTTCCAGGATTTTCATATGTATAAATTGACAACATCCCTGTCTTTCACCCCCGCAAATATGAGAAATGCTTTGTTTGAGATGGGGAGGACTCAGGATTTGGAAACTCACTGTTTGTTCTAAAGGACCTCCATGTTGGATATTGGCACGAATACCTTGGACATGGGCACTGGTTGCGTGGACCCTTTACCCACTGACTTTGGCATTTGATATATGTCAGACTCTAAGAATCCTCAGGTACACCTCCAAACCCTTTATAGGATGCTTCTGCACTTCAATGTTGCGCTTTGGACTACACTAGCAACTATTATTGTAATGTTGCTACAGGGACACTGTGCACTCAGGGACATGTATGCTGCTCAGGAACTGGACCAGGCTGACTCTCTGGGCTTTTAGCTCACTGTGATAGTGCTCATTCACTTTGAACCTATCTGGGTGTCGCAGCATCCCTGCCTTACATTGCCTTACCATGTCTTCTTGTGCTTTGCCCACTCAGCTAGAGATACCATGCTCACAGTATTGTTGCCTTGCCATGGTGCACACACACGCACACACACACAGCGCCAGGAAGTTTGTCAGCAGGCCTCAGTCAAGTCACGGGAAATAGCCTTCAATCAAGGGCTCCTGGAACAGTAAGTCGAGGGCAGCCTGTCAGGGGCTCAGACACAGTCAGTTAGCTGCAAGGGACAGTCACAGTCAGGATAGTGGGTAGCACAGCTGTCACATTTGGTGTAGGTGGAGAGCTGTCCCAGCGACACTGTAGGCAGTGCAGAGGGCGTGCAGAGTTTGTGTTGTTGGGGCCTGGATTTGGAAGACAGCGACTGAGGGAGATACTGCAGGCAGTAGTTTTTGAGCCTAGGTGGGGTGTGGGTGCAGTAGTAGAGATAGAGTGAATGAGGTAACAGAGAGAAGATGGTGACACTTACACCGCCAGAGTGGAAAACATCATTAAACATCTTCCTACATTCTTAAAGTGCATTCCTCCAGATTGCTGAGACTGCACTGAATTGGGTGACAATGATGGACCAGGCCAGCAGGTCTGGTGTTGTGGCCTCCACTGCTGCTCCTGTTGAAGAGGACATTCCACCTCTATACCATCCCATCCAGGGGGGCCCTGTCTGCAAATTGGAGCACCAATTATAGAGTCATAAGAATGGAAACAGACCCTTCTGTCCAACTCGTCCATGCTGACCAGGTTTCCCAAACTGAGCCAGTCCCATTTGCCCGCATTTGGTCCCTATCTCTCCAAACTTCTTCTATTTTATTTATCTGTCCAAATATCTTTCGAATGTTGTAATCGTACCTTCCACTTCCTCTGGCAATTCATTCTGCATACAAACTGCCCTCTGTATGAAAAAGTTGCCCCTCAGGTACTTTTTAAATCTTTCTCCTCTCACTTTAGAATTATGCCCTCTAGTTTTGAACTCCCCTATCCTAGGATAAAGATCTTTGCCATTCACCTTAACTATATCCCTAATGATTTTATAAACCTCTATAAGTTCAGCCCTCAACCTCCTACGCTTCATGACAAAAGTGCCAGCCTATCCAGCTTCTCCTCATAACTCAAACCCTCCAACCCTAGTAACATTCTTGTAAATGTGCATTGTCCAGGACAAATGTAGGGCAGGTCTCAACCAACAGTGCTTGTCCAGGTACGACATTGGCTTTTAAATCTGTTGTGGTGCCAGAGGTGCCAGGAATCTCAGCAATGGTGAGTTCTTCCAGGAACAATGCACAGTAAAATAAGGCTAGAATCGGTTGACAGGGGCATCATAGGGGCAGTATATGTAGTTAATGAGGTGAGTTTGGTTAGATTCAGAGAGCTCTCTCACTAGGCCATGCAGAGAGAAATCATCCATGAACTCAACAAAATTGACACTTAGCAAAAAAAGATGTAAGATAGAGTGACTGACTCTCCCCCTACACCCAACCTTCCTTCCCTACCTGGGAGTGTGGATTTCTTATAGAGGTGCATGTCAGCGATTCTTTGTGAAGAGTTGTTCAGGAGCTCTTAGGGACTGTTTATTTCAGAAGTGGAGCATTGGATCACAAAAATCCCCTTGGAACTTTACAACTTGTTAAGAACTAACTAAAAGTGTTAACAAGTGTCAACAAATATCAAATTATCAAGACACATCAATAAGTGGCACAAGTGTCATAAAGTGTCAAAACATATTGACTTTTCTCAGTGGAATGTAGTTTGCAATATAGACATTTAAAGTACCTTTACTGACTAAGGTATTTCCTCCAAATAAGTTTTGGAAAAACTGAACTCATCGTGTTTTTAGCACAGACTCCACTCTCTCACCACAAATAGATACTGTCTTTTTGCCACTATCTGCACTTGACCCAGACTATTCAGAACTATGGAATCATATCTGACCCTCAGATAAGCTTTCAACAACATACCTACATTAACACCGAAACTGTTTTTATTTCTGTAATATAGCCAACCTCTGATTCTGCCTCAGTTCCTTTTCTGCTGATATCCTCATCCATTATTACCTTCACATTTAACTATTGTAACAAACTCCTTGTAGCCTCCCAAATTCTTCACTCTTTAACAAAAACAGAAGTTGCTGGAAAAGGTCAGCAGGTGAAGAAAAAAATCAGAGTTAACATTTCGGGTAAGGTGACCCTTCCTCAGAACCTAGACCTGCTGAGCTTTTCCAGCAACTTCTGTTTTTGTTCTTGATTTAAAGCATCCGCAGTTCTTTCAATTTTCTTCACTCTTTAAACTTGGCTTTATCCAAATCTCACACCAATTGCCATCCATTTATTATCTCTGTGCTTGCTCACCTACAGTGTCTCCTAGTTAAATAATGTTTTAAGATGCCTACCCTTGTTTTCAAATCCTTCCATGGCATGGTGCCTCCTATCTCAGTAATCTCCTTCAGCCCATTCAAGAGGGTTCTAATTCTCACTACTTGAGTTCCCCTGATTTTAAGTGTTTCACCATTGGTCACCATTCCTTCAGTTGCCTAGGCCTTATGTTCTGGAATTCCCACTGTAAATCTCTTTACCTTGCTTTTCTCCTTTAAGATAGTGATAAAAACCTGCCTCTTTGATCAAGCTTTTGATCATTTGTCCAAATATCTAAAGTGACTTGGTTTCATAATGGCTTTATAACGCCTCTGTTCAGTGCCTTGGAATGTTTTATTATGCTAAAGTCAGTACTACAGGTCATTTTTGTTGTTGAAAACTCTGGGGTAATAAATTAAAGTTAGTAAGTATACGTTAAATGGAAATTGTGCCAATTCTGCGCAGCACACATTAGGAAGGATGGAAAGGCAGCTGAGCAGGTATAAAGTGAAAGAATAAAACAAAGAAGTGCAGATGTTGAAGGTAGAATCTTAGAATCCTTACAGTGTGGAAGCAGGCCATTCAACCCATCGAGTCCACACCGACCCTCCAAAGAGCATCCTACCCAGACACAACCCCATACCCCTGCATTCCCATGGCTAATCCACCTTACCTGTACATTCCTGGACACTAAGGCTAATTTAGCACGGCCAATCCACCTAACCTGCACACCTTTATAATGTAGGAGGAAACTGGAGCAACCAATGAAAACCCACGCAGGCATGGAGAGAATGTGAAAACTCCACATAGTCAGTCACCTGAGGGTGGAATCAAACCCAAGTTCCTGGTGCTGTGAGGCAACAGTGCTAACGACAGAGCCACCATGCAACTCATATCTGAAGCAAAAACAGAACAAAAACAGAAATTGTCTGGCAACATCTGTAGAGAGAAATCAGAGTTAACATTTTGAACCTAGTGACCCTTCTTCAGAGCAGTTCTGTCATGAATCTCTCTAAATCTTTCTAAGCATCTTGGCATGGCTCATTGATAGGTGCAAAATATTCTTCTTCATTTGTCTAAATACACTAATCAAAAAGAAATGTTTCTAATCATCAAGGTTCAAGATAAAAACAGAAAAGATACACCAAGGCAACTTGGGGGTGATTATGATAATGTCTTCCTGGACAGCAATGATATAACCTAATCTGACGCAAAGTTAGACTCTACCAATATCCCCAAGAACAATACCTACTGCACCAACATGAAATATCTTTCTTTGCCCACATTTGACATCCTCTGGCTTTTCTAAGTCAGTTTATGAGCTAGATATGAACTAGTTTCACTTTTCTGTTGTGGATTTATGTCTACTAGTACTGGACTGATGCTGCGTTTCATATAAATTCCCTACTGCCAGCATATTTGGGGAACTTTGATATCTTTAGTCTGGACTGAATATGAACATATGAACATAAGTAGTTGGAGCAGTAGGAGCAGGAGGCCATTCATCCCCACACCCCCAAACCTACCTTGTTATTCAACATATTGGCTGATCTGCCCCAGGTCACAGCTCTTCTTTCATGCCAGCTCCTCATAGCCCTAAAATTCTCAAAATTTCAAAAATCTATTCACGTCCTCTTTAAATACTTTCAGTGATCTAGCGTCCACAACTATCTGGATAGAAAATTCTAGACATTCACAACCTTCTGGGAGAAGAAATTCCTTTGTATCTTAGTTTTAAATAACTGTATCCTTATTGTGTAACTATGTCCCTGGTTCGAGATTCTCCCATGAACAAAAACATCTTTGTAACATCTAACCTGTCAAACTCTCTCAGAATCTTGTATATTTCAATAAAATCACCCCTTGTTCTTCTGAACTCTAATGAATAAAGGCCTAATCTGTTTACTAGTTCTCGATAACTCAACACCTTCATCCCAGGAATCAGTCTAGTGATTCTCTTTTGAACTGTCTCCAATGCTAGTACATTCTTTCTTAAATATGGGAACCAAAACTGCACAGTGCGGCCTCACCAATATCTGTACGGTTGTAACAAGACTTCCCAATTTTAAAACTCCAATCACCTTGCAATACAGCCAAAATTCCATTTGCTTCTTAATTATTCATTGCACCTTGTTACAACACAGGAAATCAAGCCAAACCAAATCAGCCTCACTATCTCTGGATTTGCAACACAGTGAAATTAAAACATTAAAATGGTCCAATTGCTCCTAACTAGACTATATGATTAACAGATCTCGGACAAAATATTTGTAACCAAAATTAACAACTTATTATTGAAAAATGTAACTTAAGCAGAACACAAATAAACAGGTTAATCTAATTAATATTTATAACCTAAAGTCCAATCTTCTTTGAACATAGTTCACACTCACACAAAAAAAAGACAGATGCAGTTAAGGGATAAATCAAAGCGAAACTAAAAGGATTTTAATTTGCCAGCTCAATTAGCAGTTTCAAATCTTGGATACCAGGCCTTCATGAAAACCTTGGACAATGGGTTATTCACAGGCAAGAGGAACTGTTTATCTTTCTTGAATTCCGAAGTCACCTGTTAATGCAAACAGTTTCAGCAAACTTCCAGAAATATTTGCAAATTTCTTATAGACTGGGATTCTTTCCTCAAACTATTCAACAATTCAATAACTGGAGAGAAACTAAAGAGAAAGCAAAACAGAAAAAAAAGAGTATCCAGAGCTTCTAGCATCACATTGTCTCCTGGCAAACCCAGTCAGAGCCTTTTCTTTTTTTTTCTTTTCAATCAACATTCTCAGTGTTTGGCTGATAAGCACAGGTCCTCCCTTGACTGACCAATTAAATATCCAAACTGCTGCCAGCCCTGAGCATAGAAACCACTCAGTGCCGGCAGCCCAGCCATCTTAATCTATTTGGTTAATCAATTTAGATGTTAACTATTTTAAAAGTGAATTTCCTAACTGTGCTCTTCAGTTGTAACAACATTTTGGACAATCAAAAGACACATGAAGGGAATACCCATGAATCACCTACTTGTGTTCCTGTGACATTACACTGTCACAGCTAAAAGCAAGTTGAAGGGGTTCTCTGCCACCTGCTTTTATCTCCTGCCACCATTGACCTTCTCCCACACATCTGCTTTCCCAGTAGGCTTCACTGTGATGCCGACTTGCATGCTCCTCACAGTCCAGGAGGCTCAAAGAAAGAAGAGTTCATTATGCTTCCAAATCCCTGAGCAGCATATATTAGTTGCAGACAAATGTGTAATGACAAGATATTTGGTAAATCCATTGTTTCACATTATGTAACAATCTCATTTGAAATGACTGAGATGGAATGCAAACTATTTAGAAATTAAGTTAGAAGCTGAGTATCAGCATTTACAAATTCCACAGTTTCGACCATGGTTAAAACAATAACTTTGCAACCTGGCAAATCTTAAATGCAAAAAGGTGTCAACTGCAACCTATAGACGCTCTTAATGCTGGCCTGAACAATGGTGGTGAACAAGGATTTCCTGAATAACCAAATCACAGACTTTTGTGAAATGGCAATAAAACAGATGCGTAGCAGGTACAGAATTTTCAAACAACCAGATAACCAGATTCAAATTATTCTTATTAGTTTTCATGATACTATCACAACACAGACATTAATCTTTCAGTAATGCATTGTGCTTCAATGACAGGCATATGTACCAATGTTGCCTTAAGTTTAATCCAATCAAACCACCCAAGAAAATGTACACTATTTCTATCTAGATTATCATAATAACTCCAGCTCTGCATGTGCACTGCTTCACATCCATCATACTACAGATGTTACATATTGAAATGCAATCTTTGCTGTGAAACTGGAGAGAAATAAGAAAAACAAAAACTCATTTGGAATATATACATAAACCTGTCAGCAACTGGACACATTCACCATACTTATCACAATGTCTCTATCCCAACTAAACTGTAAATAAATTCGTTCAGTGTTTACTCAACATCTGTAGCCTTGAAGTGACTCACATCTGCAGATCAGTCACACAATAAGATGTCAAGGCTAAAGTTCTGTTAGTAAAAGAAATTGAAAATTGTGGCAGACTAGGCCTACCTGGATATCATGATAGCTACATGATTTTTATCCAAGGTATTACTAGTTACATGCACATTTACGTAGGATCAATCCATAAAATTAGTACACTCTGCCCCTCAGTGCTGTGGTTCCTCTCTGAGATCACTTCCACTCCAGGTAACTCTATCCCTGTGGCTAGAGTTAAGGCTCTACATTTTTTCCAATTTAAGTTTTGTTTGAAAAAAAAAGTTGCTCATTACCTGTGACTCAGGATATTAGGTCACCCACACACAACTTGAATATTACAATGTAATTCCCAAATATTTCAGACGGGAAATCTGTGCATCAAGTCAATGCCTGCCAAGAATACAAAACTGATACAAAAGCAATGAACACCCATTATTACAGGCCAGGCGTGACATTATTCTAGTTTGTTACACCCTTTAAATGGCATATATAGCTTTTAATAACAAAAATGTCAGCCCTTCACTGTTGAATCTGTTATCACACCAAGGTCCTTTTCTGCATAACCCTTGCCTATTTCTAAAGGATCCTTGATATATGAATGACAGTCTTCGTTTACTAGCAATGTGAAAAAAACAAGCAATTAGCCTAGTCTCTGAGAGTCACTCTTAGAGTTATTTGCGCCATGAGAGGAGTCCATTTGGTCTACCAACTGCAAGCCATTACTCACCAGACCAATCTCTCAGTCCTACTCCCCCACTTTATCTTTGCAGTCCTGCCGATTTATTTCCTTCATTGTCCATCCAATTTACTTTTGAAATCATTGACTGTTTCCATTTCACCACCCTCATGGGCAGTGAGCTCCAGTTCATGATTGTTCACTTCATTAAAAAGTTTGCCCTGCATGTGGGTATTTAGTTCATTTGCAGATTGAGCTTTTAAAAGGAAATCACTCCAGTTATGATAATAAGAAAAAGAATCATTAGAAGTCACTTTTCAAGACTTAAGGATGCCTAAAACCACTTGGAGCCAATATCCATTTTTGAAGTAGCCAATGATTTAATGTAGGAAATCTGGCAACAAATTTGAGCAAAGCATTTACATCATTTAACAGAGGAAATAGGGAGCTAGCTTAACATCTCATTCAAAATTTACCACTTCCATCTTTGCAGCAACCTGCAGGACTACACTGGGAATACAAGGCTGAAATATGTGCTCATATCTGGGGATGCAAGTTGAACTCATGACCTTCTGAAATGAGAATATTACCAATTAAGTCACAGCTGAATGTAAACTTCGTGTGCAGAATTTATGAGTGGGTAAAGCTATGGCAGATAGAGTTTAATGTTGTGAATGGTATATTAACCATTAGACATTGAGAAATAGGAAGAGGAGTCGGCCTTTCTGTCCTTCAAACTTGCCCCACCATTCAGTAGGGTCATGGCTCAGCAAACATTCTCACATCCATTTTCCTGTATTTTCTCTGTAACATTTTATTGCCCTACTGATCAAGAATCTATCTGTCTCAACTTTAAATAAACACAAGGACTTTGCTCCACAGAGATAACAAGGTGTAGAGCTGGATGAACACAGCAGGTCAAGCAGCAGCAGAGGAGCAGGAAAGCTGATGTTTCGTGTCTAGACCCTTCTTCAGAAACATTACTCCACGGCTCTCTATGGCAAGGAGTTCCAAAGACTCCCAACCCTCTGAGAGAAGAAATTCCTCTTCATCGCAGAATGAGATTAAATTGGCACACCTTTATTCTGAGACTGAGCCATCTCCCATGAGGGAAAATATTCTCTCAGTATTTACCCTGTCAAGCCCCTTACAAATCCTATATGTTTCCATGAGATCACTCTCATTCTTCCAAACTCCAGTGAGTAGAGTCCCAACCTGTTTAGCTTTTTTTCATAAGACAATTGCTCCACTCTGGGGATCATCTTTCTCTGAACTGTCTCCAATGAAATTCTTTCCTTAATCAGGGGACCTGAACAGTTCACAGTATCCCAGATATAATTTCACCAGCACCTTGTACAGTCACAGTAAGACTTCCCTACTCTTATACTCCAAACCCCTTCAAATCAGGGCCTTCCTGATTACCTGCCACACTTGTGTGCTAACTTCCTGCATTTCATGGATGACATGGTGGCACAGTGGTTAGCACTGCTGCCTCACAGCACCAGGGACCTGGGTTCGATTCCAGCCTCGGGCGACTGTCTGTGTGGAGTTTGCACATTCTCCCCGTGTCTGCGTGGGTTTCCTCTGGGTGCTCTGCTTTCCTCCCACAGTCCAAAGATGTGCAGGTTAGGTGGATTGGCCATGCTAAATTGCCTGTAGTGTTCAGGGAGGTAGAGGGTGTATATTAGGTGGGTCATAGGGGGATGGATCTGGGTGGGATGCTCTGAGGTTTGGTGTGGACTTGTTGGGCTGAAGGGCCTGTTTCCACACTGTAGGGATTCTCATTCTAATACCCCTGAGCCTCTTGTGTTGCAGTTTTTGTCATTTAAATAATACTTTGTACTTTTGTTCTTCCTTCCAAAAATGGATGACTTCATATTTTCACACATTATATTCCATTTGCCAAGTTTTTGCCCATTAACTTAACCTATCAATATCTCTCTGTAAAATGTAAAGGAGAGCCAGTGATATAATGATCTAATTGGGACTTCCAGAAGGTCTTTGACAAAGTGCTGCTTAAGAGGCTGCTGAATAAGAGTTCAAAGTGTTAGGGGCAAAATACTAGCATGGATAGATGATTGGCTAAGTGGCAGAAGGCAGAGTGAGGATAAAGGAGTCTTTTCCAAGATGACAGCTGGTGACTAGTGGAATTCCGCAGGGGTCAGTGTTGGGACAACAACTACTCATGTAATACATTAATAATCTGGACGAAGGAACTCAGGGCATTGTTGCCAAGCTTGCAGATGACAGAAAGAAAGGTGGAGGGACAGGTAGTGTTCAGGGTGGGGAGAGTATATAGAAGGACTTGGACAGGCTAGGCGAGTGGGCAGAGAAGTGGCAGATGGAATACAATGTGTGAGGTTATGCACTTCAGTAGGAAGAATAAAGGGCAGGAACTATTTTCTAAATAGGGAAAGGCTTTGGGAATCTGAATCAGAAAGCGGGGATTTAGGAGTACTAGTTCAGGATTCTTTTAAGGTTAACATTCAGGTTCAGTTGGTAGTTGGGAAGGCAAATGTAATATTACCATTCATTTTGAGATGGCTGAAGTTTTAGGCTGTATAAGGGTCTGTTTAGACTGCAATTGGGATATTGTGAGCAGTTTTGGGCCCCATATCTAAGGAGTGATGGGCTTGTCATATGAGAGTGTTTGAGGACTCTGGGTCGTACTTGATTGAGTTTAGAATGATGAGGGGGATCTCAATTAAACTTACAGAATACTGAGAGGCCTGGATAGAAGTGGACATGAAGATGATGTTTTCACCAGTAGGTGAGACTAGGACCTGAGGGCATAAATTCAGAGTGAAGGAATGATTGTTTAGAACTGAGATGTAGAGGAATTTCTTCAGCTACATGGTGGTGAATCTGTGAAACTCATTGCTGTGTAAGGCTGTGAAGGCCAACTCATTGAGTCGCTTTAAGATGGAGATAGATAGGTTCTTGATTAGCAAGGCGATCAAAGGTTAAGGCAGGAAAATGGGGTTAGGAAACATAGCAGATATCGCTGAGTGGGCTAAATCTGTTCCTATATCTTATGGTCTTATGGTTTGTATCCCTCTCACAATTAAGCTTTCTACCTATTTTTGTCATCTGCAAATTTGGCTACAACACATTCACTTCCTTCATCCAAGCCATGATCATATATTGTAAAAAGTTGCAATCCTAGCACTGATTCCTGTGGTACCCCACTGGTTACAGATCAACAACCTGAAAAACAACACCTTAACTTCACTCGCTGTTTTCAGTCCATTAGCCCATTCTCATTCCACACCTTTATACTATCTCCAACACTATGGGCACTTACTTTATTACTTACCTTTTCTGAGTACATTTTCGAATGCCTTCTGGATGTTCAAGTACAACATATCTACTGGGTCCCCTCTAGTCACTCTGGTTGAGACTTCCTCGAAAGACTTTAATAAATTAGTCAGACATAATTTCCCTTTCATGAATCTATGATGACTCTGCATGATTATAGTATGATTTTCCAAATGTTACTTCCTTCTATTACTATTACTTTCTACTACTATTGTTTCTGTCATAATTGATCCCAATATTTTGCAACAATAGATGCTTGGCTAATTGGCCTATAGTTACCCACTTTGTGCCTCTGTCCCTTTTTGAATAGGGGTGTCACATTGGCAATTTTCCAATCCTCCAGTATTTCTGCAGAATCCAAGGATTTTTGGAAAATTGTAACTAATGCATTCACTGTCACTGTGCCTACTTCTTTTAGGACCCTAGCAACCACAGCCAAAGGACCTATCTGCCTTTAGCCCTATTAGTTTGTCTAACACTACTTCTCTAGTGACGGTGATAGTACTTAATCCCTCCCTTGTATTCTTAAGTATTAATGGAATGTTTCAAGTATCTTTCACCATAAAGACTGATCCACTATCTCTGTTTGACTCCTCTGCTATTTCATTGCTTTCTGTAATTGTCTCCCCATAACTGTCATTTTCTAAGAGACCAATGTTCACTTTGACCACTTTCTTCCTTTTTATATATTTAAATAAGCTCTTCTTGTTAATTTTTATTTCCTTGCTGTCACTTTCTTTATCTTTCTAGTTTTCCTTTGTTGGATTCTGAATTTATCCCAGTACTCAAGGCTGTCACTGACTTTTGCTTCCTTATATGTGTTTCCTTTCAAATTTATACACACTTTAACTTCCTGGGTTACACATGGTTGGGTTATCCCTTTCAAAATCGTTCCTCCTTACTGTGATATGTTTTTGCTGAGAGTCATGAGTTACTTCCTCAAATGTCTTCCATTGCTTCCTTATTGTCTTTCCTGCTAATCTTATGCCTAGTTCACTCTATCCCCATTTCATTGTAATTTCCTTTATTTAATCTTGAAAATGATATGGATTCACCTGAATTAGAGTTTAAATATTAAACGGTGAGGAAATAGTGTATACACTTGGCTCATGTTCCCTTAAGTTTGAAAGGTCTATAAAATGATAGAGGAATTAGATAGGTTTGGTACAGAGAAACTATTTTGTTCAAGGGGAAATCCAGAAAACGGGAACCCAATCTTACAATCATATCTGAACAGTCCACTTCTTGATCAATGGTACTCAACCACAAACTTTGAATCCCAAATAATTTTGTAAAGGAAGTGACCAGGTTCATGAAGAACCTTTCTGTATAATCTACCCTGAGATAACTTTGCTGATTTGAAAACTCTGAGGGAGAGGACATTTCATTACAGGATACAATCAATAAAGATAACAAAGTTTCTTTCATTGGTGAAAATCTGTTCCTGCCTACTTCTGAAAAATTCTAACAGTTTGAAAGTTTATTTTCCATGGAAGTAATACCATGGATTATATACATATAAATTGACTTCTGTAACTTATGGTGAAAATTAATTAACTTATTGTGTGCCTGGTTCTAAATCAAATGTTTCTTATGTGAAACCTCTTAGCTTTGGTGTTTCTGTTTATGGCTGTTTCAATATTTCAAAGAGTGCCTCCTGCACAACAGTTCTCTTAGGTTACTGGTTCTCAAACAGTTTTTGGTTGATGGACCCATTTTCAAATGGATTAATAAGTGTTGATTCCCTATCCCCCAATCTAAATGAAAATAATAGAAATTTCTCACATATTTACTTTTCGGAATATAGGGTTCATCAATGAATCAGTAGAGGGACTGGAACGGAATTTTTCCAGGCTTGCCTGATGTATGGTGAGCAGAAAGGTGATTGATGATATGAAAACATTCATCATCTTATCAGCCAAGAAGTAACCTTCCTGATTCAGCAATGTGCCTGTAGAATACTTTAAAGCATTGTACCCCCTTTCTCTTCCTGGAGTGGGTTAGTCTCAGTGGCTATTGTTGGTGTCACTGGTGTCATTTCTGGTGTAGCTAAAGAACAAATCCAGTTAAGGCACACTATTTCCCTTGAAACTGTTGATTGGTAAACTCCAGCAGAAATTGGTGCATGCATACTTCCTTTAGAAACTGTGTTGTCTGTAAATTTAATGTACCATTTTAACTACTTTGTTTACAGAACTGTCTTGACATTTATCAGTTCTATTTACATTACCATACATGAATATTCTATTCATTAGTTTATAATTTTTGTTCAGTTTATCTTTAATTTCCCACAGTAAATAAGTACAACTAGATCAAGGTGAAGGTAACTAGAACTTGATGATAGTTTGTTTTTCCTAGCTCAATAACCTACATATACAATTCTATTTCTGTGAAATAGACCCCATAAGCTGTAGTGATGGTGATTTAGATCAGATTTACCAGGATGTTGCCAGGAGTGGAGGGTTTGAGATATAAAAATAGACTAGAAAGGCTAAGACTTTTTTTTTGCTAGAGCATAGGAGTTTGCGAGGTGAAGTTTATAAAATCATGAAGTGCTTGGATAAGCTGAATGACAAGGGTCTTTTCCCCAGGATGGCAGAGTTCAATACTAGGGGGCACATTTTTAGGGTGAGAGGAGAAAGATTTAAAAAGGATATTAGGGGCAACTTTTTTTGACACAGAATGGTTTGTATGTGGAATGGACTGCCAGAGAAAGTGGTGGATGCAGGAAGAGTTACAACGTTTAAAAGACTTTAGGATAAGTTCATGAATAAGAAAGGTTTGGAGAGATACGGACCAAGCACGCAGGTGGGACTAGTTTAGTTTGAGAACATTGTCAGTGTGGACTGGTTGGACAGAAAGGTCTGCTTCCATGCTGTATGTCTATGATCTGAAATTTCTTAACTGTGGTTTCAAGCTGACAATAAGTTTGACTGGGCAGTAAATGGGAGAGTAAGGGTAGTAGTGACATTAATAATCTCAAATACTCAAAACTTGACTATGCAAAACCATCATGAACTGATGCTATGCTAGAAGGGTCACATAAATTGTAAAGTCAAACTTATTTCCTTTGTGGTTTCCTGAATCCACTAGTATGAAGCAATTCATTCCAATATTAACTTTTGAATTCAATGTTAATTAACGTATTTTCTAAAATATCTCCTTTATCTTTCAAATATACTCTTTCGTATCAAGCTGGCAGTCTGCAGTAAACTTTTGAGCCAAGCTCTTTCCATAGATTTTTCTCCTTCCTATGTTGTTCTTGTGCTTTTATTTCCTACGTAAGTTCAAAACATGATGAGGGCTATGATGCATGAAGACACGGAAATGCTGAGCATGGAAATATTGAAGGCCTAACCTTGAATAAGTTGGCGTTAAAGCTATTGGCGAAAGGAAAATCTCTGCTCTAGTGCATTGATCTCTAAAGATTAGGAACATAGGGACAATAAGCCTTTCAGCTCGGCAAGCCTGATCTGCCATTTAATAATCATGGCTGATTGAACACTTCTGTGCATCTTACCCGCACTATCACAATAATGCTTTATGCTGTTCCTAATCAGAAATCTATCAATTTTCATTTTAAATATACTACATATACTAAAACTGAGGTCCCAAAGTCCTTTGGGGTAGAGAAATTCGAAGATTTACATCCCTCAGAGTAAATAAAATTCACATCTACACTTTCCAACCGGATAACCTCACATTTTTCCATATGATATTGAATCTGCCATGTTTCTGCCCACTCACTAAGCCTGTTCAAACCCAACCTGCTTAACATCTTCCTTACAAAACATATTCCTACTTAGCTGTGTATCATCTGCAAAATTGGAAGTATTACAATTGGTCCCCACATCCAAATACAAGTTGATATACATTGTGAGCAACTAGAGCTCAAGCCTCTTGCAGTACCTCACTCGCCACAGCCTACCAAAGTGAAAATGATCCATTTATTCCTACTCTCCATTTTTCTGACTGTTAGCTAACCCATACCAGTACACTACCACCTGTTTCTTGTGCTATAATTTTACTAAGCAACTTTGATAGGGGACTTCATCTTGAAAATCCACGTATGCAACATCCTTCAATTCCTCTTTATCAATTTTGTTAGCAACATCCTCAAATAACTCCAAGCACAATTTCCCATTTACAACTCAATGCTGACTCTGCCCAATTGTTTCCATATAGGCGTTCAACTATCATGTCTTTTATTATAGATTTACATCAGTAACAAGGAAAATACTAGAATCTAACAGATTTGTAATGCGTGGCTTTCCCTAGTGCTTCTTTCTTAAATTTTGGAGTGACATTTGATAATTCCTTATCTGCAGGATTCTATGCAAATCTGGAAGATGACCACCAATATATCAACTATATCTATAGCCACCTCCTTCAACACCATGGGATGAAGACTATCAGGTCAGGAGCTCTTCAACTTTCAGCTCCATTAATTTCTCCAGTACAATCTTCTTATTAGTACAAAGTTCCTTCACACCTTACTATTCCTCATCACTAGTGTCTAATTCTGGGAGATTTCTTGTATCTTCTTCATTGAAAACAGACACAAAGTAATCATTTAGCTTCTTTGCTCTCCATTATAAAATATCCTGAATCTGCTTGCAAAGGGCCCACATTGGTCTTAGCCAAATGTTTCCTTTTTAAATACTTGTAGAAACAATCTATTTTACAGTCCATTTTTGTTTTTTTTATAGACTACATTCATATTATATCCTTCCTTTCCTTATCAGTTTCTTGGCTTTCTTTTGCTGTATTCCAAAACTTTCCCAGTTCTCAAATTTATTTCTATTCAGTTGTGCCTTTTAATGTATTTTTGGAATTCCCACAGCTAATTTGTGTCTCATACCTTCATGACGTCTGTTATCCAAATTTAATGCTCTTGCTTCAGATTGAACCACCTTACTTTCAAACAATATTCTTATTGCGCTCATGTCTAAAGGTTGTTTTTCAAGATTAATTATTTTTCATATTATACTAGATGTAAAATAGCCTGCTCCTCAACATGCTTTCTAGAAAAACCATACCCAAGACATTCTAGAAACTTGCCCTCCACCGCTTTAGTGTTCAATTGGTTTACGCAGTCAATATATAGATTGAAGTCACTTAACATTACAATGTTGCCCACACTGCTTTCATTTTCTGATTTACATCATGTTCCACACTACCGCAACTATGTCGTGGCCTATAATTAACTCCAACCAATATCTACTGCCCCTTGTTGTTTCTTAGTTCAACAAAGATTCCATATATTGTTCTTTCAACCCGAGATCCTCCCTTACTAAAGTACTGAAGCCATCTTGTAATACCAGCACAACTCCACCTCAGAAGTGATGACCAATGCCATGAAGGTTCAGCTAAATGAAACAGAATCTTACGGTGAATTTAATGCTGAGGGTACATCATTTAGAATCAAAACACCAAAAGGAAGCCACCAGGCCCATCATATTTACGCTAGCACTTTACAACCTATAATTAATCCCATTTCCCTGTTCCCTACAGCCATACAACATTTTCACCCTCCAGCTATTTTTTCAAACCTATGATTCAATATGCTTTCAACACTTTATTTAAGGTGGTGCATTCCAGAACAAAGTACCTCCATGTAAATGAATAATTCTCATCTCCTTGCTGGTTCTTTTGGCTATTACTTTGCCTATCCCCACAGGATATTGATTTGTATGTTCCTCCCAACTTACTCTATCAAACCAGCCCGGGCTGGTTATACACCAAAGGCATCCTCCCTGTATCCTAGTGTTAATGTTGGGATGAGCCCACCTTTGCTTAACCAGCTCATCTTGCTTTATTGGGCAACATCCCTTTAATTAGTGTAAGGTGGGGCTTCTGTCTACCTGCAAGAGGAAGACCTGCTAAGTAGAGGTGACCTGCCTGCCAAGTGGAGGATAGCCGGTCCGTACCACACAAGGATCAGTGGTCAATGTTGATATTGCAAGCCTGGGAGAAAGGGACCCCATGGAGGCCGCGATTCCAGCGAGTGCAAAATAACAAAACAGGGAGTAGGAGTTGGGGGAAAAGAGAGTGAATTCCAGTTGACACAGATACCTATGGAAGGAGGCAGCCCCCTCTCACCAACTAGCAGTCTGCAGGGTTAACCTGCCACTTGGATGTATGCCTCCACCGTTGCCCACTAAATCAGAGCAGGATATAGCCTTAACTGCCCATTTCAAGGCATCAACTGGGTCATGAGCAGGCAACCTATTCAGCAAGTCCCTCACTGCCCATAAAATGGGGGTGTGTGTGGGCAGGCTGACAACAGGCAAAATGACAATATCCATGTGCTAATTTACAAGTCAATTTGCATGTTTTACCATCCTGTAGGAAACCTACAAAAGTCAGCCTCTCAGAATCTGGAACAATATTAAATATTCCAATCTTCCCTAAACCATCTCTGCTCTAATGAGAAAATGTAAGCTTCTCTAGTCTCACGACATATATAGGTGTAGGTACGTAGGTGAGGCAGGGTCTGCAGATGAGAAAGGGATTTCATATACTGACTTTTAAAAACTACAAAAATTGGCAATTAATCAGCCTTCCAAAGTCTTCAATTCATTGCATTACAAGCAAACCACAAAGTCACAATTGTATAAACGTTTTTCTAGTTCACTTCCAGATGCCCATTATAAAACAACCCCTCTATAATGGCTCAAAGGGCCAAAATGGTTGCATTCTGTACCTAAACTTTTAGGATTTCATAACATTCTATTAACCTCAAAACAACAGGTTCTAATTGGCCCATGAAGTTTAGGAATTTCACAGAAGCTTAAATAAGTTCCTCTCTCATTTTTATGGAGGAGAAGATTGCTACTTGATCCACAGATCAGATGTGAGCACATGTAAACAAAACTTTAATCAATACCATGTTCCAAAACCTCAGCTTTATTTGTACAGATTAAAATACAGTGTAGATGGCATTCTGTTACAGCAATCTAGTCTTCCATGAACAATTTTCTCTTTGTAACAAATACAGAACTATATGGAATTTCAGTCCCTTTCTGCTAGAGCAACAAGATGTGCATCTATTTCAGCTTCTGAAAGAATCCTAGGGGGAAAAAGAATAAAGATTTTCATGCACAGGTATGTTTAAGAAGACAAATGATTAAAAAGAAAGTAGTTAAATCTAACTATAATTTGTGCTACTTTACAATTTCTAAATTGTTCAAAGTAAAATTCAACATATTTCAAAAATAAAGACAGTAAAGAGAAAGTACAAACAATAATGGAAACTGTTTTGATATAATAATGAAACAATTCACTTATTTAAAATTTGGCTTCTGGAGTGCAGTTTACTCAAGTACTGATATTTTCTAAGCAGCCTGTTCAGAGATGTTATGACACACCACTGAAGTAAGGAGGACTTGAACCCAGACCTCCTGACTCAGAGTAAAGTACACTACCAACATGCTAGAAGCGCACTCCCCATGTAGAAAGGGACCAGAATTCACCAGGCTTCAGCAAGGCAAGGAACAATACTCATCGAGTCTGGTGCCTTCGACTACTCGGCCACCCTGATGCTGCCAACAGGTAACGTTTGTTGGGATATTTTTAATCATTACGTCCAGATATGTTATGACATATCAAGAGCAAGTGGGACTTGAACCCAGGCCTTCTGGTTCAGAGATAGGGACACTACCACTGCATCACAAGGGTCCATGTTTGCACAAGTGCTGAGTACTGGCCTAAATATCATACACTGTTTGAAAAATGGCACTATTCAGAAATTGGTTTTCTTTGAGCCAAGTTTCACACTAGAATTGTAAACTGGTACTTGTGGTCTGGCTGCCTGTTAAGTCCTTGGCCTAACATGTCAGTACAATGAAGTCAAATCAGGAAGGCTGTGCAGCCAATTGGCAATTGCCATTTTGCAACTTGCATCAAAAGCTACTTTAAAAAAAAATCTTATGTCAGTACGAGATATGTAACACCTCTGTAGATCCGAGCATCTAATCTCAGCATGATTAATTCTCTAGCCCATGTCAAAGTGGCCATGAGGGTAAGCGGTGGCATAATGGTAATATCACTGGACTAGTAATCAAGAACCCCAGCCAATATTCTGAGGACATGGGTTAAAATCCTATGGTGTTGGATGGTGAAATTTAATTCAATTAAAAAAAAACCTGGAATAAAAAGTCTAAAGGCAATTATTGTTTAAAAAAAAAAAATCTGATTCACTAATGTCCTTTAAGGAAGGAAACCTGTTATCCTTGCCTGGATTGACTTATATATGATTCCAGACATCCAGTGATGTGGCTGTTTCTTAACCACCCTCTGGGTAATTAGAGATGAGCAACAAATTCTGACCACAAAATATACTTTAATAAAAATGGCTTAGCCACATTTTTGCAAAGGTGTTTTCAAATTCCCCTAACACTGAACTCATAGACCACATGAGAGAAGATAATGTAGCTAGGGATTTAAAAATGAAGTTTAACAGAAATTTAGACAATAAATAATTGCCATAATTAGGCACATGTACTAATTCAGAAAACAAGATTATTTTAAAGTTACCTAAATTTAGGGTTATCCACTGTCACCACCCCTACTTCAATTTCAGATGGTTTGAAGTCAATGGACAGGACTGTGGACAGGCAGGTTATTGCCGTCTAGAAACAAAACCAAAAGCATTACTTCAAAAAGATAGCAGAATTCTTTTTAAAAAAAAAAAATCACTTTTCAGATCACAAGCAATAGAAACTAACTTTCAGCATATTAAACAAAAGGAGAGAAAAAGTTAAGAAAATTCAAATTAATTGATAGTGATAGGCTTAATAGTTTCATACCTCTACAGTTTGTGCGTATATCCAGTCAAGTTTTTTCTTAACTTTCTTTTCCAAGAAGCTTGTGGCTTCTGTCTGTTTGACTCCTGCAGCAGTGGCCTTGAACCCACAATAATAACCAGCAGGATCACACTTGTAAACCTGAGCACCAAGTTCTTCGTCAACACCTACCAGAATCATACCTGTAAAACACAACATTGAAATTGGAAAGTATTTTTTTTAAATGCACTGTACTTATGCGTGGCATTTAACAGAAACATAGAAACTCATGGTAAGGAAGGGCATCCAGCTCATCACACTCTTGCTGGTTCTTTGAGAGATCAGTTCTACTTAATTCCACCTCCACCCTCCCACTTCTTACCCATAAACCCACAAGTTCCTTAAATTATAAACTATTAAAGTATTTAATGGAAAGTAAACGAAAAGGTCTGATTAAACTTTCTCTCAACAATTTCCCTGCTGCCAAAATAATATTCAATCTTGATCACTTAGCTGTGAATTGTTACTTAGTGTCCTTGTCATTCAGTAGAAGTATGAATGACACAAAGGTAACATTCCCACATTTTAGCAGGAACATTTCTGATACTGAACTAAATCCTACAAGGACCTGAAGTGGCTCAGGGTGTACATCACAAACTGGTACAGATCCACTGCCCTCCTTTGTTTTCAATTTTAAATTAAAAAGAATGGAAAATACGTAAGAGTTTCAAACCATATTCATCAATGAATTCTATAACTTGTTCAATTTGGAGCAGAAGTGATGTAGAAGTGATGTAAATGCTGATTCTCTTCATTATTCATTAAATCAGTTAAAATTAATAAATGCGTTGGAGATAATTTACGCAGGTAATGCGGATTTTGAATGAATGAATGATTTATTTTTCAACAAATGAATGGTTTATTGTCATGTGTATTTTACAGTAATACAACAAAATATAGTGAAAAGCTTTCATTTGTCACCTCAATTCGGCACCATTTTGAATAAATTAAGAATAAGGGAAAAAAAGATATAGCTTAAAGAGAATTCAACAGTACTGAGCCAGCTTATCACCATCAACGATGCCTGCGCTGCCATCCCTCCTCTACTGCTTCCTCGATGTGTATACTGGACCCAACAAAAGTTGAAGTTACCAATCCTCAGGCCCATCTTTCGGTGCTGGTCCATTACTGCCCTGCCATGGCCTTGCCATTGTCTGTGCCAGACCAACCAATGTCAGTCACATCTCTCACCACTGGGCCCACCTCGTTGACGTTGCTGTGTTGCCTTATTGCCACTGCTTCACCGTTGTCAGCTCTAGACCCAACCAAAGACCAAGTTGCTGATCCTCAGGCACCACCTTTCACTGCTGGGCCTACCACGCTGACATTGCCTCCACCAATGTAGCAGGCACGAATGCCAATGCCAGGTCCTGTGCTCACTCCAGAAAAGTAAATAAGGGCTTACTCGAAGTCTGTGCTGGGCTCAAGCAAGACCCTCTTGCTGCCATCAATACCATCATAGCTCAGGTCAAGAGGTAAGTAAAGGTATTGAGAGAAACAAAAAGATAGGAAAGCAAAGAAAGACAGTCAGAGCGGAGGAGCTCCAGTTTAGGAGCCCTACTCCAATGCTATCTTGTTCAAGCAGGTGCCTATAGGTGTCACACATGGGCATTATTCATACAGATCACAGACTATTTAATTGTGGAGCATCACAAACATTTACATCTTGTCCCCAGTCAAATTTATAAGGATTGCATCATGGGTAATTGAAAAATAATCCAGGATGGGAGTTCTGTCCAATATTTATCCCTCACTTAACACCACTAAACCTAATTATCTGATCAGTACCTCATGCCTGTACATGAGACCGCACCGTGAGCAAATTGGTTGTTGCATTTCTCTACAGGACCAACAACAGTTCAAAATGCTGAGTTGGTTACAAAGCACTTTGGTTTGTTAAAGGGACTATATAATGCAACTTCCTCTTTGTTTAATTTAATATAGAAGCAATGCTGAGAATTTCTTGTTCACTGTGGCTTAGTTATTTGACTCTACTAACTCACGGGTAAAGTCTTTTTTAAAAATCGCATTAAGATAACAAATTTTGCAGAAATGAAAGATTGCCAAGTTTAATCAGTTGACTTTTTCTAATTAAGAAAATAATTTGGGAAGTCACAATAGAGGGACCATCAAAACAGATGACTGTCTGGGACATTACAGTTTGCAAGTACATGCAAAATAACATTACATTAACCTTATCAGGCATAAAGAAGTTGCTTACAGCATCCCAGAGGTCTCATTTCAGCATTCTGTGTATATACTTGGGAAATGTCTGCAATCCGTTTGCACAACATGTCTACTGGGATATCATAGCCATATTTGTACTTCCAATTTGCAGCTTCATATCGAGCTCTCTGTACCTGGGACCTGCTGTCCGCTGTAAAGAAAAGGGAAAAAAGACGTAAAAGGTCGACTTTCAAGAAACGTTGATATTCTCAATACTGATTTATTTTCATTGTTAATTTTAGAAAAAGGGGGTCTTGTTGCGCAGCAGGTATTATCCCTGCCTCTGATCCAGGTTTCAGGTTCCAGTCCCATTCGGGACTTGATCGTCACAAGGTACATTCATAATGCAGCCAACGTGGTTAGGTATCAACTCATCAATCCTTCCATTATGTACAAACAATAGGCAGCATGACTAGGAAAGATTCCTGGTCAGCTATGTGATGAATTGGAAGTTGTAGCTACCACCATCACTAGTCATAGTTCCAGACTACAACATACATGTAAGAGTTCACATCACCACCACAACTCCAGTTGGCTGGACTTGATGGTTCCAATTGGCAGCAATAATGTATTTCCCCCATTCAAGTTGGGGTGGATTTGGGATCTGATCCTGCCTGCGATGGAAGTTATGGATTGTGGACGGGATCTGCTTTTGGGCCGAGACTTTAAAAAGTATTTTAGAGATCTGATAGGTGCAAATGTCACCATAACAAAAGAAGGTACTAAGATGAAACAAGTAGGAGAAAAATAAATCAATTAGTAACGGTAAAGGTAACACTGAGTATAGGATTTGAAATACCGTGGATTGGAAAGGAAGAGTATTTTGAAATCCATGTCTCATCCTGTGGTATTGTGTACCTCTCCTTTAACAATGTCCTCCTTTTCAATTATAACTCAATTTACTTGTTGAACATGCCAATGCTAAGTTATCAGATACAGGACTTGGTCAAAATAAAAAAAGTTTTTGAAAATGCTTGAAATATTTTTCATTATGAACTTGAATCATTAACTGTTTTTCTCTCCACTGATTGACCTAATCAGTATTTCTAGCATTTCCTGTTCTTTTAGAAATTTGCTGTGTCTACTTTTGCATTAGCGTCAATAATATTATTCTTACTTTTTCGCATTGCTTTTAAACATGGAGTTATTTTGCATCAAAGCCAGATAGCTCAAAAGGAAAAAACTTAATCGGAATCAGTTTTTCAGGTTATTACCTGTCATTCCTGTCATTACACATCCTATGTTTTCCGTTATTCTGAACAGGTGAGTGACTGTGTTGGCATCCAATAGCTTATCCTGAAAAACAGCAAATTAAACCACTGGATTAAGGATAATAACTAAGAACTACAGACTGCATCTTTGTTCAGGCATGGGCACTATTGCTAGGGCAAACAGAAATGTCTGTCAATTCATTATAGCACTCCAAGCAGGGTGCACAATATCTCTCATTAATCATGAACTTCAGACCTTCTGCTCTGTGAATTCTCATTCCCAGATTAATCACAAGTGAACTTATACATACCACTTGATAGTATGAACAAACTACAGAATACTTTTGAAGACCAACAGTACTGAAAGGCAATTATCTCAAGAATCTAGGGTTTATGTATAACACTGTTATGATCCAACATAATTTCTAATCACACAATTTCTCTATTAGAGGCAGCCTTTCTAATTAATGAGCAGGATATCATTGGATAGTTGACCTGTTTATCAACATTTATTGATGAGTAATTTTTAAAAGTTATTTTCTATTCAACCCGTCCAGGGCTGTTTTTACACACCTCTAGAACAGGTGGGACTTGAACCTGCATCTCCTGGCTCAGAGGTAGAGACACTACCACTGTACCACAAGGGCCCCATATTGTCGTGTAATTATATTTTCTAAATCAGCCTGTTCAGAGATATTATTACACACCTCTGGAGCAAGTGAGACTTGAACCGAGTCTTTATGGTTAAGAGGTTGGGACATTGCCACGGTGACACAACAGCCCCTAACTGGCATGTAATTGTCTTTCTACATAGATGAATTACAACTGGCCACAATTCAATCTCCACAACCTTTGCTATGTTGAAAACTCAATTATAAAATTGGACAGCAGTCTTTTTGGAGATTCCGCACATCAAGATTTGATCAACCCAAAAAGCATTCATTCTATTTCTCTCTCCAGCTGCTCTCTGGCCTGCTGAGGATCTCTAACATTTTCTGTTTTCTTTCAGATTTCCAGTTCAGTTTTGCTTTTATTACCACATATTTTACATTATAAACAGAGTAATACAGACAATTAACTGAACAAAAAAAGGAAACAGCAATACATCTCCAAGTTTAAAACAAAAATATTCCCTGTAGACATTGGTTTGGCCATTACAAACTAAGCTATCTCAAACATGAAAAATGAGCAAGGATACAAATGAATTCAGGTCACCAAAAGCCTAGTCAGAGATAGATTTTAAAGGTGAGGTTTGAAGGAAGAGAGAGAAATAGAATGAGAATTCCAGAGTTTAGGGCCTAGAAAGCTGAAGGCACTTTGATGAGCATATGGTTTAACATTACAGAAATTGGGAACTTCTGCCCTGAACCAAGTCTATATACACAAGTGTTGACCTCGTGCTTTGACATTCTAATACCTCAAAAACTGCTGCCATTCAGCTAAGTTGACACACAGTTGAAAAGTTTTAGTCAGTGTTAAAAAATTCCAAATTCCAAATTTGAGCTATCAGACACAACAAAATACAACCCAAACACTATCTACCACTGAAATCACAGATTTTACTGATGTATGGCACGAGGTGGGTATTCAGCTCTCTATGTCTGTGCTTGCCAAAAAAAACAACTAGCCAGTCCGATCTCATGTTCAGCTCTTGGTCAGTAGCTTGTAGGTTTCAGTTTGTACTTCAAAAGATTGTGGATGCTCAATCATTGAATATAATTTTAATTAAAAGCTGAGATAGACAGACTTTTGGTCACTCAGGAAATCAAGAGGTATTGGGAATAGGGTTATTTGGTCTGCTGCTGTTCCCATTTCTTATGTTCCCTGTGTTAGCTACTAAAGACAAATGTCAATATGCCTTCTTAAACATCTTACCTATCTGTGTTGCTACTTTCAGGGTACCAAAGACATGCACTCAAAGTCTTTCTGTTCTTTTACATTACCTAGTCTACCACCGCTTATTTTGGATTCCCTTGGCTTTGTTTACCTTCCCAACCATCTCACTTAACTCTTTTCTATACTGAATTTCATCTGTCAGTGATGTATAAAGAAAATGATCATGTCTCACTAATGAACTTATTTTCCACTCAACAGGCAGACTATCTCAGTTCTCTCTCTACTCAGTGTTACTTATGCATATATTCATACATTTGACCCCATTTATTTTCTTTATATTGTGCAGTAGGTAGATATTATTAAGATTGATTTCAACATTTAAATTGAAGTGATAATATAAAAATACTGCTGCTTAACATATGCAGGATGCAATTATTTCAGTTAGATTTTAAATAGATCATTTGTGTACTCTTCCAGTTATACCACACCAAAATATCTAAATAATAGTCTGGCAGACTGACAGCCCACTAGCATGTGTAATTTTCTTGCTCCTTTCCTGAATAGTGGTGGTTAGCAGAGAATGGACAATGACTGCTAGAACTATTCAGACATTTACAGCCAGGTCAGATCCCATTTGTGACTAATGTCTACACACATGTCTCTCCATGGAATCTCATGATGTGGAGGTTCAGGTGTTGGACTGGGGTGAACAAAGTCAAAAATTTCACGACACCAGGGTATAGTCCAACAGGTTTATTTGAAAACACAAGCTTTCGGAGTCTCACTCTTCCTTCTGCAAAGGAGCGAGACTCCGAAAGCTTGGGTCTTCAAATAAACCTGTTGGACTATAACCTGGTGTTGTGTGATTTTTGACCAGGGAATCTCAGGCAGAGATCAGAAGTGGGCAGTTTACTACTTACCATGGATAACTTACAAGGCCTTAAATTAACTGAGGTGATCTGGACCACATCAATTTCTGCTCATTCTGAGGTCAGCTAACTCCATAGTGTACAATTTAGGAGTAAAGCAACATAGTCTGTTCGACCATCTGATCCATCAAGACAGCTTGATTATTCACTTAACTTAGTTACTGGCTAGGAACACACATTTGTTTTTTAAAAAAAGACAATTCGGCCCTGGGATGTAAGCAGCATTATCAAGGCCAGCATTTACTACCCATCAGTTGCCATAAGGTTGAGGGTGATGGGCTAACTGGGTAGCTTGCTGGACCATTCTAAAGAGCAGTTAGCAGTGAACAATATCAGTGCTGGAACAGTCAAACTGATTAGAAACTGAGGTTTCATTCCCTAAAGCACACAATTGATCTGCTTGAGTTTACAACAATTCCAAATTCACTTTTTACTGCAATCACCCTTTCATTTCTTGATTTTGCCATGTGAATGCAAATTTCTGAGCTTCGATTTAAACCATATGCCTACTGCAACACATGGACATTATAACTTAGCAACGGTTCCTTATTTTAAATGGTTTTTATTGGTAACACCGTTTCAATTCCTTCTAGTCAATTCCCTCTATTCAAACGTAGCCACTTAAAAAATATTTCAGTTTGTACTCACTGGCACTTTCTTCTGTGTAACTATTACAGCACAGTCCTTTCCACGAACAGCGACTGAAGTGAGGCCACCCTGGTTTATAGCCTTAAAAGCATATTCTGCAAAAGACACAAATTCCCTAAGGCATTGATGACACTGAAACGCAAGTCAAATTCAGTTTGCTGTGGCGGATCTCATTCTGAAAACTTGAATCATCACAAAACCATCGCTAACATTTACTAGATGTTGACTATTTCAACAAATTATAACAAATTATCATCCACACATCAACAGCAACATCTGAGCTGCCCACAACCACCACATTCTCTCTGATCCCACCCAACAACTAGGATGTTTCCCTTCCAGGCTCACTCCCCTGAGGTTAACACCTTTCCCATTAACATTTCTGCATTGGGATTTAACCCTTCTCACCCCTCCCCCTCCAATCTATTCCGGGACTTCCCACTACACCATTGCCTCTGAGCTGGGATTACTTCACCATATCTGTGTTACAGCTGACCCAGGGTTGCTGAGGTAACTTACCCCATCCCTCTGGGTACTGGGATTATTTAGACCCCCCATTCTGTGATGGATCATTTAGTGTTGAGATTTCTTACCCCTCCACTCAGTGTTGGGATCATTTATATCCCCCACGTGTGCTACTCTTATTCCAGTGATGTCTTTAGTCCCCTGTGCTAAAATTATTTACCCCACCCTCTGTGTTGGGGTTGTTTACCGTCACCCTCCCACTGTGACACGGTCGTTTACCGTTGCCCTCCCACCATGATGGGAAACTGACCAGCAACCCCCCCCACCCTTCTCCCTTTGGTGATGGGGTTATTTATTAGCATGCTCCCCCTCCTGTGATCAATTATTTACCATGTTCCCCCATCCGCTACGATGGAGTAATTTACTAGCATCCAAACCCCCCACACTTACCCCTGCAGTGGGGTTATTTACCTGCCACACCAAACACCCACTGAATCGGGGTTACTTACCTGTATCCCACTTCTTGTTGTAATGAGGTTATTTACCCACCTGCTTCACTGTGATGGGTTTATTTTCACTCTCCCCTCCGATGGTGGGGTCATTCCTCTCCCCCCCCCCGCCCCCACCCCATCCACTGTGGTGGGGTAACCTCCTACCCACTATGATGGGGTTATTACGCCATCCACCCCCCAGTGATGGGGTTAATCCCCACCCCGCACATAGTGAGGCAGCTTTTTCCTCACCCTTCCACTCCTTGGAGACAGGGTCACGACCCACCCCCAGTGATGGGGTTACTTCCTCCTCCAATCCTGAGTGACGGGGTTACACCCCTTCCCATCCCCATCCCACCCACAGCAATGAGGTTATTCTCCTCCCACCCTCTTCCACACAGTGACGGGGTTATTCCCCTCCCTTTTTCTCTCGCCCACCCAGTGATGGGGTATTCCCCTTCTCCTCTCCCCCCCAGTGATGGGGTATTTTCTCCTCTCCCC
>NC_063339.1:51650717-51651906 GCF_021869965.1 Rhincodon typus | reverse complement strand
CCCCCTCCCCCCCCCACCCCCCACAGTGACGGGGTTATTCTGTCTCTTCCCACCCAGGGATGATTCGGGCCGCCCTCCTCCGCCTGGAGGCTAGGCCCGGGATGACGGAGCAGTTCTGAGCCGGCGCTGGTGGCCGGTACCAGGCCGCTCTCTCTCTCACACACTCACCTACTTGGTATAACCTTCCCTCCGGGGAGAAAATGGTGATGTGACGGTCAAAGCCAGCGCTCGATCCCCGGGACATTGTGACAAAGAAACCAAACCGGAGATCAACAACATGCAACACCACAACCGGAACTGATCTCCCAGCCCGACAGGATATCCGGTGTGATAGGCCTCTGACCCGGCAGTATTCCTGAAGATAACAAGGTGTAGAGCTGGATGAATACAGCAGGCCAAACATCAGAGGAGCAGGAAGGCTGACATTTCGGGCCGAGACCCTTCTTCAGAAAATTCCTGAAGTCTTGGCTGTGCAGGGAAGGGGAATATTCAGAGTTTCACCCACAGCAAATAATATAATCACCTCGAGAGTGAGATGTTGTGGATTCGCGAAATACTAAGTACTAAATAGCGTTCACATTTATGCTCTGTGATTTTGTAAAATCAGTGACCTGAGCTATTACCCGAGTATTTCCAACATTTTCTCTTCATGTTAAAAGCCTGGTTTAGAAAGGGTTAATGTTGAAGCCTGCATTAGGCTCCATTCATTCTGATTATTCCTCACAGCAGCAGATGGAAAATGAGCGGTTCAACCCAAGCTCACAGTGAGGATAGACATGTCATCTCAGGCTCCTGATAGTCTTTGTAATTGTGCCCAAATTGTCAATAATACTTGTGCTTTTGCTATCGTGTAATAAACTGCATCTTTTTTGGATATTGTTAATACACACCTGGTCTGAAGACCCCAAGGGGACAAGTACACCAATCTTTTTATTAACAGGCACAGTCCATGTGCTGTCAGAAGGATGTGAATGTGCTGGGCAGAAGCTATTCAACCTCTGGAAAGGAAGATGCCATTTTTTCCTCCATAGTAAAAGAAACCCTAAAGAAAGCCAGCTTGTTTCTCTTAACCAGTTGCTGTGAGATGTTGCTTTTAGCCAAAAGAGACTTTACACATTGTAAGTCACTCCTCTATGCCTCCTGCAAGCAAGTGCAAGTATCTGGAAAAGAGAGAGATCACCAAATAGCA
>NC_063339.1:51620176-51650617 GCF_021869965.1 Rhincodon typus | reverse complement strand
GGGGGGGGGGGGGGGGGGGGGGGGGGGGGGGGGGGGAGTTTTAGAAGGGGTTAGAGTCTTAACAAATAGAGTTAACTGTCAGTGATTCATAATTATTTACCTTTATGTGTAATTAATAGTAATTCTTGTTAAGTACAGATCCCTGGTTGGTGCTTTCTGTCAAACTGGATCTAAAAAAAGGTAAATTGGGGAATCCTGCACACTTTCATAAAATGTTTAACTTTTGTGATGACCCTGGGAATAATCGGGCTTGACTTCCAATGCACTTCCCCAGTGAGGCATAATATCTAGTACAGAAAAGAGAACTAGTTGCAGCACTCTTCCCATTCTACAAGCTGCAGTAGTTGTTTCAATAGACATATGACAGATAATTATAAGAATGCATTCAATGAGCATGCTTGTTTCTTTTAACACTTGCATGTTGTTATTTCCAACTTAACAGAGTGGACTGATTCCTTGTCCCATTGCTCTACCGGCAGAACAAAATTTCAACTTAAAACAGAGGATATATTGCCAATTATGTACATATATAGAAATTAGGTTGTGTATAACTAAGTATTAGAAAAATGTCTTCTAGGTTCGTTAAGTTAAACAGCAAAAAATTAGACTATTACAAAAAGAAATAAACAAGAAAATATTACTAACAGAAGGTATCAATGTGAAAATACGTTCAACAATAGTTTTATGAAAAATAACACACTTACATATCACCAGCAAGCCAAAAAATATACAACAGTCTAGACAACATTTTCACCAAGTAATAAGTAAATTCAGAAAAAGATAATTGTTCGCAAGTTATTCAAATGTTGGTCTGGAGCTGAGCTACACAAGCTGTTGGTACTAGAGTATTCTGCAAGATCAGTTACGACTGGGTGAATTTTTCTGGAGACTGAAATAGAGTTAGACTTCTTTAAGAAGCCTCCACTTGTGGTGAGGCCTTCCAGTAGCTTTTCAACTCTCAAACTTCTATGAGAGCATTTGAACAAGAGCAAGAATAGGCCATTTGGCTCCTTGAGCCTGTTCCACTATTTAATATGTTCATGACTGATTGAATGTAACCTCAAATTTCCATTCCCACCTATCCCTGATAATCTATCCATGTCTGTGTTAAAAACATTCAAAGCCTGTTCAAAAGAAAGGTGAAAATTACCCAAGTCTCTCTGTGAGAAAATAAAAATTGCCTCAGCTCTGATTTGAATGGGTGACTCCTTATTTTTAAATCTAGTTCTACATTCTACAGAAAACATCCTCTCCACATCTATCCTGTTGAGACCCCTCAGGTCTTATACGTTTCAATCAAGTTGCCTCTTCCTGTACTCCTAGTCAAGCTGTTCCAGTATAGCTACAACACGGCATCTATGTGATAATATGAAAAATTACCTTGGTATATCATGAAAACAAAAAGCAGAATAAATCCAAACCGACAAATTATCTTCCCATCAGTTTACTCTCAATCGTCAGTGAAGTGTTGAAAGGAGTCATCAACAGAGTTGTCAAGCAGCACTTCATTGGCAATTACCTGTTTACTGATGCCCAGTTTGCCTCTCCCAATGCATTTCTGTTGACCTAATCTTTAAGTGAATTTACCAGCACCCTTAAGCCATTGGCTTTCATACCCTCATAACTACCTTTATTAAAAAATCTTGGACCTACTTCTCTCTCCCTCAAGCTGAATATAAAATTCCATCCTTTTATGGTTGCTGCTCCTAATGGCACATTCACAATGAAATTGTTAATCAATCCTATCTCATTCCACAATACCAAGACTCATATGGCGTGTTTTCTGGTTAAATTGAAATACAGCAGCACTTCAGAATTTTTTTTTATTGATGTACTCTCTCGCTGGCTCCAGACATGCTGTTATAAGAAACTATTCAAAAACATTCTGGGAATACTTCAGCTAGATTAGCTTTATCCATTTGACTTTTCTAGTCTACATATAGATTAAAATCTCCCATGATTATCACTGTTGCTTTCTGACAATTTCCCACTATTTCTTCCGTTATTCTCTCTACTGTGTGGTTACCATCAAGGATTCTGTACACTATTTCTACAAGTTATAGGATCACAGAGACATATATCATGAAAACAAACCCTTCGTTCCAATCAGTCCACACTGGACAAAATCTCAAACTAAACTAGTCCCACCTGCCTAGTCCTGGGCCATATTCCCCCCAAATCCTTCCTATTCACAAACCTATCCCTCCAAATCCTTTCTATTCACGTACTTACCTAAGTGTCTTTTAAATGTTGTAATTGTGCCTGTATCTATCACTTCCTCAGGAATTTCATTCCACACGTGAACCACCTGTGTAAATATCTGCCCCTATGTCTTTTTAAAATCTCTCTTCTCTCACCTTAAAAATATACTGTCTACTTTTGAAAAGTGACTTATTGCCTTTATCATTTTCCATCCCTACCCAAACTGTTCCCATTTCCTTTTGTCCTGAAAATCAGTGATCCATCTCCATTCTGTTAATAATTAACTACCAGAGCCATTCCTCGACTTTTCCTAGCTTCCTGCCCTTCCTAAATGTCCTGTTCTATTCAATATTCAGGTGCCAATCCATGTCATCTTGCCCCAATATCTCTGACTCAGAGTGGTTTCACAGAAAGAGAATAAGGGCAAAATTGATAGCGGACAGTTAATTATTTAATTAACTCCACAAACACCTCCATCCTTAATGATGGTGGCGTCCATCAGTTCAGTCCAAAAGACAAGGCAGATGCATCTTCAACAAGAAATACATGGTAGTTGGTCCAGCTCATTCTCTTTTTGATTCAAGTCTCACAGATTCAAGTCTCTGGCCAATTTCAGTTTACTTCATACTTCAATTGAGATCAAGAAAAGACTCAAGGCATGGGATACAACATCCCATCTGTGATACTGATGACTTGTGCTATAGAACTGGCTATGTCCTTTGCCAAGTTATTCCAACGCATTTGAATAAGTGGGGCTCTACAAATTGAAGTAAATGAGAATTAGGCAAAAATAAACACTGGCCTTGCCAGCAATGCTCATATCCAAAGAACAAATTAAAAAAAAGGACAGAAATTTATAAGTGCATCTGTTAGTCTAGCATCAGCATCACTGGCAGACCCTCACAGATGAGGGTGACTCTCTTCCATTCTCAGGGTGAGTTGAACATCCTGGTTTCACTCCGCTGGATTAGAAAGAATTATATGCAGGTTGGTTGACAACTTCAATGAACCCCTCAATTTTTGCATCCCAATCAGGTCAACTTCCTGACCCAGGCTGACCTTAATGTTTTTTGGCTTTCTATTCTTTTCCAAGAAGCTCAAAGCAAGTTCAAAGGAAAGCATGTTATCTTTCTACTGGACACTGCATCCTTTTGATATTCATAATTGACATAATTTCTAGACTTGTAGCCTTCATTTTCTCTTTAACAAGAAATTCCAGTGGAATGGAAGTGTGTTAACCTTTGAGGCTAAATGGCCTGCTGGGTGGGCCCATCGACATTGTTCGTGACCTGTTTCATTCTTTTTGTAAGTGTAGATGCTCTTTATGTAATCATATTGCTTCTCTCTGCGCAAAACTCTGTAGTGGATTCCGAATGTATGTAATAGTGTGCATTCATATAGGACAATAATCATGGCAATAGGAATGTTAGAAATATTTTAGTAATTCTTTAAAATGCAGTCCAATATTTGTCTCTTCCCTCGCCATCAACTGAACAGATGTATTCTGTATGAACTTGTAGAGCACTCTTGTCGTTAATGACGTCCCTTATTTTATGCTGACTCATCTCTTTTGCACCATAACCACATTTCCCTTTCAATTTTACAAGCATCTACAAAAATATTTAAGAGCCTTCAGCGAGGATCATGCAAGCTGGAAGAACAGCATCTCATTTTCCACTTGGAGACCCTACAGTTTTCAGAACCTAATATCAAGTTCAATAATTTTAGAGCCTGAACATCTTTTCTCATGTCCTTTGCTGACTCCCACATCCCAGGTCCTGTCACGACATGGGCTAATTTCAGCACAGCCAACACTTTTTCACCTATTTAGGGTCTCCATCATCAGCTTTTCTTTTTTCCCCTTGCTTACCATTATCAATCACTTTGTTTGTCGAACTGTCTTTCCCTGTAATGTATACCCCTCATCTCCTCATCCCTACTCTCCCTGTCTTCAGCATACGTACCACTGGCTCCTAGCTACTATCAGTTCTGAACTCGAACTGTTAACTGCTTTCTCCTCATTAGACGCTGTCAGACCTGCTGAATTTCTCCAGCAATTTCTGTTTTAGTATCCGAATTTTTCACTTGTGCTCCAAAAGTGATGTGAAAACAATGAAACAGAAACAGAAATTGCTGATGAAACTCAGCAGGTCCGGCAGCATCTGTGGAGGGAAAGTAGAGTTAAGGTTTCCAGTCCAGTGACCCTTCTTGAGAACCCTAATGAATTGTTTAAAATAGTTAAAACATTATTGACTGACATACTCTGCAAGCAATGCGTAGATTTTAACGTTGTTCAATTCCTATTATTTGAGAATGTATATATTGAAAATAAATAGTGATTCGTATTGAAGAATATGATGTCCACAAGTCATGAAGAGAGATCCGAAATTATTAATTTAAGTTCTTTTTAAAATGAATTCTTGCTTGTATTAAACACAGCATAAGTAAGCTGATTGCTTCTAGAAATATCCATCAATTACCAGGACAAAAGCAAATTCATCATCTTGCTGGACTTTCTTTCACATCTCCTAGTTGTATGAACAATATACTAAAACCCTCACAAAGGAGGAACAACATTACGCAAACTAGTTCTGAACATATTCAAACCTATTTTAGCTAATAGCTCAATAGTTATATCCTCTGACGTACAGTAATTTTGAATAAGACACATCAAAATCACCTTGTTAGGTTGAATTATTCCATCCAGGACTGAAAATCCTGGATATGAACAATTTTGACTATATAACTCTGAACTCTTTTTCAGAATGTTTTTAAATATTCGGACATATAACTTAAAGTTCCAGTCTAACCTAAACCCTACTTCTCATCACAACCTCTCCTGAAGCCTGATTTATAGGAAGAATCTTGTATATTGCCTAAAATGTTAACTAACTCCCAGTCTATAAGAGTTATATAGCTATGCTTTTGACTGAATTCATCTGTATCCAAGCTTCTATGAAATGGGATTCTGCTGGAACAGCTGCTGCAAGAACCTTCAGTAGACATGGACTCGCTGGATTCGGATTCATGTGAATTAATGCTCACACATTTTAGTCATTCATAATTGTTACTTCTTTTGATTCTTTGTATTTTTGTGTGTGCTTATTCCCTGGGTGATTTCTTGAATAAGTCATCCTTTTGTTTTTCACCCTAAAGAGAGTTGGTTGCTCATCATTTAAAAACCCATTGTAGCCAATTTTAAAATGGAACTGAAATAAGAAAAAATTAAAAATCACCTGTTATGATTATTGGACGACCAAAAAAAAAATCACCTCCCTGTTTTATCCATGACAATGTAAAATATTGATTAAAAATTAAACTCAAAATTCTACAATTGTAGTTATGTTTTGATGTACAATAGTGAACACACTGAATAAGAGTCCCCTGGAAAATGAACCCGCTACAAGATAGAATTTTGTGATAAGTTGCTATGTTGGATTTACAATCAACTGAGTAGCTATAGATAGAAAGAGCTTCTCAATATATTTGGATAAGGTTGCAGTGATATCCAACAGGAACTGATGGTCATCAATAAAATTCAAAGATTGTAGCAAGATGTATGTGTTGAGAATTTGTGAATGATATAAAGTTGTGCATAAAAATGATGACTGTACATGCACAATCAGACCTGGATGTGTTGGGAGATTACCACTCCTTCTGGTGGTGCGGCGAGAAGAAATGCATGCATTATTCCGAATGTTGCCTAACTAAAGTTTTAAATAGCTATAACATAACTTGCCAACTTCTATATTTGATACCTCAGCCAATAAAGGCAAGTGTGCTATACACCTTGACCATCTTATCCACCTGTGTTGCCACTTTCAGGGATCTGTGCACCTGTACACCCAGATCTGTCTGTATGTTAATTAGTTCTGCCATTTATTGTATAGTTTGCACCGGAATTTGATCTTCCAAAATGCATCACCTCACATTTGTCTGGATTAAATGTCACCTGCCATTTCTGCCCAAATCTGCAATCTATCCATATCCCACTACATTCTTTGACAATCCTCCTCACTATCTACAACTCCACCAATTTTAGTGTCAGCTACAGAAGTATTAATGAGAGCACCTACATTTTCCTCCCTATCATTTTTACATATTATCCAGCCATCTCAGAACATAGTGAACATTGTGCAATCATTTTGACCAAATGTAAGCGACCCAAAATTGTATGGATTGTCAAGGAAACTAAATTATTCCAGAGCTGACTCTCAGCTGCAAGTCTCAAAGGGCAGTTTCCAGAAATGTGTCGGACCAGATTAACTGTTGTACAAAGAAGCACTTCTGCAGCTCCTGGCCTATAAACAGTCACATTTTATCATGGTTACAATGTACCCTTCACTGCACTGGTCATTTGCTAGGTATGATAATGCAGCTTCCCATAACTTCCCACAATGTCTGCCATTCCGGATGCTTCATGGCCTATGAAGCAGTCCCTGGCAGCAATGGCCCCATTACAGCTTTAATACCATTGCCACAGAGTTCACGTCTGATCACTTGGGTCTGCCTACACATATTAAAATGGTTTCTTCTAAACCCTTCCAACAGCACCTCAAATTTGAAACAATATCTCCTAACACTTTGTTTCAACAGTGGCCACCTCATTAGTGCCCACTGCTGAGCCTACCATATTGCCAGTCCTTTAATTGCATTAGCAGCCAAGTGGCAGCTCGTCATCGTTAATAGAGTAGTGGTCCTGGCTATGGCTTATTAATTAACTGCTGCGGGCACAATTTCGTCCACAGTCCCAAAATCACCTGCGCAAATTGGAATTCATACTTGATCCTTTTGTTAGTATCCTTAGCATACTGGTCATATTCTGGTTATGAGCGTCAGCAGTTAGAATTATGGACTATTAGCACTACTTATTCACAGATGTAAAAATAGGCCAGGCTTTTGCCCAATTGGTCTTTCAGGAGTGTTGTTGAAAAGTTCACTTACAAATTCTGGATGATAGCATCTATGAAGAAATAGGAAATGGATGTTCTGTGAGACAAATATTAAATTTGCCAGAATTAGTACTACCATACGTGGTAATGGCATCAGAATGCAGTCAGTCAGTTTACACACCGATAATCAGATTACCAACACTATTGAAAGCATTTACATCTTTGCGTAGACACTGCAACATTTATTTCACAGATCAGCCTTTTTAAAAATACACACTGGAGTCTATGACGTATTTTTATGTTAGAACTAGTTATTTGACCAATTCCACTGCTGATAGAACAGAAAGGCCTTCAAGTTATAAATTGTTTTTGTGGGGCTAAGAAGCAGCAGAATTATTCTTCCAGTCTTCACAAAGATAGTCTAGCCCATTGCCAAACTAGTCTTCTCCCCTTCCTGGTCCCCAAATTAAGTTTATGCTTCTAACCCAGAGGCTTTCAGGCCACCAGATATTAAGAGATTCTGTGCCATTTGTTTCCCACAACTTGCTGGTTCTAGTTGAATGAGACCAGGTACTAAAAATGGGTCCCGCCCCTACATCCCTCGAACAGCTGATATGCTCTAACTGTTGGTCTCCCAAAAGGTAAAATCAAGAAAGAAGCTAAAACCATTGAAACAGAAGTCCTTTCAATATGAAATGAAATAATTGCACTAAGCAGAATAATTAAGAGTCTGGCTAAGGATATGGGGAAATAAACAAGGGTAGGTAAGTCGGAGACTTCAATGCAGTAAAATATATGGTACTTGCCTTATAAGCCCAATGTTCTGTTTTATGTTGTAGAATTCAATACTTCCAAGACTGCTGAATATACAATTATGCTTCAGATTTCATTGCCAGATCATTCCTAAGACAATTCCTGTCAAGGATTTTAAGTTAAGCACTAGTAACATTGAGAATTAAGAAAGCATAGCTGCTGCTTTTGATGAAGCTTAAAAAATCATTTTGTTAGAGGCCAGAAATTATTCAGCTGTTGACACTCCACTCAGACCATTTGTATGATCTTTTGATCTCTCTGCCCACTGACCCCTCTGCCTGTAAATTCTGTGCCCATATGCTTCTCTTCACTTCACCTGACAAAGGGGCAGTGCTTCGAAAGTTTGTGATTTCAAATAAACCTGTTGGACTGTAACCTGGTGTCATGTGACTTCTAACCACGATTAATTAGGTTTTGCAAAGTTCAAAGACTAGCAAGAATACTACTTTAATCGGAATATGAAATGGTTGAGCAGACATAATGCAATTTACATACGCAAGGCAATCATCTACATCACAGAAGCCCTTGGGTAACCTAAGAGGCAAATAATGCTGAATGCTTAATTCAAAAATGTAACCAAACAATTAAATAATGTCCAAATTTTATCAGTGACATATTGGTACATAATAATAAAACAAAGAACTGTGGATGCTGGAGATCTGAAACAAACAAAAACAAATTGCTAGTGGGAAATTGCTGGCAGTTCTGAAGAGTCGTCACTGGACTCAAAACATTCACTCTGTTTTGTCTTCACAGATACTGCCAAACTTGCTGAATCTCTTCAGCATTCTCTGTTTTTGTTTGTTACGTATTGGTACATGATGTGGCAATTAGGTTATATAAAGATCAATAAGTTTGAATTCTTTATCTGTACTGAGTTATTGGAACTCTACCAGGATAACCTGACATGGAATCCAATAAGCCATTACATTGGCTTAACTTTGTTGGTCAGCATTTTCATTTAATTTTTAAAAATCACTGATTAAATTGCTTGATTAGCTACGAGAGTTTGATGGAGGGATGGAATTGAGGGAAGGAGAAAACAACATAGAAAAATGGGAGTCAGGTGCTATTGATCATTATAACTATCCATTATGCCATGTAGGATATATAAAAAACATTATGTCCTACGGGGGTCATATTAGTTTTGGTTACAATATCAACAGATTCAAAAACGCTGCTGATACCATCCAGACAGAAACAGGAAGAATGGTCATTTGGCTGAAGTAGTAGAAGACAATTGCCACCTGGAAATTCATACTAGAACACAAGTCACAGCACTATAAAAGAAGAAGTGGAAAATGTCAAAGAAATTTGAGAAATAAAATAAAATATCCCAGGACGACTAAATAAATACCAAATGTAAAAATAGAATACAACAATTCCTTAAAACAAGAGAACAGGCAGCATCAAAATTTCTATCTACTGCTTCTCTTCAGTTATGTTTTCGAAGACACAACCATTTACGTGGAACTTCATAGGAACATCTCTCTACACCTTCTTCATCATATGGTATATGCCAAGTATCGCTTGAAGTCTGTACTATGGTGTCATATTTTGGTATGATCTGTAGGGAAAGATATACATTTTTAAAACTATCAATGTCAAAACAAACTGATTATTACAGCTAGAAATAGATAATGTTCCTCACACCAAAAATTATTATTTGAAAGTCCATGTAAGCAATAACATTTAACCAATGTTTAGAAAACTTAAGCAATCATCAGAGAATAACACCCCATTAATTGTTTTTAGAAGTCAATGTACTGTTGAGAGATTGTGTATTTCTGTTACTGTCAGAAGAATTCAAAAGTAAGTTTTCCACTGCTTAAATTTGTTAGCAGGTGACATATTCAGAAAGTCTATTGTGGAATGAATGGACATAATCATAGAAAAAAGAAACAAACATTGTTTAGTCACTGTTGCTAGGCTTTTATCCAAAGAGCAAACATAGAAAAAATGAATTACGTCAAAGTTTGCAGCACGTAACACTAGCAAAAAGCAAGGTGCAAAAGATGGTAGATGCAGAAATGACACATCCTTCTAAAACAATTCCATAAAATACTGGCATTACAGGACCTGACAGTTCACTTATCCAAATCAAATGCAGTGAGGACAATTCTTTACAGTTACATGCTATGTGACCTGGTGAAAAACTTCCTTTGGGTAATGAGTGGTGATGAAGGGGTATTAGTATTTGCATAGCTTTGCATCGCAGTTTATTTTTGAGAGAAAGGAATGAAGCCCTTCAATCTGCTTCAAATATCTCTGATTTAAACTGACTAGCTTTTACTGTTCATGTGAAATAGATTTTGTAAAATAAAAAGAAAGTATTAGAAAACTTCACCAGATTTGGCAGTGGCTGGGGAATAGAGGGTTAATAGGCTGGAAATAGAAGTTTGGTATGTTTTGAGTGAATGGCATGTAATTTAGGGAGTGTGGCTAGCCCACCACCTTCCCACTCACCCTGATTTACTCTCATAGGAGATGCACTAAAATCGGCACACCATTCACCATATGTAAGTAAATCATTAAAGATCAAATGGTCTTGTTAAAAGCTCAGTCAACCCCGACATTATGTTGCCCACTCCATAACACAATCAGCATGGATGGGCAGGATTAGGAATCATGATTTTGCGTCAAAACGCTTATAAGGGTAAGAAAAGAGGTGTTTTCATTGGAGCATGCCACTTGCCCACTGGGTGCCCCATCTGAGAAGGCAGCACCGTTCTCTTCCTTCCCCCCGTAGATTCCTTCAAATCGACATCATTGCCCACCTCAACCCCTCCCAAAGTTACAAAAAAACCCAGTCTAGGGCCCCTAGATTTAGCTTGATCTGGATTCCATAAGCCCTGGAAATTCCCACTCTGGAGCTCTGAGAAGGTTTGAACTTCCACTGGGAGTTTGTCTAGACCACCCAGTTGACTGTAGACTTTTTCTCGGGCTGGGGGATGGAAATCATGTTCTCCCCCTGTAACTTTCCATCCAACATTTCAACTCATCTTCTCTCTCCACAGTTGCCAGACCCGTGAGTCTCTCCAAAATTTTCTTCTCTTATTTCATGATTTAACAAACGGTATTTTGCTTTAGCACTTTGCGAATAAACATAATTGGTAATTCAAGTTGATGGGAAAGAATTTGATCTGACTGATATAAATAACAACCAAAAGCAATGTGGGTATGTGGTGAAAACCTTTCAAAAATAGATCTATTGTTTGTTTCAGACATACATTTCTACGACAGTTAACCAACATGGTGTTACATGTGAAAAAAAGAATCTTTTCAGAGCTTAGATCAGAATACTTCTCACTTCATATCAACTTTGAGAACAAGAGTTCCTTCTGAGCATATGCTCTGCCTTGAAGCATTAGAACGCGTACATGAAATTTACAGCACATACGTTGTTTAGCTAAGTAATGCATGTAAGAATAATTTACGAAGCTTCGTTCCTTAACAAAAACACATAAACATTTTCAGTCAGATGGATTACAGTGAATTGTTTTATAATCTCAAATTCTGTTCAGTGTGCCTCTCTCACCTCAAATTTCATCCTTTTCCCTGGATTATACCTTGACAACACAAGCTGGTGTCCACGCTGCCACTTGAAGAACAGTCTGCGGGTGTTCTGGTCAGACAAACAAGCTTTGTGATCCCGCATGAGGTCTCTACTAAGGAATTTACAATGACTGCCTGAATGTATAGTTGCGTATAACAAAAAAGGATCATCTTCAGAACTAGATCAAGAGAAAGCAAAAGAAATCTTGATGACATTAATCAACGTATGTAAATATATAAGCAATTATTTTTGCAATGGCACTTCCTGAATAACTAAATGACAATTAGAATAGAAATTTAGTTGTTTCTTCAAATCCTTGTCAATTTTCAGTCCAGTTGTGTGCTCTCGTCCTAATTTTTTTGCTGTACCTGAAATAGCCTAAAGGCCACTAAATCTACTAATCTGAACAGATTAGTATCTTTGTATTCCAAATTTATTTACAGAATCATAGAGTCTTACAACATGGAAACAGACCTTTTGGTCCAACCAGTCCATGCCAAACATTATCCCAAACTAAACTAGTCCCACTCGCCTGCACTTGGCCCATATCCCTCCATACATTTCTTACTCATGTACTTATCTAAACATCTTTTACACATAACTGTACCCACATTCACCACTTCCTCCAGAAGTTCATTCCACACATGAACCACTCTCTGTGTTAAAAAAAAGCCCCTCATGCTTTTTTTAAAACTTTCTCCTCTCACCTTAAAAATATGACCCCTAGTCTTGAAATCCCCTACACCAGGGAAAAGACACCCGCCATTCACCTTAGCTATACCTCTCATTATTTTATAAACCTCTATAAGGTCACCCCTCAACCTCCTACACTCCAGTAAAAGAAGTCCCAGCACATCTAGCCTCTCCTTATAACTCAAACCTTCCATTCCCAGCAACATTCTGATAAATCTCTTCTGAAGCCCCTCTAACATATTAATATCCTTTCGATAACTGGATGACGAGAATTTGATTTGCTGCAATTGATTTACAATTCTTTGAAGAGAGATATTTTTTTCAGAATCAATGCAAACACCCAAGGTAAACCAAGGGATTTAATTAAGACAGCAGAAAATCTGTTAGAGAGTAGAACAGCAAAAAGACTGAGGGAGAAATAACTTCCAGGAAAGATTTCAGAGTAAGTCTGTATTTATCCATTAAAACAGTTCCCCTAGCCCCATGTTATATGGGCTAGCTTAAGTGTGTCTTTTAGCTTTATAATGCTACACAAACAGAAACTGAACCATTTGTACCAAATTATACCTTTTAGATATTTCCTAATCAGCCTGTTCAGAGAAAGAAATGGAGGCTAGAGAACTTGTGGAAATAAATATGTTTCGAAAACAGTTCACATTACAGGAGAGGAAATGCTGGAGGTCTTAGGAACCATAAAGATAGATAAATCTCCAGGACCTGATCAAGTGTATCCCAGGATGTTGTGGGAAGTTAGGGAAGAAATTGCAGGGTCCCTAGCAGAAATATTTGTATCATCTATAACAATGGGTGTGTTGCCTAAACAACAGGTGAGGTGCTGGAGGACTGGAGGATGGCTAGTGTTGTGTGTTTATTTAAGAAAGGCGTTAAGGAGAAGCCTGGGAAGTACAGACCAATGAGCCTGACATTAATGGTGGGTCAGTTGTTGGAGGTGATTCTGAAAGATAGGATTTACATGCACTTGGAGAGGCAAGGACTGATTAGGGATAGTCAGCATGGTTTTGTGCCAGGGGAATTGTGTCTCACAAACTTGATCGAGTTTTTTAAGGAAGTAACCAAAAAGATTGATCAGGGTAGATTGGTAGACATTGTTTGCATGGACTTCAGTAAAGCCTGTGACAAGGTAGCGTAATTAGTAAAGTTAGATTACATCAGATTCAGGGTGAGCTTGCCAATTGGATACAAAATTGGCTTTATAGTAGGAGACAGAGTGTGATGTTGGAGGGTTGTTTTTTGGAGTGGAATCCTGTGACCAGCGGTAATCCACAGGAATTGGTACTGGGTCCATTTTTGTTTGTTATTTATAAAAATGATTTGGATGAGAATATAGGAAGTGTGGTTAATAAGTTTGCAGATGACCCCAAAATTCATCGTATAGTGGACAGTGAAGAAGGTTATCTAAGACTACAAATAAATCTTGATCAATTGCATCAATGGGCTGAGGAGTGGCAGATGGAGTTTAATTTGGATAAATGTGAGGTATTGTATTTTGATAAAACAAACAAGTTAGGACTTAGACAATTAGTGGTAGGGCCCTGGGTTGTGTTGTAGAACAGAGACACCTAGGGATTCAGGTACATAAGTTTTGAAATTTGCATTACAGGTAGACAGGGTGGTAAGAAGGCATTTAGCACACCTACATTCATTGCTCAGACCTTTGAGTATAGGAGTTGAGATGTCATGTTGAGGTTGTACAGGATGTTGGTGAGGCTCTTCTGGAGTATTGTGCAATTCTGGTCGCCCTGCTATATTATTAAATTGGAGAGGGTTCAGAAAAGATTTACCAGGATGTTGCTGGGAATGGAGGGCTTGAGTTATAAAATAGGCTGGGACTTTTTTCACTGGAAAATAAGAGGTTAAGGGGTGACCTTATAGAGGTTTATAAAATCATGAGGAGCATAGATAAGATGAATAGCAAGAGTCTTTTCCCTAGAGCAGGAGAGTTAAAAACTTGGGGGCATATTTTTAAGGTGAGAGGATAACGGCTTAAAAAGCACAGGAGGGGGAACTTTTTTTACACAGACAGTGGTTCGTGTGTGGACTGAACTGCCAGAAGAAGTGGTGGATGTAGGTGGAGTTAAAACATTTAAAAGACATTACGATAAGTACATGAAAAGGAAAGGTTTGGAGGTATATGGGCCAAATGCAGGCAAATGGGACTAGTTTAAGTTGGGAACATAGTCGGCATGGAGTAGTTGGGCTGAAGTGTTTGTTTCCATGCTGTATGACTCTATGACCTCTGGAGCAGGTGGGACTTCACTGAGGCAGTCCTGCCCCTGGGTTCTTCCCACCACCAACCTCTAATCTTGTTCTATTTCATCAGCAAATACTGTTTTCAATACTCACCCTCTCAGCTGAGCTGAAATATCAATGCTTGCAGGCTTCTTCTCAGCCTCTCGTGGCATTCCCCAGCCCAGAGATAGTGACATTTTCAGGACTACTTTTGAGTCCTCACTCAAACACTCGGGGGAAATTAGTGTACTGCACTTTTTACATGTCCTCATTACCTTATGATTTATTCTCTGTCCTACAGTATAGCTACTGTTAGAAGGCCTATAGATCACTCCTACTAGTGTCTTCTTCACCTTTCGTACCTCCACCCATGTGGATCATCTAATCTAAGATAATTTGCTGTTATATTTATTCCATATTGTACAATAAATCCTCTGTATCCTCATTGTACTTATTCCATCTTTACAATAAATCCTCTGCATCTCCGAAATCACAAATTGTAAATTTGCCTATCTGTGCCAAAAAATAAATACCAAAGTAACAACAAAATCAACATCCCTGGGCAAAAGTCATGTAGCCATTATATTGTTAACCATTTTAACCTATTTTTAATGAGCTCCACAATCGCAAATTTCATCATTCGAGGGGGTTCTCAGGCATGGAACCCTTGCTGATACAGAAGATTGACTGTACTAACAAAGCCACCCAACACATTTTCCTTCCTGCTTGTCCTCTTGAAAAGTCATACACCCCTGAATATTTAGTTTCTAGCTTTGATCTCCTTGTAGACATATCTCCCCAATGGCTATAAGATTGTATACATTAACTTCTACTTGTGTCAGTAATTTTGTTCCAAATTCTACATGCGTTTAACTTAAGAGCTATTAATTTTGCATTCACCCTATCCTTAACCCTATTTGTTGTTGCAATATAACTACAGTATAATTGGAAATATTAATGGAAAGTAGTTGAAATATTTGGATATAGCTGAAGGCAAAATTGATCTATGTCATCTGTTATAAAACAAACAACTCCAATCAGAATGCAAGAAAATCAGATTATGATTTTTTTATCATAGCACATTGTAACTGCCTACTCAAAATTTCGTTTGATAATGGGATGCCAAACTTAGAAGGCGGGAAGACAAAATTATTTAGTAACACTGCTGACAATTGCTCCCTTATGAAACAAAGCATTAGCGAAAGCTATTTAATAGGTTTTTTTGAAAAAAAATCACATTTTAACATCACTGAAAAGGCGAGCACAGATTCCCCATCCCAATTGCTCTTAGATAATGGTGGTGAGCTAGCTTCTTGAATATCATCTGGTGGCTTGCTAGGTTATTTCAAAGAGCAGTTAAGAGTCAACCATATCGCTGTGGGTTTAGAATCAACCCATACCAGATAAAGATGGTGGATTTCCTTTCCTTAGGTCAACCAGATGGATTTTTATGATAATGATAGCTTGTGGTCACCATTACTGATACAGTACTAACCTTTCATTCCAGACTTTATTTAATTCATTGAATTCAAATTATTCAGCTGCCTCAGTGGTACATTAATTCATGTCTCGCTTGAGATATTAGAGTTACAGAAGATTATGCTGATTTTGCAGTTGAGGGAAAAAGTTGGCTGAAATCTTGTTGTTAAAGGGTTGCAAATATTGGCTGGGAGTGGGCTAACTGGGCCTAGACACATATAGAATTCCACAAGGCTGTGTCAAGACTAATGCTGCACATTATCATCACCAATGATTTATAGGAGGGTGTAAGTAACTTTTAAATTAAGAAAAAAATACATTGTAATTTATATCCAGTCAGCACAGTATTGTACATTTGCTGTTAGGTATATTATTAAGAGTAACTGAGTTCAATTGAGGCATTCACGTGGGCTTTTGATGATTATTTAACTAGAAATAATGTGCAGGGGTATGGAAAAAGGCAGGAGAATGACTAAGTCACCGTTCACAACTGGAGTAGTTTTACTATGGTCTGTTCCTCTCCCATGTGATTGCCCTACAAATCTGTAGCTATATCATATCCAGATGAGCTGTGCTTCATGGACCCAAATGATTATTCTCTACCCTTCTTTTCACGATTGAATGTCAAAATTATTCATTTTTTCAAGAAGTGGCAATGAAAACATTGTCTTTAGTTTTCTTGTTTGCTTATTACATGAAAAATCCTCCTTTGACTTACATATTTTCTGTGAAGAAGCAGTCAGCATACTTCTGTATTTCAGCCATATGACCTTTGTTCCAGCTGCGCGTTCCTCCCAGCATATGCTTCCGTCCAAGGACAAGAAGTCGCATGTTTCGATTTGCAAGGAAAGACACTACATCCAGAAGCTGGATTAAAAAACATGTTACACATTATCAAGTTAGTTTGTTGTATAATACACAAAGCATTATGAATCCCCATCACAGATGTAGAATTACTTCTATTCTTTTGATATGATCTGTGCACTGTTGCAATATCACGTAGGAAGTTATGAAACTTGCAAAGGCAGCATCTGGAAAGCACTGAATATTGAACACTTATACTTCCACCTGTAACAAACAGCCAAAGCTTTATCACATAAATGTTTGTTGGTTTTTAGGATAGTGCCCCCCGGGAGAAAATACAATTGCATTCCAGTACGAAAATACATTTTGCTTTTACTTTTCTTTCAATTGTTGTAATCCGCTCTCTTAGCCGCAAAGCAATGGCACCTTGTAACAGAGTATAAATCAAAGTCAGAGACTGTGTGTTTATGATGTTTATTTTCCTTCAGGATGCTGCAATGAAATGTGATGGACTTTTTAAACTATGTAGCACAACAGTCCTTAAGCAGGTGATTCCAGAATATTGACCCAGCATCTTTAAAAGAATAGTAATATTTGTCCAAGGCTCATGACATTGCTGTTCTTACTTTTTGTGTGCCAAATTGACTTTAGCAGGATCTTGCAATGCATATATAATGTTCATATACAGCCATGGTGTGTTGGCGACAGAAGAGGTCAGATGTTGAGTACAATGATGGGGGAAGGGTCCACAATTATGCAAAATATTCTATCCGGAATGGTGCTGAGTTGCTGTGTGATGTTGCATTCTCTATTACATAAGCCCTTAGAATACTCATTCCTTTCCTATATTGACATGACTATTCTAGCTAAGCATCTGATCAGTAGTGAAAGTGAGGTTAAATTGGAAGGTAATTGGAATTTTTATTATTAATAATAGCCACAGCTAATACTTGTATGATGTGAATGTTACCTATTACTAGTTAGTTCAAATCTGTCTGTTACCATGCTTAATTGGTCTGGAGTTGAATGTAGACCAGGTGAGGATAGCAGTTTCCTCAGACATTAGTGAACCCAGATGGGTGTTTTTTTATGACAATTGGCAAAGTCATAGTAAGACTCTTAATTCGAGATTTTATATTGGGTTTAAATTCCACAATTTGCCATGGCGGGATTTGAACCCAGGAACCCAGAACATTACCTGGGTCTCTGGATTAACAGTTCAGTGATAATACCACCTTTATAGAACTACAGTTAGGCCACACTTGGAATATTGCATACAGTTCTGGTCACCACACTACCATAAGGATGTGGATGCTTTGGAGAGGGTCCAGAAAAGGTTTACCAGGACGTTACTTGGTATGGGGGATTTTAGCTATGAAGAAAGGTTGGATAGACTGTAGTAGCCCACCTCCTGGCCTCCAAAACCTGTCAATAAGCTATGAGCTACCAATCAAGAGCCTGATGGCATTCCCTTCACTTAGAGTACCACTTCAACAATACCAAAAGAATCTTGATGCCATCCAGAACTAAGTAACCAGCTTGATCAACACCTCTACAGTCACTCCTTTCACCATAAATGAACAGTGGCAGCAGTACATACCATCTACAAAGTACCCTGCAATAAATCATTCCCTTCAATATTGCAGTCCAAGCCTGCAATCTCTAATACCTAAAAGGACAAGAGTAGGAGATGCCTTAGGACACCACCATTTGCATATTTCCCTCCAAGCTAAACATATCATCCTGATTTGGAACTACTTCCTTCATTGTCACTTGACCAAACTCCTGAAATGCCCTTTCAAACAGCACTGTGGTATGTACCAATGTACATGGGTTGTTGCAGTTCAAGGTACCAGCTTACTAGAAATCTTCTCAAAGGTAATGAGGGATGAGCAATAAAAATTAGCTTAGCCAGAGATTCTCAAGTCGTATGAAAGAATTGAAAAAATATTTCTGCTTTGAGAAAGAATTGTAAATCTGGTCATAAGCACTGATTGCTAAATTGACTTCATGTTACTATTAACATTTACATCAAATAAACTGAACACAGTAAAAAAAAGAGTTCAAACAGAAAGTGCTGGAGAAACTCATAAGGCCTGGCAGCATCTGTGGAGGGAGAAATAGCATTAACATGGAGTTCAATATGACGTTTTAAAACCTCACTCAACACACTCCTTAGCTGATGAATCAGCCCTTTCCATGTTAAGCACCAATTTGAAGAAGCCCTGATTGTGGCAAGTGCACAGAGAACTTTGGGTTGAGGATTTCAATGTCCATAACACCACTATTGACTAAGTCCTAAAGGACAAAGCTGCTAGAACGGGTTTGTGGTAGATGGCGAGGAACCAACAAGTGGATAAAAATCTACTTGGACTTAGTCTACAACAATTGGGTCATCATAGATGGATCTATCCGTGACAGTAGTGGTAGTGCTTATACATTTATGGGAGATCACACAGTCCCTGTAGAGATGAAGTCCTGTCTTTAATTTAGGACACCATCCATTATGTTGCACAGATCTAACAACTCAAAACTAGGTATCCGTGAGTTTTTATGGACGAACAACAGCAGAACTGTATTCAACCACAATCTAGAACAACATGGTCCAGCATAATTTCCACTCTTCATCAAGCTGGGGACTAACCTGGTTCAAAGGAGATTGCAGGCAGGTGTGCTAGGAGGCATAATTAAAAATAAAAGAGATAGTAAGAACTGCCGATGCTGGAGTCGGAGATAACAGAGTGTGGAGCTGGAGGAGCAGCGCAGGTCAGGCTGCATCAGAGGAGCAGGAAAGTTGACGTTCCGGTCGGGACCCTTCTTCAGAAAGTGTCAACCTGATGAAACTACAACATTTATCTTGGGTTGTTTCAATATTGGAACATTGGATTATTTGCAGGCCAAACAGTGGAAGCAGTATATGATAGAAGCGGGCAAGTGATACACAACCAATGCATCAGATCTAAGCTCTACACTCCTGGTGCATTCAGTTATGAATGGTGCTCAACACCTAAAAAACTAAAAGGAGGGGGTTTCACAGCTGTCTGCATCCTCAACAATGGGAGAACCTCGCACCTAAGTGCCAAAAGACCAGGTTTACACATCTGCATCCATTTTCAGCCAGATGTACTATGTGGATGATACATCTCAGGCTCTTCCTGATGTCCCCAGATGCCAGTCTTCAGCCAATTTGATTTAATCCATGTAGTATCAAGAAATGGCTGAAGGAATTGGATTATGCAATGCTATAGGCCATGATAAATATCTGGTAGAACTGTACACTTGTGATCAAGAACTACCCACACTCGTAACTAAACTGTTCCAGTACTGTTATAAAAATTTACATCTAGCCAAGCAATATGGGAAAATTACCCAAGTATGTCCTGTCCAGAGAAAGCAGAACAAATCCAACCTGGCCATTTATTGCTTGTTAGTCTATTCTCATCCCTACAGAGTGGAAACAGGCCATTTGGCTCAACAAGTCAACACTGACTCTCCGAAGAGTATCCCACCCAGACCCATCCCCCTACCCTATAACCCTACATTTCCCATGGCTAATCCAGCTAAGTTAGTCATCCCTGAACACTATTGGAAATTTAGCATGGCCAATCCACCTAACCTGCACATCTTTGGACTGTGGGGGAGGAAACCGGAGCACCCAGAGGAAACATATGCCGACACAGGGACAGCGTGCAAACTCCACACAGGCAGTGTGTAACTTGCTCACTGAGGCTTAGTATATATTCAGTTAGCACCACTCATCTGTTCCTCCATTACAGCCTTGGTCCAAACATGGTAACACAGCTGAACTCCAGAAATGCTTTGAGTGACTGCCCTTGATATGTGCAAGCATCTGACAGAGTGTGGCATCAAGGTGCCCTAGAAAACTTGAAATGACCTGTAATTGGGGAAAACTCTACACTGATGGAATCATCTCTCGCACAAAAGAAAATTGTTGTGTTTGTTGGAGGTCAATCATCCCAATCCCAGGACATTACTGCAGTAGCTCCTCTGGGTAATGTCTTCCGACCAATGATCTTCGGCTGTTTCATCTGTGACCTTTCCTCCAACAGAAAGTGAGAAGAAGGGATGTTCGCTGACAAATGTACAATATTCAGCACCTTTCACAACTTCTCAGATACTGAAGAAGTCTGTGTTCATAAGTAGCAAGACTTCGACAACATTCAGGCTTGGATTAATAAGTGACAGGTAACATTTGTGCCATAGAATTGCAAGTAATAACTATCTACAACACGGGAGAATCTAACCATTTCCCCTTGATGTTCATTGGTGTTACCATCCACTGAATCCCCCATCTTGGGGATTACCATTGACCAGGAGCTGATCTGGACCAGCTATATATATACTTTGGCCACAATTGCAAGTTGGAGGCTAGGAATTTTGTGGTGAGTAACTTACCTTCTGACTCCCCAATGCCAGACCACCATCTACAAGGTACAAGTCAGGAATTTGTGTAATAGTCTCCACTTGCCTGGAAGATTGCAATACCAACAGCAGTCGAGAAACCTGACACCACCTAGGATAAGACAGCCCACTTCAATAGCATCTCATCAACCATTTTAAACATTAATTCCTGTTGCCACTGACAGATAATAAGAGCAATGTGTACCATATGATGACCAGGTGAGGTGGGGTAAACTGGTTCCTCTCTATTTAAACCCCAAAGTTAGTCGTGAGAACTACTTTTAATTCTTTTTGTATGGAGCTATCACACTTCAATTAAAATACAGTTCACCAGATCAAAACGAAGGAGGCATTTACAAGCTTGTATTCTTAAGTGAAAAGAAACTGACATTAAACACACAGACAGGTATGACGTTTAAAAAGGTGAGAGTGTCTAGTATAAAAGGAAGATAAAAAATATGTAGTTTAAAAAGTTTTCAGAATTGTTGAGTTGTAATAATTGAATTGGAGTCCACAGCCATTTCGTGGATACCTCGAATCCTCAACAGTATCAAAACCTGTAGAATTCCTGAGTTCTCAGCGAAAGGAATGCTTCTCCCATTTGTTTTATTACTGGTGCTGTCTTTCAAAATGTTGAAAAGGAAACATGGACTGAAGGAGTTTTTCAGTCCTTGATGTTACCAGTCCATCTTCTTTTTCTCTCCTGCCCAAATCTTATTTTCCTGAAACGCAATTCACTTGTGCACTGTATTTTTTATAAACTGGGTAACTGCGGAACACTTTCATCCCAAGATAAGAAAATTCCAGAAAGATGTAAATCAAAAACAGGAGACAAAGATTTCTTCATACCTGACTGAGTTTCAGTGCCTTTTGATCACCTGCCACAGAGGTGTGCAATAACATCTCTGAACAGGTTGATTAGAAATACCCAAAATGTTAATTTTAGCTCAGACTGTCTTTATTCATCTCACATGTGTTTCAGGAGCTTGGCTCAACCTCATCACGTGACCACTGTGCACATTATAAGTCAGTACTTTTTTTAATCCATTAAAGGTCTTGGTTATGAAATTCAGATAATAGAAGTTGAAAATTGATAGTCCTTACTTTAGTATTATCGGATCAACCATCTAGAAGATGCACTGCAGTAACTCATCAAGGCTCCTTCAGCAGCACCTTCCAAACCCACAACCTCCAACATCTAGAAGGACAAGGCCAGCCGAGGTATGGGAAGACTACCTCCTACAAGTTCCCTTCTAAAACCACACACCTTTCTGTCTTGAAACTAGGTCACCATTTCTATACTGTTGTTGGTCAATGTTCTGAAACTTGCCCTTGAATAGAATTGCGGGGATTTCAACGACCGAGGACTGGAGTTGTTCAAGAAGGCAGCTCACCACCACCACTCTTTCAGCTTGAACAGCAGTCACACTCTGAGTATATTAATCATTATTGTGAAACAGCTGAACAATACTAAAAGTGATATCTGCTGAGATACCTAATGTTCATTATTAAATGAAAAGCAACTCACATAGTATTTATACATAATCAGCTTTTCTCGTGTTCCAGAAATGTGACTTGAATTATTTGCACGTTAAAGCTGTGGTACACCATGCATTCACTGATTAGCCATTGATATTACTGTTATTTATCTACAGGATTTCAAGTGTAAAGCGTGAGATAGATAGTTCTAACTGCACTGAAATATTATAAAACCTGCATGTAACTAACCTCTTATTGAATCTCTAACATGTCTGAAGACACGTTTTACAAAGAAAATCGCTGAAATTTGTCATGGTTTCATTAAATTCCTCCTTCCCACCTAGACAAACCTCCAACAGACTTTTCCCTGCCTCAGCCCCAAACATTAATCTCTTTTGTCCTTCTTTATTAAACTAACCTTTTTTATTATGTTTAGAAAGGGAGAAAGGAATAGGCGAGTAAAGACTATGAGAGGAATGAGCTAGAAATGACTGTCTACAGAAATTAAGATGATATCCAATTGAAAGAAAAAAGTATTCAATGCTGCAAAGATTCAGGGTTTGGGTAATAATATTTGCAAGGAAAGCGGATGAGTTCATGAGCAGGAAACAAACTCAGGATAAATGGTCACCAGACCCAAAACGTTAACTCTGATATTTTCTTCACAGATGCTGCCAGACTGCTGAGCTTTTCCAGCAACTTTGTTTTTGTTCCTGATTTACAGCATCCACAGTTCTTTTGGTTTTTATTCAGGATAATTGAGTCATTTTCAGATTTGCTAGACTCAAGCTAACAGGGTGCCAAAGAGGTCACACCCCTCATTCATTACCACCCCCATCCAATTAACCCACCAAACCAAAATTCCTCAACTAATCCAACTATCCTCCCTCCCTACCGAAATTACACTATCTGACCACACCCTCACTGTATATACCTATTCCACTGGCCTGTCCTGACTACTGTCCTCACCTGACCTATTACCTGCCTGATTACCTTCTCCAAGCAGCAACCCCACACAACTATATCCCTAATTGACGTAAACAACACCCCAAAAGACAACTGCCATCCCCGCCCAACTGACCTGCACCAACCACCCAACCATCTGACTACCCACTACTCAACTATCCACAGAAGACTTGAGACCTTTAAAAATTTCTGAATACAGCAGCTAATGTTAGCAATGGGGTACGACTTGACTTCAACTGCCCTCTACGTGTGTCAGCCTTCTCTGGAGATGATTGTATTGACAATATTTGCTACTTCCAGCCAGGATTGAGGGTCCTAAATGATGGTATGCAGAAAGGTCACAGAATCATTTGCAGGCATTGATATTTTCAAAAAGATCCAGAGATACTGTACCCTCCCTTCCTCTCCACTTTTGTCGGCTATGGGACCCATGGCCACATTTTTGTTGTTGACTGTTTTACAAAAGTCACCAGCCCAAAGAGTTGCCAGTGCAATTAGAGAATGAGAAGCTCAACAGTGCCATTGCTGAGGCTGCAACTGTAGGATGATGCTGCAGTGTTCTAGGAAAGGTTACATGAGCTAGCCCCACTAAAAGGCGTGCGCGGGGGTGGAATGGAGATTGAGGGCTTACAGACAGCAGCCATAGCTTGGGGTGAAAGAAGACTGAGGTGGCATCTCAGTGTGCCTTGGAGAGGCCTGCATTGGAGGCCTGTCCCTAAGAGCCTGTGGAGAGACCTCCAGTCTTTAACCTGGTAGTGACAGTAGGCTCCTCCAACATGGGAAAAAATGCCTGTAAAGTAAATAATAGGTCCTTAATGGTCCACCAAAGTGGCTCATTTGGATTCTGAGCAGTTAGCTATTGTCAGCTTTCCTACAGTTGGCAAAACTGGATTGCAGCAGGAAGACATTAGGTACACTATATAAATCCTTTCCATGCCACTTTGTCAACCTTCATTTTGTCAGTCTTTCTATCTTCAGCTGTATTCAAAGTTCTGGTAAAATTGTTTTGTGGATTGTTTCACCACATCCCATTTTTATCCCAACACTGGTGATGCCTAAATCCACAGTCTGGAGTTATTGTTCAATCCTTCTTGTCTTATGCTTCTATTTCCCCTTTAAAGCCTTTTGTGAAATGAACCTTCTCAAACAAACTTTCGGTCACCTCAATTAATATTTACTTCATTTTGTTAGAATCCATTTCATTTTGATTGGTTTTGTAGCACCTTGATATATTTTTCCAGTTAAAACTACTGTAGTTACTGTTATCTACATAGACTTGGTAGCTATTCTGCACATAAGATCTTACAGGGGAAAATTTGTCAGTATAACACTGCTTATTTACCAGCAAAACCCACATATGATTCTTCAAACATTACCAATGAGGAAGGCCTCGTGACCTGCGCTGGAAGTAGCCCACAGTATGCCAGCCCCTGGGGAAACTGACAAAAATTTGCAAAATAATTTCTCTCCCTAAAAATTTCAAGAATGGGTAATTCATCTGGCTGTTTTTGGTGCCATTTGAGAAAAGACAGGTGGCTAAAATGCTTGGGAAATTCACTCCTTCTTTTAAAAAGATGCCATGGATCTTTAATGTTGATCTGAAGCTGTAAAATAGACATTTCAATATCTCGTACAAAGCATTCTATTCTATCAGAACTGTGTTCACATTTCAACCCAAATTATGTCAAATGGGCTTTAAATTTACAAATTTGATTCAGATAATGTTCACCAACACAAAATACTTTTCACTTTTTCAAAAGAAAACTACTGATGTATCAAGAAAGTTTGGTGAAAGTCAAAGGAAGTAATCCCAAAGATTTCCAAACAGCAATTTTAATGTAATCTAAAAATTCATTTATTTTCACGCAGCACAATTTTGTTAAGCAAACCTGGTAGCTTTAGGAAGCGTTTGGTTGTATTATTCAATTACGTAATGGCTGCACCACATGTTGCAAAAAGCTGCTGAAGGCAGGAAGGATCTTTGCTTCAGAGAAGTGCATAGCACAAAAATGAGTTTAAAAAAATTCAGGAGTTGCAAATAAGTTCCAAGTAAAATAAATGTTGATTTGGAAGATCCATGTGCAGATGGTCTGTACCTACATGGTGACCATGTGAAAAAGAAACTCCCATTTGAAACTGTGCAATTACCTCTAGTGAAACCGAACTCAAAATTTATAGTGTGAGCTTTGCACCCTAGTATCATATTGTTAAGATGCACCGAATCTGCATAAATCTACTCCATAAAATTGCATTATAATTCTTTTTGACAACAAACTAACGTACTCAGTAGAAATACCCTAGTTTTTTTTACATATGAAATGATTCAAATTGTTCTATGATTTGTAGATGTAAAGTATTCAAAAACATAGCACAGTTTCAAGAAATTAGAGAGGCCTGTAAATTCCTTTACAATGAAAGAAAAAACTGCTTGCTATACAACTTAACTTTTACTCACTGTACAGTTTTACTTTACTAATTAAGAAAGCATCCTATCATTTTTTTTGGTTTTCAAATTTTACAACCTAAATGCTGGTAATTTTGAACTAGTCTCAGAAATGGCTTGCCCCTTGTCAGAACTGGGTATTTATCTTTTGAATTTGAATATAACTAAGATAATTTAAAATATGATTCACTCTACATTCAGGAACACAACACAGCCTTCTGAAAATGAATCATTGTACAACTGTGCTTGTTTCAATATATGGTAATTTCTCCTCCACTATTCTCACAAACTTACAATGTGATGCAATAGCAGGAGAAGCATTTAAATAACTTTGTAGACTCCAGAGCAAGAGTGGTTCTAGGGTTTTGGTGCTCAAAGTCAGATGGAGGAGAACCTCCTCTCAGACTGACACACATGATGCAGTGTCACAAAATATTAATTAAGCAGAGGGAATGACGGTTTCCTCTTTTGCCCAATGCTTTTCATCCCCTGCCACACAAACTCACTTTGAAATTCACAGGTTTTGACTTTTTCTTACTCTTCATATCTGATTCATTGTAGATCGGTAGATTAAAAAAATCAATCGCATGAAATATTTTTCATGGAAAATGATAAATAGAAGATATTGAACATTTTGTTCCACAGCTGTACAGTGCATTCAGAACTCACTTTACCAGAGGATTCACACATTCATCTCACTTTATTTCAAATGAATCTTCCAAACCAAGCACCTTTCATGCCAGTGATCACGTGAAATCAGTCATTCCAGAGCAAACAGAAAAGATCCCAGAGATCACTTTTTTAAGAGGGATCGTAGAGACAAACCCATATGACAGCACACAAAGGTATTGGACAATTCTGCCATCTTGTGCTTTAAGAATAACATAACATTCTTGGTATGGTTTCTATGTTTCTTCCATATCTCTAACAAACTGTCCCCTATTGTCCTAATCTCAGAAGTTTCTGGTAACCTTTCTTGTTAAACACCCTAAATGTCCATCATTTTTTGTCAGCAGCCTCAGACCATCATACCTATAACAAGTGGAAATTAGATGTAGGAAATAAAAATAGAGAGAAGATACATATACATAACAAAGCAAAAGGTTGGAAATAATTTTATTTCACTTATTTATTGTGCAGAGATAGTTGTGGGGGTTGGGGGGAAAACACTTGGCTTGGACATATAGTATAAAGATTCAAAGTGACTCACTTCATAGTTGACTGATAATTTGCCTGCATAATTTGAAGAAAAGTGCAGATATCTCCTTAATGAAGGACCACAGATTAGGAGAAAGTGTTCCTACTTATACGTCACTATATTTGTTTGAGGACCAAGTCCTTCATAATAAAAGTTTTCAAACTATAATCTCTCAATCCTAGGGGCTCCAATATCAGATTTCCATATTTGCAACTTATTTGTATGTAATTTCCATGGCTTTAGTGAGTGGGCAGATGCAGTACAATGTGGATAAATGTGAGGTTATCACTTTGGTAGCAAAAATAAGATGGTAGATTATAATTTGAATACCTGTAAATTGAGAGAGGGAAAGGTTCAAAGAGACTTGGGTATCCTCATACACCGGCTGCTGAAAGTAAGTGGGCAGGTGCAGCAGACAGTAAAGAAGGCAAACCGTACGTCAACCTTCATAGCAAGAGGATCCAAGTACAGGAGCAGAGATGTCTTGCTGCAATTATACACACATAGAGGAGGACAAATCTAGAATACCGTGGCAGTTTTGATCTCCTTATCTGAGCCAGGACATTCCTGCTACAGAGGGAGCACAGCAAAGGTTTACTAATTGATTCTTGGGATGACAGGACTGACATGAGGAGAGACTGAGACGGTTAAGATTGTATTCACTGGACCTCAGAAGAATGAGGGGCGATCTCAGAAACCTATAAAGTTCCAACAAGACTAGACAGGTTAGATGCAGGAAGGATGTTCCCTATATTGGGAAAGTCCAGAACCAGGGGTCATGGTTTAAAGATATACCTTATAGATCTGAGAGGAGGAGAAATTTCTTCCCCCAAAGAGTAGAGAGCCTGTGGCATTCACTATAACAGAAAGTAATTGAGACTAAAATGTGTTTTCAAGGAGCAGGTAGATGTAACTCTAGTGGTTAAAGGGATCAAGGGACATACCGGGGTGGGGCGGGGGGAAAGCTGTGGCAGAATTAGGATATTGAACTTGGTAATCAGCCATGATCATAATGAATGGCTGAGCAGGCTTGAGGGGTCGAATGGACTACTCCTGCTCCTACCTTCTATGTTTCTATGTTCATATGACTAAATATCTTCTGCAATACAGACTCTGTTTAGCTACCATTGTCTTTCAGAAAAGTTTTGCCAAGAGTGCCTGGCAATGTTCAACATCACATATCAATATAAGGAAAAGCTTGAAAACCACCATTGTGTGTCTGCAAATGCAGTGTTATAAATTATTTGTCAGTAACATGCAATGTGGTTCTTGAGTTGTATGGTTTGGGAGGAGCCACGTGGTAATGCTTGTTTTACTACCCTCTACCTCCCTCCCTTCCTATCGTCCAAATTTGTCTCTACAATCATTTCCTTTGTTGGAAAGGGTTTAGTTTTAATAGAATGTATGTGAAACAAAAATGTAACAGCAATGTAACTCAATTTACTTTATGACTATGCTGTTCTTACAAACAAGAAGTTTTCAAAAACAAAAAAAGAGATTATTAATTTAAATTGGATACCAATTTGTTATTTATGGAAAGACTAAAATAGAAGCATAAAAGGGGAAGATGTTTCAATGTTTTATAATTTCAGTGATTTTTCTATACTGCTCTTAAAACTCCAATTTAATGTCAAATTCCACTTGAGATAATTCAAAGTAAGTCAGTTGCATTCCCTTCAAGTCATAAAATTTAAGTAGATTGTCAGCTAAAAACAATTCAATTTAGAAAAAGTATGGCTGCGACGTATGTTACTATTAATGAATAGTGAACCAGAAATGTTGCGGCACAGGAGGGGCTATTCGGCCCATCACGTTTGCACCAACTCATCAAATGAGAATCATGGCTTAATACCATTCTGCTGCCTTTTCCCCACACCCATGTACATTTTTTCTGTTTAAATAATCATCCAATGCCCTCTTGAAATGCTCCAACTGAATCTACCTATGAGCTCTTGTTCTTGGTCCTTTATGAGCGCAAATACTATGTTTCTATATATTCTGTGTAGACAATAGCTCATAATTTTGAAAACTTCTATCATATATCCTCTTACTCTGCTACAAGGAGAGCAGTCCCAAACTCTCCATTCTATTTGAATACTGGAATTTCTCAAACTGAGAACAATTTTTGAAAATTCCTTATGCACTCTCTCCTTTGCATTCACATCCTTCCCAGTGTGGCACCCAGAACTGCACACAATATGCCAGATGAGATCTAATAAGTGTCCTATACAAGTTCAGCATTTTTTTTATATTTCAAACTTTATACATTAAAAAATCTTTGTATACATACATTGTCACAAACGTAGTTTGGTTCTGTACGGGTAGCATATCGAGTAAACAAACAAACATTTGAATTTGGCTCTATCCTAAAAAACCAAAGGCATCTCTTCCACATACAAGGCTATATTTACATGCACTTGAGGCACCAACACAGTCTGATAAACTGAACGGACCCCCAATTAACTTCAGCAGGAAGACCTCAGACGGTGGTCTTTCCCCACTGCGCCTCGGCAGTAGCTGCCCCAAGCATCAGTATCACCTTAAGTGTTCCCTCCACCCGCCCTGCATCCTTCAATTCTACACAAACTCCCTCTGCTCCTGAACCCCCTTTACAATTATACTCCTTATGTTATGTTTTCTGTCGTTACTACCAAAATGTATCACTTCCCACTTCTCTGCATTGAACATCAGCTGCCACCTATCCACCCACTCCACCAACTGTCCTCTTTACAGTTTACAGTGACACCAAGTTTTAGTATAATGTTCAAACTTTGAAATAGTCCCTATATGCCAAGATCTATACATATCCCTTAACTCCTTATTGATCAAACGTCTACCTAACTCAGCCTTGAATACATTCAATGACCAGCCTCCATAGCACTCTGGGAAACAGAATTCCACAGAAGAACGACTCTAAGGAGAAAGAATTCTTCCCCACTTAGTTTGAGATCGTGCCTCAAGAGAAACATCCTTCCAATATCCATCTTGTCAAGGCCATCAGGATTCTATACACTTCAATAAGGTCAAACTCCTGCAAACTCTGATAAGAGCAAGCTCAGCCTTTCCTTGCAAGTCAAGTATCATCTCATCAAGGATAGTAGGAACTGCAGATGCTGGAGAATCTGAGATAACAAGGTGTAGAGCTGGATGAACACAGCAGGCCAAGCAGCATCAGAGGAGCAGGAAGGCTGACGTTTCGGGCCTAGACCCTTCTTCAGAAAAATTTTTTTCTGAAGAAGGGTCT
>NC_063339.1:51556618-51595176 GCF_021869965.1 Rhincodon typus | reverse complement strand
TCCATGGTAAAGATGAGGTGTTGGGGACCGGGGAATTGGAAGTTCTGGAGGAGGTGGAGGGCGTGGGTGGTGTCACGGACATAGGTAGGGAGTTCCTGGACCAAGGGGGAGAAAATGGAGTCTAGATAGTTGGGGATAGGTCAGTCCAGGGAGGACGGACAGGTCAAGGGGGTGGGATGAGGTTGGTCGGTAGGAGATGGAGGTGCGGCTTGAGGTGGGAGGAATTATGTTTTTTGATGTTGAAAGCAATACTTAGACAAAAATTCTTTTGTGATTGTTAACAAAATTTAAAAGAATATGTTTTACTCTTAGTAATGTTGCATTGTTTTATTTGCAATGGTATAAAATGATCTTATAAAACAGAAGATTAAGAAAAAGAATGCAAGAAATATAAAATGTCTTAACCAGCAAAATGCTCAGAGAAAGTGAATGGTACCTCTCTTCCTGTTAAAAAATAAAACTGCAAATATTGGCTGATAATCATGAGACTAATAGATTATTTTTGGAAAATAGCAAAAACAATTTCTGTCGAACATAGAAATTCATCTGCAAGTACCCATTTATCTAGACTAAAGTCCTACCATACCAGACAGAAACATATGCATATTTCCAGCTGCAAGTATAATGACATCTTAGCGAGAACAAAGAGGCTCTACTATGCATAGGAAAATATGGGGCCTTCTATTCTGGTGGCAACCCATTCCATCACCTCCATCTTAGTTCTAATGAGTTACCAGATTGAACTCAAAATATTAACTGTATTTTTCACTCTCCGCAGATGCTTTCAGGCCTGCTCAGTTTTTCCAGCACTTTCTGCTTTTATTCCCATTGCGTCACAGATTGTACTCAGGGAAACTAGTTTTACAGATGACCTTTAACACAGACACAAGTGTAAGCACTCCTGCTTCTCCCAAATATAAATCACTGAACTACCGAATCCCAGAATCCTCCCCAAACACTATTTGCTTCTCAACTCCTGATGATACCCTTATGCCCCTGCCAACATCTGACTGTAGTTCTCGTGCCTCAACTATGCCTCTCCTGAAACTGGATTGATGACTCCAGCTGTCTAGCTTACCATCTGTTGAACTCCCCTGATATTTCTTATCCATCTGACCCATCTTGATCCTGGCCATCTCTCTAACCCCAAATGGGTTCAATTTACCCCACTTCAGACTTTCTCCAACTCTAATCAGCATCCCAAACTTTGGTTCTCTCATTCCCAAAACCCCTAGTCAATCCAATGTTTGCCTCTTCAAATGCCCCAAACAGCCTGACATTCTGGGCTCCTTTCCTGATCCTTGGCAAGACTTACCCAAATGCCGCTGCATCAGTGGTAGTGGAATAAACCTGGGAATCATCTTCATTTCATCAGTTCTTCAAATTTAGTTAGCAATATTCAAATGAGACTAGAAACCCAATATGTGGAGAATCCAATTACACCATTCAGCTGCTGAAGGGCACAAACTGTGTACCTTCTGTTCCCAAAACTAGGCATGGCTCAATCTCTAAGCTATAACATAAAATAATTTATATTCTCTACATAGACCAATTGTCATTCTTCTGCCACCACAAAGTCACTTCCAAATGTCATCATCAGCAGTATCTACAACAAATCACCTTGTGGATTCCAGTGATGGTATTACCATTGAATGCAATAGGAAGTGATTAGATTGTCTTATTGGAGATGATTGTCAACAGGCACAATTATTAATTGTTATGCCACATACATTAGATTGACATGTTGACCAGATCTTGCCATATGCAGGCATGGATTAATTTAGAGGAATTGCAAATGGAATCGAACATTGTGCAATCTGTGCAAACATTGGCTCGGGTTTTGGTTTCGGGATTAGTTGCTTCTTTCTCCTTGGGGGTTAGGTCCAAGCGGTAAATGGTACATTGGGGGTTAGCTGTGTCATTCACTTTGGAAGGACAAACTGGAATTAAGCCACTTCTGTTCATATTTGGACCAGCACTGTAAGGAAGTCTGGAAGTAAGAGATCCTGTCAGAACCTAAATAAAGCATCTGTAGTTAAGTAAGAGCCATTTGATGCCACTGTTGCCTTTGAAATAGTGGTGTTGAGCTGCTTTCTTAACCAACTACAGTCTATATGTTGCAGGTACATTGTAATGTTAGGAAAGGAGCTCTATGATTCTAACTCAGTATCAGTGAAGCAATGGCAGTTTGATGCCAAATTGAGATGCTGTGTGACATGGAGGGAAATTTTCAAGAGGTGGCATTATAATGAACCTACCATCTTTGTTCTTCTAGGTGGCAGAAGGTGCAGTTGGAAAATGCTGCCAAAGGAGGCTAGGTGCAGTGCATCTTTTAGATGATATACACCGGTACTATTGGCTCACTGATGGGAGAAAAGGTGAATGTTTAAGCATTTGTTGGAATACTGATCAAATGGACTGCTTTGTCTTGGATGGTCCAGATAGTTTTATTTGAATGCTGATAAAGTAGTACTCATCCAGGCAAGTGGAGTGTATTCCATCACACTCATGACTTGTGCCTTGTAGGTAGGGGACAGGCCGTGGGAGTCAAGAGGCAAGTTACTCATGACAGAATTCCAAGCCTCTGTCCTGCTCTTGTAACTGCAGTAATTATATAGCTGATCCATTTCAGTTTCTACTCATTGAGAACATCTAAGGATGTGAATGGGAATTCAGTGAAGGTAATGCTAATGAATACCAAGCAGGGATGGCTAAATTTCTCTTTTGTTGCAGAGGCCATTTCCTAGCATGTGTGTGTGATGAATGTTACCTACTACTTATCTGCCTTGAATGTTGCCCATGCGGTGCTGCACATATGCAGAAACTGCTTCAGTATCTGAAGAGTTATAAGAAGCACTGAATATTACAATTATCTTCAAAAATTCCCACTTCTGATCTTGTGATGGAGTGAAGGTCATTGATGAAAGATGATTGTGTCTACCGTGAAGAACTTGTGCAGCAACATCTTTCTTTATGCTAGGTATGACATCAACCTATGGAAAACTTTCCCCTGAATTCCCATTTATCTCAATTTATCCAGAGCTCCACGGTGCCACACTCTGTCAAAGGCTGCCTTGACGCAAAGGTGAGTCACCATCACCTCATCTCTGCAAATCAGCTCTTGTCTATGTTTGGACCAAATCTGTAATGAGATTCAGTGCCAGTGACACCACATTCGATGGAAGAAGAAAACAAGACGACACTAATGGAAAGGACATAAACAGGCAATCTTCCACATTGTTAAGGATATCAGTGTTTTAGATGTGATGGAATAGCTTTGTGACCAATGCAGCTAGATCTTGTGTACAGGACTTAAGACTTTATTATCTTCAATAAGTTCAACCATTTTTTGATATCACTTGGAGAAAACTAATTGACAACTAGAAATCTGCACTGGTTGAAATCTCTTGAAGCCAAGAAGGATCGCTTGGGACTAATGCTAGGGAACTTAGGGAAATAAATAGTGACGTCTTGAACAGTGTCCACATTACAGAAGAGGTGGCGCTGGAAGTCTTAAAACACATTAAGGTAGACAAATCCACCGGGACCTGCTGAAGATTATCTCAGGACTTTGTGGGAGGCTGGGGAGGGAGTTGAGGTGCCCCTAGTGGAGATATTTGTATCATTAACAGCTGTGGGTGAAGTGCCCGAAGATTGGAAAGTGGCTAATATTGTGCCATTATTTAAGAAAAGCTGCAGGGAAATGTCTGGGAACTACAGACCAGTGAGCCTAATGATTGTGGTGGGTAAATTGTTAGAGGGGATTCTGAGAGACAGAATGCAGAAGAGATTTGCCAGGGTGCTACCTGGATTGGAAGGTTTTAGATACAAAGAGAAGTTGGATAGGCTGGGACTTTTTTCACTGAAGTATTGTAGGCTGATGGGTGACCTTATACAGGTATATAAAATCATGACAGGCACAGATAAGGTAGATAGCCGACAGCTTTTTTCCATGGTAAGGGAGTCTAAAATTAGAGGGCATAGGTTTAAGCTGAGAGGGGAGAAATACAAAAGAGTTCAGAGTGCAATGTTTTCCACACAGAGGGTGGCGAGCATCTGGAATGGGCTGCCAGAGGTTGTGGTAGAAGCAAATACAATTTTGTTATTTAAGAAACATCTGGACAGGTACATGGATGGTACAGGCATGGAAGGATATGGACCAAACACAGGCAATGCGACTACTTAAGTTGTGAAAATTGGTGAGGGCATGGGTAAGTTGGGCCAAAGGGCCGTTTCCATGCTGTAGACCTCTATGACTCCACTGGTGAAGGTCGTTGTGAATATTTCAGTCTTTTGTAATCAAAGGCTTGCTTCCATCTTTGTTGATGATAGGGATATTCAATGAAGTTTCTTCCTCCTAACTGCCATTCTCCTTTATGTATATTATGAGTGGTCATTTAAGCTGCCACAAGCTTTCAATATTCTGATGCAGCACACCATCACCTGTTACCCAAAATGCACACTTTCCTAGTCAAACCACAGACTGAATTAGAAGCCCGATTATATTTCTCAAAAGAGGGCTAAGCAGTATAATCTGTCAACCTATACTGTGATTGTACTAAATGAAATATTCAGGCCAAAAATTAGATTAGTTAAACTAACTCTGGAAATTGAGAATTAACATTTTGGCCTTCATGATCTGTCTGACTAACCAATACATAACATACACAAGCTGTCAGGAATACACTGAATTTGTATTTTAAAAAAGATACTAAGTTTCTAGAACTAGGTGGAACTAAGCACAGAAAGATCACTGAATTGACACCTACTTTAAACAAACTTAGTTCAGGTTAACAGTTATTCTAATTATTTTAATGTCTCTTAACTTTAGTACTGAAGGAGAAAGTTTTTTTTAGTGAAGCAACCAATTTTCACTCTTGAAAAGGATCAGTTGCTGCATATCAGAAACGTGACATTGAAATAGACTTCTCTTTTGTTTATTCCAAGGAATATAAATGACACATTTTGATCTGAAATTGTGCAAGTAGATAAAATTAAAATATGACCTGTGCAAATGCAAAGAAGTTGACATTCTAGATATAATCCAAATTCACTTGTGCTGTACATATTTGGGCAGAGAGCGAGGGGAAAAGCAGAGGTGAAAAGGTAATCACAAATACAGCGGCCTACTTTGCTTTTGCACATATCATTGCAGCTGTATCCAGAATGCTATTAGTAGAAACTTTGGGAACACCTAGTTATATAATCATATAGCACTGGAGGCCACTCTATCCATTGTGTCTGTGCCATGCTTTGCAAAATTTTCCCAATTAAAGCCACTCCCATGCTCTTTCCCCACAGCTCTGCAGATTTGTTTCCTTTTAAAGTGTTTATACGATTTGTCTTTTCGAAGTATTGATTGAATCTGCTTCAACCTATCCTTTCAGGCAATGAATTTTATATTATCTCATAATGCTCTGCATATGGCAGTGAGTTTAAAATCAAAACATAAATCTTATACAGAAAGTTGAAGAATAAAATGCTAATACTTTTTAAAAATCAGTTTGCCTGTGTTGGCTTCAAGACTGATAAACAAATCAGAAAATACATGGGAAGCCTGTAACAAAAGCGCCATCTGCAGGATTAAGTTGGTAGTCAAGGAAACTGAAACACAGTGCTGAAAATACTCAGCAGCCATCCAGAAATAAAGTTGATGTTTCATATCGTGATGACCTTTCAACAGAGAGCTGTAAGTCTTCGCTAAAGTCTTCAGTGTTGGTTGAAACCATTTTCCCAATAGTTAATATTGGTATCACCATAAGAGGAATTTTTTTTTAATATTGTAATATCAAATACTACTTTGGGTTTGTTAATTAAGCTTTGATAGTATAAGGTAGGGGTGGAGGTTAGCTAGACCTAAGGATTAGGGTAAAAGTTCGGCACAACATCATGGGCCATAGGGCCTGTCCTATGCTGTACTGTTCTATGTTCTGGTAGAAACACAGAAGATAGGAGCAGGAGGACGACACTGGGCTCTTCGAGCCTGCACTGCCATTCTTTACCATCGTGGCTGATTGTCCAACTCAATAGCCTAATCTTGCTTTCTCCCCATAACCTTTGATCCCATTCGCCCCAAGTGCTATATCTAGTTGCGTCTTGAATACTTTCAATGTTTTGGCATCAACTACTTCCTGTGATAATGAATTCCACTCTTTGGGTGAAGAAATGTCTCAGCTCCGTCCTAACTCATACCACAGTCATCCTCATGCGTCTAACCTGTCCAGTCTTGTTAGAATTTTGTAAGTCTGTATGAGATCCCCCCCCCTCATTTGTCTGAACTCTAGCAAAAACAATCTCAACCTAGTCAATAGGGTAGGCCATAGCCTAGTGGTATTATTGCTAGACTATTAATCCAGAAACCCAGCTGATGTTCTGGGGACCCGGGTTCGAATCCCATCACGGCAGATCGTGGAATTTGAATTTTAAAAAATGTCCAGATTTAAGAACCTACTGATCACCTCGAATCCATTGTCGATTGTCGGAAAAACGCATCTGGTTCACTAATGTCCTTCAGGGGAGGAAATCTATCACTCTTACCTGGTCTGGCCTACATGTGACTCCAGACCCAAGCAATGTGGTTGACTCTCAACTGCCCTCTGAAATGGCCTAGCAAGCCACTCAGTTGTACAAATCACTACAAAGTCTCAAAGAAATGAAACTGGACAGATCACCTGGCATCGACCTAGGCACCGGAAAAGATAATGGCAGAAACAATTCTGTTGACCATGCAAAGTCCTCCTCACTAACATCTGGGGGTTAGTGCCAAAATTGGGAGAGCTGTCTCACAGACTAGCTAAGCAACAGCGTGACATTGTCTGTAAGGTATGATCCTGTGAGTATGACCATGTCCCAGACACCACCACCATCACCATCCCTGGATATGTCCTGTCCCATTGGCAGGACAGACCCAGCAGAGGTCGCAGCACAGTGGTATGCAGTTGGGAGGGTGTTGCTTGAGGAGTCCTCAACATTGACTCCGAACCCCATGAGGTCTCATGGCTTCAGGTTAAACATGGGAAAGGAAACCTCCTGCTGATTACCACAGACCGTCCTCCCTCAGCTGATGAATCAGTACTCCTCAATGTTGAACAACACTTGGAGGAAGCACGGAGGATGGCAAGGGCACAAGATGTACTCTGGGTGGGGGATTTCAACGTGCACCACCAAGGAGTGGCTTGGCAGCAGTGCTACTGATCGAGCTGGTCAGGTCCTAAAGGTAGTGAGGGAACCAACAAGAGGGAACAACATATTTGACCTCATCCTTACTAATCTGCCAGCTGCAGTTGCATCTGTCCATGACAGTATCGGTAAGCGTGACCATTGCACAATCCTTGTGGAGACGAAGTCCAGCCTTCACATTGAGAACAACCTCCATCATGTTGCGTGGCTCTATCACTGTGCTAAATAGAACAGACTTCGCACAAATCTAGCAACTCAAGATTGGGCATCCATGAGGTGCTGTGGGCTATCAACAGCAGCAGAATTGTACTTCGGCACAATCTGTAACCTCATAGCCCGGCATATCCCCACTCAACTATTACCATCAAGCCAGGGGATCAACCCTGGTTCAATGGACAATGCAGGAGGACATGCCAAAAGCAGCACTATGCATACCTGAAGATAAGGTGTCAACCTGGTGACACCACTAAACAGAACTACGTGCACGCCAAAGCAGCAAGTGACAGACAGACCTAAGTGATCCCACAACCAACGGATCAGATCTAAGCTCTGCAGTCCTGCCACATCCAGTCGTGAATGGTGGTGGACAACTAAACAACTCACTGGAGGAGGAGGCTCCGCAAACATCCCCATCCTCAATGATGGAAAAGCCCAGCACATCAGCGCAAAAGATAAGGCTGAAGCATTCGCAGCAATCTTCAGCCAGAAGTGCCGAGTGGATGATCCATCTCGGCCTCCTCCAGTGGTCCCCAGCATTACAGGTACTAGTCTTCAGCCAATTCGATTCACTCCATGTGATATCAAGAAACGGTTGGAGACACTTGATACTGCAAAGGCTACGAGCCTTGACAACATTCTGGCAATAGTACTGAAGATTTGTCCTCCAGAACTTGCTGCTCACCTAGCCAAGCTGTTCCAATACAGTTACAATGCTGGTATCTACCGGACAATGTGGAAAATTGCCCAATTATGTCCTTTACACAAAAAGCAGGAAAAATCCAACCCAGCCAATTACCGCCCCATCAGTCTACTCTCAATCATCAGTAAAGTGATGGAAGGTGTCATCAACAGCGCTATCAAGCAGCCCCTGCTTGGAAATAACCTGCTCAGTGATGCCCAGTTTGGGTTCCGCCAGGGCCACTCAGCTCCTGATCTCATTACAGTCTTGGTTCAAACATGGACAAAAGAGCTGAATTCCAGAGGTGAGGTGAGAGTGACAGCCCTTGATATCAAGACTGCATTTGACAGAGTGTGGCATCAAGGAGCCCTAGCAAAACTGGAATCAATGGGTATCAGGGGGCAAACTCTCCGCTAGTTGGAGTCATACCTGACACATAGGAAGATGGTCGTGATTGTTGGTGGTCAATCATCTCAACTCCCAGATATCTCTGCAGGAGCTCCTGAGGGTCATGTCCTAGGCCCAACCATCTTCAGCTGCTTCATCAATAACCTTCCCTCCATCATAAGGTCAGAAGTGGGGACATTCGCCGATGATTGCACAATGTTCAGCATCATTCATGACTCCTCAGATACTGAAGCAGTCCATGTTCACATGCAACAAGATCTGGACAATATCCAGCCTTGGGCTGACAAGGTCGCGCCACACAAATGCCAGGCTATGACTCACCAATAAGAGACAATCTAACCACCACCCCTTGACATTCAAGGGTGTTACCCTCACTGACTCGCCCACTATCAACATCCGGGGGGTTACCATTGACCAGAAACTCAGCTAGACTCACCACATTAACACAGTGGGTACAAGAGCAGGCCAGAAGCTAGGAATACTGCGGCGAGTAACTCACCTCCTGACTCCTCAAAGCCTGTCCGCCATCTACAAGGCACAAGTTAGAAGCGTGATGGAATACTCCTCACTTGCGTGGATGAGTGCAGCCCCAACAACACTCATGAAGCTTGACACCTTCCAAGACAAAGCAGCCTGCTTGATAGGCACTACATCCACAAGTATCCACTCCCTCCACCACCAACACTCAGTAGCAGCAGTGTGTACTATTTACAAGATGCACTGCAGAAATTCACCAAAGATCCTCAAACAGCACCTTCCAAACCTACGACCACTTCCATCTAGAAGGACAAGGCATCAGACATATGGGAACACCATCACCTCCAAGTCACTCACCATCCTGACTCGGAAATATATCACCGTTCTTTCACTGTTGCTGGGTCAAAATCCTGGAATTCCCTCCCCAATAGCTGACAAGTGATAAGTGACATTTGTGCCACACAAATGCCAGGCTATGACCATCACCACTTAGCACTGTGGGTCAACCCACAGCAGGAAGACTGCAGTGGTTCAAGAAAGCAGCTCACCACCACCTTCTCAAGGGCAACTAGGGATGAGCAAGAAATTCTGGCCAGCCAGCGACACCCACATCCCACAAATGAATAGAAAAAAAGAAATCTCTCCTCATACGTCAGATCCACCATCCCCGGAATCAGCCTGGTAAACCTTCACTGCACTCCCTCAAGAGCAAGAGCATCCTTCCTCAGAAAAAGATACCAAAATTGCACACAGTGTTCCAGGTGTAGTCTCAACAAGGCCCTGTACAACTGCAATAACTCAAAACCTCTCACAATGAAGGCCAACAAAGCATTTGCTTTCTTTATCACCTGCTGTACTTGCATGCTTACCTTCAGCTTACCTTACGTCCAGGTCCCATTGCACACTTCCCTCTCCCAATTTATGGCCATTGAGGTAATAATCTGCCTTCTTGTTTTTGCTTCCAAAGTGAATGAACTCATTTACCCAAATTATATTGCATCTGCCTTTGATTTGCCCACTCACCCAACGTGTCGAGATCATGCTGAAGGATCTCTGCATCCTTGTCACAATTCAACCTCCCACCCAACTTCGTATCATCTGCAAACTTGGGAGATGTTACATTTTGTTCCCTCATCCAAATCATTAATATATATTGTGAATAGCTGGGGTCCCAGCACCGATCGCCGTGGCACCCCACTAGCTACTGCCTGTCAATTTGAAAATGACCCATTAATTCCTACTCTGTTTCTTCTCTGCCAACCATTTTCCCATCCATCTCAACACACTTCCTCCAATCCAATGCGCATTAAGGGCTCTGAGAGACAGGATTTATGATCACTTGGAAAGGCACAGTTTGATTCGTGATAGTCGGCATGGATTTGTGAGGGGTAGATCATGCCTCACAAACCTTATTGAATTCTTTGAAAAGGTGACCAAACACATGGATGAAGGTGGATCAGTGGATGTGGTATACATGGATTTAAGTAAGGCCTTTGGTAAGGTTCCCCATGGTAGGCTCATGCAGAAGGTAAGGAGGCATGGGATAGGGGGAAATGTGGCAGATTCGATTCAGAATTGGCTGACCCTTGGAAGACAAAGGGTGGTAGTGGACGGAAAATAGTCAACGTGGTGTTCAGTTACGAGTGGTGTACCACAAAGATCTGTTCTGGGTCCTCTTCTATTTGTGATTTTTGTAAATGATTTGGATGAAGGAGGGGAAGGTTGGATTAGCAAGTTCGCAGACGATACGAAGGTGGGTCACGTTGTGGATAGTACGGAGGGCTGTTCTAGGTTACAATGGGACATTGATAGAATGCAGAGCTGGACTGAGAAGTGGCAGATGGAGTTTAACCCTTAGAAGTGTGAGGTGATTCACTTTGGAAGGACAAATTTGAAAGCAGAATACAGGGTTAACGGAAAGATTCTTGGCAGTGTGGAGGAGCAGAGGGATCTTGGGGTTCATTTTCACAGTTCCCTGAGTGCTGCCACCCAGGTGGATAGAGTTGTTAAGAAGGCGTATGGTGTGTTAGCTTTCATTAATAGAGGGATTGAGTTCAAGAGCCGTGAAGTTATGCTCCAGCTATACAAAACCCTGGTTCGGCCACATCTGGAGTATTGTGTCCAGTTCTGGTCGCCTCATTACAGGAAAAGATGTGGAAGCATTCGAAAAGGTGCAGAGGAGATTTACCAGGATGTTGCCTGGAATGGAGCGAAGGTCTTACGAGAAAAGGTTGAGAGAGCTAGGGCTTTTCTCTTTAGAACATCGAAGGATGAGAGGTGACTTGATACAGGTGTACAAAATGATCAGAGGTATAAATAGAGTAGACAGCCAGAGACTTTTTCCTAGGGTGGAGGTAGCTTTTACGAGGGGACATAGTTTTAAAAGTGAAAGGAGGTAGATATTGGGGAGACGTCAGAGGTAGGTTATTTACTCAGAGTGGTAGGACCGTGGAATGCATTGCTGGAGAGGGTAGTGGATTCGGCCTCATTAGGGGCATTTAAGCGGCTATTAGATAGGCATATGGATGATAGTGTAAGGTAGTGGTGGAGGTTAGATAGACCTTAGGTTTGGGGTAAAAGTTCGGCAAAACATCGTGGGCTGAAGGGCCTGTACTGTGCTGTACTCTATGTTCTATGTTCTAATCTTGCACATTAATCTCTTACGTGGGACTTTGTCAAACGCTTTCTGAAAGTCCAGATATACTATATCGAGTGGCTCCCCCTTGTCAACTCTACAACCCTTCATGGAATTCCAACAGAATTGTCAAGCATGATTTCTCCTTCATAAATCCATGCTGACTCTGTCTGATCCTGCCACTGCTTTCTAAATGCTCTGCTATAAAATCCTTGACAATGGATTCGAGAATTTTCCCTAATTCCGATGTGAGGCTCATCAGTCTATAATTCCCTGTTTTCTCTCTAGCTCCCTTTTTGAATATTGGAGTGACATTAGCCACCCTCCAATCTGCAGGGACTGTTCCAGAGTCTGTAGAATCCTGAAAGATGACCACTAATGCATCCACTACTTCTAGAGCTACTTCCTTAGTACTCTGAGATGTAGATTATCAAACCCCGGGGATTTATCGGCCTTCAATCTCAACAATTTTCCCAGCACCATTTCTCTACAAATATTGATCTCTCTCAGTTCTTCCCTCTTACTAAATCTTGCATCCTCCAAAAATTCTGGTATCTGATTTGAGTCCTCTTCTGTGAAGACAGAACCAAAGTATGCATTCCGTTCCTCAGCCATTTCTTTGTCCCCTATTATAAGGACTGCCTAAATTATAAAAAAAAGTAGTCTGAAAGTTTTTTGCTAATAATTTATTGTAGGTATAAAACAGGAAATAATGGCATTTGCCCAATGATGGGTTTTAGCAAAGGCAAACAGGTTTCATTAGGAACTGGTTTGGCAGCTTCTAAAATTGGGGACACGTTAATAGTCTTAATCAACAGGTTTGCCCATCAATTTAAGAAGTTCTAATTTTACAAGCTGGTGGTGCTGCTGCATAGGATGCAGCTGTATAGAGTATGTGGTCAAGTGATCATGTCACTTGTAGGCAAACTTTCTTAATACTCGGTCAGAGGTGGGAATGACTCGTTACAACTGAAGACTGCCTAGTTTCATCATCTGTTTCCAAATATATCCTAGTCCAGATCCTGCTGAAACTCTCTGTCATATCTCTGCTACCTCGAGACTTGATGACTTCAGCGATTCTTTCTGGCCAGTTTCCCATTGTGCCATCCATAAATCAGCCACCCATATCCTAACTTGGACCAAGTCTTATCCATCCCATCACCCATGCACGCTGATTTACTAGATTACCAACACTGATTTTATAATTGTCACCTTTGTTTTCAATTCCATCCATTGTTCTGCCTCTCCCTATTTCTATAACCTCTTCCAGCCCTCCAAACTACCTGCACACTTCCTATTCTGGCCTCTTGTGCATCGACAATTTTAATGCTATTGGTACCTTCAGCCACCTTAGCCCTAAACTCTGGAGTTATTTTCCTAAGCCTCTATGACCCTTCCTTAAAAGGTATTACTTGTAGCCTACCTCTATGACACCATGAAGTCAGTTGGCTTTTCTAAATTGTTACTTAAATAGTAATTTCATTCAAACTATACTGGCTTTATTTAAAGCAGGCTAAAATAGTGCAAACTATTACCCTGAAACTCTAATATTTGTGATGCAAGGTTTGAGATCGTGAAAACTCTGCTGAACATGCTAGTTACTCCAACTAAATTTTTAGGGAGCAGTGACAAAGCACCCAGAAATGTACATGTCAAAACTCCCTGTACATCTTTTGATGATTGAGAGCTAAGCAGATACCTGTAAATATTTGCAGCTCTGCCAAAGCACAAAATCAATCTTACAATAATTAGAATTCAAGCAGAGCCAAATAATTCTATAACTTTACTGATTCATGGCCATAATTTTTGTAATAATTTCAATTAAAAACTATTGAATAGACAGCTGCTATAAATGTTAATAACTTGAAAACACCACTTTGAACAAATTACACTGCTTACCTGAGGAGTTGTCTTTTTAAATGTATCTGTCCCTTGAATAATGTCGTTCATCACACACTCTCTTAATACGTGATATTCTTCTGTACTCAACTGAATTGATTCGAGTAATGTGTTGCATACAGGGCATTCTCCACTGGAACAAGTAGTCAAATCAATCAGTTTCACATGCACACCACGAAGAAATGAGTTACAAAAGTATAACAATATAATAGGAAAAGTCACAATTTGTAGTAAGAGATGCATCATTGTTCATTTTCACTACCAGTTGTACAATTTACAGAAACATAGAAAGTAGGTGCATGAGTAGTCCATTCAGCCCTTTGAGCCTGCACCACCATTCAATACGATCATGGCTGATCATGCAATCTCAGTATCCCATTCCTGTCCTCTCTTCATACCCCTTGATCCCCTTAGCAGTAAGGACCACATCCAGCTCCCTCTATCCAATGAATTGGCCCCAACAGCTTTCTGTGGGAGAGAGTTCCACAGGTTCACAACTCTGAGTGAAGAAATTCATCCTCACCTCAGTCCTGAATGGTTCACCCCTTATTCTTAGACTTTGACCCCTTGTTCTGGACTTCCCCAACAGTGGGAACATTCTTCCTGCATCTAGCCTGTCCAGTCCCATCAGGATTTTCTACGAGATCCACACCCGCCACCACCCACCCCCTCCTCATTATTCTAAATTCCAGCAAATACAAGTCTAGTCGATCTACTCTTTCCTCCTATGTTAGTCCTGTCATCCCGGGAATCAGTCTGGTAAACCTTCGCTGGACTCCCCCAGTAGCAAGAATATCCCTCCTCAGACTAGGAGACCAAAACTGCAACAACACTCAAGGTTTGGCCTCACCAAAGCCCTGTATAACTGCAGCTAGACATCCTTACTCTGATACTCAAATACTCTTGCTATGAAGGAGAGCATTCCATTAGCTTTCTTCACTGTCTGCTGCACCTGCGTGTCAACCTTCAGCAACTGTTCCACCATGACACCCAGGTCTTGTTGCACTTCACCCTTTCCTAAACTGCACCATTTAGATAATAATCTGCCTGCCTGTTTTTGTGAGCAAAGTGGATAACCTCACATTTATCCACATTATATTGCATTTGCCAGTATTTGCTCACTCAGCCAATCTATCCAAGTCACCCTGCAACCTCTTAGCATTCTCCTCACAGCGTACACTGCTACCCAGTTTTGTCTCATCTGAAAATTTGGAGATGTGGCATTCAATTCCTTCATCCAAATTGTTAATGTATATTGTGTACAACTGAGGTCCCAGCACTGAACCCTGCAGCACCCCACTCATCACTGCCTGCCACTATGAAAAGGACCCAACTTGCTGCTTCCTGTCTACCAAGCAGTTTCCTATCCATGTCCATACATTACCTTTGATACCATGAGCTTTCATTTTCCTTACTAATCTCGTGTGGAACCTTGACAAAAACCTTTTGAAAGTCCAGATGCACAACATCTACGGATTCACCATTATCTACTCTACTGGTCACATCCTCAAGAAATGGCAGAAGATTTGTCAAGCTTTATTTCCCTTTAGTGAATTCATGCTGACAAGGACTGATTCTGTCACCACTTTCCAAATGCTCAGTTATTACATCCTTAACAAATGACTCCAGCATTTTCCCCAATACCGCTGTCGGACTAACTGGCCTATAATTTCCCATTTTCTCTCCCTCATTTTTTTAAAGAGTGGAGTTACATTAGCTACCCTCCAGTCCATTAGAACTCTTCCAGAGTCTATAGATTGCTGGAAATGATCACCAATGCATCCGCTATTTATAGGGCAACTTCTTTAAGTAGTCTGGGATGTACAGCATCAGGCCCTGAGGACTTAACAGGTTTTAATCCCATCAATTTCCCCAACACCATTTGACTGATAAGGATTTCCTTCAGTTCCTCCTTCATGCTTGACCCTCTGTCCTTCTAGCATTTCCTGAAGATTATTTGTATCCTCTTTAGTGAAGACAGAAAACTGTAATACAACAATTGGTGCTGGGTGGCAATTTTAGATATGTTCAGGTTTTCATAACATGCCAAATTGTCTTCTGCTTAAATGCACTATATGGAAACTTAGCTTTGTGTGGACGTCTGCAAAGGGGCAAAATTGCATCCCAATGGATACAGAAATCTTTTGTGCAAAATGCAGAATATTTGGCAGAGGGGGAGCGCATAGAAATAGGAGATTTATGCCTACTTAACCTTATTCGACATGTACTCATCTCTTCTATCAAAAAGAAAAATGAATTGCCTGTTTCAGGGTCTCTGCAAAATGCCTTCCTGTTTGATCATGAGGGAATCACAAGGCATTACTATGACAACACATTGCTGTTTCTTCTTAGTAAGTTTCAGATTACGAACTGAATACAGTAGGAAATACTGCTCACTCAAATGTCTTTCTCAGATTGCATAGATGGCTGTAATTGGCAGATAGTTTCAAAAGTGACTCAAATGATAAAGAAAACCTGCACATTGGAACCTCTTTTATAGTGAATATTAATTCTGCTAAACTGCACACTCAAGCTTTACATCTTTTTCATTCCAATTTTATCTTTCAGATGAGATGTTAAAGAGAAATTCATCTGCTTGTTCAGATGGATATACAAACCTCACAGATTCAAAGTAAAGAAAGGGAAGTTTCCAGACCAAGATTTATCCCTCTCCCAACACTACAATAGTATCTTATTCACAAACACACTGCAACTGTTTCAACTGAACAAAACAAGCAACAGCCATTTTCTGATTCATTCCTCAAGACAATGTATTGACCATAGCCAAGCAGCTGTTTTAAATTTAAGAAAACCTTGGCAATTAACTGTTAGTAATCATTTAATTGGTGCTTTTTCTAAGGCAACACCTCTATCAACTAATTTGCATGCTCTTCTCATACAGTAAAAGTTGTTCCCCCTGACACTGGTATTTTTACAAAATATCCTGACGAGCACAAAATGAAAGCCTTTGGCCAAATGTGTCTTTTTTTCCAGCATTATTCAAGTTCTATACTAACAAATACCTATTTGCACACCTTGACACAGAAATACAAAGGTCACATTTAGGATATGAACAATATAGTTCGCTTTTATCAAGCCACTAACACACCAAGACCAGTACTGCAGTTGGTTTTTAACATTTTCATTTGTATAATCCCTGGAATGGTAAACCTTCCCTCCCACCCACTCACCCCCTAGCTCCCTTTCCAGCCCCAGACCAACAAGGTCGTACCTACTACCAGTGCCCACCTATCACCACCATTCTGCTACCAACTCTCCCTCTATCCCCACATCCAGTCCTGAAGAAGGGTAATACCCAAAATGTTGACTGCTCCTTTCCTCAACATGCTGCCTGGCTTGCTGTGTTATTCCAGCCTCCTGAACGTCTGCAGGAGATGGTTTTCTGCTGAGAGAAGAGTTGAGTATGCTGCATATTGTTGTTATCTCCTTTTTAATCTTTCTGCCTGTACACCATGTACAGGTGAAGTTCCCTGGGTCCAGACACAGCAGAGTCTACCTGTATAGTCATCCTTGGCTGTGACTATCCTCTTTTAAAAAACACATGTTGGAAGTAAAAGTTTGAAAGGTTGTGACTTTATTATAACAATGCCCAGTTCAACTTAGCTGGGATCATATAACTCATAGCAGATCAGGAATAAAAAAGTTGAGAGAGTACATAAATAGTGAATTTTCTTTTAATTGTAGTGTTTAAACCACTAATATTCCAAGAATAATAACAAGTTTAAATGAAACAGTTCAGAAGGTAAGAGATAGTTTGAATACTTTCAAATACAAAAACATACCTGTGTAATATGGTTGTTTCATGCCCTTCCCATTGGTTGCCTGGGATGCTGAAATTAAAATATAACAAGTATAAAACAGCAATATAAAAAAAGCTAAACTTAAAAATGATTTTTATTGTGAAATAGCCATCTCAAAGGAAGTTTTTGTTCACACTGTCCTAACATTTGCTTAAATGCCAGTGTGATCATACAAACATAAAACTGAAATACCGATTAACAATGTAGTTGAAATTGGGATCTCTGTATGAAAATTCTCAGATGCACAGATCTCATACTTTATAGCTGACCAAATGTAGTCACCTTTCAAGCAATTTAATTGTGGCAAGCCATTTTGTGTTAACCAATATGAAAGTATTCAGATACTGCAAGTCCCCAATCTCAATAATATTGTAATGAATAGGTAGTGATTTTTAAATGGAGCCCATTTCATCCCACACCCATTGAACAATGTTTTTGGTGCTTCAACGTTTTATTTTGATGATTTAGAATTGATTAGTATAAATGACAGGTTACGTTCCTAACATCCCACAGAAAGGTTTTTCACAATAGTTCAAACAAACTAATTAATGGAGTGAATCAACGCAAATAACTTTTCAGTACCAATACATAATCACAACGCTAGATGCTGTTACAAACTGATGCAGACTCGAGTCCAAGCTTGGATTCAATGATCACATTCATGAGTCACTTTCAAACAAATGGATTAAATATGTATAATCACAATGTTAGGGTCTTGTGGATACAGTGGTAGAATCCAGGCCTCCAGAGGCAAACAGGTTGATAGAAGTTTATTTTCATAATCACAATGTTATCTTGACCAATGTGGTTTTAATTTTGAAATGGGTTGGTAAACTAAAGGATACAACAACAGACACCTCTTATTACAAACAGGCAACAATAATAATTAATGGTGAGGATATTCCATGTGATTCAATTGTTTAAAAATTTACATTTAAGCCATAAAATCCAGGAAAATAATATAAAATGCAACACATGGCACACAAAAAAGATCCTATAAATGAGCAAACACTGATCCTAATTACCTGGTGAAACCCACAGCCATAAAAAGTGTTAGTGAGCAAATATGAATGAGCAACATCTATGTGGGTAATAGAATTTAATTCACAGCATCGTGTGTTAAAACACATTAAATTTACCAAATTTCAATTCAACTTCACAAAAACAGCACATATAGAAACTAAATATTTACCTTTCAAACCATGAGTGGATACTGTGCATTAAACCTTCCCCAGGATATATCTGATTGTTTCTCAGGTAGAAGAGGATATACATTATCTTATTTTCATACTGATCATCATAAAATGACTTGCCATAATCAAAAAATGCTTGCAATGTGTTCTCAGTTGGTTTTAAGTTTTTGCTTTCCATTTCTTTAAGCAATATCCATGCAGTTTCTACATCTTTATGCTTGAGTGCAGAAATAATGATATCCCCATAATTTCTTGGTGATGGGGTAACCATTTTTTTAATTGATTCTAAAAATACCACAGCCTCCCTCCAATGATCTGTCTTGCAAAAACCACTGATGAAGAGGCTGTAAGCTCCAATTTCCAACACTTTGAATCTAGATTTCATCATGACATATAAATCAAGTACTTCAGTCAGATGCTGCTGTTGGACACACAGTGCCAAATACTTCAGAAGGAGTTCATACTCAACAGTACCACTTTCCATTGTCACAAAAACTAAAAGCGATTTAGCCACATCAATATCAGCACGAGCAGACAGCAGTTTTTCCATCATGCTTACTTCAAAACGAGTTTTATTGTACGATTCCTTTTTCAATTTCTTCCAATCATCTACATTTAAAGGCTTCAGTGGAACTAACGTTTTTGTAACTTTTGTCACTGTTGAAGCATCAGCCATTTCGACACCCATTTGGCTTTTTGCGGACTCTGCTCTTTTTCTGGCTGCCCCGGCTGTAAATACAGAAAACGAAGAGCCGGTGTCAGCGCGGTGAATTCTTTCTAGTTGAGCTTTTGATGTTTTCCTCTGGTTCGCATCGCTCTGTTTGAACTCAGATGACGTTAAATTATTTGAAGTGCATAGCTGAAGGGCAACACAAGATGGTAAGAGCCTCGATAAACCTTGGTTTGCAGGGAGTGAGCCAAGGACCCGCTGCAAACGGGGCGCCAAACTACGGAAAGGCTGAACCAACATGATGAGCAGTGAAGGGGCTATCACTGTAATCACAGACTAAGGGGCACTTCCGTTCCGCGAAAGGGTGTTCTCCCCTGGCCAGTAGCCCTTCGGGTCTAATTACTGTCCATATTTATCGCCCTGAGGGCCATACAAACGCCTGTAAACATCCCTCAAGTCACAAACCGTCAGGCCACGCGACCTCAACCGATTTCCCCCTCCACCAGGCCCCGCCTCCTCGTGACGACCAAGCACGTGGATTGGTCATGGTGAAGGGGTCAGGGGTCAGAGTGTCGGGAAGAATGGCGGTTGCTGGGGTCGGGGTCGAGAGCGAGACATCGGCCAGCGACTGGAAACGGGCGTTAAAGGATCGCTTGGTGGCTGTGGCCTCCCAGAAATGTAAGTGTACGCCGGAGTTTCACAGACCCGAAATGTTGGCTCTGTGTCTCTCTCTTCAGGAATGCTAATGAATATTTCCAGCAATTTCCGTTGAATAGATTCGGCGTTCCTGTAGGGGAGCTGCATTTCTGATATCAGCCTCCGCACAGGTGATCAAACATATATCTGTTGTAAGATGCTGAAAGCTAGAGTCAGTAAATGTAGAGCTGGAAAAGCAGAGCAGGTCAGACAACATCCAAAAAGCAAGAAAGTCAACTGGAGCCCTAGTTTTGAACAAAATAGCTTCTCAAATGGTCTTCTAAACATTTTTTTTAAAGCTGTTTTGATGGTTCATTCCTCAGTCACTCTTGCATGGAGTGAGTTCCATATACGTACATCTTCTGGATGAAAAAGTACCTCCTGTTCCTTTCCTTAAGACTGTGGCCTCTAGTTATTGATCCTCTTCTAAAGGGCAAAGTTTCTACTTATCTAGACTATGTATTCCGCTCATAACTTTGTACAATCCAATCCGGTGTCTTCCCCCACCTCCCGCCTTCAGTTTTTCCTGTTCTAAGGAAAACAACCCCATCATATTCAGAGATAGTAGGAACTGCAGATGCTGGAGAATCTGAGACAACGAGGTGCAGAGCTTCAAAATCTCCCCTCCCCCCACCGCATCCCAAAACCAGCCCAGCTCGTCCCTGCCTCCCTAACCTGTTCTTCCTCCCACCTATCCCCTCCTCCTACCTACTAACCTCATCCCGCCCCCTTGACCTGTCTGTCCTCCCTGGACTGACCTATCCCCTCCCTAACTCCTCACCTTTACTGGCTCCATCCCCGCCTCTACGACCTGTCTGTTTCCTCTCCACCTATCTTCTCCTCTGTCCATTTTCTATCCGCCTCCCCCTCTCTCCCTATTTATTTCAGAACCCTCTTCCCCTCCCCCATTTCTGATGAAGGGTCTAGGCCCGAAACGTCAGCCTTTCTGCTCCTATGATGCTGCTTGGCCTGCTGTGTTCATCCAGCTCTGCACCTTGTTCCATCATATCCAGTATCTCTTCATAGCTGGAATGCCCCAACCCAGGCAACATCGTGATGAATCTCCTTTCCACTGACCGTATTCCAATCACAACCTTCCTATAGTGTAGTGAACGGAACTGCGCACGGTAGTCTAGCTCTGATTTAATAAGTACAGGTCCATCATAATCTCCCTGCTCTTGTATTCAGTGCCTTGACTAGTAAAGGCAAATATCTTTTATACCTTCTTAACCACCTCAACTACCTGTCCTGCTGCCTTGAAATATCTCTGGACAGGCACACTATGGTCCCTCCTTATGTCTTCCTAATGACTTCCTAATGTCCTTCCATTCAACAAGTACTCCCTTGTCTTGTTAGACCTCCCAAAACGTGTTACTTTGTACCTTTCAGGATTAAAATCCATTTGCCATTGTTTAGCCCATCTGACCAGCCATTCATATCATCCTGTAGTCTAACGCTTCCTGCCTTGCTATTTACACCACTAATTTTTATCATCTACAAACTTACTGATCATTCTCCTACATTCATGTCTGGATCATTAATGTACACACCAAACAGTAAGGGAATGCCAATGGGCATGGGTTTCCAGTCACAAAAACACACTTTGACTGTCGCTGTTTGCTTTCTGCTACTAAACCAATTTTGAATCAAATTTGCAAAGTTGTCCTGGATCCCATGGACTCTTTGTTTCGTAATCAATCTGACGTGCAAAATCTTGTCAAAAGCCTTGCTGAAGTCCCATGTGGACCACATCAACTGCATTACCCTTAGCTAAGCGCCTAGTCACCTCAAAATTCAATCAAATTTGTTAGACATTATCTCCCTCTCACAAAGCCATGCTGACTGTCCTTGATTAATCTATGCCTCTCTAAGCAGAGATTAATTCTGTCCCTCCAAACTATTTTCAATTATTTCCCTATCACTGATGTTAGACTTGCTGCCCTGTGGTTTCCTGGTTTATCCCAGGGGGTACACACCCCGTGTTGTTAGTCACTAACAATCCCCATTAACAACTATTCACCCTCCTTTGTCTGTCCAACTGTCTTTCTCTCTCTTTGGGCTCTATCCTATCGTTTACTCCCTACCCCACCCACCTCCCTATTTTCTGCATATAAACTGACGTTTTCCCAGCCGCCATCAGTTCTGAGGAAGGGTCACTGGACCTGAAACGTTAACTCTGTTTTCTCCTCCACAGATGCTGCCAGACCTGCTGAGCTTTTCCAGGAACTTTGTTTTTGTCCCTGATTTACAGCATCCGCAGTTCTTTTGGTTTTTATTTGGAGGTTATAAAGCATGTTGGTGAGGCCTTGTCTGGAGTACTGTGTCCAGTACTGTTTGCTCTGCTATAGGAAGGATATTATTAAATTTGAGAGGGTGTAGAAAAGATTTACAAGGATATTACCGAGAATGGAGGGTTTCAGTTAATAGAAGAGGCTGGATCGGCCAGGACTTTTTTAACTGTAGTATAGGAGATTGAGGGGTGGCCTAATAGAAGTTTATAAAATCATGAGGGAGATAGACAAGGTGAATAGCAAAAGTCTTTCACTTAGGGTAGGCTGATAGGAGTAAGACTTAAAAGCGACCTGAGGGCAAACTTTTACACGTGGTGGGTGGTTCGTATATGGAATGGACCACCAGAGGAAGTGGTAGATGCAGGTTTAATTACAACATTTAAAAGACATTTGGACAGATACATGAATAGGAAAGGTTTGGAGGGATATGAGCCAAATGCAGGCAAATGGGACTAATTTAGTTTGGGAAACTTGGTTGGCATGGACGAGTTGGACCTAAGGGCCTGTTTCTATGCTGTATGACTCTGATTCTATGACTGTACATCCAGATATGACGTTAAAAATTATGTAAGTAAGTTCATGACATTATCCTTCCTGAGAGAAGTGTTAATGGTTCTATCTAATTTCAAATGAAACAGCTAAAACAACAGATCAAGAACTAAAGGATAATGAGATGGATCTCTTCACCAAATATTACGTTGAATGGAGAGGGGGCAGGAAAAAGAACAATCTATCTTACAAAAGCATCCCAAGATTTTATTATAGGGTAAGTCTTTTTTATTTCAATTAACAAATAAATAACACTTTCTACTCTGTAAAATTACAATCTTAATAAAAACCGAAATATCTGCAGATGCCGTAAATCAGGAACAGAAACAGAAGTTGCTGGTAAAGCTCAGCTGGTCTGGCAGCATCTGTGAAGAAAAATCAGAGTTAATGTTTCGGGTCCGGTGACCCTTCCTCAGAACTCAGGAAATTACAATCTCATTTGTTAAATCTCTGGTAATCTTAAATAAATGTTAATGTTTACCTTAAATCCATTTTATTGTTCTACTACAATAATTGAAGGCCTTTTTATTCTGGTAAAGGTTTTAATTTCCCAGAAAACTTTAATTTCCCACTGCTTTTCCCAAAGGATGACTCTTAAGGGTAAAATTTCAAGAATGCCAGTCAATTCTCCATCTGTGGTCTTCTCAAGTGGTCATTGTTGAAGCGTGACCTAACAGTTTGTGTGGATTGGGATACTTTCCAAGGTTGGCAATCAGTCCTTGTGCTGGCCAATTATATCCCACATGTCTTCCAGCAGGTCTCGCTGCACAACAGTTTTGAGCAGGAAACATGGTAGACGTGTACCTCATTCCCCGTTTGGAGAGACAATCCGTTCATCTGTCCTACTGTGATAAACTAACTCAACACCCACAAAAGATAAATCTATAATTTTCCTGAGTTTGATGACTCAATAACACATTGAATTAGGTGGTTCCATGTGGAATCTTAGAGGGATGCCTTGGTTTCTAAAATGTCATTTCCAGTCTCCTCCTCTTGTGTGAATTGAAGTAAGAGGACCTGTAAGAAGAAATTTCATTTATACAGATGTGGTTAGTACATTCTATCTTCTTAAAAAAAAATTATTATTATTGTTCAGCTTCAACTTTGAATTTAGATTCTGTCCAGTTTCGAAACAAAGGTTAACTAACAATTGATTCATATTATTGATCATGGATACTGATGTGAATTAAAAGTCAGCACTACCACAATTTCTTTGTGGTTTTAAGTGCATAATGAGCTCAACAGTAACTCTTTTAAAATTCCATGGCCTGCTTAATGTTCAACAACTTTTAAATGACCAACTCTGGAAAAATAGAATCATTGAATCTCTACAGTACAGAAAGAGGCCATTCGGTCCATCAAGTCAGCACAGACCCCATCCTATCCCTGTAGCCCTGCATTAACCCGTGGCCAATTCATCTAACCTGCACATCTTTCGACTGTGGAACACACGGTTGAAACCCACACACATATGGGGAGAATTTGCTAACTCCAGACAGACATTCACCCAAGGCTAGAATTGAACCTGGGTCCCTGGAGCTGTGAGAGAGCCACAGCCTTTCATTGAAAAGCACACATCTGTTGAACTGCGTTCATGTTGTGCCACAATATGTGGATAGCCTTGCGATGAGTTCCTAAAATAAATTGGTATCCTACGGTTGAGTGAAGATCTGCAGTAAAGGGTTAAATGGCACCTAATCCACTGCTTCCCAGCAGCCACTTGTAACCAAGTTAACAGTGGCAATAGCATGGAAATTAATTATCCTGGCAATTTTTGACCAATGAATGATTCTGAACCAAGAGAGAAAATGGGCAAAAAAATGAAGGTGAAAAGACACCTTAAAAGGCAAAAGCAAATAATTGTATTCTGCAGTTATATGAAGTAAATGTATTGGAGAGTCAAATCAAAATCTAGATCAGAATGAATTTTATTAATGAACAGCAACAATATGCAGGGCAAAGTTTTAAATCCTGCAGAAACAGAAATTTTCGTTTAGAATGTATCAGAATTGGTAATTTAGTTGGATTTTATACTGCCTTTGGTATTTTATGTGCTGATTTCTCTGTAGGGTTAAAAATGTAATTAAACAGCATATTTCAATCCATGTAAATATTTTAATAAACTTTCCTTCCAATTCTGTATCAGCTTCCAGCAGAGGATGAAATTCTGTTGCAGAAATTAAGAGAAGAATCCAGGGCAGTATTTCTTCAAAGGAAGAGTAGAGAATTGTTGGATAATGAAGAGCTACAGGTCTGAAAAACCTTAAGTTTTTACCTAGTTGGGCTATCATAGAAAACAATTGAAAAGTTTAACTCTGTTAGGTGTTGCAATAACATTCTATGCTGCTGCAAGTTTCCTCAATAACTAGCAAGTGGAATTGTGTCTTTCACATGTGATCAATATCTCATCTCTGCATTTGTTTTCTCAATTCAATAATACTAAATATATTTTACCAACAGAAAAGGAAGGAAACTGTTGGAAATATTATTTTAAACCAGTGACAGATGGTGTAGTTACTTGCTTTATTTGTTTATTGGCTGACTAGTGTTAACTAATGAGTGGGTCTACGTGAAGTTTATTTCACAGGAGTTCTGATTTTAACACTGGACTTGACTCTATTGACTTAGAGTCATAAAGTCATACAGCATGGAAACAAACCCTTTGGTCCAACCAGTCCATGCCGAACATAACTCCAAATTAAACTAGTCCCACCTGTCTGCTCCTGGCACATGTCCCTCCAAACCTTTCCTATTCATGTATCCATCCAAATGTCTCTTAAAAGTTGTAATTGTACCCGCATCCGCCACTTTCTCAGGAGGTTCATTCCACACGTGAACCATCCTCTGTGTAAAAAAAATTTGCCTCATGTCTTTTCTTAAATCTGTCTCCTCTTAAAAATGTGCCCCCTAGTCTTGAAATTCCCCATCCTAGGGAAAAGACAACTGTTATCAACTCTATACCTCTCGTTATTTTATAAACTTCTATCAGGTCACCTCTCAGCCTCCTACGCTCCAGTGATTAAAGAACCAACCTATCCACCCTTTTTAACTCAAACCTTCCATACCCAACAACATCCTGGTAAATCTCTTCTGAACCCTCCCCAGCTTGATAATTATCTTTCCTATAACTGGGCGACCAGAACTGGACACAGTATTCCAGAAGATTCACCAATGTCCCGTACAACATCGACATAACGTCCCGACCCCTATACTCAAAGGACTGAGCAATGAAGACAAGCGTACAAACACCTTTTTAACCATCCTGCCTATGTTTAATGCAAACATCATAGAATTACAGCCCTAGGTCCCTCTCTTCTACAACACTATCCAAGGCTCTACCATTAATTGTATAAGCCTTATCCTTGTTTGTTGTACCAAAATGCAATATCTCGCATTTATCCAGATTGAACTCAATCTGCCATTTTAAGCCCATTGACTCATTTGATCAAGATACCTTTATAATCTTAGAAAACTACCATCACTGTCTACAATGCCACGAATTTTGGTGTCATCCGCAAACTTACTATGCCTTCTACGTTCTCATCCAAATCATTTATATAAATGACAAACAAAAGAGGACCCAAAACCAATCCCTGTGGAACACCGCTGGTCACAGGCATCCAGCCCGAAGAGCAACCCTCCACCGTTACTCTGTCTCCTGCTGTCAAGCCAATTATGTATCCGATTGGCAAGCTCACCCTGAATCGCATGTGACCTAACTTTACCAATTAGTCTACCATGCGGAACCTTGTCAAAGACTTTACTAAAATCCAAATAAACAACGTCCACTCCTCTGCCATCATCAATCTTTTTGGTAACTTCCTCAAAAATGCAATCAAGTTTGTGAGACATGATTTTCCTTGCAACAAACCATTGCTGACTGTCCCTAATCAATTTTTGCCTCTCTAAATGTCCACTAATCCTATCTTTTATAATCACCTCCAACAATTTACCCACAGCCAAAGTCAGACTCTCGGGTTATAATTCCCTGGTTTCTCATTACTACCTTTCTTAAACAAAAGTACGTTAGCCACCCTCCAGTCATCAGGTACTTCACCTGTAGTTATAGGTGATGCAAATATTTCTGCAAGGGGCCTCGTAATTTGCTCCCTTACTTCCCACAACGTTCTGGGAAACATTAGATCAAGTCCCTGAGATTTATCCACCTTTATGTTCTGTTAAGACCTCCCAAACTTCCTCTTCTATAATGTGAACTGTTTTAAAGCATCAAAGTTTATTTCTTTGCATTGTCTAGCCTCCATTTCTTTCTCCACAGTAAAAACTGACACAAAATATTCATCTAGTATCTGTCCCATCTCCTGGGGTTCAACACAGAGATGACCTCCTTGATCTTTAGGAGGTCCTACCCCCTTTCTAGTTACCCTTTTGCTCTTAATGTATTTGTTGAATCTCTTTGGATTATCCTTAATCTTACCTGCCACTGCTATCACATATCCCCTCTTTGCCTTCCTGATTTCTCTCTTAAGAATGCCCCTACATTCTTCATATTGATTAAGAAATTCAATTGAACCAAATTGTCTATATCTAATAAAAGATTTTTTTTTATTCTTGACTAGAACCTCAAAAGCTTTATTCGTCCATTGTTCCTTAATTTTACCAGCTTACCCTTCACTCTAACAGGAACAAAATTCCTCTGAACTCTCAGCATCACTGTCTTGAATGCCTCCCACTTGTCAATGTCCTTTTACCTGTGAACAGTACCTTCAGATATAGCCCCTATATTGGATTACCCTTAAATTGATCCCATTTAAGCAAGACATTGGTGTTAAAATTCTAATCCTTGTTTTCTGTGGCTAACCTTTTTTCTGTAATCTCCTTGAATCCCCACCATCTTCCAAGATATCTACACTTCTTTAATTTGCTTTAGCCCTTTTGCCGATCTATCTCACCTTTGCTCCTTAAGGTGCTGTTTAAAATCTATCTGTGACCAAATGTTTGACCAAGTTTTTGGTCATCTGTCCTCGTCTCCTTGGTGCCATTGCTTTATACTTCCCATGTAAAGCACCTTGGGATATTTTATGTTAATGGTTATTTGTAAATAAATGTTGCTATTAATGAAGCAATAGTGAAATGTTACAAAATTAAAAAAATAAAAATATAAATTAGATTGCCATTCAATAAAAACTAGTAGTACATTTAGATTTTGTTTTTAAAGGATTGGGTAAATTCCTTGTATTTATGAAAAAAAAAGTATCTCAGACTTCTTTGTTGATAATATAGTTGGGAAGGTATGGAGCCTCGGGAGAAAAGAGAGTTATTTACAAAGCAGAATGGTGTATTCTTTAATAGCAACCACAAATCTGCTTGCACCTGCGGCCTGTTGCTCAATTGTGTAGAATGAGAGAAATTTTGAAAAAAAAAAAATACAGCAAACATTTATTACTGGCACTTATTGGACCAGATGTGTGCCAATTGATCAAATATTCCGGATAATCGAGAGGTCTACACAATCATTGTAAAAACACACTAAGTAAAAGAAAAGTAATGCCAGAGTTACACGCATCTGTTATACTTTTACAATATGCATCACTTAAATGATAAAGCAACTTTGCTTTAAATAAAACTTACTGGCAGAGAGCCTTCTCACTCACCCTTGTCTGAGTACTTGGACATCCAGGTAGATCGCGGTGTTTGAAGTGAATTTGACTTGAAATTGAATCGATTGTTGAGATTTTGTGTGGCCATATGATTGAACAACAAATATATTTACATTGATTTAAATAAATTAGAAAACTTTAATAATTGAACAGAATAATAAAACTTCTCTGTATTTGAGGTGTATAATTTTTACTGGTTTATCGAGAGTACCAGTTCGTAAGATGCTGGCTAAAACGAAGTTTGTTGTTTATCTTCTAGAAAAGATTTCATTGGATGTGTAATAATAGTGAATTGTCCTTTTGAAAAAGAAGCCATTTTGACAGTAATCATGAGATGAAATCCTAGTATTCATGACACCATATGTTATTAAAGTAAATGTCAAAACAGTTTTGGTTATTTAACATATATTTGAAATAAAACTCATTTAAAATAATTTTGTCTTTGAATGCAACAGCTGAAAATCAGACAAAGTGAAATATAAAGTTATTTCAGGTATAGGCAGCCAATTATAGATAGGGAACAGAACAAATAAGAACCAAGAATGCCACCGAGCCTCCAACTGGTTAGCACTTTGTTTAACCTCGGTCATAAGTTGCCTTTCAAGTTGCAAATTTGAAGCAGTTTCCATTTCAGTTTGCTTTTCATAGAATCACTACAGCATGGAAGCAGGCCATTCGGCCCATCGAGTCAATGTCGACCGACCCTCCAAAGAGCACCCCAGCCCCTTACCCTGTCCCTGTAGCCCTGCATTATCCCATGGCTAATCCACCTACCCTACACATCCCTGTACACTATAGGCAGTTTAGCAGGGCCAATCCTCCTATACAGCACATCTTTGGACGGAAGGAAACCGATGCAGACACGGGGCGAATGTGCAAACTTCACACGGTTACCCAAGGGTGGTTTGTGTGTGATTGTTGAATTAGAGCTGGAATTATTGGTTACTTTGCTATGCCGTAATTTTCTGTGTTTCAAGCTGACAGGAGTGAAAGCAATTTCAGATACATTTTGCAAGGCCACAACAGTGAATCACTGAACCAGTTGGTTTGTGAACATGTTCTAAACACAGCAGATTTGAAAGAATCTATAATTTAAACTGCAAAATATTTTGTCATTGTAGTACTTTTTAGAGACGATGATGCATATCAACACTATTTTGGCAGTAAAATCTGGCAAGTGCAATAAAGGGGCTTTTTAGCTCTTAGCTCACGCTTCTATTCTGGACTTCCAAAGGACACTTTGAGTCTCAAATAGTTATAGTCAAATGTGGATCTATATGCATAATATTCCTTTTTTATTTTGTTTTATAGAATTTGTGGTTCTTACTAGACAAACATCAAACCCCTCCTCTGATAGGAGAGGAAGCAATGATAAATTATGAAAGTTTTCTGGAGGTCAAAGAGAAAGCCGGACAGAAATGCAAGTAAGTTTCATTTATGAGCATCTTTTGTGATAAAGTTAAAAGAAAACCTCTAGATATTAAAATCATTTTCTTACTGATTTAAGTCCAGTGCATGTAAGAAATTAAGCAATGAAAACTATTCTGGTGTGTATTTTTGACAATAAAGATTTTAACAATATAGATCATAGAAATGTCTCAAATTTGACCCGTCTTAACCTGAATTAAGAACATAATCGAATTAAGTAGGTACCGTTAGCTAAACAATAATTATAGCAGAATTTCCTCAACAGTATCATCTTGCTTTATTTTCAGTAGCCCCAGATTTCAGTGTGATTATTCATTGTGTGTAATTGATACTTAGATCATACTTTGTTTCCTTCCCTAACCATACATGTGCAGAATAGAGGCAGAATCAATTGACAAATTCAAGAAAGAAATAGATATGTTTCTAATGAAAAGCAGGATAAAGGGCGATGGGAAGCAGGCAGCAAAGTGGAGTTGAGATTGGGATAAGATCAGCCATGATCATGTTAAAAGGCAGAGCGGGCTTGAAGGGTTGAATTACCTACTCCCACCCCTAATTCTGTGGTGTTCCTGATTTGCATTGCTCATGTGAGTCCCCAGAATGCCTATTGGCACTGTGCTGTCAGACTAAAAATAACAATCTCTGTGCCAAGTTACAGCAGAAAGCAGGAAAGAAGAAACACAGTCTGTTGCTTGGCATTGCTTAATCATGTATTTTATTAGAAACAATACTTTTAAATGTTGATTCTGTGGCTTTCCATTTCAATTCTATTTTAGTGAGCATTTTCACATGATCTTTTTGCTATCACTACTTGCATTTTAATGTTATCCAACAGGCAGTTCTTTGCAGCTAAGATTTTTGCAAAACTCTTGCACAATGATGCATATGGAAGGATCTCCATAATGCAGTTCTTCAACTATGTCATGCGAAAAGGTAGCAGACTCTTAAGATGCAAATTAATAGTTAAATTTGTATTGTTTTTACACAATCTTAGTTATAACACAACCGTACTAAATCTGTTTAATCTTTAGTTTGGTTGCATCAGACAAGGATAGGGCTGAGTTTGTATGATGTAGCAGGTCAAGGATATCTTCGTGAATCTGTAAGTATCCTACCTTTATGTTCAAATCTGACAATTTTTACCGTATTTCAATCTCATTGTGTTTTATGGTATATTAACTTGACGTTAAAATAAATCAACAGGATTTGGAAAATTACATTTTGGAGTTGATTCCAACTTTACCACAGCTAGATGGCTTAGAAAAGTCCTTCTATTCATTCTACGTGTGCACTGCTGTTAGAAAATTCTTTTTCTTCCTCGACCCACTCAGAACAGGCAAGTTCATATTTCCTCGCCTAAGTTGTAAACCCTGTAACGTTTATCATGTCTTAGCCATGTAAATATTTTGTTCTTTTTGGGTATGCTTATCGTCTTCTCTATTTTAGATAGCAGTCTTCTGTATGGCTATTATGATTAACTGAGAGAGTGTGACTTGTTTTCTTACCCCGATACTAAGGTATGACTCTGAGCTGTTACAGCAATGCCGTGTTGAGTGCAGTCAGGCGCAATATGCTGAAACCTACTTGTTAAGAGCATTTGAGGTTCACATCATTCTTAATTGGTAATTCAAGTAAAAACTTTTCATTAAAAGTTCAGGGCTATTTTATTGAATTACTGAAACTAACATTCTCCTAAATTCAATCTGTATATTTTATACATAAATTAACAATTTAATGTTTGCTAAATTACCTAAATATGTAACTTGTTTTAATAATTACTTCTTATTCATAAGAACTAATATTTTTAATATTGGAAACTGGAGTTTCATATAAATTTTGAAAACTAACAATAGTATAAGTCAGCAATTTATTTCAGTTTTAGACGCAACGAGTAAAATGATTTCTGATAATTGTGGAGAAAAGACAAATTACTTATTTTTAAGAAAGGTTGTTGTTTTGTTTTGTTACACAAAAAATTATAAATAAATCTTAATTTAGTCTCAACATCCTACTCGGTATTTGCAAAAGAATTAATCTGAAGTAAATGGTTTTTGTATCACTTTCTAAATCTGTCAGAATATAGAGCTAATCTTTGTAGCATTTTGCCATTTCATTTTTTTTAGGAGCTGTGCGGTACTTGTTATGTTGATATATATTGCTGGCAGTGAGCAATTTTAAGATGCGGTTTAGTGATCATCAAGCAAAGTTCCCAATAATGTAATTCAGCTTCTAAAGAGCAGTCCTAAAGTACCTGGAAAAATTTCTACTTCTTTCACCAGTCATTTTTTTAAAATTACCAGTTTATATTGAATTATCAGAACAAGTTCAACACTGCAGAAAACTGGGTTGAGACTACCTAAATTTAATTCAAATGTGGCAGTCTGAATTATCGGATTGAATCAATCGGAATTAAAGTTGCTAGAATATGTTGATTTGCACTTCATCTTTACAATAGAGGACAGTATCTCCCTGTATTTGTGCTGATGATTCAAACTAACCTGACTTTCATATATTTAATACTGTTCTAGGCAAGATAAAAATCCAAGATATTTTGGCTTGCAGCTTTTTGGATGATTTGTTGGAGGTAATTTTGGAGAAAGTTTGAATTTTTAAATATGATCTACTGATAGCAATGGAATGTTTCTGTAACTGTTTTTGCTTTCGTGTGTGTATTTGTAGCTCAGAGATGAGGAGCTCTCTAAGGAAAGTCAAGAATCAAATTGGTTTTCTGCACCTTCTGCATTGAGAGTATATGGTATGTGTTGGATACATACTGTTATGGTCCTTCATAACTTGTGCAGCATATCTGATGGTGTATGGTTTACTGTTGTGATTATTTTTATCTCTTAGGTCAGTACTTAAATCTAGATAAAGATCACAATGGAATGCTCAGCAAAGAAGAGCTATCACGTTATGGTACTGGAACTCTTACGGGCGTGTTTTTGGATAGGGTTTTTCAGGAGTGCCTAACATATGATGGAGAAATGGTAACTGCTGACAAATAATTCACCTGCAACGACCAATCTCTTGTAAAATTGAGAAACTGTTTTGGATTTTAATTTTACCTTCTCTAAATTTCCTGGTTCAATCAATTTCTAGATACTATTTTTGAAAGAGTTTTTATTGCGGTAACCAACAACTGAATGCTTTTCCGTGGCTATATTAGAATATTAGTGATCTTGGGCACATCGGATTAAGGCTTAGACTTGCAGTGCAGCTTTAAATGCTTAGCCTAGTCTTAATTTAGTAAATTCTCATACATAAAGCCCATTACGTTGCTTTTTGTTCATATCTTAGAAAATATTAATTAAATTCTGTTCATCCTTTAAGCCAAGTAATTTTGAATGACTGAATTGTTAGAAGATAAATAATTATAAACAAGTGATAGTCTTGCCCAGAAGAGCAACGAAAATGGAGTTGGTTAAAAGCCCACACATTTAGTGTTTCGATATTGTCATTCAAGTTATATTGTGCTGTTTTATGCTAGAATAGAGAAAAAAATGTTTGTTTCAAGTGTAATGATCCGCTGGGGTAGTACACTGGAACTTCTTGGAGCTGTCATAAGTTAAAGGTGTTTAAATAAGGACACAAAATCTCCAATTTACATCATTTCCAAATGCAGATTGGTAGAAAACACTTGACTGTACTTAAGAATCACTATTCGTTACAAGTGACTGGATGCTATCTGCAGGTAAACAATTATACCCCATGGCGTTTAACACGACAAATTAAAACTCTAATCCCCTTATAAACTCTCATTGCAGACACAGACAAACAGACAGCAAAAAATAGGGTATGGACAGAAAAAAACGTGGGAGACAATTCAGTGCTTCCTATTCATAGGTTGCTGAGATAATCCTTATGGTTCCTATGCTGGTCAGAATATTGCTTTTCCATTGTCCTCCTTCAGATGCTCCCACTGATCTTCAAGAGACATGAAGTGGTTGGTTCTCTGTAAAAAAATCTCTGACTTGTCAAGTCACTGCAGAAGGAAACTCGAACTTGAAAGCAAGGTTTAAAATGGGATTTGACTTCAGAGAGCAGAGAAACAGCTCCTGTGGGGGTGGAGAACAAAACACTACTTCCTCTATCTTGTTCCTAGCCCAAAGCTGATCAGTTACTTCAGAACTAATTGTATGCTTGTTTGCAGGCAAAAGGCTTTTGTCATTGATAACTGGTCACTAGTCCATGGTCCAATTAACTTCTTGTTACCATTCAGCTGTATCTGTACACAAATTTTGAGACCAATAAGTCTGTAACTCAAACTTCAATTACTGTTTGACCATAGACTATGACATACAGGAAGAGAATTAGGCCATTTTGCTCGTCAAGTCTGCTTTGACATTATATTGTGGCTGATATGTTTTTCAACCCTGTTCTCCTGCCTTCTCCTTGTTACTATTGATCTCCTTACTAATTAAGAACCTATCTATCTTTGTCTTAAACACAGCCAATGGGCCAAGGAGTGGCAGATGGAGTTTAACTTAGATAAATGTAAGGTGCTGCATTTTGGAAAGGCAAATCAGGGCAGGACTTGTACACTTAATGCTAAGGTCCTGGGTGAGTGTTGCTGAACAAAGAGACATTGGGATGCAGCTTCATAGTTCCTTGAAAGTGGAGTCACAGGTAGATAGGATAGCAAAGAAGTCGTTTGGTATGCTTGCCTTAATTGGTCAGTGTATTGAGTATGGGAGTTAGGAGGTCATGTTGAGGTTGTACAGGACATTGGTTAAGTTACTTTTGGAATACTGCATTCAGTTCTGGTCTCCCTGCTATAGGAACAATGTTATGAAACTTGAAAGGGTTCAGAAAAGATTTACAAGGATGTTGCCAGGGTTGGAGGGTTTGAGCTGTAGGGAGAGGCTAAATAGGCTGGGGCTATTTTCTCTGCAGCATCAGAGGCTGAGGGGTGACCTTATAGAATCATGAGGAGCATGGATAGGATACATAGCCAAGGTCTTTTCCTCCGGTGGGGAAGTCCAAAACTAGAGGGCTTAGGTTTAAGGTGAGGGGGGAAATATTTAAAAGGGATCTAAAGGGCAGCTTTTTCAGAGAGGATGGTGCGTGTATGGAACAAGCTGCCAGGGAAAGTGATGGAGGATGGTACAATTACAACTTTTAAAAGGCAAGTGGATGGGTATATGAATAGGAAGGGTTTAGAGGGATACAGGCCAAATGCTGGCAAATGGGACAAGATTAATTTAGGATATCTAGTCTGTATGGACAAGTTGGACCGAAGGACCTGTTTCCATGCTGGACATCCCTATAAATTCTCTTCCAACACCCTCCCCTGCAACTATCACCACCACGACTCCCTGCGTTAAAGTTCATGTGACCTTGATTTGTGCCATCAGTTTGTCAACCTTATTCCAAATGCTTTGTGTGTTAAGATAATTGAGCCTTTAAGTTTGTTCTATTATTGAGTTTCCTTGCACTTTTATGTTTCCTTGGTACAAAATACTGCTTGCTGTGAGTGCTGTTTTATTTGCCTTTTAAAACATGCAGCAATCCTTTCAAACACAGGTTTTAAAACAGTTCCTTCTCATTTCAGTCTGCGATGTTAAAAAGCACAAAAATAAGAGTCTTTATGCAGGCAAGAGTGTGGTTAATGTTATTTTTTTAACTGTTAGAAACAAGCTTCAAGTGTCAGACTTTCATTCTGGTGCATGTAAAATGGAAAATGTGGAAACCATATTTCATGACAGTAATTATAAAGAGGGAATAAAATGTGTGCAGCAAGAAGTGACTGATTATTGCCCTCCACATAAACAGTAACATTGCTGGTAATATATTTTGTGTATCTGAAATTAGGAAATTGGTCATTCACTAAGTTGACAAATAAAAACACTTCGTACTTTTGAAGTTTATTTTCTGACGTCTTGTCTTAAGGATTACAAGACATATTTGGATTTTGTTCTTGCTTTGGAAAACCGAAAGGAACCTGCTGCACTTCAATATATCTTCAAATTACTGGATATGGAAAATAAGGGTTATCTTAACGTATTTTCCCTGAATTTTTTCTTCAGGGTGAGTATTATTTTTATTTTTGAAATCTTTTATTGAGTTTAATGTACATATTTCAAAATCATTTTCTGCCTGAGTGTTGGTGAATTCTTTATCAAGGTGAAAGATGTCACTGTTAGGATTAGAGCTCTTTTATTTCAGGCACCTAATGTCCATATCAAGCATTCTCCTATCAAATACTGACGCATAACAAAACTCTCTTCTGAAAAATATGCCTCTGCATTAACTTCAAAAGATCACACCATGTGCCATACCAGCATAATGCTAATTCTGTTTACTGTTCCAGCCATTCTGTAGGCTTTATGAACATTGCTCCTAACAGGATACTAAAAGTAATAATTAGTATCATGGGCACATGATTACTGGGAATTGGATTAAAATTACCATAACCCATTTTACCACTTCTCTTGAAGGCACCGCTGTCTTTAAATTGTCATTACTTTTTCAGCATTCATAAGTGGATAAGCAGAAATTTCCTCAAACGAAATGTCAGGAAGATCAAAGCGATTGTATTTTGTTTTTGCTGCAAAATTTGTTCCCTAATACCAGCACCAACTGTCTACCCCGACAAGTGTTAGAGGTAGAGCCAGACTATTTACAAACTTGGTAGCAGATTGTATGTAATTCCAAACTCCTCCTACACCATTACTGGCACTGCTGATTATTGACTCCATAATATTAAATGACTTTCACTATGCTTTAGCTCAAATGCTATTGAACGCATATCTATACCTTTGCCTGTCTAGAGTTAACTAGTCTAATGCTCTCCTAAACAACTTCTCTTCCTCCACCCCTATATTCTACCCTCTCTAAAACTTGGGCCATTCAAAACCTGGTTCAAACACACCAAATTTTTTTCACCCACCACTGCTATGCTTGTTGGTTAATTTTAGCTCCTGGTTAAGTGACATCTTAATTTCAAAATTGTTTTCAAACCCCTCTTTTTAATTTCCTCCACCCATACAACCTTCCAAGATAGCTGCACTCCTCCAATTCTGGCCTATTAATTACCTCTGATTTTAATTAACATCAATGGTTTCAAATAGCAAGCATCCCAGTTCTAGAATTCCCACTCCAAATACTTTTATCACTCTTCCTCTATAAGATGCTTCTGAAAATCTACTGTACGGTACTAACCCTAATATTGCCATATATAGCTTGCTATCAATTTTCTGTTTGAAAGCACTTGTTAAAATTTTAGGACAGTAAAGGCACTATGTAGAGTGTGTTGCAGTAATAGGAGCAGTAGCATAGAGGATCCTTGCAACCAGCAGACAGAATGTACTTTCATTCCATCAATCTGGTGTACATTTCAACTCTCAAGTCACTTGAGGTTTAAAAAAAATTATGCCTAGCCATCCAGTTTCTTGAATGTGTCCTATTGATTAAGGTAATGTATTTTGTGTGGTCCAATGCTATATAGTTGTAGTTAATATAGCTTTCAATATCTAATACCTACATGTGTATTTAAAGTAAGGATATGAAATGTAATCATGTTTCTGCAATTACTTGTTTACAACAATTTCTGAATACCTTTGGTTCTTTTTTATTAATACCAGCTATACATGCTGAACTATAGTAAATTTTTAAAGCAATATTTTAATTTACATAATATCGAACTATTCAGTCCAAAAAAGTCCCAGATTAATTAACTGTCTTTCCTGAACTTGTGATTGTAAATATGATATTCCTTAGAATGGTAAAACGAACTTGCAGTTCTGCACTTGTGAAGGAGGGCTGGAATGGCAACCTATCAATGTAAAAGTTTGCACAGTACTTTTGCCCATACTATTTAAAATATCAACTAAGTGTATTCTAGCGTGGTGTAATAGGATCTTCATAAAGGTAGAATATTCTGTTAAGATCCGATGATTTGCTCGTTTGCTAACCTCTTCTTAACATACAGGCAAGCACTAATTCTTTGTACTCCAAATAAATCTTACTGTAGTTCTGTATTTTTTGTTTATACAGGCTATACAGGAGCAAATGAAACTTCATGGGCAGGAGCCAGTTTCTTTTCAGGATGTTAAGGTATCTTGTAACATGAGACGACATCTTGATGTTTAATAATACTTTACAAATAAAGCTACTTTTGAGGGAAAATGTTGGGTTTCCATTCTCCAACAACCCATGGTCTATAGTAAAAACTAAGTGCTGGAAAATCTCAGTAGGTCTGACATCATCTATAAGCACAAGGGAAAATTAACTGAGTCCAATATGCCTCTTCCACATCTTTCAAGTTCCAAAGAATTGTCATGGGTTTTATGCTATATAGACTGTCAATAAAGGTTATAGTAGAGAATGCCCTGGTATTGTGTACATGTAACAAAATTTCAGTTGTGCTACAATGTTGAAATGTGGCTGGAATAAATGATTCTGGCTGCTGTACCTCCAGTACTTATTCTGTGGCATTTCCAAGTACATCGTACAACTAACTCAATCTTGCACTACAGCGTAAGGTCCGGTTATTTTTATTCTGATTCTCTGGGCATGGATTTCTGATCCAACAGAACTGTGTAAACCCCTTTCCAAGTTAAACAATGATAGCAGCTATGATGCTGTGGAGTTAGACCTACTGCAGAGATGGGACTAAACTGAACAAGAAATAATAATCGAACAAGAAAGGACATGAGTGATAAATTGAGATGACCGAGTTCAGTTTTTGTCCTTAACACATGCTGGGGAGAAGGTACATCTCTATGTTCTGGCCTGGATTTAAAGTTCAAAAATGCTAAACTCCAAAGATTGGCCAAGGAACAATTTCCCAGCTCA
>NC_063339.1:51553946-51556118 GCF_021869965.1 Rhincodon typus | reverse complement strand
TTTTTAAAAACTTGAATTTGAAGCAAAATAGATGAAAGAAGAAACAGGAAGAAAATGAAAGATTACAGCTCAGGAAAAAGCAAAGGTAAGGAAGAGAAACAAAAGTAGAAACAAGATAGCTTGAATTGGAAATTGAGAATAAAAAATATAAAAAGAAATGGAATCTTAAAAGAAACTGGAATTCCAAAAAGAGGAAATTAAGAGAACATGACTTGTCTCTCAAAAAGCTTAGACTAAAGGAAATTCTAAGGAGAAATTATATAAATTAGGCCTATTTTCTGTAGAATTTAGAAGATTAAGTTGTGATCTGATTGAGGTCTTCAAGATATTAACAAGAAAAGACGGAGTAGATAAAGATAAACTATTTCACTGGTTGGAAATTCTAGAACTTGGGGCCATAGTCTAAGAATTAGGGCTAGACCATTCAGGACAGATGTTAGGAAACACTTCTGCACACAAAGGGTGGTAGATGTTTGAAACTCACTTCAACAAACTGCAGTGGATGCTGGATCAGTTGATAATTTAAATCTGCGACTTTTTTTGTTAAGCAAAGGTATTAAGTGATATGGACCAAAGGTGGGTATATGGAGTTAGGCCACAAATCATCCATGATCTGACTGAATCATGGAAACAGGGTCAAGGAGCTGAATGTGTATTCCTGTCCCCATGTTCCTAAGAAGAGAGAGGCAGTAGCTCAGAAGATGGATCTGATTCTAAAATATGGGGTTTAATTAGAAATTGGCATTTAGTGCATAAACTTACAGAGAGTGGAGTCTACAGACATATCACCTCGTTTGAAAAAATAGCTGGGAAGTTGAAGCAACCCATGGATGTTTGGACCTTAATGTTATAGTGTGCCTTGAGAGGTACAGCTGATAATGTGTACACAAATTTGTAAGAACAGCAATCTGTAGACTATGCATGCTGTTAAAAGAACAATACTCAGCGCTTATAAGCTTCAGGATCAAGCTCATCAATTAAAGTTTAGGACTATAACAATGAGACCTAAACAGACATTTGGAGAGTTTTCAAGATAAAAATGAAATGTTGCAGGATTAGTGGTTTTGACCACTAAAATGAAGAAAAAATTTGAGAATGTGAGGGAAATCTTGACTACGGAAGAATTCCAAAATTGTATTCCAGTAACCTGTAACACTTGTTTAGGTGAACATCAAGTATCAAAAATTCAAAAAGCCACAGTACTATTTGTAGCTGTCACAGCCATTTACATGTGGGGAAACAATCATATGGCAAGCAAGGAAATTGGAGGAAAAGAAAATCTAGGGTTGGAACCGTAAGTTTTAGGGAACGAACAGAAGAATGCCAAAATAATGAAAAAGGCTAGAATCTAAATGTGATGAAAAGAATATAATTTTCTTCCATTGTAATAAGACTGAATATGCTATAATTGTTGAAAGTTAAATGGGAGTCCCCTATTGCAGTGGTAGGAACACCCAAGGAATCTTCAGAAAAAGAGATATCTGTAAAGGGATAATAAAAATGTAGCAGTAGTACAGATGGAGAATATTCCTTAAACTACTAGAAAGGGAAAGAAAGTTTAGGATAGTCAAGCAAATGTTCTTTGGTCCTTGGTAAAGGGAATCAGACAACTGGAGTTCTAAATATTTTGTTTAAAAGGAAGAGGGATTTCATTACTCTTCTCTTCAAGGAGGTGAACTAGTAAAGATATTGTGAGATAGCAGAGCAAGTCATTCACTGATGCTGGCTGATGATACTATTGTCTACTATAGAAGCTAATGAATTACACAGAATTGGATTAAAAAGTGACTTAATAAGTGGTGGGGTTGCAGTTAGAATAATGTAACAAATCCTCATAGAAGGAACTGACTTTTTCTTGGAAAATGACCTGGCTGATTCAGAAATATCAGTCGCACCAAGAGTGTTGGAGCAACCATTAGAAGTTGGAAAAAATTGAAATGCTACAGGAGAAACATCCTGGATTTTCCTGATTCTGTTGTGACAGACCTCAGGCTCAAAGAATTTGACAGGAAGAGGAGGAGTCTGCAAAAAAGGGATATGAGTTAGAAATTTGTTATCTGACACTAATTTTTTAAAATTAAGAAGAAAGGATAAAAGTAAAGAGGAAGCTAACATGTTTAACAACAAAATTTCTGGAAAAGCTCAGCTGGTCTGGCAGCATCTGTGAAGGAG
>NC_063339.1:51531118-51548946 GCF_021869965.1 Rhincodon typus | reverse complement strand
GGTCATTGGACCCAAAATGTTAACTCTGATTTCTCTCCACAGATGCTGCCTGACCTGCAGAGATTTTCCAGCAATTTCTGTTTTTGTTTCAGGTTTCCAGCATCTGCAGTTCTTTCATTTTTTTTTTGTCTAGGACTTAAATTGTTTGATCAGTTTCAAAGTGCCGAGCTGGTCTGAAAGAAAGCTAGAAGTGAATTTGCCAAAGCATAAGTGAAATATTTAGGCCACCCTGTAGGGGAAAAGGCCATGTAGCACTTAGAGAGTCAAAAATAAAGGATATCTTGAATTTTCCTTTACCTAAGACAAAATGCAAAATTTTGCAATATGTTGTATGAGTGGATTTTATCAGAAGTTTGTTCCAAATTTCAGCACTGTAGTAGTTCCATTATCCCATTTAGCTAAAAAATAGGCAAGAAATTCGAGTACGCAGGAATGTCAGAATTCTGCATCAAGTTTACCAAATTAAGATAAGCCATTCAAACTAGTTGTTGACACCAGTAGCACTGGTGTTGATGCAGTGCTGTTACACAAGGATGAAATGAGGATCGAATGACCAGACAGTTAGTTTCCTAAAAATTAAATTTGTGCCAACAGAAATACTCCATACTGGACAAAGAAACATTGAACCTAGTTTGTACTCTGCAATATTTTGAAGTCTACAAATCCAACAACTCACCAGAGACTTTTATTTATTTGGACCACAATTCTTTAGTTTTATTTACTGAGATTTCGTACCAAGAATTTGAAACTGTTTTGTTGGAATTTAATGTCGCAACGATATAATTTGAAAATAATTAGCATCCCAAGAAAAGACAATATTATAGTGGATGCTTGATCAAAAGCAAATATAAAAGAAAACAAATCTCATGTTCAAAAATGGACTTCTGTAGAATATGATTGCTATGGAAGTCCTTGAATGTTCAACATATCATTACTGTCGAAGTAAAATGCAAATAGCGGAGTAAATCTTAATACAAAATTTTTCTGATGAAGGGTCTAGGCCCGAAACGTCAGCCTTCCTGCTCCTATGATGCTGCTTGGCCTGCTGTGTTCATCCAGCTCTACACCTTGTTATCTCAGATTCTCCAGCATCTGCAGTTCCTACCATCTCTTATACAAAATTAAAATGTCCCTTAAAGATCCATTTTCCCTTTCGGGGGAGGAAGAGATGTGACAATGGTTTACAATAGATTATTGTTATTTGGGAACTTGGATTCTAAAGTAGAGATAAATAAGTTTTTGATTTTTAGTTCTGAGAATGTGACTTTTTAAGGGCAAGAAACTTTTTTTAACAGTGTGTCAAAACAGCATTTTTTAAAAATTTGCTTTTGGGATATAGGTATCCTTGGTTGACCAGCATTTATTGCCCATCCCTAGTTGCCCTAGAGAAAATAGCAGTAGGCTACCTTCTTGAACTGCTGCAGTCCATGTGCCATAGGTACACCAACAAGGATATTAGGGAATTCCAGGATTTTGACACAATGACAGTGAAGGAATGATGATGTACTTTCAAGTCAGGATGGTGAGTGACTTGAAGGGAACTTGTGGTTTTCTCAATAAGTTATGTGACTTAAGCTAAATGATTAAACAAGGTACCTAGAGTAATAACTGCTCAAATGTTCACTTAGTTGAGCTTTTGTGACCTATAGAAACAGAGGTCAGAGGGCAGAGTAAGTGCAGTTTGAAAGAAAAGCTCCATACAAACAAAATGTCAGTTTTGTTTTGGCAGTCTCCAGGCGATCAGAGCTGAAAATAAGGCTTAAGCTGTTTTAGTAGTCCAAGTAGACAGGGCTGGAAAAAAGTCCTGAATGTTCCTTACAGTTCAGTGAGAAATGTCAGTCAGTTAATTTGTGTCTGTGTGTCTCTAAGAAAGATGGAGCAAATCACATCTGATGAATGTGCTGAAAGTCACCAAAAGGAAATACTTGCAACATCATCAGTTGAGTAGGAAACATTGAATTGCAGATAGGAGTGATATTTCACTGGGATTGAATGTCTGTAAAGGATACTGCTGGGAAAAAAAGTTTAAACCTTATTTTTGATAGGTATAAGAACATAAGAACTAGGAGCAGGAGTAGGCCATCTGGCCCCTCAAGCCTGCCCGCCATTCAATAAGGTCATGGCTGATCTTTTTGAGACTCAGCTCCACTTACCCGCCCGCTCACCATAACCCTTAATTCCTTTACTGTTCAAAAATTTATCTAGCTTTGCCTTAAAAACATTCAGCAAGGTAGCTTCAACCGCTCCACTGGACAGGGCATTCCACAGATTCACAACCCTTTGGGTGAAGAAGTTCCTGCTGACCTCAGTCTTACATCTGCTTCCCTTTATTTTGAGGCTATGCCCCCTAGTCCTAGTTTCACCTGCTAGTGGAAACAACCTCCCTGCCTCCACCTTATCTATTCCCTTCATAATCTTATGTTTCTATAAGATCTCCCCTCATTCTTCTGAATTCCAATGAGTATAATCCCAGCCTACTCAGTCTCTCCTCATAATCCAACCCTCTCAACTCTGGAATCAACCGAGTGAATCTCCTCTGCATCCCCTCCAGTGCTAGTATATCCCTTCTCAAGTAAGGAGACCAAAACTGCACACAGTACTCCAGGTGTGGCCTCACCAGGACCTTATACAGCTGCAGCATAGCCTCCCTGTTTTTAAATTCCTCCCTCTAGCAATGGCAGACAAAATTCCATTTGCCTTTTTAATTACCTGCTGCACCTGCAATCCTACTTTTAGCAATTCATGCACAAGGACACCCAAGTCCCTCTGCACAGCAGCGTGCTGCAATTTTTTACCATTTAAACATAGTCCATTTTGCTGTTATTCCTACCAAAATGGATGACCTCACACTTATCAACATTGTACTCCATCTGCCAGACCTTTGCCCACTCACTTAGACTATCTATATCCCTCTGCAGACTTTCAGTGTCTTCTGCACTCTTTGGTCTACCAATTAGCTTAGTGTCATCTGCAAATTTTGACACACCACACTTAGTCCCCAACTCCAAATCATCCATGTATGATAAGATCATTCCAATATATGGATTTTTATTTTCTACAATGTGATAATGGTATTTTTTTTGTTAAAAATACATTGGCAACCACATGTGAATATAGTCAATGACTGACTGTAAGAGCAATAAACTATAAAAATAAAACTCATGATCTACTAAGCAGGTTTCATTCGGCATTCTGACTTAAGACCATAAACTACAGGAGCAGAATTACGATGTTCAGCCCATCAAGTAATTTCACCACTACCCTACTGTACCCTTGTTCATATTTGCTATAACAATCGTTTAACTAAAAAGACTTTTTATTATGATCTCAGCTGATGGTAATACTGGACAAGGAAAATGCAATGTTGGCATTCATTTCAAGAGGGTTAGAATACAAGAGCAGAGATGAACTGATGAACTATATAAGGCTCAGGTCAGAAAACATTTGGAATATTGTGAGCAATTTTGGGACCTGTATCTAAGGAAGGATCTGTTGGCATTGGAGGGGGTCCTGAGTCGGTTTACAAGGGGATGAAGGGCTTGTCATAGGAGGAGCGTTTGAGGACTATTTAATCAATCCGATATATTTCTCAATCCCATTCTCTTGTCTTCTCCTTGTAACCCTTGATCTTATTACTAATGAAGAACCTACATGTCTGTATCTAAGACACTCAAACGACTTGGCGTCCACACCTTTTGTGGCAATGAGTTCCACAGATTAACCACCCACTGGCTGAAGAAATTCCTCCTCATCTCAGTTCTAAAGGATGATGTCTTCATTCTGAGGCTGTGCCCTTAGGTCCTAGTCTCTCCTTCTAGTGGAAACATCTTCTTCAATTTATTCAAGCTTCTCACGATTTTGTAAGTTTCAATGAAATCCCCCCTCGTCCTTCTAAACTCCACTGAGTACAGACCCAGCATCCTCAACCGCTCCTCCTATGACAAGTCCTTCATCCCCTTGTAAACCATCTCAGGTCCCCCTCCAATGCCAACAGATCCTTCTTTAGGTACAGGACCCACAACTGCTCACAGTATTCCAAATGTGGTCTGAACTGAGCCTTGTACAACTCAGCAGTTCATCTATGCTCTTGTATTCCAGACCTCTCAAAATGAACATTAACTGTCAGCTGGGATAGTAATAAAAGGAAATGTTTTTTTATTTAGAAGATTGTTATAACAGATATGAAGAAGGGTACAGTAAAGTAGTAGTTAAATTACTGGACTATCAACCCATGGCCTAGACTAATAATCCAGAGTACAGTAACTGAAATCCTGCTATGGCAATTTGAGAAGGTGAATTCATGTTTTAAAAATGTAAAGCTGGTGCCAGTAAATGTGACCAGGAAGATTGTTGTAAAAAGCTAACAAGTTCACTAATGCCTTATCTGGAAGGAAAACAGTGGTCATTACCTGCTCTGGCCAGGTAACTGTCCTCCAGCCCATACTTCACTATCCCTGAAGTATCCTACCTCATCACTATGTAGTTCACGAAGATGGCCTAGTACTTTCTCTAGGCAACCATGGATAGCAATAAATGTTGGTCTTGGTAAAAATGCTTCTGAAATATTCTGAAAATGAATGTTTTAAAATCTCTAATATTCTTCCAAGCATTGTTGTTACTTTAGACCGTGTTTTCTTCAAAATGGAGAAGGTAGAAGTGCCTTGTCAAATCCTCCCTTCTTTTTGTGGAGGCAGGTTATTTAACTGCAGAAAAGGTCATGTCTGAACCTGATTCTGTCCACACAAGCAGTTTTTAGATATGGTCATTGATCTAGTATTCAAAAGTGGATTCTAGGTGTCTATATTTCTTTCTGCCTTGGCCAAGACTGTTAAAGTTAACCATACTGCAATCCCAATTCTTCAGCACAAACTAGAAATCACATGTAGAATCTTCCAATGAGTACCTTTCTTTTATGAAACCAGGTAATAAATCAAATACAAATCAAATAAATCAAAATATATTCAGAACACTTCACCGGATCCAAAACATTAAGTCCGCTTTTTCTCCACATCTGCTGCCAGATCTGCTGTGTTTTTCCAGCAATTTATTTTTGTTTCAGATTTCCAGCATCCACAGTTCTTTGTTTCTTTTTAACCATTATCTGATCTGTGTCAAATATCACATAAATCGGACACTAAGCTATTAAGAAAAAATCTGGTTGCAGATGTAGGTTTTAAGAAGCAACCAAGAGAAGTAAGAAGATTTATGCGGGGATTTCAAGAGCTGGAGGACTAGACAATTTAAGGCACAGCTGTTAATGGAAGCTGAAGAAAATTAGGCAAAGCAAGAGGCCAGAATAGGAGGATCACAGAGAGTTGTAGGGATGGTAAGGGTTACAGAGATAGGTAGGGATGAGGTGATGGAAGGCTTTGAACATAACAATGTGAACTTTTGATTTGAGGCTTTGCTGCTGGACCTGTTATCAGTGGAGCCAGTGAAGTCAGGGGTTTTGGTAAATAATACTTCAAATTCTAAAATAAGCAGATGGAATGAGAGTACAAGTTGAAGGAGAATCAAATTAAATTAATTTCATACTTGGATCTGTGACTACATACATCTAGATTAAGACATTCAAATCATCCAGACATTCCTACAGTTTATGTACTGAATTGGCAGTTTACAAATGCTGTGAAAGCAGTATGAATCTTCAGATTTTCCAGTGACACATAGCTGTCAACATCATCATCATCATCCAAACACATTGCATCTCACATGGACACTGATGACAGCCTGCTAACTCATCATCATCTCTCTTAAATCCCTCACTGTTTCAGATTTGTCAAGCCACCTGTCTAACATTGGTGAGCAGTCAACTTTAATTAAATATTGGCAAGACTGTTTTCAGACTATGCCACAAACTCTGTTCTCTGGCTAACTACATCACTCACCTTGGCTACTGAGAGTGAACAAGATTATTGGCACCCTTTGAGTCCTACTTAACATTTAAGATGGCTTCCACCTCCACATTATATTACCAAGACTGCCTACTTCCATAATTTCACTTCTGTTTCCCCTTACCTCAATTCTTCAACTGCTGAAACTTGCCTTTGTTATCAACAGACTCAACTATTTGAATACACTTCTGATCTCCCAACCTACACCCTCCATAATTTCCACAACATCTGAATTTCTGTTGCGTCAGGTTCCCTCACCCATCATCTCTGTACGTGCAGATTTTGTTGGCTCAAAGTCAATATCATCATCCTTCTATTCAAATTCTTTGGGCTTGCCTCTCCATAATGTTGTATAAGGTAATGAATCCAGAAGTATTACTGTTGAAGCTGCATTAAGTTCCATCAATCTAATGATGTCATACAATCTTTGGATAGAGAAGAAGGATCTTAGAATGAGATAACAATGGAGACAGATGAGTCGTCTCAGACTCTTGTTTGCCTTTGTAATTATGCTTAACTGGTCTATGTAACATATCTTTTGCATTGTGCAACAAACTACACCTTATTGAGTAAGACAGGTGCCTCTCTTTAAGATTAAATAGTGATTATCTGTTCCCACTGTGAATTAGGTAGGGATTTGGATTCAGTAGAAAACATGATTTTCCTTTGGAATTTTGATTTTTATTAGGGAAACCTACACTAATTTTGTTTTATTTGGTTCTTTAAAAATAGCATCGAGGAGGCTTTGTAGCCTCACTATACCCCAAATACAAGCTATCAGTTATGACATGATAATCAGTAGCAGGGATACTTGCATATATACTTCAAGGTAACAGAGGAAAAACAAGCAGTTAGCTTGGCTCGGAAGTGAGTAAAAACTAGTCACACCGGGAAGTTACAGCGTCCTTACAGAAGAAAGGATCTGTAGGAGCAGTTAAGAGCTACATGAATAATGCTATAAATCCTGCAGCAAGGGGAAAGACCTTTACAATAATGGCTGTGAAGGAGAAAAGGTGAAAAAGACAGACAACAGACTTATCAAAACAAGCATCACTACCAATGTAAACAGGTGCAAAAAGGCAAGGTTGCATTAGATAGTACAAGGGAAGAAAATTAACTTATTCCAAGGTTGTGGTATCGGGAAAGTTACAGAGTATATTTATGGCAACAAAAGTGCAATTTAAAACAGTTTGAACATACAGGGTAATGAATAGAGACAGAAGAATTTAAAGGATGTGAAATGCTCAAAGTTCATAACGAGGCTTATTTATAAAATTTGGCAAAGGGTCATATATTATGTTGTAATCTGTAAAAGGTGGGAAATGCGATTTTGCCCATGATAGAACAGGAAACTTTCATCTTGCCTCCAGAAGATGAGAAAACCTGTACAGGTTGGGATACCTCCATTTTTATTGGGATAATCTCCAGTAATCAGTAGAGACACAACACTGCCCTATACAGAATTTTAAGCTATCTTGGAAGACTATCACAAGCAGTACCGTAATAGAGTTCATAAGACTTACAAATGAAAAAAAGTTTTGTAATATTTCTATTATACAGAATTTAAAAGTTGAAGAGACTTTAAGGTAAGCAAATTAAAACAACATTTATTTAAAGCAAGATTACAAGCTTTAACGCCATCATGAGTTATCTACTAAAAATTTAATAACTTTTGAGTTAAACAGAATAAAGCAACATTTAGATACCAAAGAAATCCAAATGATGATTTCTTAGTTAACTTTCTGACATTTGGGTCATTTTTTAAGGTCTTTGAAGGTTTTAATTTTACTGTATTGCGAATACAGAGGCAGAGAGGCTGATGTGGGTCAGTTGTCTGTCTCTGTGTCATAACAATCTGGAAGGATGAGCTAACACCAGTTCAAGAACAATATTTCAATTCTTCATCTTCCAAAGAAGAATTATCAGTATCAATCACAAAGATAACGCTAAGTAATCAGCAATCCCCTAGTGACACAACTAAGTTTAGAAAAATGCTTAGTTCACCAGTAGGACATCCATAGGGCAAATGAATACATCCAACCTACTCAACAATTTGAAGTAAAGAGATTAGAGATTGAGAGATTACAGATTTAGCAGACTGAAAGTAAAGATTTACTTGAACACTCCATGGAGACACATGTTCATGGTTCAGGTCATGGTTACCATAAGACCATAAGACCATCAGACATAGGAGCAGAAATTAGGCCATTTGGCCCATCAAGCCTGCTCCACCATTCAATCATGGCTGATAAGTTCCTCAATCCCATTCTCTTGCTTTCTCCCCGTAACCCTTGATCCCCTTGATAATCAAGAATCTATCTACCTCAGTCGTAAATGTACTCCATGATCTTCTATGGCAATGAATTCCATAGATTCACCACTCAGTACATCCTTCCTGAGATATGGGGCCCAAAACTGCATACAATACTCCAAATGTGGCCTGACCAGAGCCTTATAAAGCCTCCGTAGTACATCCCTGCTTTTATATTCAAGTTCTCTCAAAATAAATGCCAACATTGCATTTGCCTTACTGACTACTGACTCAACGTGCAAGTTTTCCTTGAGAGAATCTGGACTAGAACTCCCAAGTCTCTTTGCACTTAAGACTTCTGAATTTTCTCCCCATTTAGAAAATAGTCCATGTTTTTATTCTTCTCACCAAAGTGCATGATCTCACACTTACAAAGATATTACTTGGTCTAAAAATTCAGGATACTATAAGGACAAAAGTATTTGATAGAATCCCTACAGTGTGGAAACAGGCCCTTTGGCCCAACAAGTCCACCCAGACCCATCCCCCTAATCTATACATCCCTGAATACTACAGGCAATTTAGTATGGCCAATCCACCTAGCCTGCAAATCTTTGGACTGTGGGAGGAAACTGGGGCACCCAGAAGACACACATGCAGAATGTGCAACTCCACGCAGACAGTTGCCCAATAGTGGAATTGAACCCTGGTCCTTGGCACTGTGAGGCAGCAGTGCTAACCACTGTGCCACTGTGCAGCCCTTAGTGCTTTGTTTCAACAGAGCACCAACTTTCCATAATGGACACACATGAAATCAAAGGTTCTAGTGAAAGTCATGACACAACTTGGAGAATTGTGAATCCTCTGGACCACTTTAATTTGTGGAGTTAGACAGTAAATGGAGAAGTATTTATTAACTTTAATGCATAAATATTAACCACGGGTAGAGCAGCTTGGAGGAAGTTTTGTATGAGGTAATGGCTCTGAAAGAGTTAATAGCAAAGCTGCATAGTCTTTGGACAGAAAGAACTGAGGGATCATGGGGTCCTTGTCCTCAGATCCATAAAGGTGGCTGGGCAGGCTAATAGGGTGGTTAAGAAGGAATATGGAACATTTGTCTTTATCAGTCCTGACACAGATTATAAGAGCAGGGAAGTTATGTTGGAGCCGTACAAACCTTTGGTTAGGCCACAGCTGGAGCACTCTGTGCAGTTCTAGAAAGGAGTAATTACACTGGACAGGGTGCAGAGGAGATTCACCAGAATGTCATCTGAAACTGGCCATTTTAGCTACAAAGAGAGGCTGGATAAACTTGGGTTGTTTTCTTTAGAACAGAGAAGGCTGCGGGGGAACATGATTGAGATATATATCAGATTATGAGGGCATGGACAAGGTGGAGAGGAAGTAGCTGTTCCCAAGTTGAAGGCCAATAATGAGGGGCATAATTTTAACATGAAGGGCAGGAAGCTTAGCAGGGAGTTATGGAAGTTTTTTTGCACCCAGAGGGTGGTGGGAATCTGAAATATATTGCCTGGGAGGGCAGTGGAGGGAGACCTCATAACTGTTAAAATACATGGATGAGCACTTGACATGTCACAACAGTTAAAGTTAGAGGCCAAGTGCTGGAAAGTGGGATTAGTGGACCCTGTGTCTGTGCTGACCGATCAACTGAAGGCCTTCTTTGTTGTATGACTCCATGCGTCTCTCTCTATGACTCCAGGAAGTACAAGGTCTCAATGAGGATAGCTATGCCATCTCTTGCTCCTGATAATCTTTATAATTATGCCAGACTAGGCAATGTAACTTGTACCTATTTTCATCATGTAATAAACCATATTTTGTTGTGTAAGACAGCTTCTTTTCTCATTTAGGCACAATCGTGGTTTATCATCTGGTATGAGTTTGTCCCCAAAGACAGTGCAACAAACCATATCTGTTACAGATTTTGTTGGTTTGATGTACTTTGCTGACCATAGCAACAGTGCAGGCCACACCTAAAACATTCTATTATTGTGGCCTGCACTATAGCTTCATACTGGTGTCCATCCTCAAGTATCGTTGCAATGGTATGGTCCTTTTGCTTCTACAAAAGAACCTTCCTAAAGACTTTAATTGGGGTAGAGATGGTGACTAGCACACTAAGTCTTTCTGACAGTTCCTCTTTATAAAGTTATACTCATGCACTATGCTACAATATCTTTCAATAAACTGATCAATAGACTCTTGGGGGGTTTCTATCTGTATGATATGAATTGGAATCTCTAAACCTCAAGTTAATTCTTACCTTGGAACAGTCTTCGATAAGTTTCCAAGTCTGTCCGGGGTCTTTCCTGTGGTATTTGGAACGACCAGATGTGTTAAGCTAAAGGCAAGCAATATTTTTAAAGCTTTTTTTTCCTCCTCAGGATCATCTGTCACTTGATCTGTAAAATGGAACTATATTTGGTGTTTGCACAGTTATAATTCAGTAAGGATGTCACAAGATGCCCATTTGATAATTAGGCTTTTGCAATCCATGATTCAACTTTTAAAAGGGCGGATTGTACCTTTAAGTCGATAAAAGTTAAAAACGAATACTCCTTGACTTCATGTCAGTGGAAATTAAAAGTTCTCTTCTTTAAGAACCAAACCCTGTGGCTACAGTGATTAAGAGGTATTAATTTTGTATCATCTTTCAGGAACAAATTGTTCTAGGTTTCAGTTTTCTGTAGTTTAAAACACTGCCTCCTCTCAAACATGAAATTTGTAAAAATAAAATTTAATTGAGGCAATCTTTGTTCATTTGTAACTTGAATTTACATCCCAACTAAAACAAATAATCTGTCTTCTTGGCAGTCAATGCCTTAAATACAGATCTGTATCATTGACTGTACTCATATAAATTAATAGTATTGCAGTATGAGCAACTGTCCCTTTGTCCAAATTTTCTGTTGCAGTCTGATTGGTCTTTATTAGTTTTCTATATAGCAACCACCAATATACTGGAGTCCTCTATAGATCTCTGCTGCTGGTAGTTCAGTGCAAGTTCACATCCAACAAAGTATTTTACCAAATGCAGTAATGCTTATGTTATTTCCCATATCACAAACACCTGGTTGGAGATACAGTGTTTTCGAAGAATCCAACAGACATTTATTACAGCTATTATATTATGAATATTAGAGTTTTACCAGACACAAGTGTCTGCGTTAAAACTAAATTGGTAGATTAAAGCAGAAGAGTATGTTTCCCATAACTCTATCCCAAACACAAATAAAAGTTAAACATAAAACATTCGATTATACAAGCTTCTCTGTGTAATTCCTCCAACCCTCTGAGGCATCAGTTAGTTTTACTAATTCTAGAACAGAACTCTTAATGGTCACTTTATCAAACTGCTTCAGAGATGTGGTCCGATAACCAGAGATTTCAGAACCAGTGTAGTCTTTTCAATTTAAACGTCTGGAACCGATTCATTTAGATTTTTGGGACAGTCGGAATTAGTTCCTTTTCATTTGGGCTTGTTATTAGAGTAGTGCATTCTAACACGCTTTAAGATTCGTGAATGAATCTAATAGGCGAACTGGTACAGTCAATAATAAGCATTTTGTTATTTTTTTCCTTCTTCTGACTAATCGAGATCACGCTCACAGACGTTGTTTCGACAGTTCCTGTACAGCCTTGCAGAGTGCAGGCGGGTGGGGTGAGAGGTGGCTCTTCCTATCAAGCACTGGGCTGTTGTGCGCTCACTCGGCGGTGGATCACAGGGAATGGCGGAGAAGTTACCGGGTCTTGGCCTCTACCTCAGTCCCGGCAATATGCTACTGGCCGGCGGTAACACGGACGCGGAGAAGGTAAGGCCCGGAGGAGAAAGGGGAGGTTAGCACCGAGTCCCGGGTGTATTGAGCGGCTGGGCCCCGAGCTCTGCCAGCACTGGGCGCGCTCCAAACCCAACAGCATCTAGCGGCCGGGCCCCAGGCCCCGAGTCCGTCTCAATTCTAAGCCTGACTTGCGAAGATACACAAACAATGTTAATCACATGACCCAGTCCTTCCAAAGTAAAATACTACATGATTTGCATGTACCCAATAACCATTGACTTGGATGGTTTCACTTTTATTTTCTTCCCTTTTTTAAAGTTGCAGGCAAATGGAAAATCATTTGAAAATGTAGAACTTGGAGATGTGAATACGAAAAAGCAAAAGCTTCCTCGAAGAATCATTCACTTTGCTAGTGGCGAAACTATGGAGGAGTATAGCACAGATGAGGAGGATCAGGAAGATGAAAAGAAAGACTTATTGCCTATAATTGATACTGTAAGGTTGAAGTTTATTGAATTCCTAATCTATTACACAAAAATAACTTCAATGTCTAATGCATAATGTGAAACATTTTATTCCCAGACCAAACTTCCTTGGGGCCCATTTTTGTGGTTTTACATGCTAAGATTTGCTACAGGAACACTGTCAGGTATGATCTGCATATATGTTATAATGGTTACAATAGTAATTTGTGTGAACAATATTTGAAGTTTCACTCTTTGAAATCCACATTTACAACTTCCTGATTGTGAAAAACATCCCTGGAGAATCATTTACTTTGCTAATCAAGAAATTATGGCATGGGGAAGTAATGTAATCTATTTTTAAGAATCCCTACAGTGTGGAAACAGGCCATTCAGCTCAACAAGTCCACACTGACTCCCTGAAGAGCATCCCACCCAGACTCAACCCCCCACCCTAGGCATGCATTTCCCATGGCTAATCCACCTAACCTACACATCTTTGCACTGTGGGAGGAAACTGGAGCATTTGGAGGAAACCCATGCAGCCATGGGGAAGAATGTCTGTCTGTGTAGTTTGCACACTCACCCGTCGCTGGAATTGAACCCGGGTCCCTGGTACTGTGAGACAGCAGTACTAACCACTGAGCCACAGAGTAGCCCCATGTCATTCTTAATAAATGTCATTTTTTAAAATATTTGCATTTAAACTGCAAATAAACTTTCTAATTGAATTATTAAGACTATGGGTTTAAGTTTACATTTCTACAACCAAAACTCCTGATGCTGAAAATGAGGTGCCAAAGCTGATTCATTTTTTTTCTGTTGAGCAAGGAAGATGTTAATAGGATCACTTTACATGCAGGTGATTGATGGCATGCAGGTTTCTTTTGCATTTCAATAATTTTGCTATCTTCTGTGCAAGTGAACCTACTCTAAAATCAGTCACTGCTTTGCTGGCTGACTGCAACTTGAGCAGCATACCTCCTCAGTGTCTCTGCTATATATTGCTCCTTTAGCTTTGCTTATTTGGCTTGAGGGAGGGGGGAAATGTAAACCAGCTTTTTTAAAAGCTGTTTTTAGAAAAGTGATAGTGACAGTATTAAGTGACCAAAAATAAAAACAGCACTAATGATGTAAAGTTAGTAGTTGATTTAAAAAAAAACAATTCTGATGTCCTTTTTTCTGGCACTTGCATTTATCTTCTCACATTAGTTTTCCAGTGGAGTAATTGTTATTGAGCTGTGATGCCCTAGATGCTGCAGGTCAATGAGTTTTTTTTCCCCCCACCTGTTGGTAGGTTGTTCGGTCATGGACACTATAGCAGCCAAGCCAGGTCTGCTCGCGCGCGTGCTCTCTCTTGACCAAAACTCACCGTATACCAATTTGGAATGGGAGCTGTGTTTACTTTTATTCCACCTTCTCTAGAAGCACCTAAGCCAAATGCAGAGGCTGGAGGTCAGGGAGGAAAGGAGTACAAATAGAACCACGATTCTACAGAAGGGTAGGCATTATTAGCATCCAGGCAGATTTTATAGTGATGTTTTTGGGAGGAAAAGATGATTAAAATGAAAGAAATAAATATCCATAGAGAAAGAACAATAAATTTCCTATCCTAATCGAATTGGGGGGGTAAACCAGCTTCTTAAACAACTGCAATCCTTGGAATGTAGGAACACCTGTTAAAGAAAGCAGCTCACCATCATCTTTTCCAAGGTAGTAGGGAATAGATGTTAAATATTGGCCTGGTCAGTAACACTCATTCTCGAACTAACTTTTAAAAAATTGACTGAGGCAGAAGACTCTGCAAAATTCATACGTGGGTAGGAAAAAAGTAAAGAAGAAACATTTTGTTGGCAGGATCAGGCTGAAACAGTAGATCAACTTTGGCATTCCTTTTTGAGTATAAAGGAGTTTTGGAGGTCTTGAAATTTAAGTTCTTCAGAGATGAGATCAATGACAATCTTTGAAATATGGCTGAAGGTTCAAGATTAAAATGGAGGAGAAACACGAAACCAGACTTCAATCATAGCAAGGTGTAGAGCTGGATGAACACAGCAGGCCAAGCGGGATCATAGCAAAATAGTGGAAGCAGGAAAATTCTAGAACGAGTGGCAAAAGAAAATGGGTTTTTGGCACCATTTTGTTCACCATAAAACTGAGCTTTTACTAACAGGCTACTTTTGTTTTTAAAGTTTGTGACTTCTTGGGAGAAAAGTTAGCTTCACTTTTTGGTATAAACGCTCCAAAATACCAGTATGCAATTGATGAGTACTACAGGATAAAAAAGGAGGTAAGCGGACTGTCTATACTCGTTTAATAAGTCAAATTCAGCAAGCCATTTCACTTGTTTTAGAAATGAACAAGCAGCAAAAAGTCTTTATAAACTCAGGGAATTATCTTAGACTACCCTTAATTTATAATATTTATAGTGTGGCTATAAATGTGAACTAGGCTATCAATATTAATGTCTTAAATTTTACATGTATAATTGAATTTGCATTCTAGAAAGTACATAAGATTCAAACCCTTTTAAACATGCAAGAGTCACCAGATAATGTGGGGGAAAAAATTCATCCATCATTGAGCATTAATACCTACAGACAGGAAATCAGGAATAATAATCTGGTATGGTGGAAAAAAATCCATAAAGTTTGATATGATGGAATCACTATTTGCAAGTTAGAATATCTACACCATGTAGTTGAGATTAATGTTTCATGCACTGTCATTGGAGGAAGAAGAGGATCAATACATAACACCCAAGAAGCATGTATGTCACTTATTTCTGCCCAGTTACTGCAGTTGCCAAGTCATAAAATTGGAAGAGATTTGTGTAGATATCATGTAAGGTCAGATACAACTGACTCATCTGTTGGCTATGCAAGCTGATATAGTAAACAGATTACCTAGGTAGATCATGGAGGTGGTCAGATTTGAGAAGTTTTTTTGTGTGAAATTAACTGATCACAGCCAATAGGCAAATTAGTCAGCATTCAGTTCTGTAAATGTCAGAAGAATACAGACTATTCCCTGTAGTAGTAAACTAGACCTGCTATTAAAAATTTAGCAACATGAAATTAATCCACAGTACTAGAAGGTTACAGATAATAATGCCTGTAACAGGAGAGGATAGCATGGAATTGGCATAAAAAGTTCCTTTTTATAGGAAGTTTGTAAAAGGATCTCATTTAATTAGGCAAATGACTTTTCCAGCTAGGCTTGCTAATACATGTAAATGTTACAGGAGGAGGAAGAAGAGGAAGAAAATAAAATGTCAGAAGAAGCTGAAAACAATTACAAAGAGCAAATGGAACAGCAGCAAGAGATGGTTAGTACACATGATGGTCTGCCAGTAGTTAATGCATCATTTGTGAATGTCAGCTTTGAAATGGAAAGTGATCCCACCATTATAACAGAAACCAAACAAAAAAGCGATCCTATTCCAACTTAGAGGAAGTCATCCTATGGAAGATGATGCAAGGGTTCAGTGCTGCCCGTTACCCTGAAGAAAACAGCTATGCCTTAATTCACTGAAAATGCAGTTGTGCCTTGCGATCTTTCATCTAATTTTGTTTTCATATCATGCATCTGCTGTAATTAAACTGTTAATACTAGAAACAATATTGTTTCGTTTAACCTATAATTAATTATTTATTTTAATTCTTTATAAAAATAAGCAAAGGTCACTTTTGTACACTACAAAACTTTAATAAAAATTTATGATGACTATTTATCACATACAATTTATCATGTACAATTTACAAACTCAGTACAGGAATCAAAGTTGTATTAATAGAATCATGAATCATCCAGATCAGCACTACCGTCATTGTCATTTGCAACAAGAACTTCTCTGTTTTCATAAGTCCAAAAACCATTCAGATCAATTAGAATACTGCTGACTGTGTCACCTTGTCCACTGCTTATTAAATCTTGAAGGGTGATTCTATATGGATCTTTGGGCTTAACCATGTCGAAGATTTCATCCTGTAAGATCAAACTAGTTTTCAGTGTAACTTCTAGATTTTACATGATGGATATTTAAGTATAGTTTGTCAAGTTTCTTTTTCCAGGAAGGAAGTTGATCTAGGCAGTAAGAAAAAAGTTTTGACTCTCCAAGCTTGCTGCCATTGAGAATGACAGCTATTTATGTGTCTCACCTGCTCATTGCTGTTAGTACCTTTTTTAAAGGGCAAGATGATGGCCTGGTGGTATTATTGCTAGACTATTAATCCAAAGACCTAGGTACTATTCTGGGGACCTGGGTTTGAATCCCATGATGGCAGATGAAGTTTGAATTCAACAAAAATCTGGAATTAGGAAACTAATAATGATCATGAAACCATTATCAATTGTTGGGACAAACCCATCTGCTGTACTGCTGTCCTTCAGGGAATGAAATTGCCATTCTCACCTAGGCTGGCCTACATGTGACTCCAGACCCAGAGCAACATAGTTGACTTAAATGCCCTCTGGACAATAAATGCTGGTCTAGCCAGCAATACCCACATCCTAAGAATGAAAAAAAAGTGCTCTCCAGGATCGAACATTTCAAACATTCAACCCTCTCAATGAAGAAACTTCTTTTATCTCAATTCTGAATGACCAACATTATTAGTTTAGGTATGTGAACCCATATTCTACATTACCAAACCAAGGGTAACACTGACAAAGGGTTTTGGCCCGAAACATCGACTTCCTTGCTCCTCAAATGCTGTCTGACCTGCTGTGCTTTTCCAGCTCCATATTTACGGACTCTAGCTTCACGCATCTGCAGTCCTTACTGTCTCCAAGGGTAACACATGTCCTCAGTACCTATCCTGATTACTTTACTTTACATTTTTAACTCAGGAGTCCGTGCAGTCTACTTAAGCTTTTCTCAGAACAATCCATTCATCTCAGAAGCAAAGATAGTGAACTTTTGTTGCAACTTGGGTATCAGTACTGAAATGTCACAGTTCTGCATGGAGACAATCAAAAGAACTTTTCCTGCTGCAGAAAGCACTGGAGCCATTGACTGATTAGTGTGCTTCAGGAGGCTGTCTGCCTTCCTTAATTGGGGAGCAGGCTAAGAAGATGGCCACTCTAGGAAAACAGCTCACCTATACGCCTCATTGTGGATTGAGACTTCGAAGCACTCTACTAAAAAAAAAAAGTGGTCATGACATGATGCCAAGACCTACAGAAAAATTAATTTCTTCCTTTTGTGCTATTTTACAGTGGAGGAATGGGGGAGAGACATTTTAACAAAACATTTAATTTTTTTGGAATCCAACATTTCTTACTATAGAAGCACTAAGGGATGGAGCTACATTGAAGAGAGGTTTTTGCAGGTAAAAGTGCACTGCTTTAACTTAAGCATTATAATCAATCTATCCCTGCCTTCTTCTACAGTGCTGAATCAAAGGATAAACTAAGG
>NC_063339.1:51518664-51530618 GCF_021869965.1 Rhincodon typus | reverse complement strand
CTGGTCAAGTACTGAAAAGCATAGTTGCTAACCTGGGTCTATGGCAGGTCGTCAGACAACCAACAAGAGAGAAAAATATACTTGACTTCGTTGTCACCAGTCTGCCTGCTGTAGAATCATCTGTCCATCACCACCTCAGTAGTGACCATCTCGGAGATTACCTCCACCGCTCTTGTGGAGACCAAGTCCTACCTTTACTTTGAGGATAACCTTCGATGTGTTGTGTGACACTACACCATGAAAAATTGCATGGACTTTGAACAGATCTAGCAACTGAAGACTTGGCATCCGTTAGGCACTGTGGGCCATCAGCAGCAGAATCCTATTCAGACACAACTTGAACCTCATGATTCAGCATATTCCCTCTCTCTACTGTTACTACCAAGTCAGGATATCAATCCTGATTCAGTTAAGAGAGCTGGAGAGCATGCGAGGATCAGTACAAAGCATAGCTAAAAATGCGAGGTCAACCAGGTGAAGCTAAAAACAAAGCTATTTGCATGGCAAACAGCCCTAGAAGCAATTGATAGACAGAGTAAGCGATTACACAATCAATGGATAAGATCTACATTCTGCAGTCCTGCCACATCCAGTCATGAATAGTGGCGAACAATTAAACAACTAACTGGATGGGGGATCATGATGGGGGAGCCCAGCACATCAATGCAAAATATAAGGCTGAAACACTTGCAGCAATCTCCAACCAGAAGTGCCAAGTGGATGATTGATCTTGGTCTCCTGCAGTGATCCCCAAAATCACTGGTGCCAGTCCTCAGCCAATTTGATTCGCCCATGTGATATCAAGAGTGGTTGGAGCACTGGATAATGTTCCAACAATAATACCGAAGACTAAGATGACTGACCTCAACAACCATGACTATCTTTACTTGTGCCAGGTAAGACTCTAGCCAGCAGAGAGTTTCCCCCCAATTGTGGGTGTATCTATACCTAATGGACTGCAAAGGTTCAAGAAGGCAGCTCACCCCCACCTTCTCAAGGAAACCACGGGTGTGCAATAAATGCTTGCCCAAGCAGCACGGCTCATATTTCATGGATGAACTTTAAAAAAGACAGAGCTCCATTTTCTAAAAATCCTAGTCGGGAAATCTAACTATTGCAACCCATCTTCTCTGCTCAATAAATGCATTGGGATTCCTACAGTTCCATGCATGATAAGATTTCCTTTATCAGCACCCTTATAACATTTGGCCACTGTGCAAGCTTGATGCTAAGGTAGGGTGCATCAGAGACATCATGTAAGCTAATCAGCTACCCTGATCAGATCATTTGTTGCTGTATATTGTGCAAGATCATGAATGGGATCAAGACCATCACTTTTGGTCCTAAAAGTACACAGTCTACCTCTAACAAGGTATCTCAAAAGCTTCAGCACGAGATCTTGCAGTCAAGCCAAAAAGACATTCTGCCTATCACACAAATGTAGTAAGTCATTTTCAGCACCAGTTCTTGCAAATCCGAAAACACAGTTCCTAAAGTTTGATTGGACTATATTTGCTAAGCAATTCTAGTGTGCAAAGAATTGCGCTGACAACCCAGTTGAAGACTGTCAGTCAAGATTGCAATGCTGAAAGCTACGTACATAATATACAGGGGCCTGTTATTTGCAGACAGAAAGAACGTGTACATTCACTATGCCTGTTCCAACTCAACAACATAAGTGACAGCCATTCTCTGGTACATTGCTCAGGGCAATGCCTAGACCAATCAGAGTCAACATGACTTTCAAAATTTAAATAAAATGTAGCAGTTAAATGTCAGTCATCATCTAATTGGTCATTCTCCATGGCAATGCCTTCATCAATTGTGAAGTAATTAGCATGTCCTATCATACAGTATAAATGTTGTTGTCCCTGTATATTAATATTTCAAGTGAATTGGTTTGATGTATGCAAGATGAAAACCTTCAACAAATGTGTCTATTGTCTGCAACACTCAAGTTTAAAATTCTCCAACACTACTAGGGATCAGTACCTAATATTTTCTCTGCATCATGCCCATGCTTCAATCTCTGCTCTGTCCCTTGATGACTAAAACAGAACGTTGTACTAAATGTGCATGAATTTCCTTCTCTTTCTAAGGAAGAGTGAATTTGCTTGGAACTTCTCTCGCTGTCTTGCTGTAACTTAGAACTGGAACCTGCTTTCACATATAAAGGGTTCACTGCAGTTAAGATAGCATTGAGAGAGAGACATCCAATGAAAATGTACAATGTATGTAAAGCCTGCTTCTAGTACTCTGAGTTTGATTACATCCAACTATTTTGCCTTTAGAGTTCAGTATCCTATTTTAGTTGCTGAAATATAGTGCTTAGATATGTTGCTATTTGAGTTTATGGGAGATGACTGGAAACACTACTGGATGAGTAATTTAGAGACTCAAGCTAATGCTCTGAAGGCATTGCTTCAAATTCCACTATGGCCGCTGGTGGAGTATAAATTCACTCAATGTATGGGCAGTTTAAAGCTCGTCTCAATACCAGTGACCATGATTGACTGTTGCAAAATTTCATCTGGTTCACTAATAGCCTTTAGTGAAGGAAACCTGCCATCATTAAATGGTCTGGCCTCTATGTGACTCTGGACCCACAGTAATATGGTTGACTCTTAATTGCCCCCTGAAGTACCTTAACTAAACAACTCACTTCAAGAACATTTAGGGATGGCCAACAAATTCTGGCTTTATCAATGATGCCCACATCCTGTGAAATAAATGAAGAATGCCCATACCCAAACTTGGCTGTTGTGGGATTTTTTTGATATTTACTCGTTACCATTTTATCAACTGTGTTCAATGCTTCACACTTGCATTCCTCCATGAAGTACCTTTTACTGTTATATATCGAGAGTTGTCCTTCCACCTATACATCTTCTCTAATTAACGTGTACTGCCTAAACTGCATCGACAAATTCAACTATGCTTTCTAGTTTTGTTTGTCCAAATGTACTGACAGCACAAAATGGCTATCTTCATTTCTGTATAAGGATTTCTCGGATCAAGGTGCTTTCTTTAATTAATTTTGTTATTGTAGACCATGTAACAGAATAACTTTCCTTAACTAATAATTTGAATAGTACAAAATTAACAATTTAAACAATGTGTATCTTTAATATGATACTAAAAGAACCAACTATTTATGATCTACTGGGGGAACTTTATTCTTTTTAAGGTTTTGGTCTAATCTGCTCTTGATGTTCATACAGGATACCTGAGTAGAGTAAAAGCTACAATGGACTACGATGGTCACGATTGTAGATTCCTTACATTCAAGTCTGGAGACTCAATACTTGTTTATTTTAAGTTGGTTGGGAAAAGAGGTGATTTATGGGCTGGAAGTGTAAGTATTATATTCTGTGGTGCATTATTTTGTTTCAAAATATATTCACATTCCATTTTTGTGAAATTGATTTGGTTCGTTATGTTCCTACCTGATGGGCCAATTGATAGATACTCGCATATTGTGCGTACCTCACCACTTCCATCACTAACCAACTCCAGACCTACAACAACATTCATATGAAGCATTTAACATGCTAAAATCTCCCATGCAGTTCACAGAACTGACAAAATTGACACTGAGTCAAAGAGGTAAATAACAGGATGGATGAAAAAATATTTGGTGAAGAGGTAAGTTCAAAGGAGGGAGAGATGGAGAGGTTGGCATTTCTGTAGCAAAGCATATCTGCCAATTTTGGGGTAAAAGTAATGCAGGATTGCTCAAAAGGTCAGAACCTGAGCAAAACAGAGTTTGTAGAAAGGTGGAGAAGGTTACGAAAGTGGACAGGATAAGGTTATGCAATGATTTTAACACAAATGACAAATTTAAACTCAAGGCAGTGTTGGATTCAATGGCTGACAATACAGAGATGGGTAGGAAAGTAAGCTGTGATGAAGATACAAAGAATTTGTGAAGAAACATAAAAAGCAAAAATAATGTGGGAAAATGTCAGGTTGTTCACTTTGGCGGAATAAAAAATAAAAATATTATTTAAATTGAGAGAAACTGCAAGTGTTTTAGCACAGCAGGATCTGGGTGTCCTTGTGCATGATTCACAAAAAGTGAGCATGCAGATACAGCAAGTAATTAGGAAGGCGAATGGCATGTTCACTTTGATTGAAAGAAGGTGGCATATAAAAATAAGGAAGTCATGCTACAACTTGGTGAGCTTTGAGCATTGGTGACACCACAACTTGAGTATTGTGGTCTCTTACTTCAGGAAAAATTGAAGAATGAACTTGAAATGTATTTGAATGCATTTGAAATGTTTCAGAGAAGGTTCACTGTGCTGATTCCTGTGATGAGGGGTTTGTCTTGTTAGGAAAGCTTAAGAAAATTGGGCCTGTACTTGTTGAAATGTTTGAAAAATGAGACATGATCTTATTGGAATATATAAGATTATGAGATCGCCTGACGGGGTAGTTGCTGAGAGGATATTTCCCCTTGAGAGGGCATCTGGAACTAAGCAGCACAGTTTTTCTTTAAATCTCCCATTTAAGCCAGAAATGAAAAGAACATCAAATGAGTTGATAATCTTTAGATTAACGCCTCACTGAGCTGTGGAGGCTGGGTTATTGAATTTAATAAAGATTGATCTTTGATCAGGAAGAGAGTCGAGGATTGTGGGGCATAGTGGGATAGCAGAATTAAGGCCACAATCAATTCAGCCGTGATCTTACTGAATGACCCCTTCGCCCTCAAATTTCTTATGATTTTATGGATAGGAGGCCATTAGGACAATTTTGTAATAGTCACTGGTGAAGATAACCTGATGGATGTGAGTTTCAGGAACAGGCATGCAGAGGAGGAGTAGAAATAAGCTGTAATATGCAGGTTGGTGTAAGCAATCTTTAATACCTATTCCTCTGATTCTGACCTCTTGTGCATTCCCTTCCTTGATGACCATTCTGAAAGGAACGACCCCAGCCTCTGGAAAAAGCCCCTTGCCTTCACCTTAAACTTTACATTCTCCCACCCCAATTGTTTTGCAATGTACAAGATACAATGGTCCAAGCCCCATTTTCAATCCCTTAAATCCAATGGACTCCAATTTGAACATAGTTCATTATTGGTTTAGCCCTTGCACAACAAAACCTGATTAAACTTCATCAAACATTTGCGGGCTCTGCTTTCTTCTGCCAAAACTGTTCACTGCTGGAGTCTGCAATGCAAACAAAACTCCTGGCTTCTTGTCATCATGAGCAACCATGCTGTTTCAGACATCATGGGCAGAATCTTACCGGGCCCTGAACTATGTCAAGAAATCTGGGAGGATTGTGTGAGAGGTCAAGCAAAGGCTATCTTGACATTGGGAACAAGAGGTTGCATTTCCAAACAGAGCCCTGGGCATCAAGACAAGATTCTCATTAGGCATTGCTGAGGTGCCTATTGAAAGGGAATTCTTGCTTATATCGTCCTCATTAACTGCACATCTTGCCTCATGAATATGCAGATTTTTACCATGAGAAAACAAGATGGTGAGAATTCTTGACCAGAAAGTCTGAGCAGGTACTGGTGACTTGAGCGGCCACTTTCTCCACTGGACCTCCATTGGACACCTAGCAACAACATCTCAGGGCACTCTCCAAGCCCATCGACTGATACTGACAACTGAGACCGCCCAGCCCCTCAGGACCCTCATGGAACTTCTTCAATCCACTTACAAGGTGCTTCTGCACTTTAAAGCTGGTCTTCGGGATGCACAGCAACCAGCATTGAAAGGCTGTTCAAGGACACACTGCACTGCATCCGAACTCAGAGACTTGGCCAGGCCATATCTCAGGGCACCTTATTTGGTCTTTCATGCCCACTCACTTTGAAACTATCTAGATGTCCATGGTATCCTTGCCTTGGCTTGCCTTTTCTCATGAAGAGAAATGGCCAAAATTGTTATTTAGTCAAAATATGGTGGGATTCTGCCCAATCTTTTCTCATCCTCGTTAAAATTCCTGCCTGGCTTTGCTGTCTCTTTAACGAATTTCAGCCCATTAGGAACTCTGCATTTCTACAACCCTGGCTACTGGTGCTTCATGTACTTCTTTTGCCCACCATTGATGACCATGCCTTCACTAAGCAAAACTATGAGCTCTCAAATGCCCTCTCTGAACCTTGTCACCTCTCTATCAGTCTGCCCTGATTTAAGATGGTCCTTAATACTTGTCTTTTTGACAAAAACTTTAACCACCTGACCTAATATCTCCTTTGGCTCAATGTCAATTTTTATTTGATCACATTTCACTGATATTACATTAAACACACTACATAAATACAAGTTATTTTTGTTAGACATGGTGAACCCAATAGAATTAATCATTGCATTGCTTACCTAGTCAGTGGATTTATATAATTCCCAGGATCATAAAAATAGTACTCCTTTCTTTATGAAATGCATTCAGTAACTAGAAATGAATTGCTTTGGATTCATTGTGTTTGGTAAGTATGAACCTAAGTTATTGCACATCATACATAGTGGAACAAGGGTTCCATCAACACTTTTAAAATTTTTATCACTCATAGAGTACATATACTAATGTTTTCCAACATTCAAGTCTTTAAAATTAAAAACAACATGTGCTGTGCAAACTCAGGGGGTCTTGCATTATCAGTGGAGAAAGAAACAATGTCGGTGTTTTGGATCCAATATGACTTCTTCAGAAGTGGACTTGAAACATTAACCTTCTTTCTTCCTCCACAAATGCTGCCATAGATGCTGAAATTCCCCATACTTTTTGATTTTATTTCAGATCTTCAGCATTTGCAGTGTTTTGCTTTTATCTTAGTGCAAACATTTATGATGTTCTTCAGTTAACTTGTAATGATTTTGTTCTATTTTAGATAGGAAAACAGTTTGGGTATTTTCCAAAAGATGCAGTTCAAATTGAAGATGTAATAGTATCAACTGAAATAGAACTGCCAACCAAGGTAATCTGTGAATTAATGTACTTAACTTTATGCTTGCTCCATTAAACATTTCATGACTATATCCTATTGCAAAGTTTTCAGATATTAATTTTTAGATCCACCCAAATAACTCTGAGTCATGCCAGAACTAGAGCAGAAATATTTGTACCCCTGAAAAATAATTTTGGAATAAAAAAAAATGCTGATTCTGAATACTTAACTTGAAAACTGTAGGCAGGACTTCCTCAGTGAACTCACAGTAATAAATATATTCCACACCAGGTATAGCTTTTTATTGTAATACAAACTGAAATGTATAAATATAGTTTTTCTGATCAATGCTATTTCATTTCAACTTGCATTTTCAATTCTTTAACATAAGCTATCATTAGAATTTTATTCAGAATATTCTTCCCAAAGTAAATTTTCTATATTAGTATTCCATAAACTTCCAACTACACCTTTATCATGGATGTTTTTATTCCACTGTCAATCCCCGTATCTAAATTAAAACAACCCATATGCAATAAACACAGAAGAACAATGGATCCTAAATCAGAATTATAAACTTAAGATTATGCATGTGTTTTTTTTTCCCACCCAGGAAAGTGACTTCCTTTGCCTTGATGGTGATTATTACGTTGGAAGTGAAGAAAGTGGTTCAGTCAATGGTGAATATGGAGAAAATTCAAATTCAGAAGAAATAAAATCCATATTAGGACATCAATCTGAGTCCAACATAAACAGCCAGGATTACAAAGGTAATTCTGCTAAAGATGAACCTGTGGACAATTTAGTTAATCTTTATAAAGAGCAGTTTCAAAGAACACATCATGCTACAGATGATGCTGTTTTAGAGATGACACCCGGTAACGAACAATTTCAGCCAAGTCTAGCAACTGATGCAGTTGGACAAATCAATGAGTTTCTTTCACCAGCTGATTATCTGAATCAATTAAATGAAGCAAGTGCCTCAAAACACACAGAAAACAATGAATTAAAATTAGACACAGGTCCTGAATCTGTACACAGAGAATATATTGACCCAAAAGGTGAACCTTCCGGGCAGGAGATCGGTGAAGAACCTGCTATCACATCTGAAAGTAATGAAGAATCTAAATTTCTGCAAGAAGCATCTAGCTGGATTGGATCTAGAATTAGCGGGTGGTTTGGTTCAAAAAGCAATCTGAATAAAGAGCCTGTGGAATCTACAGACCAGTCTTTACAGATAAACTCCTTTAAAAGTCGAAAAATTGCATTAGGCAATGCTGAAAACGCTGCAATGTCTGAAGTGATGGATGATCAAATTAACGAGCATTACAAGGACAAAGAAAAGTCATCCTGGATTAATGGTTTGTCCAATTTGTTCAGTTTCACCAGTGATTCACCAGAAGATGCTTTATCCAGTGATGATAATAAAGGTAAAGAAGAGCTTGAAAATGTAAATTCATATTCTGTTGATGATTCAACAGTCCCAAGTAAAAGTGAGATACCTAACCTGGAAAACAAAATGCCTGACCTTTCAGTTCCAGCTGAAGTAAGGCTACAATCAAATAGTCCAGAGAAACCAGCACAACATACCAATGAAGCTACTCAGAATTTAATGGATAATGATCAGTTGAGGTTTAAATTTACTGACAAAGTATGGGCTGGCCTAACTGGTAAAGCTGAGGATTCAGGCATATCCAAAGAAACAGAAAATGTTGGAGTAGATAATCCAATGGATAAAAATGATATCACTGAAAGCAATGAAAACACAATGAATAGCGAATCTGAAGTTTGTTCTCGCATACTTGCAGTGGATCAGGTTCCAAGAGAAGGGGATGCATTGATTGTTGATTCATTAATAAATGAAGAACCAATCCAGTACCCAGAAGTGAGTCTCTGTAAAATGGAGAATGATATTAATTGCCACTCTGAAGGCTTGCAGCAGGCTGCAAAGGAACATGGGGTAATACAAAGTGAAAACACTCAATTTGTACATTCTACAAATAGTTTAGAAAATAGTTTCAGATTTGATAGCACAGCATCAAAGCTTAAAGATATGTGGAAACTAGAAGCTCAAAATCTACAAGAGCAAAATTCAATGTTAGATTCAAAATTTGTGGGGGATAATAAACCTTTGACTCAGGACAGTCTCCACAAAGAACAATATCTGCAAGAACATTTAAAAATTCCTTCAGTAGTTAAACAATCTAGCTCAGATTATATGACGTCAACGACACGTAAAGATCTACAAATTGAAGAAACATCACGTAGTCAACATGATTTTTTACACAACCAGGATCTAATCTCTTCAATGGAAGAATTTGGTGTTGTAAGTAAGGGTGAAGCTTTGGAATTTGGGTTGCATGAGGAACAACAACATGTAACATTAGATTCTGAATTAGCACCTACTAGAGATCAGAGTTCAGAAAGTATAGTAGCTAACACTGCAAAACCTTCAGCAGGGAACAAATTACAGGCTGAAGAATGTTTACAACATAATTTAGTTTCTGAATTGGAACCAGATCTGCATCTTTCAAATACTGCTGATTCCATGTCACAGTATACCTTACAGAATAAAGAAAAATTTTCACAAGAAGACATATTAATAAAATCAGACTCACAACGTATTGCTGTGACAGACAGTGATCAATTTCCAGAAAAAGAATTGCATCATGAACAACTAATCTCACAGCAGCGAAATATTGAATCAACAATGGAACTTGAACAGCTTGGTATTTCAGGTGAAAATAAGCTATTATCCCAGATGCAAACTTTTAATGAACAGCAAGCTTTAAATTCTGAATTTGATGACGGTGTTCCTTCTTCACAGGATGAACTGGGGAACAAAAAAGGCATTACAGAAGGAAAGCATGTAACATCGGCAAAGCAGCACACTTTAGATAGTTATAATCTTTTAACACAGAATGTAAAACAAGCTTTAGAGGAAATCTATCCATCAAGTTTGGTCGATAAAAAGATCACAGTTACAAATACCTATGGTCCTTCCTTACAAAAACAACTGAGTGATGAAACCCAGAGAGTACCGTCTCTGCAGCCAGTTTCAGATCCTACTCAGGCTCTGCCACGGGAAAAATTTTACAGTGGCAGCAACACCTTGCAACAACAAGCCCCAGTATCAGACTCTGAATCCAGTCAGCTTACTTCAGATCATGGTAAAGCTGAATTACAGCAATGCCTGCATGAAGAAGAGCATGTTTTCAAAGAGTGTCCACCCATAAAACCTGAATCTAATCAGGCTGCTCCAGATGTTGATAAATCCCTTTTACTGAAAAAACATGATGGACAAGACTTGCAAGAACACCAAATAAGTTGTACTTCTGAATCTAACAGGCTTTCTGTCTTGGGTCATAGTAAATATGCATTGTCTGAAAAATTGCATGATAATGAGGAAATTCTCCAGGCAAGCGTTTTGACACTTGGACAGTCTGAACAGCATACTGATTCAGATAAAGATAAACTTCTGTTAGATGAAAAAATGGATGATAAACACCGTGTCTTACAGAGACAATATACAGTTTCAGATTTAGCTTTAAGACCATTTACTACAACAGATAAAACAGAATCCTTATTGCAAGAAAAAGAACAAACTTTTTCAGATCATTTATCAAATTCACAAGTCGAAGACTTCAATGTTTCAAATGATGGCAAAACCTTGAAACAGGAAAACTCTTTCCATCAACAAAAAATCATGGGCGATAAAGTAACTTTAGAATCAGGAGAACAATCTGTTGTTTTACTTACCACAGAGGATTTCTCAGAGGAAGAAACAAAAGTAAGCAAAGTTAATAGTAACACAACCATAAATAGTGCAAAAAGAAACAAGATGCATAAAACTATAGAAGCTGAGCCTTTAGGAGAGCTTGTGAATTCACTGCTTTCTGAGAATATGAATCTTACTGGAGAAAGTTTCAGTAGGGCTGAGGACACTGATACTAAAGTTGAACCACAACAGATTATCGAGGAAATAAGGGGAGTTGAAACAAATGACAACCATAGAGAGATTAAGGATACAATAAGTGAAAAAGCCACACAACCATCGATTGATCCTATTACCCTAAATGCGTGGACAGAAAAAGCATTGAGTGATTCTGAAAAGCTGACAGACATCTCCACTCATATACGTCAACATACAAGTCAGTTAATTGCAGCAGTTAAGCCTAATCCAGATGCTGCCACTGAAAATATAAATCAAGCTATTTCTGAAAATGAATATAAAACAAGACATGTGACTGATGAAGAAATAACTGTAGCAAGAGATATTAAATTCAGTGACGACCAAACTAGCAGTTCCTGGGGAGTACAGTCACCTTTAGAAGAAGGAAAGAAACCATTTGAGAAACTCAGAGTAAGGCATACGTCATCTGATAGCACAAACCTTTATAGTGATCTTAAATTATTAAAAGAGCACATGGGTATTGCTCATCTGCAGCATTTGGAAGGATGCTTTGATAAAACAAAGCTCTTATGGTTGGAAGAAATTCTTGAACAGCTAGAGAATGAGAATTGTAATAATGGTTTTAATAACATTCTCCAAAAAGTAAACACTTTTGAAGATAGTTTCTGGGAAAACAAAGACTTCAAATGTGACAAGAATGATGCAAATATTGAATATATAATGAGGGAAAGCCAACATGATGAAGATACAGGGATGTTTCAAAAGCTACAAGATATCCTAACTGCCATCAAAATGAAATGCACCTCAAATGACTCTAGTTCAAGCACCATTAAAGGTATTGGATAATAAGTTAATGGGAATATTGCAATTTCCAACATACGTCTCTGTATGTTTTCAAGGAGGAGAATCAAGTACATTTTAAAAGTATACTTAATTTATATCTTGGAAAATTTCATTCGCACATTGTTATCACTGTAAAAGGGAATAACGTCTTACTCAGTCCATGGGGTCAGAGACAATACCATCTCTGGGTATGAGAGATAGTAGAAACTGCAGATGCTGGAGAATCTGAGATAACAAGGTGTAGAGCTGGATGAACACAGCAGGCCAAGCAGCATCAGAGGAGCAGGAAAG
>NC_063339.1:51472334-51518264 GCF_021869965.1 Rhincodon typus | reverse complement strand
TACATTTGGGAGGGAGTTGCCCTGGAAGTCCTCAATGTTGATTCCCAAAGCCATGAGGTCTCATGGCATCAGATCAAACATGGGCAATAAATCCTCCTTCTGATTACCATCTACAAACCTCCTCCATAGATGAATCGATCATGTTGAACACTACTTTTGAGGAAACTGAGGTGGCAAGGACACAGGATGCACTCTGGATGAGGGACTTCAATGTCCATGACCAAGAGTAGCTCAGTTGTTCCACTAAACAATGAACTGACAGAGGACGTTGCTGCTAGACTGGGTCTGTGGCTGGTTGTGAGTAAACTGGTGGGAAAAACATACTTGACCTGATCCTCACCAACCTATCTATTGCAAATGCATCAGTTCATGACAGCATTCGTAAGAGTGTCAAATGCAGAGTACTTGTGGAGATAAAGTCCTGTCCTCACATCAAGGATATCCTCTATTATATTAAAATCCCTTATTTTGTGGTGTAGCCCTACCCCTGTGCTGATTGGGACAGAACATCCAACATCCAGCAACTCAAAACTGGGCATCCCTGAGGCTTTATGAGCCGTAGGTAGCTGAATTGTATTTAACCACAATCTGTAACCTCATGGCCTACTATATCTTCCACTCTACCATTACCATTAAGCCAGGAGATCAGATTCAATGAATAATGGAGGAGAACATGTCAGGGGCTTTGCAGGAAATATCTAAAAGTTTGGTGTTAATCTGGTGAAGCTACAACGCAGGAGTACATACGTGCCAAACAGTGGAAACAGCACGCAATAAGTAGGGCTAAACAATTTCACTATCAACAAATCAGATCTAGCTCTACAGTCCTGCCACATTATGAATATGGGAAGGCAATGGCCTAGTGGTATCATCAGACAGATTAATCCTGAGACCCAGGTCATGTTCTGCGGACCTCAAATCCTGCCATAGCAAGGGCACAGGATGCACTTTGGATGAGGGGTGCTTAATGACGTATTGCAGTGCAAGACTAACTAGACATATTTGTACTTTTATTTATTCAGGAAATTCAAATTATTGTTTATTACACTGAGAAAAGATTAACACACGGCGTCACAGCAGATAGCCGTTTTATGAACAGTGTGATTTACACCTGCCCAGAGAAAAGGCAATATGGTATAACAGGATGCTCATTCCTGCTCTCTTAAACACATGATACAGTAAATGTAAAGATGCAAAAGTTCCCAGAATGCAATATAACTAAATCATATGTGAACATTTAACAGATTGGGTTGCAAACTTGTTTTACTGTATTTAAAAAATATATAACTGATACTACCAGTGTAATTTATATGTTTTAAAAGTTGTTTTTTTCTTTAACATCAGTATGTGATTCACAAAAATGCTACACTTTCGCAAACAATAATGGAAAGAATGCTCTTTTATTCTTCCTTCTAACAAAGTTTTAGTTAGTATCCTTCCATTTCCATTAGCTTGTCTCTGTTCTCTTCACATCTCTGATTGTGTCAAACCCGAACTTTGACTTTGGCTATTAACTCTGCATAGTAGTTGGGACTGTGACATTGATTGATTTGTTTTCATCAAAGACGCTAACTAACTTTGCTGTGCTGGTGGATTCTATAGTCCGCACAAGCTCTCAGTTCCTTTGTGACTCTCACTTTCTTTCTGATTTTCCCTTAGAGCTTTATGAGGAAATGGTCTTTAGGAGGTTTCTAATGCTTTCTTTTTGTCAGGTTTCCTCTTTCAAGCAAAAGATCTACATGACACTGACTCTGATGGAGTCTCTCTATAATCTGAATGCTAGTCTATTTACAACAGTTCCAATCACATACTTCTTATCATCTCAATTGCTTTTCACCACGACCTCTGACCAAGCAGTCAGCTGTAAGTAAGTTTCACACGGGTGTATTATGACACATCTCCACTTAATGTTGCTTTTCTCTTATATTGCTATGAGACTTAAACAAACTAAACTTTGTCCTAGAAATGTGTTTAAACACTAAATCATAAACTAAGCAACGTTGTAGATTGTGGTGAATTTTGTAAGAGAGCAGAAAAGTATCAAGCCAGCGTTGAAGAGAAACATGGAAATTATGGCCTAGTTGTCCCAGCAAATACTTCTGCAAAAACCTTTTCATAATCTATACACTTTTTTCTGCAGCACTGATTGATGACAGGAGATATGATGGTATTAGAGTGTGTGTGAATCCACTTAGAAATATTTCAAATGTTTCTATCATAAATTATGGACCATTATCTGATAGCAACACTACTGGCAATGCAGAAATTACAAACCCAATTGAGGTTGTTGACTTGCTCACCGAGCTGGCTTGTTCTTGTTCAGACGTTTTGTCACCATGCTAGTGACATCATCAGTGGAGCCTCCGATGAAACGACGGTATTCTACTCCGCTTGGTATTTATACTGTCCAGTCCATTATATTCACTTGCATTATTGAACTTAAGCTGAATATTTATCAACTTGCTTAATTATCAACTAAAGCCTTCCTTTCCACTTCAAAGAAATCAACATGTACCCATTCCAGTTCTCTGGTGTTCCTCTGGAATGAAAAGAACTTTTGGTACATTCATTTCTCAACGTGGGACACAAATTCACATCTTTTTACCAACTCTTCATCATCTCCATCTACTTTTTGATATCAAAAATAACTTTTCATAACTTTTTGCATGGGAGCAGCAGGCCATTCAGCCCCTCCAGCCTATTCTGCTATTCAACTGGTGATGGTTGATCTATCTCAATGACAACTTCCTGCTATATCCAATTATCCCTTAATATCTTTACTACCTAAATTCTGTCAATCTCTGTCTTGAACATACTCAAACAACAGATCTTCCACAACTCTTTGGGCTGGAGAATTCCAAAGACTCATCACCCTCTGAGTGACTATGACCAATCATAAACATATCCCAGTTTAAACATATTTTCTTAACTATTGCTGGATAAAGACACTATGTTGTAGCTGTTTGCCTCGTTTTTATCAGGCAGCTTTCTAGAAAAATCATCGTGAAGGGAAAACAACATTTATACAGTATGAGAGGAGAGTGCTGTTTAGTTGGCAAGTGGGCTTTGATTGGTGGAGGGATTACCGTAGAGGGGTACATCAGTTAGTTGATGACCGACAGTTGGCTGGTAATTTTTTTAAAATTTTAAACAGTTATGTTAACTCAAATTGGTTAAAGCATCGTCCTGCAACCCAAACCAGAGAATTCAAACAACTTTTTTGTTGAATTGAATGAGTCACAGTGTGTACATGTGTTATTTCTATCTGCAAAGAACAGCTTATTGATACCTTTTGCTTCCATGATGTTCAAGTTTGCCATATGGTGAACCAAACTGACAATCCTACATTGGGTGCCAGTGTAATTCTCTACACACTTAAGATTGTTTAGTAAATGCCATCTAATTGCAGAATCCCGTCTAATGTTGGACATTGTGTTTTCAGTCTAGCAAACCTGGGCTGGTTGGATTAAGGTCAGTATCTTGTTTGTTCTGAACAGCTGAAGGGACACACTATTCAGTACAATACAATTTCACAGCCTTTAGGACATATGGTCTACATACCTAGCATCACACCAGTACTGAAATTGAAATACCACATTACCCACTTGCATGACAGGCAGAATGTGTTTTTGGCTTTACAACAACATCCTGGTATTGGTGAACACCACTCATGTTGCTGTTTCATAGTAACAGACTAAATAGCTAGGTGCACACGCTGCTCAAACTTTTAAGGTACCTTAATCTAAATAGAAGGGGTGCTTTTCAGGACCAGATGTGATGACCTTGAACTGTTCATGAGTTTGTATGATATAAGGCAAGCAGTAATCTGATCAAGGTATCTGTTAATTCATAAGGCCACCTTCAGTGGTCAATAAATGCATTGGGATTCTGACAGTTTTAATGCTGTAAGTTTGTCCTGATTGGCAACATCATAAATAGGACCTGAACCATTTGCTTACTTTATTGGCTTGATGTTTAACCTGTTTTTCTAATCAACATCTTCAGAGATGTTATTACACATCTGTGGAGCAGTGGGACTTGAAACTGGGCCTCCCACTCCAGGAGTAGGGTCACTACCACTGCACCACAAGAGGCCCCCTAAAGCTTGATGTTTAAATAGGGCACATTAAAGTCATCTTGCAGAAAAATGTTTTCGCCTGATTGATCATCTTTCACTGTATGTTGTGCACTCATGAACTGGCCCAAGGTCATCACTTTTGGAAAAGTGCCCAGCCTATATCATATTACTTTGTGAGGGTGAGGTATCTCAAACTTTTGAGCCTATTCTGGAAGCTACATGTAGAACATACAGTATGCCTGTTTCACTTAACAAAATAACTGATGGCCATTCTTTGTTCAATGAGAGTCAACCTGCCTGGTTTAAAAATTAACAAAACTCGGCAGTTAACTGTCAAATAATCATCTGACTAGTGAGTTCCTCATGGCAATATCTCTACTAATCAGGAGTCTACTGCCAACCAAGCAGCAACCTCCTCTTATAAAAGATAAATGTTGTTTCCACTTTACGTTGATAATTCTTGTGAATTGTTCTGATAAGTTCAAGATGAAAACATTTAGGGGTTTTTACATTACTTATTTATGGGATTTGAGCTTCACTTGCTGGGCCAGCATTATTGTCCTCCTTTAGTTACTCTGTAGTAGATTGTGGTGAGCTGCATTTTAAATTGTTGTAGTCCATGCAGTGTAGTTAAACCCCTTGTACTGTTGGGGAGAGAGTTTCAGGATTTTGACTGAGCAAACCTGAAGTAACAGCAATATATTTTTAAGTCAGGATGGTGACTCTCTTCCTCTCTACTATTCCCAATGGCAAGTAACGGGAGGCATTATTGTATCCCATGCTAACAGTAACTTGAACTAACATTACAATGTTATTATTGAAATAACCTAGTCGGTTTCACACAGGTTTGATTAATGGAATGTTATTTGTGAATTTTAATATTCTCCTTCTGAGACTACAGACAGTGCAGCAGCTGTATCAATGATGAAAGTTGTAAATCTCAGACTTTCAGTGTTATTGTTTAGTTTATTATTAGTACTGTCATCTTCTAGTGCTGCTCATTCTCTGATTCAGTAAAACTCTTAATCTTGCTGCCGAAAAACATCAGCTTCTGTTTCCACATCTATCATTTCCCATTTCAGACCCCTGAATGAACTTTATAGGAATCACAACCTTGACCAGGTGCAAGGTGTTGACTTAGTGGTTTATTACAAACTGGCATGAGTATTTCTGTTTCTATCATTCCTGCATGTTGTCTGGATGTGACTGACTTTTGCAGAGGTATATCAATTTCAAAATGGGAACGTGTAAATGATTGGTGGCTAACAAGGCAACAGAGGTATCTAAATTGCTGACTCCGAGACTGTGAACTTGGTTTCCATGGCCAGGTTGTTCCTTGCAAGTTTAGGAAGGTATCTCCTTTGCAACATACCCACAGTGATGAGAGAGTTTCTTTAATTTGTGAATGTAATCTGCAACAATCTCACTTGTTAACGGTTTCCTTTTGCAGAAAACAACTCCCAGTGTGATTTCATAACCATGGCATGAATGTGAGCCCATAATTTCAGAACAGTCCGTAATAATGGGTCTTGCAGGAAAAATCAGTTAGATACCACCTCAAAAATACAGGCTTTACTGTGATGAGGAAAACATTTACTTTATCAACATCTCTATTATATTTGGTTTCAGCCAAATGTGTAACATTGTGTTGAAATTACACTAGCCCTCTTTGTTAGGATTGAATTCCCCTATTGATCTTAAGTAGCATTCAGCACCATTTTTCAATTAAGTACAGTGAACCTAACCATGATGTGCACATTGTGTAATCTTTCAAATTGCTCGAACTTCCCGAAAATTAACTTTAGGTGTTCCAAAGATGTGTTACAGTGTTCTCCAATACTTAATTTCTCAACCAAAATACAATAAAAAAATTCTATCCCAACCTCATAGACATATTTCTGTTGTGTATTGAATTGAGAAAAGATTCACAAGTAAATTCACAACAAGGAATCATGATACAAGCAACTTCATTACACTTTGCAACATAAAAGGCAATCTAACAAGCGTGGATCTTGTAATATACCACACGCATTTAAATAACACTATATTCAGTAGAATGTATTGGTCTTTCGTGTAGTAAAATACAATGGAACAGTGATGCGCAGTGGTGTCACACAGGTCTAATTCTAAACTACATGAATATAAATGTTGCCAAGTAAACAATTGTTTCCTTGTTGGATAGGGAGCAAATCAGAAATGGCACTGCCCAAGTTATTCTAAACCCTGGTTTGGTGTGGGTCAGTGTCATACTTTGTTGGATGCATTTGAAATGCCTTGAGCTGGTTCATTGTGCAAAAAGCATTATATAAATTGACGTTGATTTTGCTGATGCACTGGTAGAAATCCAAAGTGCCCTGCTTGATGTCTCAACCCAAAGGTGATGCATCAATTTAGAGACAAATTAAGAGAAAACTCAAATTATAAAGAATAGCCAGTCATTGGAAGAAAATAGAAATGTTGCATTAGCATAAGTATGAAATTTTCACAAATTAATGTCCAAGGTTTTAGAGGTTGATTTTATGTTTTCACGCTTACTACAATAATTGATGCCTTCCAATTTTTGCAATGTTTGTGAAACAATGCATCTGTTAGAACTGTGTTTTCTTTGCTGTTTGTCTCAAAATTTCTAATGCAAAAATAATACTTATTCCTAATTCATGATGTGCATCACAATCTGTGCTGGTGTTTTGATATCAATTTTCAGGCCATCAAAATCAGGTTGAGCATCCAAGAGCCATTTCTTCATACCACTACAGAAAACTAGAGACAACAAGCACTTTAATTCTTTATTTTACAGATGCTTTCAGTTCAGGAGATGCTTTGGAAACTGGTGTTACAAATAACAAGCAAATTTCAGATATTTTTGGTGAGAATGGTCAAACAAACAAAGATATCCAGGAGCAGGTGAGGACCAAAGGTATTACTTCAGAAGTCATGGAGACACCCACATTGGAAATGCCTCTGTCAAACCTTTCGGAAAAAATACCAGATTTGGAGAAAGCAGCTGTCAAAACTGCCATGGAAACGAAATTAGGAAATCATTTACAGAAAAAGTCACAAGATATTAAGACTGATGAAAGAGCTTATGACAAGACAGAAGAGAAAATGACATCTTCATCTTTGAATAAAGATTTTGAGGTTAAAAAATCGTCACTAATCATCAATTCAAAAGTCAAAGTTGCAATTGAAAATAATAATGGTAAGCATGAAGGATGAAACCTGTTGGTGTGCATGATTTTACGTAAAGTCTGAATTATTTTGCTTTATTATTTAATTTTGTTCTTAACAGAATATCAGCCGAGTGTCCAGAAAATAGATGTCTACAAAGTAGCCAATAGCTTTTACCTTGATTTCCAAGCTATCCAGATATTAACTAACCAGTTCATCAAAAATGTAAGTAACACTTCATTTGTGAAGTACAGAGTTGGGGCTACAACTTTAGTGCTTCTACTGCATATTGTTTCATTCAAATAGATATATATTTAATTTCCTTTAATTTTATAACTTTCAAGGTTTCCTTTTCTCTTTCTTTCTCTTCACTTCCCTATTTTGCCTTATACTTGAGTAAGATGCTCCTGACTCAGTAACTTATTCAAGTGCTCACTTATCATATCTGAGCCTTGGCACTTCCCAACAGAATCATTCAAATCTAATCTGTCCATATGACATCCAAACACGCACTCGTTTCATTGCCCTTGCGATGGAGTATCATCGTATTCAACCCTGAACACATGTTCAATCTCATATCCATTCCTCACCAAGGCTGCTACTTGCAGCTCCAAAATATTGCATTTCCCTGCACTTTCATCAGCATATCTACTCTTGAAATACTCATTTGTGCCTATGATACTTGAAACTTGACTACTTCAATGTTCTGTTGATTGGACCCCTACCAATTATTGTTTCTCAATCCATAACACTTTGATTTTAAACCTCTTCAGCCTTAAAAACATGTGGAAATATCTTTAATTCCAGTCTCTTGCACAACTTAATATTAATTGTTCCACTCTCAGTGGCCATGTCTTCGAATGCTTTGGTCAATATCACTGGAATTTTCTCCCTAAATCACTGCCTCTGTGGAATCCCTTGCTTTCAGGTGCTGCTCAAAACCTTTAACTTTTGCCAAGCTTTCTGTCACCAGTCCTAATATTTCCTTATGTGACTTGTTTGATAGCACTCATGTGAAGTGCTTTGAATGTCTTATGATAAAGATTAAAAGGGAGGTGAAAGAGGCAGAGTTTCCAACTATGATAAGTCCACACTTCTAACATCTCCCTTTAACATGATAAATCTCACAAGACATTTCAGAGGAACACTATGAAATAAAGTATGATATCAAGCCACATAAAATTAGACCAAATAATCAAAATCTTCTTAAAGGAAGAAAGCAGAGAAAGGGAGAGGTTTGAGCAGGGAAGGCCAAGGGCATGGATAAATGTGAAAGCAAGAATGTCAACCCAAGATCATGCTTTGTTTCATGGGGAGCCAATGTAGTTCATCAAGCATAGAGAGGATCTGTCAGTGAGATACTTCAAGATTGTAGAGATTTGCATGATATCAAATTTAAGAGGGCAATGCATTAACTGCCATCCAGAAGTGAAACAGCACAGAAGCAAAGTTTTGTTTGTTTACTTCTGCAACAACTGAGTTGAGACAAGAAGCCAAAGGTTGCAAACTGGCAATTGATTGTCCTAGTAATGATGTGGACATGTGACTGGAAGCTCAGTATGTTTTTTTTCCTCTTTCAGCCCCTCTCAGATTTTCCTCCACTCTCCTCATCCATATCATTGCTTATTTATCTAATCTCAGGTACTTTGATCCATCCCACCTTAATTGATCACTATTTCTCTGCCCTCCTACTATCCTGCCAGAATGGAAGACTTGATTTCCCCTTGTGTAAGCATGTTTCTGCTAATTTACGATTCTCTAGGGTTTTGGAAACAGCTCATTCAGGGAGCTGTCGCTGCATCTTTACAAGCAGCATCCAAACTGACTATGTTCTTTTACTATGTGCCTCATGCATGCCGACAATTTTCCTGTTCTGCTGGCTCCACACAGCTGTTACCTTGGATTCTGCAGATCAACAGTTACAGCTCCTATCTGCATTTCCTCCAGATTATCAGTTCAGCTCTTGCCATTGTCAACTTTATTGTTGATGACTGAATTAACATTCTGGTCTTGAAATTTAGCTGAACCATAACAATACTTTGTTCCTTATCAAAGCATCCTTGTCAGATTAAAACTGTCCACCACTTAGCTCACCTAAATTGTTATGGTAATAGTGTAGCCCCTATGATCAAATCACATCTCTGTGTATCCTCCTATATTTCTGGCACCTCTCATGCTTCATGTTACAATCCACGTAGAGACCAATAATTTTAACAGGTGATTTGTAGTCCAACTGAAAGGAATCCTACAAGATTTCAGGTTTTAAGTATTTTACTGTAACAAACAAATTAAAATCAATACTTAGTGGACAAATAAGTCTTTGACTACAGAAAAAAAAACTCCTTTAATTTTGTAACATGATTGAAAACTCCATACCACAGGGATACTTAGATGCAAGCTCTAAACAGAACTGTAGTTCTGGTAAAAACTAGTTCTGTCCAACATCATTCTCAAGTTCTGACCGATGTTCTCTCTATTATCACGTGCAAATGAATTTGGTTATGTAAATTAGTATCCAAGATATCTGTGGACTTGAGCCGCTAGTTGTAATACAAAAACAATTTATGTAACATATACATACTTTGAAGAAGTTTGCACAGGTATGGAAAAATTTCGCCCCAGTAAGCCAACAACACAATAATATGTTATGCCAAAAACTACCAAATCTGCTAAATTGAATTTTAAATTTACACGCTTGAACTCATGATCTGTAGGTTTTAATTTCCTAAACCAGTACCATACATGAGAGACATCTGTTAGTTTTTATATTGTAGTCTGTATTTTAGGCTTTTGATGAAACAAAAATTGCTGCATTAGTAGCAATAGCTCGAGATGAAGATCTTTTGTTTCAATTTGATTAGCTCAAAATGGAAAGAGGCTAAGGAAGCATGCCCTTTGAATTGATAGAAAATGTAGGAAAAACAATATTTTTCCAACTTATTCAATTGTTTCAAAGATATTTTCTATTTAGTCTTGCCTGGAGAACTTAGCTCTTAATTATGGATTATGGAAAATTGATTTATTTCTCAAGTATTGTGGAAACACCTAGAGAAAAGGGTCATTGAAAGTTCACTGTGGACTTTGGAGTTGGTTTTCAGCAAGGCTTCCTGTAAGTCACATGACTGGTAATAACCGCTGGCTTTGCTATAAATTCCTGCTGAGGCTGTTTTGAAAAATTACTGGCTTGGCAAGGTTCTTGTCTTATCTGGTTCAGTTGGAAGAAAGCCTGCTAAGGAGCAGTTACTCAGCTGATCTCTCCCAGTTCTGAAAAGAAAATACTCTTTAGTTAAGGGTTATACTTATTTGGTCTTTTGAAAGATTGATTGAAGACACATCTTAAAATTGAGTATTGCTGAAAAAAGACACTTTTTTGTCAAAGTTTTTGTCTTGCACTCATTAAGACATTTCTCAAGAAATTGTTCAACGGGAAAAATTAGTTATACTGTGTGAGGACTGGTGGGTTGACATGTGGCCTTTGATTTGATGAATGATAGATAACTGTTTTGTCTAATTTGTAAACAAGGCACTGACTGGTGAATTCTCTATGACAACACCTCGACCAATCAGAGGCCACTTACCAGTGCTCAAGCAGCATAACTTATTTTTACCTATACTTTGGATGTTTTTTTGACAATTGATTGGTGAATACATTGCCTTTGAGAAATGAGCCTGGGAATTGCTGTCATCCATTTTATTGAAATAGGCAGTGAATATCTTTCCAACTATAAAGAGCCCTATGAATTAATGGATGTAGCTTCCAGTACACCCAAGTAACCGTACTGGGAGGTCAAATGATAACCCTTGATAAATTGGTTGTCAGCACATTTGGCATTATGTAGCAAATGCTGTCCAATTGCAGAAGAATATCTAATATTTTGCCAAGTGTGGGCTGGTTGACTACGGTATAACCCTGTTTGTTGCAAACAGCCGAAGGGATATGTTGCCTGATACGATTTGTCAGTCTTTGGGACACATGACTTGGCATCTCACCAGCACTGAAATTCACAAATTACTTATTTGTGTGATGGGCAGAACATTTCTTTGGCTTGACAGCAACATCCAGTTAATGGTGAACATCACTCACATTGCTACTACATAGTAGCAGTGTGTTAACAGTTAGCTTTACCTGTTATGACCATAAGACATAGGAATAGATTGAGATCATGTCTGATCTGATAATTGTCAACTGCACATTCCTTGTAACTTTTGATTCCTTCACTGATTAAAAATCTGTGACAGCCTTGAATGTACTTAATGTCTGAGCCTTGATGGCGTTCTGTGTTATATAATCCCCTAGATACACTACCCTCTGAAAGAAGAAATTTTTCCTCATCTTGGTCTTAAATATGTGACCTCTTATTCTGAAATTATGCGCTCTGTCTTAGACTCTTATCTACCCAGTCAAGTCCACTGCAACATTTTCTTGCTAAAATATTGTAAATACTTTACCCTTCCAGGGTAATTGAAGAAATATGCAGGGAAAAATATACAATGTGCCTATTTCAATGCAACACACGCTGGCCACATCTGCTGAAACATTAGAGATGCAGACTGGAAAATTCCACCCTTTATCCTTTTCAAAATTAACCCACAGGCCAAAGTGTTCTTATTCCAAAAGGTAATCACTGCAGAGAAATCTGTTTTTAATTTTTACTTGACCTATTTTTCTAAAAAACCAGTTCAGAGATGTTATTACACACTTCTGGAGCAGGTGGGATTTGAACCCGGGCCGCTCGATCCAGGGATAGGAACATTACCACCAATGGCACAGGAGGGCCCTCACTTCTATATGACTGACATGTATGTCAATTATCATTTTTAAATTCATTTATGGGATGTGGGCATCACTGTCTAGGCCAGCATTTATTGTCCAACCCTAATTCCCTACTGAGGAGTTAAGAGTCGACCATATTACTGTGGGTCTGGAGTCACATCTAGGCCAGACCAGGGAAAGAAATCAACTGTCCTTGAATCAGATGGCGTTTTAGAACCATTGACAGCAGTTACACGCTAGCTTCTGAATTGAAGATTTTTTTTATTGAATTCATATTTCACTACCTGACATGGTGGGATTCAAACCCATCTACCAGAACATTAATTTGTTAATTAAGTTTTGTTTTGATAATAATTATGATGCCAATAATTAGTTTATTAAGGATGCTAGTTGCTAAATTTTGTTTGAAACCTGACAGAGATAAATTATTTAAGTGGTCACCCTGGAAAAAGTATTTTTGTTTTGTTATGATGAATGGCATTATTGGACTAGACCACTGTGCACTCCTGTGATCTCAGTCATACTGAATGACACCCATTGCCCAACTCCCCCTCCACCCACTACTCTCTCACACCTCTCCCCACAGTGCCTCTCCCCTGCTGTAACCCCTCTCCCTCACCCCATCTCCCCCTCTTCCCCCACCCATTCCAGCTCCCCTCTCCCCATATTCTCATCTCTTCCATATTCCCTCCTCCCTCTGGCCTGAGGAAGGGTCACGTGACCAAAACCGTTAACTCTGATTTCTCTCCATTGATACTGCCAGACCTGCTGAGCTTTTCGAGCAATATCTATTTTTCTCTCCGATTTACAGCATCCGCAGTTCTTTTGGTTTTTATTTCCCATCCTTTGCCGTCCCTCATTCCCTCTCCCCTCCCATCCACTCCGCTCCCATCCCTATTCATTCCCGTTCCCATTGCTCCCCATCTCCATTCAGCGGAAGTTGATTCCCGGAGTTGCCCTTTGACCCGGATATGTAAAGTGAAAAAAACTCTCCCCGTCCTTTAAAGATGGCGTTCGGCCCAGAGGGACCGGCCTGACCGACAGAGACAGAGAGATCAGTAAGACCCGGGGTTAAAGCAGGCGGGCGGGAAACCGATCCCGGTATTTATCACGCGAGTTACTGTCATTTCATCTCGGCACAAGCGGTGTTTTACAATCGTATTGTCCCCCACCTCCCCCCTCACAACCCCGATACCGTCAGCCTCACCTTGGGAATGACAGGAATATACCCCCAGTTCAGTCAGTGTTACCCCAGAGATTACAGTAATATCTCTCCTGGCATTTTCAGTGCGCTATCGACAACTGCAGTAATATCTCAGCAGTACAGCCAATCTTGCCCTTGGAATTACAATAATTCCCCAAGTATTGTCCAGTGTTCTTCTAGGAATTGCAGTAAATGTCTATCCTAGTGCAGTCAGTGTAACCTCAGAAATTGCAGTAATATCGTCCAATACGATCAGCGCTATCCTAGGAATTGCCGTACTCGCTGTTCTTGGAGTCAGGGTAACCCAGGAATGCAGTTATATCTGCTGTTACACGCAGTATCATGCCAAGAGGTTATTGCTCAATCTTTGTTTATCTCGTGGAAAGTGTCTTGATCTGTTCCATCTTTCCTGATAAGTATAACATTGAATTTCTATTTCATCCTAATAGTTCTTTATTTGCACCTTTTCCAATTTCTGCATATCTGTTTAATCGTGCAGAAAGCAGAACTATTCACATTGTCCAAAGTATCATCTGACCAGTTATTTTTCCCCATGTTTCAAACAATTATTCTGTTTTTCAATTATATTCTTCTTGATATGATTGCTTCAGTGCTTTATTAGGTTCTTCAATGACCTGATTAAAATGTGTTCCTGGTTTTAGTGATCTGTGTATCCCCAGATCCAACTCCCTGTAATATATTTAGATACTTATTTCTAAATAGTGTAGGACTTCCCTGTTCTTCATACAAAAGTGTGTCATCTTACACTAATCCGTATTGAAGTTTATGTTTCAGATCTTCTGTATTAACCACCCAGCTCAATTTGGTGTCAGTCTACAAAATTTTAAAATGCAATTCTAATTCTCAAGCCTGGCTCTTTTGTGTAAGTGGGAATCTATGGTGGTCCCAGAACCAAACCTTGTGGATTGTTACTTCTTGCCTTTTGCTTGACTGTGTAATCCATTTGTTGTATTAGCATGAATGTGTAATGGAGCTCACAGTTGGGCTTGCTGCAGTCTGACATGGTTTATCCTGTATTGGTCTTTGTTTTACCAAGTTCTCATCTGTGGATATCAAGTCTTTGTTAGCATGTGACAGTAGCAACATCCCAGTAGACTTTGGCAAGCGAAGACCTGGAGGGAGCCCAGGTTTCCTAATCCCAGCTGTTTAGGATTTGATTATACTGGTTTAACTCTGGATTGCATTTTCATTGTGTTCAAAAGAAGCATTACAAGATCACTAAAAGCCTTTTTTAAGAGGCCTTGGAGAACCAATTACTAATCTGGCACAACCAAATGAAAAATTAATGCAACTAGGAGATAGCAAGGACTGCAGATGCTGGAAGTCAGTGTTGATAAAACGTGGAGCTGGAGGAGCACAGCAGGTCAGACAGCGTCCGAGGAGCGGGAAAGTTGATGTAATGATGAAGGGTCCCGAATCGAAACAGCAACTTTTCCTGCTTCTCGGATGCTGTCAGACCTGCTGTGCTTCTCCTGCTCCACATTTTATTGAAAAATTAATGCAGCCTCCTTTCAAAATAGGCAAACTTCAAGAAGCAGTGAGAAAGCACAACAAGAGGAATCTGAACCCAGCAACTCGCCAAACTGCAATTATCTGTATTGTCTTGTCTTATTTGCATCAGAATCTTCTGGGCCCTGATCAGCCTTGGGAATCAGTCACATACCTGTTGGAGCACTACCAAATGAGCGTGTCACCTTTACCTAAAAGGCAAATAAGGCTATTACCAACAGTATGTGACCACAATAATGTCATGCCCTTTAGCATTTTTGATAATATTACCCCGACTGATGTAACTTCCACTGGTACTTTTGATTAAGTCAATTTCTCTGTTGAGGCATGTAACAGCATGCCCGTAGTTTTGTTCATATTGTTAATGTTCTCAACTATTAAGCTGACGAATACTTTTGGTGATAATCTCTCTACTGTGAAAATGTGTTTATACTGATTTGGGTATTACCCATTTGCACCTTGGGGTAATATTACTGTTACTGTGGATTGCATCGTTGCTGCGACTTTTGTTAATACATTTGATTTGATTGTTAAAGTTGCTGCCAGTATTGGTTGTACTGTCTTCTGCATTATTATTGATAATATTACCCACACTTTGGATATTACTGTTACTGATGCTTCCTAAAATCTTGCCCCTGCTCTGAGTGATTCTTTTTTTCTTCAGTTCTACCTGAAGATGATGGATGCATTGTCTGAAGATCCTGAAGTTACTTTGAACCTGCATGGTACTTACACCAAATTGTTCCTGATACCAGCTTTGGTGGGGTTTGTTACCACGTTTCTGTTTATACAAAGGATCTGCCGAGCAGTAAGTGCGCTTGTTGCAAATTGTAGTTACTTATTTTATAAAATTTATTTCATAAAAGGTAGAAATAAATGCATCTGAAGATGATGTTCATGTAATGCTTGCATTTGGACTACATGTTAACTGATAGTATATTGCTTTCTTTTTAGATCAAAAGCAGAAGGTACTTGGGTAAGTCACTTAAGTTCTATGTATAATGCCCAGATGCAGTGAATTTACATTTGTAATCTAATCAGTTTACCTTTAAGTTTCATATATTTTAAATTTCTTTTAGGGAGAGAAAAACAACTCGCAGGAACAGTTTCTCAGCTACTTGATGAAAAATGTAAATTTCTCGAAAGACTAAGTGATTGCACACAAAAGGTATGTGCAGTAATTTCTACTGCTTCAGTTATCCTATTGTTTGTTAGCAGTTGCTGAATTATCGCTTTTACTATGACTAATAAAGTGCTAGTCAGTTGAAAATCTCCACTATGGAAATCTGCTCTTTTTAATGTAAAATCTATTTGAAAAGCATTTTAAGCTCAATTTATTACAGTTTAGTATCCAGAATTTATTGAACTAACACAGTTTTTATGTTTGAACAAAAATAAGATTCATCTATATTATTTATTTGCCTATAATTTAAAACATTTTTTCTCCTTTTCAGTACAAAGAATTTGAATCATCCGTAAAGAATGCTGCTGACTTAAAAGAATCAACAGAAACAAAAACTTTACAGCTTCAGGTAAGAATACTATGAGTTAGAGTTTCAGGAAAAATATTTGAATAAGATGGCCAGGTAATTGAGGATGAGTGAAACTTAAAATTGTCTTTAGAGCTGTAAGCCAAAAATATATTGTCAAGTGGAAGCATGTTCTATGTTCTACTGTATATGGTTCCAAAAGAGTTAATACTGAGGAGTGCTCTAAGGAGCACCCATTATGATTGTCTTATGGGGCGATCAGCTTAGCATCCACGTCCTCCTCACAGTCACTGTAACTGAGAGTTGCAGACTTGATTCTGTTTCTGTGAACATTAACGGTATAATAATGGCACTGTCAGTGAAAGAAAAGGCACAACCTGATCAAGGTGCCCAATATCAGGAAAAGATGTTCCACAGAGCTACCTGCCTCTTGTAACCCCACTATTTGACCTCATCCCACCATCACTCTTGAGTGGCCTGGACCGTTCATTAATGCTAGCAATCTTCCTGTGTGCATTGCTGACAGCTGCATAACCCTAATAGGCTGATAACTTTGGAGGTAGGGGAGGAATGGTTGAATTTTTGCCCCTGCAGTGGTTTTTTCGAAAAGTGGCAGTGTGTGGTTAACAGATCAACATCCATGTGTCGAATTAAGTGGCAGAAGACTTTTCAGAGATTTACAATTTCAGAGACTTCGTTGTAAATTTATAGTTTAACTCAAATACCAGTTTAAATTTTACCTTCTCTATTCTTTTCTCGTCCAGAAGCCAACCCCACGAGAGAACTCAACTCCTCCTTTATAAATAAACAAAATAACCAGATTAAAAAAACAAAAATTGCCCACCAAGAGTATTGAATCATTTATCAAAAACCAAAAACGGAGGGGGATGTCTGAGGGAGCGGGGTTGGGGAAATTAAATCAAAATAGTGATGGAGTGGGAAATAATGTATCCCAGACCCCGCAGTGGCCACTTTAGGAATCCATCTGTTTTTAAATGCATTTTCTAATAAGCCCATTCAGGTATGTTATTATATATCTCTGAAGCTGGTGGAACTTGAATCAGGGTGTTCTGGCTCAGAGGTTGCCACAGTCCCACTTTGTCCTGCCACAATTCCTCCCTAATAGAAGATATTTATAATCCACCTGTTCAAATGTGTTATGACACAACTGTGGAGCCCGAGGGAACTCAGGACTTCTGGCCCAAAGGTAGGAATGCCACCACAGCATCACAAGAGCACCAACTCTTCTTTTTTTTTCTGAAATAAAGAAGCCCACCCCCAAATTAGCCAATCACTAGTGAACAAATTACAAGCACTGCCCACCAGGGACAGTGTAACAATAATTGAAATTAAAATAGAGGGGAGCTAAAGCATAATAGTGTTGGAGCCCAGCCCCCTCAATGCCTACTTAATAATCCAGTTTTTTTCCCCCAAACATAGCCCAACTTTAGAAACCCCATCCCAATTTATAGATATTGTTACTGAAGATGTGTAATGATACTGTAGATATGTAATGATACACCTCTGGAGCAGTTGGGACTTGAACCTTAGTATAATATCACTGTACCACAAAAACCCTAAATTTTTATTAAAAGAACCCTCTTAATTTGTGTGACTATTGACTTATTCTGTTCTACAAAGATTCATTTCATGTAGATATTTACTAATAGCCCTGCTCAAAGATGTAATTATACAGCTCTGGAGTAGCTGGGACTTAAATCAGACTACCTGATTCAAAGATAGGGATACTACCACTTGTGAATCCAGCTCTTTGTTTTAAACCAACCTGTTCAGACATGTTGTGGTACAGCACTGGTGCAGGTGGGACTTGTGCCCAATTCTTCTAGCCCAGAGGTAGGAACATTATTATTGCATTATTAGAACCCTCAAGAACCCAGCTCTTTAGATATTTTCTAATCAACTTGGCCATAGATGTTGTTGCATACCAGTGATGCCTCTCAATAACTGTTGACCATGTCAACTTTTTCATCACTGATGCAGTTCTTTTCCTTCAGCATAATGTAAGCATTAAACAGCTTTGGTTATGCTTGCCACTACAGTATTCTAAAGCAAATGTTCTGAATTGATCATAATTTGAAGAATATCTCTTAGATTATTTTACATATTTAACATTTTCACACCCTTTTGACTTTTTAATTTTTTTCCTTTGTGTTTCTGTTTTCACAATTTAGCAATTTAATGATTTATTGCCAACTAAATTCCTTTTTCAAGAATCATGTATTTCAGTCCACACCAATAATTATCAAAGAGAAAGATATAAAGTGAGTTGGCAGTGATTAGTTTGTAATTTCAAATATTTGATTAGGAATTCATGTCATGCACTGATTTTTAATATATGGGGATTTTAAAGTAATCGCTCTTCCCTATTGCCATTTTGTAAAATTAATTTTATAACTGTTGGTATGGCTTAGAACAGGCTCAGCTTTGAGTGTTGGATGTTTGTGTGAAGGGAAGAGGAAGATTGTGATTTTGCCACACCGAAAGAAAATCTGATCTGATTAGGGTTTTTAATGTTCTTTGATTCAAGTTTTAAGGTTCTTGTTCTTGACTTCAGGCGGTGGTAAAAGGATGTTGAGATAGCTTTGAGGGCCCAAGATTTTTTTTGGCTGAGCTTTTCTGTACAGGTGAGGTGGTGTTTAGCATCAACTTCATTTGTAAAACTTTTTTTTTAGGACACATATGCCAAATTGGATAAATCAAATGGCAATCTTAGACAAACCGTTGATCAGCTCACACGGGACCTAGAGGAAGAAAAGCAAACGAGATCCCAATGCAGCAATCTGGTATGTAGTAACTGTGCAATTCCACTTTTATTTTAATCCATTGTTAATAGTTATGACTGACTAACAGCTGTATAAAGGTGTTGTCAAATGTGTGAAGAAAGATAGAAGTACAGGTCCTGTGCATTTTTAATTGCAAGTTTATTTCTTGAAGATTACAGAAATCCAAGCAAATTTAACTGCCCTAGAAAATGAAGAACAGAATCTTCAAGTCCAAATTGAAGAGGTAAGGTGTACAACATGTGATTTCATAATGCTGATTTGTTTACAGTGAGGCAGAAACCAACTCAATGTCTCTCTGTATTTTAAGACGACAAATGAATTAAAAGCAATTCAGATTAACAACTCAAAGCATCAGGAATCCTTCCAAACTGCGCAAGAAGAAAATCATCATCTTAAACAAAGCAAAGAACAGGTATAGCTGAAATATTTCTGTCAAATATTTTATATCACCTCCTGCAAAGTATAAAATGTATTTGTTTGATCTTCCATTTTCTCGAGGATGCTTACTGATATAGTGTATAAAAAAACGAAGAGCTATAGCAGTGATAATCTAATGATAATCAACTGGAGTTAAGTTTAACAATAACTAAAATATAGTTTAGTTTGATTTGTTTGATTTTTTTTTTAACCCTTTTTTATGTTGTAATATTTCCATTGTTTTGACCACCTTGCAGCATAAACTGTGTTTTGTACAAAATGAGAACCAATGAAAGATTCTCCAAGCTGCCCACCATCTTGTGCAGCATCTAGTAATTAGGAGATATTGAAGTTCACCTTTGCTAACAGTTTTCTTTCTCCCTTTCTAAAGGATAGTGCCTATCTTCCAATCTCCAGTTTTGATGTGTCCTGATTAAGATTCGGAATTTGGTTTTTGTAATCATGACTATTAACTTGTAGCCTACCAGTTGTATCTTTGAATGTTAAAAATTACCAATGTTTTCTTGCCAGGATTCTTTAATAACAGTATGTCACTGTATATTTTATTTCTTTCTTCATAGGTCAGTTTTTTTTTTAAGCCTTTGTGCAGTTTATTGAGACACGTGCTGGACTTGTGCATCAGGATGCTTGTTTGCTTTTTTGTGTTATATTTTATAACTACATGGTTCACTATATTTGTTATAACTGGGATGCAGGTTCTTGTTGAGATAAGATGTTCTGAATATATTGATTATACCCAAGTATTTAGTGAGTGTCTTACAAGCTGTTCTCATGATTGTGTTCTATAGCTATTGCAAGAATCAGAAGGGTGGGAGGAGCGGTACAGTGAACTTACTGAACAAATTAAATTATGTGAGAAGTCACAGAAGGACATTCGGAGAGTTTTTGCAAGTAAAGAGAATGAGGTGAAGGTAAGGTTTGTTCCTGTGAAATAAAGTAACAATGCAAGTAATTCTTAAAGATATTCATTTCTAATTTTTCTTTATTTAGACTCTGACAAGCTGCCTTCTAAAGATGAAATTATGGAATGTAGCTGAGGAGGAAAGTCCTGCCGAAGGTAATAGTTAGGGCAAAATTGATCTAAAACTGAAAGTGGGGTGCACTCATGTCGTGAATCAGTGAATTAATATCAGGTCTGATTGAAGAGATTGTATCAAAATAGCTAAATCTAGTTGCTAGTGTATTTGAAGATGAATAGGAGCAGGAGAAGATCATGTGGCCCATTCAAGCCTAATCTACCTTTCAGATTTCGGACTTTGACTCTGCCTTCCACTTCACTCCTCATATCCCTTGATTACCTGAGAAATCAATCAGCCTATCTCCAGTTTAAATACTTTCAGTGATGATACATCTGTAACCCTCCGGTTAGAGCATTCCAAAGATTCACAACTTTGGAAAAAATTTCTCCACATCGCAGTAGAAATGTTGGTCCTCTTCTTCTGAAAGTAACCCCATTGTTTTCCTTGTCTGGGGAAATCTAGCACAATATCTCAGTACTTATCTTGTCAAATCCCTTCAGAATCTTGAATACCTCAGTGACATCACCCCTTATTCTAAACTTTAGCGAATATAGATCCAATTTATTCAACTCTCATCACAGGGCAACCGTGTCAATCCAGCAACAAATCAAGTGAACCATTGTTGTACTGTATAAAAGTATACTCTTTCCTAAATATGGAAACTAAAATTGCACACAGAATTCTAGGTGTGGTCTTACCAAAGCCCCATAAAATTGTAACAAAAGTTATTTACTCTTGTACACCAATTTCCTTGCAATATAAGCCATCATGCTATTGCATTCTGGAATATCATGTGCAGTTTTGGTCAACTTATCTGAGGAAGGATGCTCTTGCTATAGAGGGAGTGCAGTGAAGGTTTACCAGATTTATTTCTGGAGTGGCAGCACTGACGTATGGGGAGAGATTGAGATAGTTAGGATTGTATTCACTGGAGTTCAGAAGAATGAGGGAGAAATATCTCGTAAAAATTTATAAAATTCTAACAAGACAATTCTACAAGTTTAGATGCAAGAAGTATGTTCCTGATAATTGGGGAATCCAGAGTTAGAGGTCATAGTTTAAGGATACGGAGTAAACCTTTTAGCACTGAGATGAGGAGAAATTTCTTCACCTAGAGAATAATGAGCCTTTGCAATTCACTACCACTGAAAGTGGTTAAGACCAATACATTTGTGTTTTCAAGACGGTAGATATAGCTAAAGAGACTAAGGGATATGGTGGGAGGACAGGTGGGATTAGGGTATTGAGCTTGATGATCAGCCATGATAGGGCGGCATGGTGGCTCAGTGGTTAGCACTGCTGCCTCACAGCGCCAGATACCCGGGTTCAATTTCAGCCTCGGGCGACCGTCTGTGTGGAGTTTGCACATTCTCCCCCCTCTGCGTGAGTTTCCTCCGGGTGCTCCGGTTTCCTCCCACAGTCCAAAGATGTGTACGGTAGGTGGATTGGCCGTCCTAAATTGCCCTTGGTGCTCAGGGATGTTTAGGTTATGTCGGTTAGACATGGAAAATACAGGGGTAGGAGAATGGGTCTGGGTGGGATGCTCTTCGGAGGGGCGGTGTGTGAATGGCCTGTTTCCACACTGTAAGGATTCTATGATAGTATTGAATGGCAGAGCAGGGTCGAATGGCCTTATCCTGGTCCGATCTTCTATGTTTCTATGCTTCACAATTGCTTGCTATACCTGCATGTACCTTTCGTGAGTACAGACTCAATATTTGTTCAATGTCTGCTATTTCCTTATTCTAATGATAATCTATTCTGTCTCTGCTTTTATGGAACTAGTGTTAACTTTAGCCACTCTCTTTCTTTTTGTATACTTGCAACACTTTTTCTTCTATTTTATATTCCTGGCTAGTTTACTGTTATTCTATTCTTTCTCTTTTTATCAACTTTTCGGTAGCCCTGTACTGATCTCTAAAGCACTCCCAATCTATAGATTTGAGACTAATCCTGCAAAGTTGTTTCTTACTACTTTTAAACGAATGCTGTCATTAATGTCACTCATCAGCATGAATAATACTCTGGGTTTTTGTTTTTCAGTGGAATATATTTTTGTTGAACATTTTGAATTGTTTCTTTTAAGCCTTCCTTACTGTTTATTTGCCACCATACATTTTTAGTTACCAACTTTCTCCTTACAGATTATGGATTTGGCTTTGTGTAAGGTGCTTGTTTATGTTTGGAGCATTTCATTTTCAAACTTAATGTAGAATTTAATTATATTATAATCATTATTTCCTATTGAATCTTTTACTAAACATTACTAACTAATCCTGCCTCACTGTGCAATACTCTATCTCCAATTGTTTTGTCCTTACTTAATTCCAGAATGTATTGTCCCTGAAAACTGTTTCAAGAGCCTTCTACAATTCAATTTTGTCAAATTGATTAGTCCAGTCTTTATGAAGATTAAAGTCCCCGCACTACTTATTACATTGTAACAAAGGCAATCTCCAATGATTTCTTCTTCAGTGCTCTGTTTAATGGTAATACCACTATTAGAGGGCCTATAAATTATGCCCACCCATACTGATTTTACTGAACCAAGATGCTTTTGCATTAAGATCCTTATGCTATCCTTCATTATCAAGGCTAACCTTCCTTTTTGAAATGTTGTGTACCCTGGAACATTTATTTCCCAACCTTTGGCATTGATGTCTTTGCAATGCAAATTAGGTCTAAATAATTTATCTCTGTTTGAGCTGCTAGTTCATCATCTTATTTCTGTGGGCATCCAAACAAAGTGATTTTCTTTTATCAATGAGAGGCAGTATGTCAATACTGAATGGTGAAGATTTCCAACCTTTTGAGCACTGAGCTAGATTCATGTACCATGTGTGGTGAATATATTAGCAAGTAAATTTGGGTCAGTTAAATGAGCAAATTAAATCTGCCAGTTATTTCTATTTGAATGAACTAGGTATTCAGTCCAGTGGAATCAGTGAAAATGGAAGAAAATGGAGCAAAGAGAAAAATTGAGTGAGGAAGAAACTTTTTAGTTTCTGACACAGCCATGGAATTATGGAACATTAGCAAGACTGCATAAGGATGTTATTAAACTGTGTGCCTTCACAAGGTTGCTGTACATCATATGATCTTATCGAAGAATGGCAATTGTTACGGTGCAAAAGGTGGACCATTTGGTCCATCGTGTCTGCAGCAGCTGTCTGAATGAGCATTATGACTTAGTGCCATTCTGTTGCCTTTTCCATATAACCTTGAATGATTTTTCTATTTAAATAATCATCTAATGCTCTCTTTAATACCTCAATCAAACCTGCTCCACCACACTACCAGGCAATGATTCCAGGAACTAACTACTTGCTGTATGAAAATGGTTTCCTGTTGCACACCCCATTTGTTTCTTCTACAAATTATTTTGTATCTGTGCACCCTTGTTCATTACCCTTTTATAAGAGGGAACAGTTTGTCCCTGTCTATTCTAACAAGCACCCTCATGATTCTATAGAATCTCCTCTTGGCCTTCTCTTCAAGGAAAACATTCTCAACTTCTTCATCTGTCTCCATGACTGTTTCTCATTCCTGGGACCTTTTTTACTACCAATGTCGTGTAGTTACATCTTTAATAAAGTGTGGCACCTAAAGACTGTACACAGTGTTCCAGATAAGATCTAACTAGGGTCATGTGCAAGTCCAGCATTAACTCTTCACTTCTGTTCTCTCTGCCCCAGTGCCTAGGAAAAGGTATGTTTTATTGACTGCTCACTGTACTAGTTCTGCAATTTTTCTCTGCTCCTGCACATTCTTTATGGTAGTGTCCTTTTTATAATGTATCTTCATGTTCTTTTTACCAAGATGAATTGCTTCACACTTATCCACGTTGAATTTTATTTGCTACCCACCTATCTATCCAGTCCACCAACTTGTCAATGTTCTTTTGTAGCATTACAGTGTCCTCACAATTCACAATGCTTCCAACTTTTGTATCATCTGCAAACTTGGAATTTGACTTCAGCACATCAAGAGATTATTGATATAAAATGGAAAAAGAAATGGTCCCATAAACCGACCCTTGCAGAACACCACTAAAAACCTTCCTCCAGTCTGAAAAATATCCACTGACCATTACTCTCTCTTCCTTTCCTTCAACCAATTTTGTATCCACGTCACTACTGTCCCTTTATTCCATAAGCTATACCTTTTCTCACAACTCTGTGTAGCACTGTATTGAATACCTTCTGAAAATCCATGTACATCATGTCAACAGCATTACCCTCTTTGAGAACTCCTCAAAAATCTCCAGAATTTCTTTAAACTAATTCTTAGCTGGGAATAATATTGTTAAGAGTGTTCTGACAATTCAGAAATTACCCTGGTACTAAATCCCAGGCCATCCATTGAAAGTAGCTGCTTCTCAAAACATGGGGTAATAATTGTTTAGCAGTTTTACTTCTTTTGTAATGTTATTTGTTTACAGCATCAATGAACAAGTTTGTTTGTTTTAATACAAATGATGCAAATAACTTCGTGAAGTTCAGGTGCTTTCCTACATGTGCCCACGTTTAAGTTATTTTGTAGCAGTGACATTGACTAGAAAAATAGACAGAAGTATTGGAAAATTTTAAACAGGCCACCAAAGTAATGTTTAAAAATCACTTGAGGATTAACTGTGACTTATTTCTTTTTATAAAAAAAAAAAGTCTTGTTACATACAACACAAAAGTTGATCATAAGAAAAAGCTTTAGCACTTTAATAACTTGTATTTAATAACTACTTACCTTGACTCTCCTACTCGCTGCCTCTTCTGCTCACTGCTTTCCTCCTCCTCGCTGACGCTCCCACTTGCTACTTCACTCAACAATGATCTCACATCAGCTTACCATTTCCCTCACTGATCCTTCCTCCGATGTGCTGCATCCCTCTCCAAACCATTGCAAGCAAGGACTTGAGAAATGGATGGCAAAAGCAAGGGTCAGAAAGTGGCACAGGCAGCCAGCAGGGAGATTTGAGTGAAGTGGTGAGTGAGGGAGACGTGGAGGGAAGGAGAGTATACGAAGGCCACAAAATAGGAGGATTGGTGAGCAGATTAAAAGTAGCAAGCCCGTGGGTCAGCGAAAAGCTACAGGAAAGCCACATTCAGGCCGCAGATGGCTCAAGGGACAGGTTCTGAATACTGCTGCTGTCTGGGATGAGGCCATATCATTTTTATCTTTTGAACACTGTCCTAAGTTCTGATTGAAGGATCTGGATAAAATAATCCTGGTTAAGGAGCTTCCCACTAATATATCACACGTTCACTTAATATGTGTGTTTCCAGGGTGATTGGTGTTAACTTTCATGGTTCTTTTATCCTAAGTTTTGGATTCTGATAAGGCCAGCTTCTTTGTCTAAAATATGTCTTCTTTTATGTATATTAGAAATGTCAGAAGAACAACAGAAGGAAAAAATTGAAAAATTGATTTATGTTGCCAAGGTAAGTTAGTTTGCAGTATAATCTCTATGCTATGTTACTTGCTTTCATACTTTCTAATAAGATGTTCCTGGGCAATATTCTATCTTTTTGAAGCTCCACTTAATGTACTTGCTTTGAAATGTGTGATAAGCCTGTTCAGATTTACAGAATACCAACATATCCTAATATTCTTCGTACTACTGGGGAGATGGTGATGCAAGGGGAAAAATGAATACAGCTGGTACTGTTTCTTCAATATACTGTATATAACTGGAGTGCTACTGCCCTGCTGCTTCCATTCAACAAAGGATGATAAAAATACTTGGCATGACAGAGCTTCTTCTTTGTCCCTAATTAATTTATAAAGTATTTTTAATATAAATGAATCATCCTAGATGCATCATAGAGCCATGCTTTGCCACAAATGGAAGAAGAGTGAAATCTTGTGGAGGTGTAGAGGGTCTTAACCACTGGCTGGAACCCTGAAGCACAACTTTTCAGGAAGTCTTGCCATATCTTGTTCTGCTCAGGCACTTGATAGGCCAGCAGCAGGCTGCACTCAGAATCAGGAGTAAGTGGAGAATGACCTGTCTGCCAAGAGCAGCAAGCCAATCAACAGCAATGCTTTTCCCCACCCTCCCCACCCAAACTCCCATGTTCAGTCCTGTGATCAGAAGTTGAATGCCTTTCAAAGTAGCCTCTCCATAAGCCTGTAAGCTACCCTGTATGAGTTTACTTGAAGTAGCCACCATTAATTGCCCGCTGGGAATTATCACTGGACTATTAATCCAGAGACCCAGGTTCGAATTTTGCCATGGCAGATAGTGGAGTTTGAATTCAATGAACATCGGGAATTAAGAGTCTAATGATGACCGTGAATCCATTGTTGGGATTTTTGGAAAAACCCATCTGGTTCATGAATGTCCTTTAGGGAAGGAAACTGCCATTTTTATGTGGTCTGGCCTACATGTGAATCCAGACCCACAGCAATGTGGTTGACTCTGAAATACCCTCTGGGCAATTAAGGATAGGCAGTAAATTCTGGCCTAGCCAGAGATGCCCAGATCCTGTCAATGAATTAAAAAAAAACTTAATGACCTCAGTAGCGCAGCACAGAGAAGCTATCCATGGGCCTTATCACCGCAGCCTTGATTAGGGTGAAAGTGGAAAGGTGGCAGGGGGTCCAACTGCCAGTCTTCTGCCAATAAGCTGTTGAGGCTAGGTCAATTGGAAATTTCAAAACAGATTACTATATATTTGTAAGGTGCTAAAGAAATGGAGTGAAGGCTGATAAATGGAGTTCAGATACTGTTCAGATAGATCTCCATCAGATAGTGATGGAACAAGGTTGAGACTTATTTCCACTCTTATTTTCTTAGCATTGTCTTTCAAATTACGCTTCATTGTACAATCAACAAGTGGTAACACAATGGTTAAATTCCTTCTTGTTGAAGATGGTCATTGCCTGGCAGTTACCTGATAATGATTAGTAACATTCGTACCACACAAGCACCAGGTAATGGCCCTCTCCAACAAAAGAAAATCTATAAACTTTTGCCCGGGTCAAAGTGCCATTGACCATAAACTTTACCGGACCCATCGTATAAATACTGTGGTTTCAAAAGTATATCAGTGTCAGGGAATCCTTAAGTTAGTCAGTCACCACCTGACTGTCCAAAATCTATCCACCATCTGCAAGGCACAAGTCGTGAATGTGGTGGAATTCTCTTCAACTGCCTTGAGGAGTAAAGCTCCAGCAATGCTCAAAAAAAGCACACACCATTTGAAACAAAGCAGCCCGCTTGATTGGCACCCATTAAACGTCAAACTTCTTAAACTTCACTCCGTCCACCACCAATGCAGTGTTGCAGCAGTGTGTACTATCTACAAGATGAACTCACCAAGGCTCCTTTAACTGTGCCTTCAAAACATGTGCTCTTGACCACCCAGAAGATCAAGGGCAGAAGAAGCATGTGGAATTCATCAACTGTAAGCTTCCCTTCCACATACCATCCTGATTTGGAAATATGTCACCATTTTTCCTCCACAGTCGCTGTATCAAAAACCTAATAATACTGTGGCATATCTGATCTGACAAAGTGATGTCTGATCATCATCTGAACATGGACAGTTGGGGATGGGCAACAAATACTAGCCTTTATGGTCTCACTGTCATTCCAAGAATGAATAGAAAAAGTATGCATAGAATAATTGATTGATCCAACACTGGAGACCGCAATTCAGCTGTTATGCCTCTGAGAATGAGAAATGTCTGTACATAATTTGCTGATAGCTATTTGCCAGAAATTAGCCACTTAAAATAAAAACTTTAAAACTCCATTGTCACGATGTGATGTTTGTCATTATTGTTTATAAATCCTTTTAAATTTCTTTTAGTTAAATGCTGGTTTGAAATCAGCAGAAGATGAAAGAAATCAGATTTACAGCAAGTTATCTGATGAAATCAAAGCAAAGCAAGAGCTAATGGGTAAATACAAGAATCTGAAACGTTCATATGTTCATTGTAGCATATTGCTATATCATGAGTCTGTTTTTAAAAAGCAAAACAGCTTTTTGGAACAATTGCATCAGTACATGGTTGGAAAGTTCCATTCCAGTGTTCGTTTTTCTTTGAAGAATTTTCTTAAGCAATTTTTTTATTTCCTTACAACCAGTTTGAGGTTCTCCCTCTTCAAGGTTTACCTTTCATTAAATCTCCAGATTTACAATTTCTACTTTTGCTGTCTTGTAAATACAGTCCTGAAATTCAGCTATTTAGCAATTGAGACTCCATTGACTGATAAACAAGCCTGCCTATAGAAAGCCTGGCTAAAAATGCTGTGCCCAAAAGAGAGACATCATAGTTACTAATGTAACCCCACTGTTCAAGAAGAGAGAGGAGCATGTACTGTAGAGCAGCTAATCTGAACTTCTGGAATACGTAGTTTAAATCAAACAAAAAAATTTAGAAATGCTTGGGATAATGAAACATTGCATTTTTTGAATCAAATGCAAAATAATGTGAATGTTTAAAATCTGAAACAAAAACAGAAGATGCTGGAAAACATTTGGGGAGCACAAAATTTCTTCCCCACAGACATTATCTGATCTGCTAAGTATTTTCCTGCATTTTCTGGACTTGTTGTATTTAATATTTAACAAACTTTAGTTTATATTGTAAGTCATATTTACCAAATTTTACATAATATTATCAAGCAGTTATTGGTTAGGTCTGTAAAGGGGAATAATTGTGTTGGTATGAATCTTTGACATTTGACAGGGCGTTTGACAAGGCTGAGTATGGATAGAAAATGTTCAGCTGATAAGGAACTGAGGGTTAACGTTGATGGCTGTTGCTCATCTAAGACCATTTCTACTTTTCTGTAATATATATATAGCATAAATTTGACAGCACAAAGTTTCGATGTTGTAAATGATTTCAGGACACGATAGGTAGATAGTAGATGCAATTTACTGCAGAGACATGTGAGGTTCTTGTTTTGGGAGGAAACGCATGGAATAGACTCTAACAATAAGATATAGGAGCAGAATTAGCTTTTTGGCCCATTGTGTCTGCTCTGCTTTTCAATCATGGCTGCTGTGTTTCTCAGTCCCATTCTCCTCTTTTCTCCCTGTAACCTTTGATCCTCCTACAAATCAAGAGTTTATCTATCTTTCTCAAATATACTCAATGACTTGGCCTTCAGCCTTCTACAGCAATGAGTTCCACAGATTTACCATCCTCTGGTTGAAGAAATTCTTTCTCATCTTAATTCTAAATAGTTGTCCCTTCACTGACGCTGTGCCCTTGGATTCTAGTCTCTCCTAATAATGGAAACACCTTCTCCACATCCACTCTATCCAGTATTCTGTAAGTTTCAATGGGATCTCCCCTCATCCTTCTAAACTCTATCAAATATTGACCCAGAGTCCTCAACCTCTCCTCATATCATAAGCCCTTTATAACTGGGATTGTTCTTATGAACCTTCTTTGGACCCCCTCTAATGCCAGCACGCCAGCAGGGCACAAAACTGCTCACAGCATTCCAAATGCAGGCTGATCTGATCTGAGCCTTGTACAACCTCAGCAGTACATCCCTGCTCCTGCATTCAGGCCCTCTCAAAGTTAATGTTAACATTGTATTTGTTTTCCTAACTACTGTTGAACCTACATATTAACCTTAAGACAGTCCTGAACTAGGACTCCCAAGTTCCTTTGGTCTTCAGATTTCGAAAGCCTTTCTCCATTTCAAAAATAGTCTACGCCTCTGTTCTTCCTACCAAAGTGCATATCCTCACAGTTTCTCAAAACTGATCTCGGTGGAACTCCACTAGTCACTGGCTGCCATCCTGAAAAACACTCCTTTATCTTTACTCTCTGCCTTCTGCCGGTCACCTAATCCTTTATCCACGTCAGTGCCTTGCCCCTACCACCACAGGCTCTTATGCTATTTTGCAGCCTCCTATAAGGCACCTTATCAAAGCTTTCTGGAAATTCAAATAGATCACGTCCACTGGCTCTCCTTTGTCTAACTTGCTTGTTCAGTCAAAGAATTCTTACAGATTTGTCAGGCATGATCTCCCTTTGACAAAACCATGCTGACTCGGCCCTGTTTTACCATGCAGTTCCGAGTACTCCGCAATCTTATCCTCAGTAATAGACTCTCCAATCTTACTAATGATTGAGATCAGGCTAATCGGCCTATAATCTGCCATCTTCTTCTCCCTCACTTCTTAAACAGGGGTGCTACATTAGCCATTTTTCAGTTCTCTGGGACCCTCCCTGACTCCAGTGATCCCTGAAAGGCAGAAACACTTTTCAGAAAAAATAATGAAAATTGTGAGGGACAGAGAAATGATTTGAGTAGCCATAAAAGCCAATAGCATTTTGAGTTTTATAATTGTAGACCTAGACTGCAGAAGTGAAGAAGTAATAAGTTCAGTCATTGGTTATTGTGCTATTAAACTGTTCTGTGCCTTATTGGAAGGACTTTAGAGCAAGTGACAGTGTACAGTGAAGATTATAAGACCAGGAGTGAGGAGAAACTTGATGGACTGAAACAGTTTCCCTGTTTCTAGGAAGAGATTTAATTGAACTACTTAAAATAAAGAAGGTTTGTGTTATGGTGACTGAGAAAGTATTGTTTTCTACAAGTGGAGAATCAATGATGTGAGTCACTATTTTAAATTTGTTTCTAATTTGGGAAAAATTAGAAGAAAATTCTAAGTTAAGAATTATTGGAGCATATAACGTTTACCACAGGTAATAGTTGAGGCAGAAACCTGTGTGTTTTAAGGGAGAAGTGGTTAAACACGTGAAGCATGGATAGAATCCAAAGACAGTTGGATTATTCTTGTTGTAGTGAAGAGGCAGTGAATGGCCTGCTTCAGGGATGTAATATGTTATGGTTCTCTGGTTCTTCTGCCACGGTAAACATTTCTTCCATATGTAATTGTCTGCAACCAGTTTCACTTGGAAGTCATGTACTCAAATTGATTTACTGTCCCTTTGCTGGCAGTCTTTCTGCACATTTCCTAAATTACAGTTCCATAATTCTCCTAAAAATTCTCATTTATGACCATCTTGTGGTATGGAAGTTGTCAAACAAATTACAACTGAACTTACAATGTAATCAGGAAGCTTTTTCTTTCCATTTGGCAGAGCGAATTGAAAAACTTCGATTAGAGCAGACTTCTGTACAAAATGAGACAACTCAGTTTGAGACTGAATACAAGACCATTCAGCAGAAGTTAAAGATCATGACAGAATTATACCATGAGAAAGAAATGGAGCTTCAAAGGTACAAAGCATGATTCAGGTAGAATTTAAATGAAAATGAATTGTGTAGGAATATAATTATTTTTGAGTATCAATTAGTTTCAGAAAATTTGGTTGTGTTTAGTAATATGATACTGATTTTGATGCTTACACTTGGTACTGATCTTCTCTTTGAGAAGAGAGGAGGAATAAGGTGAAAGCCAAAGCGTTTCTTAATGTGAGGGAAAAACGTGAAGAAACATTGCTTTGCATTCACAAGCACGTATGTTCAACAACAATAGTTATGGTCTGATGTAAGTTTTCATTCATGTGATGAGATCATGTATGGTCCATTGAGGTGTGGAAAATAAGGAAATGCTGATTAAAAATGGAAGATAATCAAGTTATTCTTCAACAATTTATGTTTGAATTTTGTATTCAAGAGAACACAAGTCCAATTGTAATCAGTGTTTTCTAGCTCATTATGATTTAGGAGATAATATTCAATCTGTAAAATTCACTGTTTTTCATCAACTAAATACCCTGATGTTGGCTGGTTAGAGTTGATAGTTAGAGACACAATTTCCTTACAACTAATATAATCCTTTTCAGAAACTGAAAATCCCCAATGAAAATTCCTAAATCAATAAGTTTCAAAGTATTAACTCAGCTACTGATTAACACTAAGCCATCACCTTGTGAGGCATTCATAATTGTTTTTATTCTTAAATGAACTGGGTAGAAGGTTGTAAGGCTGCAAATAATTTCTTGTGATTGTTCTGGGTTGCATTGTACATAGAAATCTGACATTAGAGGAGCATCAGCGCCTACAGAAGGAAGAGAAGCTTTCTGAAGTTGATGAAAAGATTAATCAAGCGACTGAGGAGCTCGGTATTTATAGGTAACTGGAATTTTCAGTTGTTACTTAATATCTCGTTACTTTTGTTTCCAATACCATTACAGTTCTTGCTTTCTTTGCAGGCAACGTGCTAAAGATCTTGAAGAAGAATTAGTTAAAACTATAGAGTCGTATAAAAATCAAGTATGTAAAAGAAATTATTGTTTACTCAGTTTTCATTAGTTTCAGTAATTTTTTTTAAATCTTCTACTATAATGTACCAATCGTAAGATTACCTGCTTCTAAAGCCCTCAGTACATATTCATCAGATGCAGGCTCAATTATCTCAGTGTTCTTCTGGCTGGCATCCCATTCTGCATTCTTTATAATTCCAGTTCATCCAAAAGCCTGCTGGCTATATCCTGTATTGCACAAAGGGATAGATTCTTGGCTTATGCCAAAGCTGGAGCAAGAGGCTGAAGTGCTACTTCTCAGCCTCTTGTTTGTTTTTGCTGAGATTGGATCAGGTGATTGGCTGGCTGCCTGTTGGTAGCCCAGCAATCATTAAAAACCACAAGATCATTTGGAATATTGCCTCAGATGACAAATGCCAGTTTAAGTAGTATTGCCAGGTACCAATATTCCAGGCAAACCTTCAAACTCTTTCTGTAGACGAAGAGAGAGCCTTTCCTTCCATCTCCACAATGATAGTCCGACTGGTAAAAGCCAATTTTAATTTAAGGTTTTTAAAGATTGGAGAGAAATGCCACCATTCTGAAGTGCCTTCTGTTTTACTTATCTTCTATGGTCGCTTGCTGTTCCATTCAAGCTTAAAGGCCTGTAATTGCTCTCCATCTTTGAGACCTCCTAAGGTCAGCAAACCCATGAAGGTCTTGGTGAGTGAATCCACACTCTCCACCTCCACCGCACTTCACAGGGTCCTGATGTCTGTTTCTCGTCCTTGCAGGGAATATTCAGCTCAAGTCTTGATTATCCATTATGCTAGTGCTCACTGACTTGTTTAAAACCTGTTCTGGTTTTGCATTCTCTAGATCTGTAACATTTTCCAACTTCATGTGAACTCTCTGTTCCGCCAACTCTGATCACATGCATCCTCCTTTCACCAACCCAATCCTCCTGACTCTACATCCCATTCAGCCCACGTCATCAGTCATTTTGTACCTATTCAGTATAACTTAGTATCAGATTCTCTACGCCTTTCCACCTTTCCTCCATTGACACACTTTAAACCACACATTCCCTTCCATTCCACCCCAATATTCATTCTTTGGCTTGATATTGACTTCTGAGAGATATTTCAGATACTTTTTTTCAATGTTTAAAGTGCTATATTAATGTGAATTGTTGCATTAAAAATGTACATTAATTTGCCATTATCAAAAACAAAGACATAATAGCCAGTGTTTTGCTTGTAAATTGAAGTTAATGAAACATGATCTGTCAATGGATACAATCATGTTCTCAGATACTTGAAAATAGGGCTTCATTATTTTGTTGAACAGACTTCAATTAAACAATTTTATTTGCGTTTACAGATTGTATCTCATGAGAAAAAAGCACATGATAATTGGGTGAGTTTTAGACGTAAGATGCGATACTGTATGTTTAAGTTTCTGATCTATCAGTTTATCCTATACAATTAAAATATTTTGCATAAGTTGTAAACTGACTTGTGACATCTTGGAGATAGTCAGAACTGCCTATGTGGAGTCAGAGATAACACCGTGTGGAGCTGGAGGAACACAGCAGGCCAGCCAGCATCAGAGGAGCAGGAAAGCTGACGTTTTGGGTCCGGACCCTTTTTCAGAAATTGGGGAGGGGGAAGGGGGCTCTGAAATAAATAGAGAGGGGAAGGATGAGCTGGGGAAGGTAAGTGGGATGGCGATAGGTGAGTGCAGGTAGGCAGTGGTGGGGAGTGGTCAGTGAGGTGGGAGGAGCAGATAGGTGGGAGAGAAGACGGACAGGTCAAGGAGGCGGGATGAGAGGGAGGGTTGGTCATGGGATGAGGCCGGGGGTGGGGAGATTTTGAAACTGGTCAAGTCCATAATGAGACCATTGGGTTGTAGCCTCCCAAGGCGGAATATGAGGTGCTGCTCCTCCAGTTTCGGATGGCGTCGTTGTGACACTGGAGGAGGCCCAGGATGGACATGTTGTCCAGGAAGTTGGAGGGGGAGTTGAAGTGGTTCGCGACTGGAAGGTATTGTCATTTGTCGCGAACCAAGTGCAGGTGCTGTACAAAGTTGTCTCTGAGCCTTCGCTTGGCCTCACCGATGTAGAGGAGGCCACGTCAGGAGCAGCGGACACAGTAGACCACATTAGCAAATGTGCAGGTGAACATCTGTCTGATGTGGAAGGTTTTTTTGGGTCCTGGGAAGGAGGTGAGGGGGGGGGAGGTGTAGGGGCAGGTGTAGCACTTCCTGCGGTTGCAGGAAAAGGTGCCGGGGGTGGTGGGGCTAGTGGGGAGTGTGGAGCTGACGAGGGAGTTGCGGAGAGAGAGGTCCCTACGGAAGGCATATAGGGGTGGGGAGGGAAATATATCCTTCGTTGTGGGCTCAGATTGTAGGTGGTGGAAGTGGCGGAGAATGATGCATTGATTCCGGAGGTTAGTGGGGTGATACGTGAGGACAAGCGGGATTCTGTCTTTGTTTTTGTTGCAGGGATGGGGTGTGAGGGCAGAGGTGCGGGAAACGCAAGAGACGCAGTCGAGAGCGTTCACAAGAAATGTTACCGCCGCTTCTGACGTGGCCTCCTCTAGGTCGGTGAGACCAAGTGGAGGCTCGGAGACCTCTTTGCAGAGCACCTGCGCTCGGTTCACGACAAATGACAACAGTCGTGAACCACTTCAACTCCAGTGTCACAATGACGCCATCCCGAAACTGGAGGAGCAGCACCTCATATTCCGCCTTGGGAGCCTACAACCCAATGGTCTCACTGTGGACTTGACCAGTTTCAAAATCTCCCCACCCCCGGCCTCATCCCATGACCAACCCTCCCTCCCAGCCCCGCATCCTTGACCTGTCCGTCTTCTCTCCCACCTATCCACTCCTCCCACCTCACTGACCGATCCCCATTACTGCCTACCTGCACTCAGCTATCACCATCCCACCTACCTTCCCCAGCCCCAACTCTCCTTTCTCTATTTGTGACATCTTGGGTTTGTAAAAGGTGTTGGATCAGTGCAAGTTTCTTTCTTTTGTTCTTTCTTTCCAGCTGTCACATTTTTTTAGTCCCACATTTCTCCAAGCATAACTATCGTAACTGAATATCAATATTTATCATTTAATTTTCCTATCTCAACTGTCGCAGAGTAGTTGGTAGCTGTGTAGTAGATGTCTTTGCAGTACATTCTTGAAATTCCTTTCCTTTTCTACCACTGTCTTATAAAGGAAAAAAAATTAAATTCATCAACTGATCATTGGACAAGTTATACATATTTAGAAAATATTCAGTTGCCTATAAGTGTACGAGTGAACCGGAAAGGTTTCATGACAATCAATAATCACTGAGGCTAAATCCAGATTTATTGATTAAATTCAAATTCCACCAGTTGCCAAGGTAGGATTTGAATCTGTGCCTTTGGATTATTAATCCAATGACTTTACCACATACTGTTACCTCTGAGAATTATTATAGCTATTCTGTATTAAAGTGATTTCATCTATGACCCATTCTAGGAATCTAGTTAACACATGTTCTGTGATTTTGTTTTGGTTGCTACTACATAATATTTCTCATTTAAAAATATGAAATTATTGGTGGAAAGTTGCATGCTTATGAAATTAAGTTACTTAACAGGCTTATCTAGTTTGGTCAGTGAGGCCCATATCCCATTGAAAAGTAGAGAATTATAAATGCTAATGTTTACATTATCAACTTTTAGAAGAAATATTTTTATTTGTAGCTGTCCGCTCGTGAAGCAGATCGAGAGCTTGGCAATATTAAAAGAGAGAATATTCACCTTCGGCAAAAGTAAGTTTCTATCTGTTCCAAAATATTTCAATATGATCCAAAATGAGTTTTTTTTATACTCTTTGTACATAATAGCAATATTTGTCTACTATTTATGAAGATTGCTATCTCAAGCTCAAATGAGATTTGTTTCAATAAATACATTTTTAAATGTTGCTGTTTTTAAAAAAAACTTAGTATAGATTTCAACTGCAGGTACTTTCAACGTTATAACCGATATGGATACAAACACATCTGTTGTTTGGAAGGGAATATGCATGATGATAGGAACTGTCTACAATATTTCAAAGTTTATTGTCTCAGAGATTACCTTCAGAATTGCCTTCAGCATTCATGGTTTTTCTTCGTTTGGTGGGTAGAGGATATGGAAACTGATTCCATCAATGAAAATATTTTTTTCCCTAAACGTTTAGATCTGTGAAAGTATATCTCAAGATTCTCCTTCCTAAGTCAGTTATACTTCATACAGTCAGAAAATGAAACTGCACTTCCAGGATTTTTCCAGCAAGCTTCTTAACCCAGCTGTCAGCTGAAATTGATTAGAAACTTGCACTGAATAGGAAATCACCAGAGTGTAATTATCCCCAGGCCAACCAATTAATGGTCAGTAGTAGGGCTCACTGATCAATTAAAGACAGTGATCAGGTTCTTGAGATTGAAGGACTATTGAGAGGTCCTTTGGCTTGAAAGGAACTGCAGACTACAATGCAGGCAAATAAGGGAAAGAGCACTTGAAAATGGAGGTGCCCTCTCTGCAACTTCTTAAATTTAAAGTAACTTCTATTTTTGCAGCCAGGCAATCGCTGAGAGGTACGGGGCAGTCTGTAGCTACTGCATCATTAGAGAACCCCTTACCTGCTACTAGGTGACTGACTCCAAGTGGTTCAACTGACCCTTGCCACCTGCAGAAACCTGGAGATCAACTTGAAAATAGTTTGATCACATTATACTTGTTTGCAAGCTGTATTTTGCCAGTTATTTTTAAGAAAGAAACATATATTTTGAATTTTCTCCATAATCCTAAATATTGAAAAGGTTTGTACATTCATCCATCCCTTTTTACAATTTTGGTGTACTCACTTGATGCACTATTCATACTTCTCCTGGCTGTGGTTCATATTGCTGCTGATTGTATTGCATTACTTATAGCTGACCATACTCTTGAAAAATCCTTAAATAATATGTTGCCAAAATAAAACTGTTCTGCACAAAGTGTTTGCTCCCGTGTTGCCACAACAGAGACTATCATAAACATTGGATACAGTACTTCCTGATACTTAAATAGGAGTTCTGTTCTTGTAACGAAGGAAAATGTCCCCAGTTTTTGGTAACTTCTCACACAGGAAGTTAGTAATTAAAATTAGAGTGATTGAGAATTAGTTGACAGACAGAAAGCAGAAAGTAGTAATAAAGAGATCATTCTTAGAATATTATTATTGGGGGACCAAAATGGCCAATGCTAGACCCACTACTGTTCACAATCTACATGATTTGGATGTGGGGACCAATTGTAATATTTCCAGATTTCCTGATGACACCAGATGTGTGGGAATGAAAGATTTGAAGAGGATGCAAAGGGGCTTCAAGAGGATTTGGATGGACTTAGTGAATACACTAGAATATGGCAGAGGGAATATGATGTAAATAAGTATGAAGTTATTCACTTGATAGAGAAAACAAAGAGAATATTTCTTAAATGGCAAGAGTTTGGGAAGTGCCAAGTCTAAAGGGACCTGGATGTCTTTGTCCATAAGTCACTAAAAGCTAGTGGGCAGGTGTAGCAAGCAATTAGGCAGACTGTGTGTTTCCATTCATTTCAGGGGATTTGATTACAGATATAAAATGTCCTGTTGCAGTTGCATAGAGCCTTGGTGAGACCTCACTTGGAATATTATGTGCAATTTTGGACTCCTTATCTAAGGAAGGATGTACCTGGCCATGGCTTGACTGGTGAATCTAGAATAGGGGATGTAATCTCAGTTTAAGGGCCAGGCCGTTTAAGACAGATGAGAAATGTCTTCACTCAAAGTGGTCAATTTTAGAATTCTTTACCTCGAGGGCTGTGGAATCAAAATCATTGAGCATATTCAAATCAGAAATTGATAGGTTTCTGGAGACTAAAGACATGAAGGGATGTAGAGATAATGTGGGAATCTTTAGGTAAAAGACCTGTCTTGACCTAATTGGATGGTGAGGCAGCTATGATGGGCTGAATAGTCTATTCCTTTTCTTGTGTTCTGAAAGTAGTACTTGGAGATAACCCCCCACCGACCCCACAGTTAATGCAGAAATGTGACCCAACTGATCTGTGCAAGAGTTCATGCTCTGCACAAGCATCTTCCCATCTTACTACTAATAATATATCAGGGTATCTCTTGCTTAGCTTCCCTTCCATCTTGTGTTTATGTAGCCTGCCTTTAATATATTTGTTATTGATTTTCCCCAATTTTCACAAAATAACAAGTTCCACATTATCACTATTCTGTAATTTTCTTAGTAACTAGTTTATATTTATGAGAGGTTAATTTTGAAATTCTGCACAAGTGAAAACATCTTCTCTATCTTGTTTAATTCATTGTAATTTTAAAATTTTCTATTATGTCACCACTTTGCCTTCTTTATACAGATGAAGAGAGACTTGGCCTGTTCAGTCATTTCTGATCGTGATTCCCCCCATTTTAGTTTCATCGTGATTCTTTTGTATTTATGCCCTGCCAAGGGGAAGTTCTGCAGAAAGCATTATTTACAGGTTCTAGAATATTAAACATGGTCGTCAGATGGTGATTGGAATTGCTTGCAATTCAGTGGAAATTATTGCAGAATCTAAAACCCTTCATTGGGGTCTGCATTTAATATCCGCAATCCTGTTGATGGTGATATAGTAAAAATGATGAAGGGTTGTATAAAGAAAAGGATTGACTTTACAATAGGATAAGAAGTTATCTCTTGGAGACTTGTGGCACAGTGGCAGTCTTACTTCTGGGCCGGAAGATCCAGGTTCAAGCCCCACTGTCCTAGATGTGTATGTTAACATGTTCAAACAGGTTGATTCGAATAACTAAAGCTCTATCCTGTGTAAACTTTAGGGTAAAGTATGTCTTCATTTTACAGGATAACTGAAGCGGAACTCAAAATGGACATAGCATTGAAGGGTCCACTTGTCAATGATATATCTGGAAGACCAGCATCATTAAGTTCGTCAACACTTGTCCCACCTTACAGAGGTACTGAGCTTCTTAATATCTTTTTTAGGACATAACGAGCATTACAAATTAGGAGAAGTTCAAAGCTGATCTAAATGTGGTCTCAACTCAACTTTCCTACATTTCCGATTAATATTTTGAGTCATTACTCATAATCTGCCTTTAAAAATATTCAGCAACCCTGACTCCACTGCTTTCAGAAGAGAAATCCAAAGTCTTATGACTCAGAGAAAAATATTCTCATATCTTTCAAATTAACAGTAACTTACACTCCCCCACACAAACACACACAGTGTGTAAATGTGAAGGAGAGTGAGCATGTGTGTAAGGTAGAGGAGAATGACTAGGGAAGGGTGCAAGGGAGAGGGATGAGTGGATGGGCACAAGGGTAATGAGCGCGGGTGAATGGTGCGTAAGGGTGAGGTATCAGAGCATAGGTGGTAAGTATGAGGGCGTTGAGCGAGGATAGGGACAAAAGCGGGGCAAGAGAGACTGTCAACAAAGAAGAAGCTTGTAAATGCTTAGCTGGGAGAATGTGGGAGTGCATTGATGTGATAGAGAGTAGGGGAGGCAGGGCCATTGAATACTCTTAAGGTTTATACATTTAGACAGATTATTGATTGGTGTACTGAAGGTAGACAGAAAAATGGACTTGAAGCCTCAATCAGATGGGCCACAGTCTTATCATGTAGCAGAGTAGGCTGAAAGGGCTGAATGGCCTTCATTGGGGTCTGCATTTAATATCCACAATCCTGTTGATGGTGTTATAGTAAAAATGATGAAGGATTGTATAAAGAAAAGGATCGACTTTCCAATAGGATAAGAAGTTATCTCTTGGAGTCTTGTGGCACAGTGGCAGTCTTACTTCTGGGCCGGAAGATCCAGGTTCAAGCCCCAGCCTACTGCTGTTCCTAATTTGTATATTCTTCAGATGTATATTCAAGAGACTTTACTTCTCTGAGTTAGTTTATTTATTACACTTCTGATTTGTCTAAGTTTTAATTAAAAACAAAACTTTTTTGATTTCATGAATGGAAATTAGCAGTGTTTAGTACTTTGCATATTGCATTGCAGGAAGTTCTCCATATGGCTGTTCTCCAGTGGGTCGACCTGGCTCTGATTCCGTGGGTTTTCTGTCACCTCCTTTGGTAGATGGACCCTTAAGGTTTTCACCTTTGTTTCCTGGAAGACCAGATTTCAAAAGTAATATTCTCTATCATAATAGTTTAGACGAAGTACTGAGCAGACAGATTGTGTGATTTTTTTTTTTTTTTTTTGTTAGCTTTCTGAATAGTAATGTAAACGTACGAGTGCTCTCGAGTGAGAAAAGTTGTAAGGAAATTGCTTTGGAATGCAGACTAATTTACAAAATGGAATTCTATAGTGTGTAATGTTTATTTGTTAAGAATTATTAACCACAATATCTAAAATGTATTCTAATTCATTTTGGTGTATTCTTTTGTCTATGGCACAAGGTCCATCAGTTCATGCCTCAAATGAAAATACAGATTCGGTCTCTGACCAATTGTCTGATCATCATGGTCAGCAGTCTGATAGTGGTTCGTTGTCCCCTGTGTGGGAAAGAGAACGGAAGCTCTTGGAGATATCATCAGGTATATAAGGATCTTTTTATAAAGGACTTAGTTCTACAATAGATCTAATCGGAAGTATATTTAATTTTAGATGGATTGGAATGACTTAATATTTCTTAGTAAATCTTATTCTCTGAATACTACTTAAAGAATCAAGATTTTGAAGAAAATCTTTGATTATGTGCAATGTACTACTACATGCAATTTCATTACACTGGTGTGATTCTAAAACATCAGGCATCAAACAAAGGTTATATATATTCTGGAAGTTTTACGTGAATCAGTAGAATTATACACTTACACGAGATCTTTCCTAGTTGTAAAATAATACTGAAGCTATCATTTTAGTATAACACAAATGAATTGGGAAAATAAAGCAAATTGTAAACATGCTTGAGAAATTTGTGGGCAGAAAATATAATTATGATTGAAATCAGTCAAAATCCAAAAACTGATAATCATTAATATCCAATTAAGCACTTTTAAAATTAAGTTTAAATAGACCTAAACAATTACTTTAACAAACATATTCATAACGATGAAATAAAAACAAAGTACTGTGGATGCTGGAGATTTGAAATAAGAACTGACAGTGCTGGAGGAACTCGGCATGTCTGTCAGCATCTCTGGAGAGAAGAAACTGAGTTAACATTTCGAGCCCAAAATGACACTTCAGTTCTGACTTTTTATAACTTCTTTGTATTGGACTTGCAGTGTTAACTTTTTGTTTTTTCTTCTCTCTGCAAATGTTGCAAAATCTGAGTTTTGCTGGCATTTTCTGTTTTTATTTCAGACTTCCAGTATCTGCAGTATTTTGCTTTTATTATGGTGTCAGAGCAAGTTGGCTGAAAAATGCACACATTACAAAGTCCAAATATCAGTCAAAGAAGATGTACATTAAATTTATAATCTGGTTTACAAATTTTTCAGTTTTTAACATGTAAAATACTAAATCTGATTTTGGTTTTTGTGCATACATTCAGTTTCTAAATTTAATCTTTCAATTACATTTGTTTATTTTGGGATGAAGATAATCATATCTATAGGATTCTTCTTTAGATTTTCATTATTTGGCAAGGGGTTCAGTTGGGTCACTCCTTAATCATTTCACTAAATCTCTTAAATGACAAGTTAATTTCTACCAGTCACATGGCTTGACTTGCTTTGATCATTCCATATCATGTTTTATCAAAGTTGGTGGGTAATTATAAATTGCTGTACTGCTACACAAGGTGCTGAATGTATTTTCTGTCTCTCCATACGTATGTTCGCAGTGTTTACAATTTAGTAATTTCTCTTATTATTAAAGAGAAATAAATAACAATAATAAGGAAGAGTAGAAAATCAATGAGGATACCATTGCATTTGTAATTGTCCTGACAAATGATAAAACTTAATTTACGAATAACTTCATTACAACTTTGTTTTGAACAGGTGAATGCCCGATGCTAGAAAGTGGCATGGAAATTTCAAATTCTGCTCCAGGGAATCAGACCCAAGTCCATGCAAGTCTACTTCATTTGTTATTGCTGTCATTCTGTTTATGCTCTTCTCTCCCCATTGCTTCTTACCTTTTAAAAGTCACCGAGAACACACACCATGTATTCAACCGAGAAAATCACTAGTTCCAGCAAGCTTTCTATTTTTACTTGATTACACAGCTCATTTTACTTCATTGCAAGATTTATTATTATACATTAAACAATGGTGATCTTTTCTGCAGGGTACATCAAATATATCTATAAATCAAACCTTTTCTACTGAAGCTGGCTTTGGGATTAGACCTGGTTTTGCTTCTGCCTCTGCTAAGCAAATACCTTCCTTACCTTTTGATCCACGAGGTCATTTCCTGCACAGGGGAATTCCACTTCGTCCACGTAGCGGAATCTACGGTCTTCCAGAACGCATCCCTCTAAGAGCTTTTGGTTTACCACCTCATCCTCCCATGGGAAGTAAGTATACTCATCTGTTTATCCATTTGGTGACAGTATAAAGTAGGGTTATTGAAAACATTCATCTCAGGTGCTGAAAAATCATCTAAAAGCAGAAGAACTATCTCTAGATGATTGTATCAGGTGAGATTTGTTTGGTTTGGGAACATGGTTGGCGTGAACTAGGTGGACCAAAGGGTCTGTTTCCATGCTGTATGACTCTAACCATTCTCTGTAGGTGAGATTTGAGTGGTAGAACAAACACCATTATACCCAGGACACCTTTCCCCCTGTACCTACAGAAATTTCTGAACCTAAGCCTCCAGATAAAAGTGCAGTGGAGATAACCACCATTTTATTAGTCCAGGATTTACTCATGCTTTCCTGCAACACATAATTGGGCCTTCATCTAAACTCTAGAGATGAGGTTTGCCCTTAACAATATAATAAGTGCAGCATCAAGGTTCCTCAGAAAAAGAAGTGCATGGAAGATGGTTGTGTTAGAGCTCAAATTATCCTATTTTCAGGACATGACTGCTGAGTTTGTCAGGGTAGAGTCCTAGGACCAACTATCTTTGCTTCATCAATGATCTTACCTCGATCCATAAGGTCAGAAATAGAAATGTTCTCTGATGATTGCATGCTATTCAGCACCACTTGTGACCCTTCAGATACAAAGCAGTCTGTGTCCATATGCAATAAGACCTGGACAACATTCAGACTTGGGCTGTTAAATAGGAAGCAACATCCATGCCCCAACTGCCAAGCAAAGACTATCACCAGCAACAGAGAACCTAACCATCTCTCCTTAACATTCAGTGACATTACCATTGCTGCATCCTCCACTATCTACATCCTGCAGGTTATCATTGATCAGAAATTGAACTGTGCTAGCCATACAAACACTGTGCCTACAAGTGCACATCAGAATTCTAAGGTGTGTAACTCACTTCCTGATTCCCCAAAGCCTGTTTACTACGTATAAAGGCACAAGTTAAGAGAGTGATGGAGTATTCCCTACTTGTCTGGATGAGTACAGTTCCAACAGTACTCAAAGCTTCCTGGATGAAGTGACCTACTTGATTGATACACTATCAACAACCTTAAGCATTCACTCCTACCATTGACACTGAGTAGTAATAATGTGTACCATTACAAGATGCACTGCTATAACTCAGAAAGGCTGTTTCAAGAGCAGTTTCCAAACCCATGACCTTTACCACCTAGAAGGATAATTGCAGGCGGTGCATGGGAGTGACGTCAACTCGAAGTTTACTTTCAAGTTACACACCATCCTGATGTGAAACAAATCACCATTCCACCACTGCGGCTCAATCAAACTCTCAGAACTCCCTCTCTAACAGCGATGTGGATTTTTTCAAAATGTAATGGACAACAGTTTAAGAAATGGCTCACCATCAAAATTATACTGGGAAGAATATACTGGCATAGCTAATAATGCCTTAACTAATAAAGAATAAAAATAAAATCTGTAGGACCCATAAATCCTGTGTTCACAAAATAAATGGGATTCCATGTCAAATTCCTATAGACTATTAGGTGCTTCATTAGAGGTCTGCCTTCCCAAAACTGGCAGTTGGACCTGTTTGTGGATCAAAAGGTTATAAGGATCCTGGGGACAAGTTAAAGGTAATCCAACAAAAATGGTGAATTATATTTGGGAACTATTTCCTGAGTGGGGCAAGTTGCTAAAATCTAGAGTATTGTAACTTTGTTTATCAAAACTAAATTCAATAAATGTTATTAATTTAAATTGCAATCAAGTTGAATATATTGTGAGAGCAAAATAGCCTGTTTTATCTATCCTGGCCAAGAATTTCAGCTGACAGTCTGAAACTAGGACCTGATCTAATTGGCTGTTGTAAAATTTAGCATTGCTTGTTGATAATTTGGACCACTATGATCATCCATCCTTGGGTGTATCACTACGACCAACTTGAATCTAGGGCTACACATTTGAAGCTTTTGATGCTGAAATCCTGTTTGCCCAAAAAATCTAATTGGAATTTATTTATTATTATAGTTTAACTCTTGTGTTGCTCCATGTACTTCTGGGCAATTTAAATAAAATATATATTTTGTTGGGGTGCTGGTCCCTTTTTAAGAGCTACAGATTCTTTGCAAGATGAATTCTTTATTTTAAAAGAATCAGCTTATGACTTTCAGCAAGTTATTATATGACCAATCAACCTTTGAGATGAACAATAGGAAGAGAAAATGTCAGACAGATTATAGAGATTGTGGTTATGGTTTTATTGAGGATTTATTGAGTTTGAAAAAAATCTGGCTGCAGAAACCAATAGTATTTCTGAGTTGGCAGAACTAAGCTAGAGTGCAGCAAAGCCCACTCTGGAGATGGAGTGTCCATAGATATGAGGTGCTAAAAGGATGACGGAGAGTTGAATAGCTGAAAGCTAGTGGTTGGAACTCAGTAAAATTCATACCCTGGAGGACAGCAGGAAAGCTGAAAATTCCTGAGAGCTATGACATTTTTTGGTCCCAGAAGTGAAAGAACTTTCAAGAACTAATAAATAACCAAATACTCTTTGGGGGAAATAATTAGACTGAAGGTGAGGTTCTGTTAAGAATTTCAGTCTAAAGTTTGTATGATTGTTTTACAATGTTTTTTGATGTAAAGTACAAGTCTGTTATTAGTTCAGAGATAGTAGGAACTG
>NC_063339.1:51452179-51471934 GCF_021869965.1 Rhincodon typus | reverse complement strand
GAAACGTCAGCCTTCCTGCTCCTCTGATGCTGCTTGGCCTGCTGTGTTCATCCAGCTCTACACCTTGTTATCACAGTCTGTTATTAGTGTTTGTTTTACATGTTTCTTGTATAATTCATTTGTTTAAAATGTGGAAGCTGCTGGTTTAATTCCTTTAGTAAATACCTGAGGTTTTTCAGATTCCCAAATGCACAAAATTGCTGGTCTCAACTAATGTCCTAACATTCTATCTGGCATTGAACTGTACTGGGCCTTCCAGAGAATATCTTTCAAAGAATCCAAGCTGTTTTTGACCACATGTATTTGGTCATCTTGATGAGAAATGGTATCCATTCTGTTCTGAAAATTGTTAATGTTCAGGATAATTTTTCCAGAACATAAGGAATCTAGTGAGCAGATATATTTCATGAATGGATTTAGTACACGTGAACATTGTGTTGATTTAAGGGAGTGTTTTCTCAAGTTCTTCACTATGTCTAGGGTGTGAAAGACTTTCCACTTGGACTTAGTATTTCAATATAGCAAGCACTGTTTTAATAAGCTTCTACTTCTCTGCCACGATAATTTATCTCAACTGCATCTTGTTAGTAAGTTTGCAGATGACGCCAAAATTGGTGGTGTAGCAGACAGTGTTGCCAGGATTGGAAGGTTTGAGCTATAGGAAGAGGCAGAATAGGCTGGGGCTTTTCTTCCCTGTAGCGTCAGAAGCTGAGGGCTGACCTTGTGGAGGATTATAAAATCACGCGGGGCATGGAAAGGGTGATTAGCCAAGGTCTTTTTCCCAGGGTAGGGGAGTTCAGAACTAGTGGGCATAGGTTTAAGGTGACAGAAAAAATTTAACAAGGACCTGAATGCCAACTTTTTTCACGCAGAGGGTGGTGCATGTTTGGACAAGCTGCCAGAGGTGGTGGAGATGGGTCCAGTTACAACATGTAAAACACTAAAAACATTGGATGGGGACATTAGAGGGATATGGGCCAGATATTTAGGATAGTTGGTCGCTGCAGATGTGTTGGACCGAACAGTCTGTTTCCGTGTTGTATAACTCTATGACTTTGAGATTTCCGAATTAGGGCCAATTTTATCTCAAGGCTATGCCTACCAGCATATGGAGTGAACATCAAATTAATTTCATTTAAGACTTGTACAACCAAGAGATATTCACCCTGTTTTTCTAGGTTGGAGACGAACCTAAAGATAATAAGATCAGGGTCTAAACCTCTGTGTCGGCTTGTCACTCCCATTTTCATTTTTCTCAATGCACAGTAACTCCTACAGCATGTTTAACTCCAATGCAGATAATTACAATATTTTCCATGGAAGTAGTGAACTTCAAAAATACACAAGTGGAATAAATGACACTGACAAAGGTACTGAGATCTGAGTGAAGTTAACAAAAGTAATTTTGTACTTTTGAGGAAGCACCTTTTAATGCCAGAATATTTCCACCTATGATTTATCATAGGCCTGCCCACAATATGCAAATAAAAATCCATAATACTTGGGGATTACATTGGTGGTACTGTGGCTGTTACTGTGTATTCAGCAGGATTATTCAGCATGAATTGCACAATTGATTACAGTGGTAGAACATAAATGGTAAGATGACAGTTGCCATCCAGAAGTTGAATAAACAACTTGAACGACTTGTAAAGAGCTTGATTTGGAGTGTTATTTTGTCTGCATGAGAGGCTTGGCACTTATGGAAAGAAGAGACCACCTTGTTAAAAAGGCTTTGAAATGTGGATTTGAAGAACAATAGAAAGGATCAGTTGGACAGAAAAGATAACATGGTGAAGTGTTGTGGAGCATGAACGAACAAAGGAATTGCTGAATGTAATTAGGACAAGAAGCTGGCTAGGGTACTGCTGAGAGAAAGTGGACTGAAGGAACATTTTGAGAGAAGATTGAGCAAATAAAAAAGAAGAAAATCTCAATGCTGGCTGCTTAAAAATTGAAGATTGCTATTGGCAAATGAACGGACATGATGAAATCCTTTAGTTATATTCTAGGTTCTCTTGTACTGAACAAGCCAGTGTCTATGATTGCTAAGAACCATGGAACAGCTCCAACAGTTGCTAGGTGATGAAATTCAGTTCTGCTGGGTGATAGGGGTGGAATGTATTGCTAGGTTTTTAAAATAGATTACTCAGGACAGTTCAGAGATCACAGTTGAACTACTTGTTCTGTGCAGTTAGATCGCTCAGAAGGCCAAGAGCTGTAGCCTGGAGCTCAAAGTCCAAGAAGAAAATGAGAGGAAATCTCCATACAGAAGTGAATTGTACTGGTGAAAAGTAAACTGGACTATATGTGTTGGGGGCCCACTGAGAAGTCATCAGTAGTTAAATATTACTATCTTGAGTTTGAAGAGGTAATAGGCAGTTAAAAGATAGGAGTCATGATGGAAAAGTCCTTAAAGTTGTAATGGCTCACATGATGCAGGGTGCTACCAATACATCAGAATAGCTGAGAGCAGGGGTTGTGAAGTAGACAATGGTAGTGTCCCTACCTCTGAGCAGGAGGCCTAGATTCAAGTCCCTACTCCAGACATGTGCAATGACCACAACTCTTGATTGGGCTTTTTTTTGTTCTTTCCACCAAGTGAACAACTTTACAGTTTCCGGAAGCAGTATTTGCTTTACACAACAAAGGTTAGAACTCAGGGGAGGTGCAGGGACATGTGATTAAGCTAGCTATCTGAAAAGCTATAGTTGTAACTTGCTAAGTAGTGGAGTGTAGTTTTTAAATGCTGAGAGAAGTATGGACCCACGATAAGAGGTTGGTTGACTAAAACAGTAGTTGAGAGAGTTTCAAGGGCTGGATCAGCAAAAGTGTACAACTGTACAATTTTGAGTTACGAGGTACGACGACTTAACCATGTCACTAACAGCTGGGGTGTAGTTACTGAGAAATCTATTTTGATTGCATTTGTGCTGTGAGGTATTTAATCACATATTACCCATTGTTTACCATAGGCGGTCAGAAGTTGTATGTTAGCCTGAATTACTATTCTTCTAACTTGCAAAGTCTTTTGTCCAAGAAACCATAAGAATACTGCAGCTTTATTTTCTTGGATGGTGCAATACAGAGGGAATTTAAAGTAATTTATGCTCACTTTCTCTCAAAAAGGATAGCATTCCTAATAACCACCTTGATTACAGGCTATACCGACCTACTAAGTTTGGCTTATGCACTAGAACCTTGTAGTTGTGGTCATTTTTCATTTAAGTTGGACTTCTTTTCTTTTCTTTCCTCCCCTCCCAATCAATGCTTTTGGCCAGTGAACATTTTCCTACGTTGTACTCCATCTGCCAGATTTCTGACCCCTGCACTCAACTTGGGTTTGCAGATATGTCCTCCTAATTTTTATGTTTGGTCTGCAAATTTAGCTATAGGTGCCTTTACTCCCCTAAGTAGGTTTTAATATTGAATTGAACCAAAATCACCTCAAAGTTAACAATATGCTGGGACTTAAGTGCAAAAATGAGACAATAGGCTAAATAGTCTTCCTGGAGGTCAGAGTTCAACTTTCCCAATTATCTTTGGGACCAATATAACAAGTTAACTCCTATTTAGCATATGGTGAAACAAAATGCTTCACTAATTGTTCCAAGAAAATAACTTGCCTGTACTTTGTTTTAGTGAGAGATCCAGTGCAGCCAAGAGTAAACCTACCACCTCAGCCTACATTTCTTCCAGCTAGACAACTTTTAGATATTACAAGTGGTCTTCTTCCGTCTCGACAGCCCCTACCCAAGTTTTCTGCATCAGATCACCCCTCACAAGAAAAGTGAATTAAGGAAAAAGGAGGAGCATCTCTATGGCCATGTTAAGTCAATAAAGATGTGAATTGCAAGTTAGAGTATAATTTGTTTGTTATAATTGATATTTAATATGGACTTTCTAGCTTGGAATAAAGGCACTTTCTGATAGTGCTGTTTACAAGTTGAACACCTCAGGAGACTTCATGGAATTTATTGAACTTTTACTGTGCACTTAGCTTGCCATTGTACAATAGTTTAACATGCATTATTAACAGCATTGTATGCTGTAGTTGTGTATGGAATTTTGTAAATGCTCAAGTGAGTTTTTTTTTAAAAAAAACAGTATTTGAACTGCTAGAAATCTTAATCAGAAAATACCATATGTGGTGCTGTCTTTAGTTCCACTTATGTAAATGCAGATTTATACTCTAATATAAAAAGGAATGTTTGAAGAATGTTTAGAATATAAAAGTTTATTGTAAAATACTGAAAATAAGACAAGTGCTTGATTTAAACAACTTTTTAGATGTGTAATTCTTTTCACACAGACATCTGTACACAGGAATGAAGGTAATCAGTTATGGGATTTTACAACTTTTGACTAGTTCTATGAATTAGTTTCTGCTTGAATTCATCTTGGCATTTGATTCTTTGACATTTCAAAGCTACTTCACATTGAAAGTTAGTCACTTTAGTACTACAGTTTGTCATCTAAAGCCAACTCTGGTATTCCTAGACAAATCCTAGAAATTATAGCTACAATTCATTTCCATCATAGCCATTTGAAGCATTTTCAACTATTGACAGTTTGTTGAATGGGGAAAAAAAAAATTAACATTTCTTTGTTTTAACATCATGTTTTGTACCTTTGGGCTAGAAGGCCTGGGTTCAAGTCCCATCTACTCCCAGAAGTGGGTCATTACTATGACTGAACAAGTGCAGTCAAATAACTAAAGCAACAACACTGAAGAAATCCACCCCTTGTGGGCCACTTCTGTTGAAGTCAAAATTTATATGTATCAAATTGTTTAATTACTTTGTAGGTAGATAGCAGTGGAGGATATGGTACTGACCCAATTCCAAAGGTCACTTGTTTAAAACTCAATGTAATTAAGAGGGCTAACAATGTAAAAACTCAATTTAAGATTAGTGGTGGAGAAACTTTAAGCAATATCAAGTCTCTGCTTCTTAACTGGGTTCAAAGACACAAATTTAATATTTCCACGTGATGGAGTATGAGAATTCAAATAGTAGCCTGAAAATCTCTACTGCTGAAAAAGCAGTTGTTTGCAGAAGGAAGAACAGTGGGTGGATGAACTTAACTGGGTTCAGCTTAAAAAAAAAACAAAAATGGAATCTGGACAGTCAATTCTCCACCCTTAAATTGAGACCTCAAGTCTGTTTCAGTAGGAAGTAATGACAAAGATAGAGCAAGCCTATTAAAGTTATTGTTTGCTAAACACCAGTAATAGGCTAGATAAGAGTTAAGCAATCTTCAAGTTCTGACAGTAAAACACATCTATGTTGGTGGATAATGAGGAAGAGGATCCATAAATACTCAGTCTTAAACCATGGTACAGCTGCAGAGATTTTGTTCACAAACATCAAAACATTAATCCCAGTTAGCTTATTTGGCATCTGTAACAGGACCTTACACCAGATTGCAATTCAAACCAAGCTGCATTAAGCAGCTGAAATGTACTGGATATATCAAAGACTGAGTCCTAACATCAGTTTTGTTTCCTCCCACCCAAAAGAAGTTGTTCATTTGCACAATGAAAACAATTGCTCGTTCTGCAAATATTTGTTGCCAAACTAATAATTGCTTTTAAAAGGTAGCAAGGATGTCATGTTGACTGCTGCAGTCTGTGGCATATCTACACCAAAAAGATACATCAGGAAGGGTATTCTAAGCTTTTGATCAAGTGACAGTCAAGAAACAGTATAATAAAGTGGTGCATTCAAAAGCAAGGAACAAGAGAATTAGCACCAGACCACCCCCACCCAAATTCTAAATCCATGTTATTCTTGATATAATTATCAACCACCCTCCATACTTAGTGTATTTTGCATCCATACATGCTCCAAAGCCCCCCAGTAGTTGCCAAGGGCATTGTTGTTCTCTCCTTGCCTTCAGCCAGCTAAATGAAGATCTTAAAAAGCCGGCAAGCTATTTGAACGAATTAAGTGCTAGAATTCTCAGACCTTAAATGACTGAAATCTTCCATCAGCAAAACTGCAGTTCAAGGCAATGGAATGTTTTGTAGGATAGTTAGGTTGCTCAGCGGCAATGTAGAGTGACTAATAGCACAGGTTCAATTCGCATACTGGCTGAGGTCACAATGAGGGTTCTGCCTTCTATGACGTCAGGTTAAATTCAGTTATCTCTCTCGCTATGGTTCTTTGGGACAATGGCAACTTTACCCAGTTATGGTTAAAAACCCACATGCAATACAATTTCATATTTGATGTGATAATATTTTAAGCATTAGAAATTTCCAGCAAAAAAGTGGTGTAAGGAATAGGAATCAATTGTTTTAGCTTGTAACCACACTTTACTGCAATTAATACAGTACTCCATGTATGCAAAAGACTAACCTTTTAAAAAAATGTATTTTACTGTCAGCACATGCAATTTTTTTTGCAGTGTACATAATAGCTCAACTTGATCGTAAATTCCCAAAACTTTAGCACTAAACATTAAGTAATTTGAATGCTTTATTGATAGATTAAACAATAAACAGTCACAAACTTAAACATTAATTTAACATTCAACTGCTTTCCTCACATTTTCTGTCAGTATTTCATATGATCTCATTCAATGATAAAATCTCACCACATCTGGCATTTTCATACATTGCACCAGTGGATCCACTCTACAGATGTACATATAAAATCCGCATGGTAAGTGCATTAATCACTGGAGACATGCAACATAATGCACACCTGTCAAAACGCATCATTGACACAAGATGGTAAAACCATTTGAAACAATCACCACTCACACTTTCTTCATAAATAGAATCTTGACATATGTTGCATACAGTAAATTTGTTTTACAAGCTTATACAAAGCAGCCAGGTCACAGCACTGCTGGGCAGCATGATGGCCACACTGAGTAATACTGGCTGTCCTTACATTAAATGCACAACATTCGTACCACTTAAAACTGGGGTCAGGTGCTAGTCTCACAGAGACCACGACTGTACCCGCGGTTGCCCTGAACATTGCGGCTTTTAAAGCCTCTTGCTTTAACAAGATTTAAGTTATCCTAGTGGAATGTTCTCAAAATCATAGCAGCAGCTCATAGCTTTGTTAGAACTGATTTTTTGTATTCACTATTCACAGTGAACCAGGTGCACGTTCGTTTAAGAGCTGTAAAGTTGTTGACTGAGCCACAGCACAGCTGTGTACCGCAGGTCGAAAATTCGACCTTTTAAACTCGTAGGTTCTGGCTGACCAGCCATTGGCCTGCCCCTGCCAGCATGTGGGCACTTCTTCATTCTGTTTTCTTTGGCAGTTGACACAGGCGCTGACAGAGAAAATCCAGTGACTCTTGCCACATCTACTTCTAAACCAATACCAACTACATTTACAGATTAAGCAGGATACACACTTTATATATAAACTAATACTAATTAACAGCACATGTAAATGTTAAATTATTGAAAATGCAGGGCCCTCTAATACACAAGTTTTGAAATGCTAAATGCCTTCACTGAAGCGCTGCATCTCCTTGTAAAAATAACGAGCAGTCTCACTGAAAACATAAAGAATTTCATTTTTCATTACTGGATGCCACCGTTTTCCCAAACCTAAGGATACTTCTTCAATGAGATTATGCATAGGATCCCCATCCAGGGGAGTCATCGCAGCATCAAAATTAATGCTTTCCTCAGTGACTTCCAGGACTTGCAGTCCTGGTCCACGAAGCCGAGCGATTGCAATGAGATTGTGGGCCCAAACAACATACCCTAGATTGTAAATTGAAAACATAAAAGTTACTGAGTGAAAATGCAAAAAAGTTACAAGTTAAAAGACTGCAAGTTTATCCAAAGTTTACTGATTTCCAAAGAAAAACACATTAAGTTGTAGCTCATGCTGTTTTAATAAAGAGAAAGCAAACCAAACTGGAGTGTAGTAAAGTTCTACTATTCTTGAAACCAATTTACCTTACACAAAAATACTGCTGAAAACAAGCTTTATGGAATTCAAATTCAAAACAGTTACTAATGCACCACCCAAATGAAAGGGAGTTTGGCTCATTAATCTAGTCACTTGTGGTCATATGGTTACAAAGAATTTCATAATTCAGGATGACAATGACTCAAGGATGCTGTGTAAAACTTCACTAGTGCAGCGTCCATAATCAAAACATGTACTTAACACATCAGGTAATGTGTGACAGGTAGAATGCACAAAACAATAAGCATAAAGTTTGAAACAGTGCTGCAACATACATGACACTTTCAGTCACACAAAGATCTGCCTTTGCATGAACTTCAACTTCACTCAGATGTGACATTGCTTATTGCTTTCCTTTTATGGTTATGCATTCTATAACCTCAGCCTCAACATGCAAAAATCATATTCAAACACTAAATATACACATTCAAGTCAAAGGAAATGTATTTAATTCACTAATATTAATACAATGACGTAATCAAATAGGAAGAGTGCTTACCATGGATTGAGAGGTGAGACAGTTTTCTACACTTCCATGCCAAAATTACCATGGGGTCTTCATTTCTGTCGCTGCCGACATCTGGAAAACCATTGATGCCTTGCTCTACATCCTTTATGAGGAGGAGGTGGGTAAGGGATTTGTTATACTGCTGGGTTATGAGATCTACCACATCACCTGAAATACCATTAGTTGAGCTGTCAAAGTGAATTCTCTCTAAAGGTATGCTCGGCTTCAGAATTCTTAGTAAAATGTCATTCCTGACATTAAAAGCCATGATGTAAACATGAAGATTTGCACAGTGCCTGGTAAGCACCTTCCAATCTGCATCTTGTGGCATGTTATCTAAAGCATGTATGTTGGACATCAAGAGAGACAACCTATGCAAAGGCACATGGTTGCTGTTGGCGAGTACTCGTGTCACGTCAGCAGTAAAATCGCAGAAATCCAATGCAAGCGATCGCAGGTTTAAAAAGCGCTCCAGCTCAACTGCCTCAACAACTGGGGATTTATTAATAAAATGGGTATCCAGGAGACTCAGGTGTTCAATGCAGTTGGCACTGGACTGAGGCAAGGCTGCTAATGTTGTGGGAGTTACTACCTCCATCATAAACCCAAGAGAGAGCCATTTCAGATGTTTGGAATTTCCCAATACCTCTTCAATCAATTGTTGGATTCTGCAATAAACAAAAGCATTACATTTGCTACATTTCTAGCTATTACCAGCAATTAGATTTGCAAGTCCAAAGCCCCAGAATCATCTTAAACTCCCTCCATAGAGGCTGTTTGGGACAGAATGCACATTATATTGGAAACAGTATGAACAAACAGGAAAGCAAGCAGCTCCTAACTGGCAACTGCACATTTGCTTAATCAGAAAAAAAAACATTTAATTTATAGCCAATTCTATTTAACTTTAGATTTTAAAAAAGACCACAATTCACAATTAAGATGAGCTTATTCTATTATTAAACTGATTGTCAAATTACTACACTAATCTAGGTTGTAGTTTCCAGATGTTGAACTTTCCTTGGTGTCTCACACAGTAATCCAGTTTAAATTGACAGTTTCCTTTTATCCAAAACAGTCCACAATTACAAATCTCACTATGCTCTTATGGTTTCCCCAAGAAGAAAAAATAATCACCTAATTTGGTAACTCCTCTCGCTTTACCATTCACTTTAATGATGTTCTTTTGGAAATGTGGTATCTTTATGATAGACAATAAGACTAGAAATCTTAATCAACTCTGGGGAAGTCAGAAGTTGAGAAACTTCGGTTAATCAAAAAAAGAATGACACTAATTGAAACAATACCAGACCGTGAAGGAGCTGAGAATGTAGCTTCAAACCAGACAGTAAAAAACTGCTTAAAGCTAGAACAGGAAATTTTTTTTAAAAAGTTGGGTCCAAGTTGGCATAATATTTTAATTCAAAATAATCCGTTCCCCATGTAGAGTGCTTATTCAAAACGCTCAAGTGATTTAAGTTGCACTTTTTTGTTTAAATCTTTGTGCTATTTCCTGAGACACTTATTTGGAGTTCAACAATTTTCAGTTGCAATGTCTCAAAACAAATCATTTATTTAATTACCAGAATAATACTTACCAGTAGTGAAAGAAAGTGGCAGTTACAGCCCATAAAGCATATGGCTGTCATTTTTACAAACTGACAAGCAGGATCATACCTGGTTTTCGGCAGTTATTTCAAAAATATACAGCACAGATTAATAATTGCATCAGGGGAATGAAATTCTGTAAGATGTACCATTAATTCTTGAATTGTTCTCCTTTCAAATCCACCCACATTTGGTGATTAAATAAACAAACCTATTGCTACCAAGTGGCTACAAAAGCCACCAATTTGCAGTTAAAGCAGTGACAAAGCAATAATAGCCTAAATGCGGTTTCTGGTACTTTTCCAACCTCCTGGAGAAATGCCTTCTGTCTGCTCAAACACCAAAGCAAAAAAAAATGCTAGAGGAAGAACTGGGTGCAAATCCCATTGTACTGTGTGTCAAGTCACCAGGTTACATGATAAGGCAACCAACCAAGCCAAACCTCCAAAGTAAATGTAAGTTCCCAAGGAATCTTAAACTATCAGGGCTAAATACTCTGGCTGTACTGCACAGTTGCCATCCATACTACTTCTAGCACAACCACTCACTGTAGAAAACCTGCAGATATGTAAATATGCAATTCAATCTTATCCCACACACCCTGAAACTAACCATAGCAACAAACATACACAACAGCCCTTTCAATCAAAAGGTTTACTTCTTAGCCTCTAAAAACTGTTCCAAAATAACTATTCCACAACTCCTAACTGATTCTCTTGTACTTTGAGGGGGAAGTATATAATTTAATTGCTAACTGTGGTTTTCCATACTTGGAAGAGATGTCACATGGTATCAAGCCCAAAACCAGCATTTTGATTTGCAAACAATTTCATCAACACTTTCCAACCATGGGTCAATTCTTTGGCATTGTTTCAAAAAAAAAAAAAAAAAAAATTGCACTTGGGTGTTTGATTCTTTTCAAAGCTGATGCTTTGCTTCAACAGCCACCTGAAAATATGCTAATTCTCAAACCCACTTCCTTTTATGTAGCAAGTAACTTCTTTAAATATGGTAAATTGATTTGTTTCTGTATCAATATCCCTTTAATACATGATATCCTAGCAAACCTTACCTTTAATAAAGGGACAAAAATTCCACTGGTATGAGAACTACATTTTTAACATAAACTGGACCAGCAGAATATATTTTGTAGCATACCGAAGAACCAATGGCTGCAGACTGGGGGGAGGGGAAAAAATAATCTGCTCAGACTTTTTGTTTTAAGTATCGATCTAAAAAAATAGAAATAAGAGAAAAAGAAAATGAAATTCGAGGACAGAAAATGTTAATAAGAAAAACAAGTTAAACATTAAACAGTGAGAAAGGGTAGGGAAGGGAAAAATACAAAAGTTATCCAAGAAAGTCAAGTTCTCTCTCCATTAATTGCATATTAATATTTTCTACATTTAATCCAATCATTTTATACAAAGAATCCATAAAAATGATTTGGTGTTAAGCATAGAATTAACATTCATTTTATTCTCTAAAATATTGGTTAAGTGGCTCTACTTGTGGTAAGAGTATAAGCACTATGGTTAATACTTCTGGCATTTTTCATGAGATTTTTTTTTTTTTTTTTTTTTAAGAAATAAAGCCAAATTATAAATATCAAGGGCTAAGAGGATTTAGTGGGAAGCAAAACTTGATTCTACTTTTAAAATCTTTAGATCCTGAGATGTCTATTTGGGACTGATGAAGAATTACTAGAAGACGCAAATGCATAAGCAAAGTTTTCATATAAAAACCATCTTCATATTTAAACCAAAAAGAACAACATTTGGATGACTGATAGCAACACTTGGCTTCAGTGCCCACTGTTTAATATATTTAGTGCCCAGTAATTTTCAAAATAACTAGCTATTCCTGTAAAGGTTAATTACATGGCACAATGAATAAAATCCAGAGCAATAAAAAATTGTTCAGTTGAGAAAAGCTGGTTTTCAAGAGAACTGTGAAAGTTGGTCACCCCACATGTATGAAACAGAAGATGTCAAATCAAATTCTTAGCTCAATTATAGACACACTGACATATCCCCATCTCATTCACAAGAGCTATATAAAAACAAAATAAGAGTATTCTTTCTGCACTGTCCAATAAAAATTCAACTTATAGTAAAAGCAACTACTCCTTAATCTGATTAAAATACTCCACACAATCCTGATCTTCTGCTATGTATTAATCGCACCTGATCTTAAAGTGAAGGAAATCTTCCACTCATCTTTGGAAAGTGAATAATGGCCCAGCAACCTGGTTTGGATTGGTTTAAGTGGCAATTTGTCACTGAACTGAAAAAGGACAGCGCACGACTGGAAGTCTGAGTGTTATTTAACACTCAGACTCTGGGGGGGAAAAAAAAACAAACAAACCCCAGGAAACTTCTAATTTCAACCAAAGCCTAGGTCCCAGTGACCAGCTATCAAATTGACCATTGCAGCAGTTAACACGGCATGATAAGCACCAAAATTGACAAAGTCATCTCCTTCCATTATATTGGTTTGGAATCTGATCTACAAAACTTGCGCCTTACCTATGTTTTCTACTCATGATATTCACAGAATGTTTCTCATCTGTCTCGTCCATCCTGTGTACAAAAGGTGTGTGTGTTTAAGGAGCATAGTTTAAGATTGAATATCAGTAATCAATGATCAATTTTTGCCACATTACAGGGCAGGTTTGTCATAAATATATATTTTTTCTTAATTGATGAAACCTAGAGTAAGTTTGACAATGGTCAGTCAGGCATTAACCATCTTAGGTATCAAGACTGATCATAATTCAAATTTGATATGATTAGTGGATAGTGGAGATTGATATCCAGCACACTATTCACACCAGGGTGGTGATAAGAGTTAGAACATGTGGAATCTATGGAATTACTGGTTGCATGCTTCTCAGAATTACGCACACATGGGTGGCTCTAGAAAGTTCAAAAATATATTTGTACTCTGGAGGCCTTCTCTAATCTATTGACACTGCAAGGTACTAACTACAGCAATTAAAAGGGGGAAGACGGTGGCCTAGTGGTATAGTGCTCGACTGTTAATCCCAAAACCTAGAAAGTGTTCTGGTGACCTGCATTCGAACTCCACCATAGCATCATATAGCAGATGGTGGGATTTGAATTCAAAAAAAAAAAAAATCTGGAATTGAGACTGATGACAATGAATCCATTGTCAATTGTTAGTCAAACCCATCTGGTTCACTAAGGGCCTTTAGGGAAGGAAATTGTCATTCTTACCTGGTCTGGCTTACATGTGACTCCAGACCCACAGCAATATGGTTGACTCAATTGCCCTCTGGGCAATTAGGGATGGGCAATAAATGCTGCTTAGCCAGTGATGCTCTAACCCATGAATGAATAAAAAAAAGTTTAAATTGTACTTTTGTAGAAATTCTATTCAAAACAAGGAAAGATCACCAGTCCAAAACATTAACCATTTTTCTCTGCACAAATGCTGCAAGATATGCAGAGTGTGGCCTTGTATTCTGTTTTATTTCAGGCTTCCAGCAGGTATCGCATTTTGCTCATGACAATATACTATCAGTGGTACGCTACTGATTGGGAGGATCCTTACACTGATTTACATACAGAAGACATGGTGTTAGAAATTGGTGAACATTGGAAAAAAATAGCCTCAAGCAAACCCAAGTGGCAACAACCATCAACATACACTCCCAATTCCCAAAAGATGCATTAAGAGCAGGAGATTTTCTTTCAAAAGAAAAATTAGATAATCTAAGGCAAAAAAATAGAAGGGATATACCATAGTAAATGACCACATTAAAAAAGACTTAAATTACACAAGGTTCATAGAAAGTATCTGCGAAGCAACCTAATTAAATCGGGTTTACGTTAGTATTACAAAACTCCTTCGAGTCAAACAGCGCTTCTGGAGATTAAAACATTAAACTGGGCACATGTGACGAGGGGGACGCAAAGAGAGAAAACGTGTGTGGGTGGTGAGTGGGCGGTTATGAATCTCAAAAGCATTAAACTGTTGCAATACACACTCCATTCAGCTTTTCAGCCCGATCTTGCCTGCCAAAGGTTACACGCAATGAATCAAGCAACATCACTTCGCAACAAATTCCTCCCTCGGGAATTATGCAAATAAACATGACGGTGGAAAAGCGGAGGATCGACAAACTATACGGTATTTGTTGCAAAATGGCATTGCGGGGGGGAAACCTTCCTGCACTCTCCAGCCTCGAAACTCTACCACTTATTTCCTTCCCTTGTGTTTGTCGGTTTACTGGAGTGACTGTGATCAACCGTTACTTTGCTCCCTCACACACACCGGCGCCCGCCCCCTACCCCAGCGCCTGCCCCCACCCCTACCTCAGAGTTTTGCCCGGATACCTACTCGTATGGCTGCTTCTCCCCCTGCTCCTGCAGGTAGATGTCTCCGAAAACGCTCAGCTTCTGCAGATTACGATTGGTCCGGACGCTCCTCAAGACACACACCATCTCATCCACGTAGGCCTTGAGGGTGACCAGCTCCCCGGTACCCAACTCCGCTGCGCTCTCGGAGCCGCTGCCCTCAAACTCCACCCGCAGCTCCCGCACGAACGAGCCGCACTTCTTCATTAGGAAGTCGAGGCGGCAGCGCTCGGCGTCCGAGCCGCGCAGGCGGAGCCGCAGCTCGGGCCACAGGGACGGGTAGAAGAGGCACTCTCGCCACCTGGAGCAGACAGACGAGGCCCGGAGCCGGTCCCAGGGGGACAGAAAGGAGAAGATGTGAACGATGACTTCGCACGGCAGAACCTCGGCCACGGTCGCTGACGCCCCGCACAGAGCCATCGCCCGGGCTGGAAGCCTGCTTTAAAATTGCTGCTGCTGCTGCTGCTGGCTCCGGCTGTGTCTGTCCCTGCGCTCAGCAGCCCAGGCCGCAGAACCGCCTCCTCTCATCCCTCTCGCTGCCTCAGGCCTCCGCCGCCGCCGATGTTTTATCTCCGCTCGTGGCTTTGGGCCTTCCACCGGAAATAGGCCGGGAACTTCCACCTGGCTGCTGCGCTGGGAGGGTAATTGGGTGGGTTGGGGGGGGAGGGAAGGAGGAGTGTGATGAAACCGGCTCTTGACGCTTCAATTGTCAAAAATTGCGACGATCTCCCACAAATGTAGTGAATGCATGGATGATTGATAACTGCGTTCACGTCTCCGATTCCAGGTTGAGGTGAAGCTGCAGTGAATGGGTTGTTTTTGATGTTGATGACGGAGCTCGCTCCCCTCCCAGTCTGGCCGAGTGAGCCGGCCCGAACCTGTTTACAGCCTCGCGGCTGCGGTTCGGTGACGTCACCCCACCTCCAGGGGACGCTCTTGTTGACATTTTTTTTTAAACCGAAAACCCAGAAGTTTCCGTCTGTGAGGATCGAGGAAGCTCCCAATTCAGTTGAACACGAATCTCTGGAAAGGAAAAAAAGTAAAACAATCGACAGACCAGGCAGCGCCTGGAGAGACGGGGAAGAGCCGATGTCTCTAGACTATGACTTTGAATCGCCCCGAGACTTTAACTGACTGTGTTTCAAACTCACGGGCAGCTATCGCCCGACCCCCCCCTCAGCACTTGCAGCATTTTCTGTTTTCATTTCACGTTTCCAGCACCCGCAGAATTTTATTCTCCGTGACACCCGTTCCCGTCCCCCCGCCCGCCGTGCACAACGGACGAATGTGTCCACTGGTTACTGAACGTGTGGATAACACTCTCATAAATCTTTTCGGCAGAATCATTTTAGGTTTCGAAACACGTCGGCTGCATAGAATTTAGCAAGACAGCGCTTACATTTTCAACACTGGACGTGCAGTACCGCCTTGGGGTGATAGTGAGCCACAGAATGGAGCAATTCTATCTTTAAACAAGTCGTGTGATTTGGCTTCTCAGTCAGAGCTAAAACTGAAGGTGAACACGTGTTCGCTACTGACCACTCTTCAGCAACCCCTGGTGGGTTTATGGACAGTCAGGATGGACTGACTAAAGACCCCACTAAATAAACTGCTTTTTGCCTTTTACTGTCCAGGCTGCCACATGATCACTTGGAAGGCTGTTTCTCCACGTTACTATTGTCTCCAGAGATGGTAAGGAGAGGAGGAAGATGGAAAACTGGAGAAACAAGTGTTTGAAAAATCAATTTTAAAAATGATTGTCCTAAAGTAGTGTCCTGAGTGAACAGTTGTATTTGGTATCTATTGTTAGAAGAACATCTATGATGTGGAGGTGCCGGTGCTGGGGTGGACAAAGTCAAAAGTCACATGACACCAGGTTATAGTCCAACAGGTTTAAGTGGATCGATCACAAGCTTTCAGAGCGCAACCCATTCGTCAGGTGCAGAGAGAGAGAGCACACACAGTCCGTTGGAAGAGTATATATGTCTTCATTCTTGTTATCTTTTCCTCACTACTAATATCAGTAAGAATCTTAAGTTACTTGCGTCAAACTGTCCTATCTTCAACAAATTATGCTATTTGCATGATTTATTGAAGATAATTGTTATTAGCGCGTAAAAACATGCTGTCTAGCTTGATGTTTAGACTTAAAGGATAATGATATATTAACATGAAATATACCTTTCCCATTTCATCATAGCAGTGTAGCATTTGTATGTCAGTGGATTTGCTGTGGAATTTGTCCATCTATTGAAATTCAATGAAAATAGTCTTTACAGTGACAGAGCTAGTATTCTGTGCATCACGGCTTCAGTAACAAAAGCCCCACAATGGCTAGCTGCCAATGTTTAGATATCACATGCTGGTACTCAATGCCATATTCATTAGAACAGTCTTAGCAGCCCTTTTTGTTAAAAATAAATGTGTTCACAAGCACTGTTGAAAGGCTGGGGCGGGTGGAGATTTTCAACTAAATAATTCTAACAGATAATTTGCAGAATTGCATCAGCCTGTGGCTCAGGAGATTAAATGATGGTTAAATTTGTCAATTAATTTTATTCAAGAAAAAAGATTGAGGTAGTCAAAGGGATTGACAGAAGTGGATTTCATGTGAACTGAACTGAGAATAAAGAAAAAGTTGAAAAGCTTTCAGCCTATTTTAACTCTTTTTATGAATATATACTACACTTGCGATCAAGTGCTGAAGCTATATCTACTAAACATAAGAATATAACAAACAGGACCAGACCTTACAACTATTTTGCAATCAATTAAGATCTTCCACTTCAAGAAAAAATACATGATGTAACTATTATATGCATTGTAATATATTACTATTAAACTTTTGTACAATGGATCTTCTACCTCTGTCAAATAGTTAAGAATAGTTTAATTAAAATGGTGTATGTAAATATGTAATGAAGATTTATAAATACATTGTTATTTGGAGACTATGATTCTAAAGTAGAAGTAAGTTTTTATTTTAGTTCTGTGGAGGTAGCTTTAAAGGTAAGAAACCCCTTTGTTAGTAGAGAGTCAAAACAGCATTTCCACGAAATCATTTGACTTAAGCTAAATGACTGAATAAGCTACCTGGTGAGATAATCGCTGAAAGGTTTACTTAGTTGAGCTTTTGTGACCACGAAGAGCCCAGAGGCCAGCAGTGAGTGGACTTCAGAGAAAAGATCCATACAAAAAAAATTGCAGCTTGGTTTCAACAGTCTCCAGGCTATCAGAGGTCATAAGGTATTTCAGTAGTCCAAGTAGTCAGGGCTGGAAAACTCTCTAAGGTTTTCTTAGAGTTCAGTAAAAGAAAAGTCACTGACGTAGCCTGTGTCTATGCCTCTCTAGGAGAGAGGAAGAGAATCACATCTGGTGAATACGCAGTCACCAAAACGGAAATGCAACCTCAACAACTGAGTAAAAGAAATTAAAGTGAAGATAGAAGTGAAACTTCATTGGCATTGAGTTTTTCTAAAGGATATTGCTGGGGAAAAGGGCTAGTTTTTTATGTTTATGATAAGATCTTTTCAAAGTGTCATATATATAAATATAGCTTTTTTATCTTTTGTGTAATAAACTTGCATTCTTACATTAAAGGCAAAGTAGCAATCTCGTGAATATGATCAAAAGTAAAAGGAGGCAAACCTGAAATTGATATCACTGCTAGAATTAACTAAGATTCAGTTAGAAATTTTTTAAAAAACTTGAATTCAAAGCAAAATAGATGAAAGAAGAAACAGGAAGAAAATGACAGGAAAAGAGCAAAGGAAAAGAAGAGAAACAGAAGTAGAAACAAGATAGCTTGAATTGGAAATTGAGCATAAAGAAATAAAAAAGGAAATGGAATTTTAAAAAAAACTGGAATTCCAAAAAGAGGAAGTTAAGAAGACACGACTTGTCTCTCAAAATGCTTAGACGAGAGGAAGCTATGCTGAATGGAAAAGATACAAAGACCAGCAAAGAGGCACGTAGCAGCTTATAAGAGCTACTTAAAGGGATTATGAAAGGAAACTTGCCAGGGACATCAAAATCAATAAAAATAAATTTTATAGTAAAGGGAAAGCAGGTGGTCAGGAGCAATGTTGGCTCTCCAAGACTGAAAGTGGGGATATTGTCGATGACCATGGGAAAAAGACAGATATGTTGAATAATCACTTTGCCTCAGTATTTACAATAGGAAATGAAGATAGGCTTACCAGAAGTGCTGAGGAAATTAATAATAGATCAAGGATAGGGACTGAATAAAATGAATGTATATAAAACATTGGTAATGAGGAAATTAATGGAATTAAAGAGTGACAAATCCCAGGACCTCACAGTTGCCATCCTAGGTGTTAAACAAAAGAGGGGAGCACATTGTAGACACCTAAGCTATAATCTTTCAGAGTTCTGTAGATGCAGAGTCATCCCTCTGATTTGGAAACTTATACATGTCACTATGCTTTTTAAGAAGAGCAAAAGAGGAAGATCAGGGAGTTAGTCTAAAGTCTGTGGTGGGGAAATTGCTGAAGTCTATAATAGAGTATGGGGTGACTGAACACCTTGAAAATTATCAGCTAATCAGGGAGAACCAGCAATGGAGTCATGATAAGTGGGTCATGCCTGATGAACCTCATTAAATTTTTGAAGAGGTGACTAACCTATCGGACAGGAGAATATACGGACGTTATTTATATAGACTTCTAAGGCAGAAGCTCATGGAATTAAGGAAGAATTACAGTTCTGGCTTGGAAATTGGTTGAGTGACAGTTTACAGAAAGAGGGATAATGGGTAGGTACTCAAATTGGCGGGATGTGACCAGTGGTATTCCACAAGGATCTGCATCAGGGTGTCAATTATTTACATTATTTATTAAGGACATGAATAATGGCATAGAAAGCCATATATCCAAATTTGCTGATGACACAAAGTTAGGTGGTATTGTAGATAGTGTCAATGATGGCATCCCTTTTGGACCAAAAAAGGATTGATCCTTTCTAGATGATGTGAATTAAATGCAGTGGATGTTTAAAGAGGCTTAAGGGTTTAAATGCACAGATCTTTAAAATGTCACAAAAAGGTGCAGAAAGTAATCAAGAAAGCTAATGGAATGCTGGCTTTGATATCTAGAGGACTGAAGTACAAGGATGCAGAAATTATGTCATAGTTATACAAAACCCTGGTTAGACCCCACTTGGAGTACTGTGAGCAGATCTGGGCATCACACCAAAGGAAGGACATATTGGCCTGGGTAAAAAGAATGATACCTGGACTTCAGGTATCTTGAAATCACTGCTAGAATTAAATAAGATTCAGTTAGAAATT
>NC_063339.1:51426679-51451679 GCF_021869965.1 Rhincodon typus | reverse complement strand
TGTATTCGACCAATGATGATGCAGTTCTGTACAGTTGCAATTCCAGGGGGAAAAGATGTCATCTGAACATTGTTAATTCTTAGCGTAAAGATGGTTGTCTTTGAATATGTACTATACAGTTCCTTTATGTAGAATTAAATGTACATTTTAAAAAGAGTGAAAACTGTTTGTCTTTCTATTAAAAAGTTTCTACAGAATTTGTGATATTTGAAATAGTCCTTGACTCGTGAAACAAGAACTCACTCCTAAACAACAAACTTGCAAAGTTAACAGTCTGAGAGATTTAAATACCACAACTTCAATGGCTGAGTGCATTGAATACAGTCAGGAAGATCCCAGATTTGGTTTGGCCTCTGCTTTGCTTTAACTATCCCATCCAGGATTGTTAATCTTCAGTGTCCCAGGAATGGAGAGAGGAAAAGTTAGTTGGTTTTTCCTTGATCACCTGTCCATGACCATATTTGCATGTGCACATCTTTAAGATGCAACTGTCAATTTTCTTGATTCTGTGATTTAGGTAGCATGTTAACATTGTATTAGATTGAAGATTTAAAACTACCCAACATGTTCAGTAGAGAGGGGAATTCAATTACATCCACCTATTGCTGTCTGACTTATTGTGAAAGTGTTCTGATGCTCCTAATTGTGTTAACTTATTGTTGACATTGCACTGCTGAATTAAGTGTAGCAGCTTTATTCAGGTAAAGGCTTTTTTTCTTCCATTTTGGTTGTCAACTTCACAGTCCAATATCTATATCGTCGAGATTTACAAATGTGATTGAGTGTGATAATGACCAGACAATCTGTTTTGTGATCTTGATTTAAGTATTAGATATTTGCCCAGGCCACTGAAGATAACTCACCTGCTCTTAAGTATTGCAGTAGGATCTTTTGAATCTACCTGAACAGGCTGGTGATGTTTCGAGTTAAAGACAAGACAGACCTCAAGATTGCTGACTACTTGACATCCTGGAGTACAAATGTAATTTCTTTTTGCAAATAACTGTCTTTGAGGTGAGTTGCTATCCTTGCTTTAGCAGGGATATAAATGCTTTCTACTTGAGAGCAGCTGAAGTTAATTTAAGATAGCCTAAATATTTACTGTACCTGGGACTGAGCTAATTCAGTGCTTCTAAATGGTATCTCAGTTGGATTTGGTCTGACTTTTTCTAGCTTGAGAGCTGGGAGTTGGGTGAGTAATGGAGTTAGGTGAGGAGGGAGAGATGTGGTCCCTGCTGCTTCTAATTCTTTTTCATTACAAGAGATGGCAGATTGATTGATAAGCAAAATATCAGTGTAGAACGTGTGACTAACATACCAGAAATAGGTGTTAATCAGAAAATGGAAGTGAGAGCAAATGAAAGTAAGAAAATAACAAACTATAAAGCTCCAAGTAATGAAGCAGTATCAATGTTATTTCATGAAAGGGAAATCACATTGATACTGCATTTGATGAGGTTGCAGCAAGTGTTATTGCAGAAATTAAAGATCACCTGTGTAAGGCATAGCAATTTTGGCATAGATAGAAGATTGACTAGTTAACAGGAGTGGTTTATCTTGTTGGCAAGAGTAATGAGTGGTGTGCCAAAGGGATCAGTGCTGGGCCTGCACTCATTACAGTTTATATGAATGACTTGGATGATGGGATTAAAGGTATGGCTGTTAAATATTCTGATGACAGATCGGAAAATAAGTTGTGAAGAGGATGTAAGGAAGCTACAGAAAGGTTAAGTGACTGGGCAAATTTCTGAATAGTGGCTAATGTGGGAAGAGGTGAAATTGTCCATTTTTGCAGAGGGTTAATATGCAGGAAAAACTAGTGGAGTGATAGGATTTATCATGAGGGATTTGAGTATGAAAGTAGGGAATTTATGCTCTGGTCACACAGACAACACAGTACTGAAGTTTGGTATTGGTCAGCTTAATAGAGGAAGTATGTAAGGACCATGGAAGCAGTTGAGAACATCTACCAGACTAAAGTCTGAAAATTGCAAGGTGTCTTTGGAAGAAATGTTGGACAGGCTAGGTTTATACCTGACAGACTTTAGAGTAAGAAACTGATTGGAACAGAAGATCCCTCAATCTTGAATGTAAATGTCGAAAAGATGTTTCTTTTGTGGGAGAAGCAAGAACTAAGAGGCACACAAGATATCTTTATTCAACTGTAAGAGTTGGTTGTTCAAACGTTGGCGAATCTGAGTATTTGTAAGACTTTCTTGATTAGCAAGTGTTGAAGGTTATCAGGGTGGGAGTACAGTAATTAGTTCATCCACGATCTTACCAATTTGCAGCAGGTTTGGGGGTCAGTGGTCTTCTCTTCATTCATATGTAACATGGCATCTCCCTGTCTGACCATTATTAAAATGCATTCAGTGGTGTTAAATAGCTGCACTGGCAGATTAAAATAAACAAAAACTTGCCAGAGCAAGCTTAGTTTTGCCCAACTCAGATTTAATGACCCATGAATGAATTGCACGTCATTAAAGTTAACTCTTGCACCACAAGTCTCAGGCAATGACCATCTCCAAGAGCAAAGTTGTAATATTTTGTAACGTTACCATCTGTAAATCTCCCCAGCGCCAACATTCTGTGTGTTACTATTAAATAAAAATTTACTTGACCAATCATAAATATTGTGACTATAAGAACAGTTTAGAGACGAGGAACTATGTGGCCAGAACTCTCATCCTGACTCTGTCCTGGCTCTCAAAATTTTATCTTCGTGCTATTCTGACCTTTTCTCTGCGATCATGCATGTGGGGGTGATTCATTAAATTGAAACAAGACTCTTCTGAAATTTCCCACTTGAATTGGCCTTCATCATGCTTCCACGAGGTGCACTCCAGACCTTAACTACTTTTTATTCACTTGTGGGATACATGCATCACTGGGTTCATTGCCCATCCCTGATTGCTCTTGTGAAGGTGGTGGTGGTGATGCTGCCTTGAACTGCTGCAGTGCATGTGTTGTAGGTAGACCAACAATGTCCTAAAGAAGAGCATTCCAAGACTTTGACCCAGGAACGGTGATATATTTCCTAGTCAAGGTGGTGATTGGCTTGGAGGGAAACTTGCAGGTGGCAATGTTCCTATGTATCTGCTCCTTTGTACTTTGTGGAATTGTATTTCAAATAACAACTGAAATCAGTGGCTGGTGAAAATAGCCTCTTTTATTGAGCATCAGCAGTAGGACAGTTTGAGGTGGTGATGGAATCCCAAAGTGCAGTAGCTTCTTTGTACACAGTTTTTACATTAAAAATTCTATCACTATGTTGTTACAGTTTTATCTATTGTATACCTGCTCGTGTGACATCTGTCCTGGGGAAGCAGAAGATTGTTTAAACATTTGCTAAGTGCTGGCTGCTACTTAGATTAGTGTCTGTCCAGTCTGCTTGCATAATTTAAGAGGTGTTAGTCCTTTTATCTCAAGTTAGTAAATGTTCATAAAAATACTGGACCTATATGATCTAAAGTTAGAAATTATACATACATGAAATACAAATATAAAGGATATTAAACTGATTACCACAGCTGGGTCATGAGATTTTGTTTACCATTTGCCACTGTTTAATTCACTCATGCAATTTCACGGAAGCACAGTTTTTATAGTAACTTTCTTAAAGGGGGCCGAGGCCCTAATCAATGTGCATTTAACATGTACATGCTAGTGGAGGAAACTTGTTTGACATTCTGCAACCTATTCAAATCTCAAGATGGTTGCTAAGGGGCTGATTAATATTATAATCTCTCCATAGTTTCGGAGACACCTGAGGATATGGTTTCTGAAGAGGTTAGTTGTCTTTATTGAGGAAGCTTTTGGATAGTAAATAAGTCTGATATGGGTTGAAGGTGTGAGGAAACAGTAGTGGGTTTGGAAAGAATGTTTTAGTCTATTGCAGTAGTAAAATGCACTACAAAAATCATGGTTTTATGAATGGAAAACACAATTGTAGACAGTTGAAAGGTTGTGAATATAGTGAGCTGGTGAGTGAATTAATAACAAGACTTATAACACAGTATCTCAACTTCTAGATGGAAGAGTTTGGAGGGTGCTGTCTAAGGATTTTGAATATGGTAGGCAGTCTTTGGGGAATCAGGAGGTGAGTTATTCACTGCAGTGTTCCTGCTTTGGTAACCATTGTATTTATATAGCAAGTCCAGCTGAGTTTCTGGTCAATGGTAATCCCCAAGAAGTTGTTCATGGAGGAATCAGTGGTGAATGTCAAGGAACAGTGATCACATTGTCTCTCTTTACTGGAGATGATAATTGTGTGGCAGGAATGTTACTTGCCACTTGCCACTTGTCAGCTGAAGCCTAGATATTGTCTGGGCCTTGTTCCATTTGGATGTGGACTGCTTCAGTATCTGAGTTGTGAATGGTGCTGAACATAGTGCAATCACCAGTAAACATTCCCACTTTTGACTCTTGTGGCGGGGAGGTTACTGATGAAACTACTGAAGCTGATTGGGGACAGGATACTACCCTAAGGAACTCCTGCAGGGTTGTCCTGGAGTGGAAATGACTGACCTTCAATAATCATAGTCACCTTCTTATGCCATGTATGACTCCAACCAGTGGTGAGTTTGATTCCTGATTTCTGTTGATTTCAGCTTTGTTAGTGCCCCTTGATGCCACACTCCGGTCGAACACAGCCTTGATGTCAAGGCTGACACTCTCGCTTCATCTCTGAAACTCTGGTCTTTTGCCTGTGTTTGGATCAGGGCTGTAATGAAGTCTGGCAGAACCCAAGCTGGGCATCACTGAGTAGGGTATAACTGAGCAGATGCTGCTTGATAGCACTGTTGATGATGCCTTCTGTCACTTTACTAGTAATTGAGAACAGACTAATGGATGGTAATTGGCTGAGTTGGATTTGTCCTGTGTACAGGACATACCTGGGCAATTTTCAATAGATATTTTTTCAATTTGCCTTTGTTCCTTTTAAAACAATGACATCTGGTTGTTGATCCATTTGCAAGTAGGAACAGTTTCTCCCTATTTACTCTGATTAGACCTTGCATAATTCTGAAAACCTTAAATCTCGTAGCCTTCTCTTCTCCAAGCAAAACTGTCCTAACCCTTTGCAGTTTTTTTTCTCAGCTGAAGTGTCTCCTCTTTGGAACCATTCTGATAAACCTCTTTTGCACTCTTTCCAGTGTGTTCACATTCCTTCCTATAGTGTGCTGCCAGGAGCTGTACACAATACTCCAGCTGAGGTCTAATCAGTGTCTTTTAGAAATTCTTCATATTTCCCCCCCCGACCCTGTACTCTTCTGCTCCTATTAATGAAACCTGGAAAACTGACCTAGAATGTCAGAACAGGCTCAAGGGCTAGAATAGCTTACTGCTTCTAAGTTTCAATCACTGCCCTGAGAGCAAATAGGAGTGGGGAACAAATGCTGAGAGCCAGTGGTGCCCACAGTCTTAAGCTTTTTTAATTTTCTTTTTTCATCTCAATATAGAGTCAGAGTAATACAGCATGGAAACAGGCCCTTTGGCCCAAGCTGGTCCATGATGGTACTCTGCTAGTTACTACTGCCTGCATTTTGTCCATATCCCTCTTAAACCCTTCCCATCCGTGTACCTATCCAAATGTTTATTTTTTAAATGTTGCTATTTTACCTGCTTCAACCACGCCCTTTAGCAGCCGATTCCATATATGCACCACTCAACTTGAAATTGCCCCTCAGGTTCTCCTTAAGTCTTTCCCCTCTCAGTTTTTAAACTATGTCCTCTAGTTTTCAATTCCCTATCCCTGGGAAAAAGACTAATATATTCATCCTATCTCTGCGCATCGTTGTTTTTTTTTTTAAATACACCTCAATAAGGTCACCCCGTATTCCACAGAATAAAGTCCTATCCTGGCCAACCTGTCCCTATAACTCCAGCCTACTATTCCTGGCAACATCCTCATTGACCAGTTTAACTATGGTTTCCCTATAACAGGTGACCAGAACTGTACACAATACTCCCAAGTGCAGCCTCACCAGCAACTTATACAACTGTAATATAACGTCCCAACTCCTATACTTAATGCCTCAATCGATTGAATGCCACTATCCTGTCTGCCTGTGATGTCTCTTTCAATGAACTATGTACTTGTACTCCTAGGTCCCTCTGTTCCACCACACTCCTCAGGACCTTATCACTTACTGTAGAAGTCCTACTTTGGTTTGACTTTCCAAAGAGCTACACCTCTCACTTGTCTGTATTGAATTGTATTTGCAAATCCTCAGCCCACTTCCCCATCTGATAAAGATCCCGCTAACTTTTGATTAGCTTCCTCACTCAATGATGCCACCTAATTTTGTATCATCTGCAAACTTGCTAATCATGCCCTGTACATTCACATCCAGATAATTTATGTAAATAATAAAGGTCCCAGCACTGACCCTTGTGGTACACCACTCGTCGCAGGCCTCCAGTCTGAGAAACAACCTTCAACCATCACCGTCTACTTCCTACAATCGAGCCAATTTTGAATCCAATTAGCTAGCTTCCCCCAGATCCCATGTGACCTAAACTTCATGACTACCCTGCCGTGCAGGACCTTACTAAAGCCCATATAGAGAATATCCATTATCCTAACCTCAACTATCCTCTTGGTTACCTCTTTGAAAAATTCTAAACCATTTGTCAGACATGACTGGCTGGCTGGCTGGCTGGCTGTGCACAAATCCATTCACCCCGTTTCATTCAAGATGGTTTTTTTTATCTGCAGCTACATTCTATCTTATTCAAGAAACACAATTTGTAGTCTGTCAGCGTGGCATTTTAAATTCCTGTCTCGGGAACAAAAACAGGTTCTAGATTCTAGGTTAAAACTCAGACTCTGGACAAGGGCTCACACCTACAATTCAGTGTCAGACCAGAGATGTCACCTATTATATAATCTTATTGCTCTGCCTGTTTGAAGTTTGGAAAGTTAGGCAAACACTGAAACTTTTAGTTGTCTTAGGCCAGTAACTGAAACAGATTCTGGAATTTGCATCTTCGTTTCAATTGATTAACAGTTCTCCATATCCTGCTTCTGCAATTGCTCGAATGTAGGAATGGTTAAAGATTCAACAGGAGATAGTCAGCCATTTTAGTTTGTCCACTCCACTCACCCCAGTTGTATGATCCATTGACCTCTCTGCCTTAAAAAGCTCTGTGCATTTTCCTTTCACCACACCTGACAAAGGGGCTGTGATACAAAAGCTTGTGATTTTAAATAAACTTGGACTATAACCTGCTGTTGTGTGGTTTTTTGACTTCATCCACTCCAGTCCAACATTGGCACCTCCACGTTGTTAATTTCCTCTTTTTACAGTTTTTTGTACCATTTTGTGATACTTTCACTTGACAGGGTAAGGACATATGGAGCTCTTGCACTGTTCACTCGAGTCACAGATGCCCTCCTTCACTTGCTGTGAGATGATTGTCTCATTTGTGGCAATTTCTGGCTCAAAATATCATTGTCCTTGCCTGTTTAATCACAATGTACTACAGAAAATAATGGCTCAGTGTCTTATGAATCTTGATTCAATTATAAGGATGAAAGATAAAATAGACAGAATTCTTTGGTCTTTCAGCAAGGTTCTGATCAGGTCCTCTAAGGACAAATAGGCAACTGACAGGTTTTTTTGAAAAGGAAAGTAAGCGGTAGGTTGTTGGCCTGAGGGTGAACAGGGTTCCACAAGGTCAGTGCTTGGACTTTCTACATGGATGATCAGGATTCTGAAAACAACTGTAAGAAGCATTCTAAAAGGGATCTATAGAAGCCTAAGTTATAACACAATTTGAACATACTCTGCAGATATAAAAAGGGTTTAAAAATTATTAAAGGAGACAACGTTTGAATTTGGTAAGTCACCAGGATCAAAGCATATGAAGAAAATTAAAGGAATGTGGAGGTATTGATATAACCTTCCATTCCCAAGAAAATGAGTTGCCTGAGTTCTGGAGAATTTAATTTTGCACCCTTGTTCAAAGGAAATAGGAGCAGCAACTACATATTGATTTTAATCTTTGTAGTGATGAAGCTTTTAGAAATGATCAATTTTTTTTATCCTGGATTCACAATCGCATGGACAACTGTGGATTAAATAAATTGTTTGAATACAAATATTGTTTAACTAACTTGATTTAATACTTGAATGATGGGGTCTGTTGAAGAGGTTATTGTGATTGATGTGTAGGTAGACTTTCAAAAGATGTTTGATAAAGTGCCACATAACAGGCTTGTCAGCAAATTCAAAGACCATGGAATGGAAAGGAAAGTGACAAGGGATATGAAGTTGATTGACTGGCAGCAGCAGTAGTGAACAGTTGTTTTCTAGACTGTAGGAATTCATTCTGTGAGATTCCTCAAGGGTTAGTAGGAGGGCCACTACTGTTTTAATGACTAGACTTGGGTTTACAGGGTACAATTTCAAGATTTGCTGATGTTAAACTTGCAGTATTGTGGACTGTGAGGAGGCTAGTACTAGACTTCAAGAGGGCATAACAGACTGGTGGCATGAGCAGACACATGGCAAATGACTTTTAGTTCTGAGAAATATGAAGTGGTACATTTTGGTAGGAAGAATGAGGAAAAAATAATAAGGTAAAGAATGCATTCTAAAAGTAGTTGTTTGATAGTACAGAAAGTTTCATCCTGCACTGAGGACATTCATAATTGCCAATAGAGCAAAAACCACACTTCTGCTGTATAAGACAAGAATACTGATTCTGTGGCGAGTGGACTCCAACTGGCAAAGATGTTGCCATGAGAATGTACCAAAGTCATTTTCAATGATACTAAAAGTGAAAGAGTGGGTTCTATGGGTACAGGAAGATGGTGGCAGGGCTGATTTAAGAAAGTAACTAATAGTGTGTGAGATCCTGGCCTTTATAAGATTAAAGTGCAAAAAAAGTATTTACAGCCTTATTCAGCATTGATTTCACCTCCACACAAGTTTGTGTCCCATTCTGTTTTGGAGAGGGTATATATTTTAAAAAATCTTACAACAATGGTTTCATGACTGAGGAACTTCAGTCATTTTGGATGGATTTGAGAAGCTGGAATTGTTTCCCTTAGGGAAAGTAAGGTTGAGGGGAAATTTGATAAAGCCATTCAAAATTATGAGAGGTCAGAACACTGAATTAAAGTGAATTGGAAAAGAACCAAAACTAATCTTAGGAATTTTTTTTTCTCTATAATGCAGCAAGTTGTTACATTGTGGAATGCAGTGTGATGGAAGCAGATTCAGTTGTAGCTTTTCAAATGCGAACGGAATAATTGTCTGAAGAGAAAATATTTGCAGAGGTGCAGAGAAGTGCAACTAGCTGAGTTGCTCTTTCAGAGAACCAGAATGGAAAAGAAGATTTGATAAGACATAAAATTAAACAAGCTGGAACAAAGCCCGTATTTCACTAAATTGCGAAGCACAGAATTTTAGCACAACCTGCAATGTTTCTTTCCAAATAAAATGAAATTAAAATACTTTAAAGGATGCCTGTTGTATTTTTGACAGCTTATATTGCTATGCTTCTAACTGATGTTATTACTGGATAAGTTAGATCCCAGAGTGAAATCTCGCTGATAGAACATGTTTTGCTTTTTTCAGTTTTACAGAGATGGTGTTTCACTTAAAATCAAACACACAATGCTACAGATTTGGGTTTAACAAGTTTATTATGCAAAAGAAACGAAGACAAAATAGAACAAACCAAACTATTTACCTATAGTTAGTAAGATTTCAAAACACTGTAAAACCCTATTAATCCCAAAAGCATCCCATTAGTGTTTACATGTCAGAATTCCCTGATGGACCACTGCCCATTCCTCATCAGCTGGTATTTGAGATAGTCTTCTTTCCCTCATTTGTCTTCCAAATATTAACATTCAGGTAGTGTTTCTGATTCATTCTTTGAGCAGGATGTTTGCTATAACTTTTTCAATTTGTTGTATTTCTATTAAAGAAGATGAGGGAAATGTATCGGCCTCTTTCCCTTTAAAAAAGGATGAAGATAGTTAAATTGTCAAGGTAGATCCAATAACTGAATTTACAAACTATCTCCGTTTCATAGACCCCCTTTTGTCTAATTCTTTGGCCCTGAGATCTAGTCAGAACTCAGTCATGAAATAATCTAGATGTACCTCTTCTTAGAACTGGACTGTTATATCACCACTAGTTGATGAAGACGATATTGCATAAGAACATTGGAATTCGGAGTGGGAGTAGGCAATTCAGCCCTTGGACCCCATGCTGCCATTTAACACGATCATGGTCAATCTTATCCTGGTCAACTTTCCTGCCTGCTCCCCATAGCCCCTTATCCTATTTTTCATCAGAAACATCTATTTCTTCTTGAATGTGTTGATGATTCTGCTTTCATTGCATTCTGGGGCAGTGAGTTCCACAGATTCACAACCCTCTGAGAGAAGTAGTTGATCCTCATCTCAGTTTTGAACCTACCTCCTCTCACTGTATATTTATGACCTCTTGTTCAAGACACACCCATAAAGGATGATATCTGTTCAATATCTATCTTATCAATCCCCTTTATCATTTTATAACCTCAATCAGATTCACCCCTCATTCTTCTGAGTTCCAGTGCATACAAGCTCAAACTATTCAACTGCTCCTTTGTATGACAACCCTTTCAAGCTTGGAATCAGTCAGGTGAACTTCCTCTGAACTGCTCCAGTGTGGCCACATGCTTCCTCAAGTAAGGAGACCAAAACTGGACACAATACTCCAGGTGTTGTCTCACCAACACTTTATATAATTGTAATAATACTTCTTTTATTGCAAAAGAACTGGATTATAAAATTAATGTCAGGATTCCATTTACCTTTCTGCACTTGCACACCCACTTTCTGTGATTCATGCACAAAGACACCAGATCCTTCTGCACTAATGCACTTTGAATCTGTTTCCTATTTAAATAATATTTGCCTTTTTATTTTTCCAGCCAAAATGGACAACCTTGCACTTATCTACATTAAACTTAATCTGCCAGATTCTCGCCCATTCTCCAAGCCTATCAATATTCATCTGTTAAACATTTTATCTGCTCATCATAGCCAGCTTTCCCTCCTATGTTATTATAATCCGTAAATTTTGCTATGTTACAGTGTGTCCTTGCTTGCTGGTCATTTATATAGATTGTAAATAATTGAGGTCCAAGAACTGAACCCTGCAGCACCCCACTAGTTCCAGTTCACCATCTAGAGAAGGACCTATTTATCCCAACCTTATGCTTTCTTACTGTCAGTCAGACAATCCTCTATTCAACCCAATACACTCCCCTTAACCCCCTGGAAACTAGCCTTCTGGACAAGTCTTTAATGCAGCACCTTGTCAAATGCCTTCTGGAGGTCTAGACATAACCACATCCATTGGGTCCCCATGATCTACTTTGCAGGTTACATCCTCAAAGAACTCCAGCAAGTTCGTCAAGCATGACTTGCCCTTTGTGAAACCGTGTTGATACTGGTGAATTGAGCTTTATTTTTCGAAGTGTTCAGTTATCTCCTTTATAGTGCGGAAGTTGCTACAGTCAAAGAGGTCAAACTGACTAGTCTTTAGCTTCCCACCTTCCACCTGTCTCCTTTTTTTTTGAATAAAGGTGAATAATTTGAATAATATTCTTGAACCTGCTAGGTTATTTCCTAAAATAAAGTCAATTTCTTCTGTCGGAATTTGTTTTGCTACCCACACTACAATTTACCCATTCACCAAGTAAATATTTAATCCAGTTCTGTATGAGACTGGTTTGTAACCTCCATGTACATCTCCAATTAATATTTTTCATTTATTAACCCCTCTGGGTGATAAAGTAGTATTTTCAGCCAGCATTAGTTACTGACTTGCCCCAATATGTCTCAATATCTTTATTGGTTTACCTTCTTGATTTGAAGTATAAGAAAATACTATCCTTTGAGATAATCAGAACCTCCAATGGGTTGATTCTCTTTGTCACTATTCAAAGTAAAATTGTCATGATTGTCTTGGGCCATCTCTAATAGGAACAGGAGTAGGCCATTCATTGCATTGAGCCTGTTCCACCATTCAATGGGATCATGGCGGATCTGTAGCCTTTGGCCCATATCCCTTAATATCTTTGCTTAACAAGATTTTATCTCTGTTCTTACATTATAACAAACATGTTTTCTTTAATTCTACTGTTGCAATTTTAGTACCTACTTCCTTTCCTGGTTTGTCCATTTCAGAAGATTCCTTTGACATTCCTACTACCGTAATTGCTCTCCTATTTAACCTCCAGCAATTGGCTCTGGTATGTCCACTCTTATTACGATGGAATCGTGTCACTTTCATTATATCACTTTTTGGTTCTAATCTGTCCCTTTCATAATGTCAGTGTCCCTCTATCTGGGCTCTAAAACTGGTACCTCTTCTATTCTTTCCTCTGAGGTGGTCCATAGATGACTCGTTATCTAATTTTCATTTCGGAGTTTAAATTCTTTTAAGTCCATTTTTTTCTCCCTTTTCATTTCAAGTTTTCTTAACTCTTATGTCCTTTAGTCTCTGTGTACCTCTCTCCTCTAATTCAGGTATTTTCATTTCTAACTGTACCTTAGTGAACTCCAGGTGTGACATCCCAATCTCTAGTTTCCTTTCTTCCAATTCTAAATGTTGAATCTTTATGAGATCCTCCTTTTACTTCTACCTTCAATTAATGTACTTAATCTCTCAGTTTACCTTCATTCAAGGATTTCAAATAATTCACAGTCATATGTTGCCACCTCCAGAAAACTCTTAGCAACGTACAAAACCATCTCCAGTTTCCATGCAATAAACCACCACAATTTAGCATGGTACCCAATACCCCCACATTGCTGTTGTTTTGAAAAGAATAGCACAGAGCCCTGTTAAATCCAATGACTTGAAAAACCTGATCAAGAGTGCCCAGTTGTTATGATCCCAGCTGATGCTTTTATTGGACAAATCAGATGCCAGTCCAAAATCTGGCTTGATAGAACATATTTTGTTGAAAGTTTCTTTTGCTTTTAAGGAGGTGATCTTTCATGGAAACATAAATACACAATGCTGCAGATTCACGTTTAGCAATAGAATAGGTTTATTATGCAACAGATGTGAAGATAGAATAAACCAAACTATTTACATATAGTATACATGTAAAGCTATAAAACACATAGAGTCATAGAATTGTACAGCATGGAAACAAACTCTTCAGTCCAACTCATCCATGCTGGCCAGTTATCCTAAATAAATTTATTCCCATTTTCTAGCATTTGGCCCATATTCCTCTAAACCCTTTCTGTTCATATGCCTATCCAGATACCTTTTAAATATTGTAATTGTACCAGCCTTAAGCACTTCCTCTGGCAGTTTATTCCATACATGCACCACCCTCTGCATGAACAAGTCGCCCCTTAGGTCCCTTTTAAATGTTTCCCCTCTCACCTTAAACACATGCTTTCTAGTTTTAGACCCCACCACTCTGTGGAAAAGACGTTGGCTAATCACTGTATCCATGTCCCTCATGATTTTATAAACCGCTGTATGGTCACCCCTCAGTCTCTGATGCTCCAGGGAAAATAGCCCCAGCCTATTCAGCCTCTCCCTATAGCTCAAATCCTCCAACCCTGGCAACATCCTTGTAAATCTTTTCTGAACCCTTTCAAGTTTCACAACATCCTTCCTACAGCAGGGAGACTAAAATTGCATGCAGTATTCCAATAGTGGCCTAACCAATGCCCTGTACAGCCACAACATGACCTCCAAACTCCTATATTTAATGCACTGACCAATTAAGGTAATCATACCAAATGCGGCCTTCACTATCCTGCCTACCAAGGAGTCCACTTTCAAGGAAATATGAACCTGCACTCCAATGTCTCTTTCTTCAGCAACACTTCCCAGGACCTTATCATTAAGGGTATAAGTCCCGCCTTGATTTGCCTTTCCAAAATGCAGCACCTTACATTTATCTAAACTAACCTCCATCTGCCACTTCTCAGCCCATTGGCCCATCTGATCAAGGTCCCATTGTAGTCTGAGGTAACCTTCTTCGCTGTCCACTACACCTCCAATTTTGGTGTAATCTACAAACTTACTAACCATACCTCCTATTTCACATCCAAGTTATTCATAGTAATGACAAAAAGTAGTGAACCCAGCACCTATCCTTGTGGCACATTGCTGGTCAGATGGTAAAAAATACAATCCCATTATTCCTAACAGCATCCTATTACAGTTCAAATGCCAGAGTGAATTCCCTTCTTTATCTCAAACAGGGTTTGATTTAGCTTTGGTTTCAATTCCGAGTGAAGATCAAATAGCCTCCTTCTTGATTTGTCACATAACTGAGGATATTCTTCTCAGCTTCATCCTTTCAGGGTTTTAACCAAACAAATCTGGTCTGGAACTTTTAAACAAACTCCTCACACTGAGGGAATCTCTTAACAGTCCTAAACTACGTCACGTTCTTAGGAGCAACTATTTAACACCTTAAATTTCAGCTAAGATTTCTGCAAACTGCCAAATGGAACTAAAAAACTTTTTCTTCTAAGTTATGGATGTTTCCCATAAACAAAAGAAAATAATCAAACCTTAACCTTCTAAACTGAAAACCTCCTACCCAACTGTTTATTTTGTTCACTCATAGAAACTTCCCATTAGCTTCCCCAAACAATCTCTCTCAGGCTTTATAAAAATGCAGTCACCATAGCTACAGAAATGCCTACAAGTTAATCATTAAACCCTTCAGACACACAGAAAACCAATATATCGTCTGCTCTAAAATTCAAAAATCCAAAAAAACTGTTAAAATATATAAAAATCATACATCTAAAATTGATACAAGAAAGCCATCCCCACAGTGGTTGAGCTGCCTCCATCCAAACAGTAGGATAATGTAATCGAAAAGTATTCAGCAATTACATTTATTTGCTAATCAAGCAGCCTCCAGTTACAGAATTGTGAATCAAGCTTAAACAGCATGTGTAAAATTTGTTTCCAGTCCTTAACTCATATCTATAGCCAAGTCAATCTGTCCGTCTGATTTCTAAGGCTCCCTACTAAAAGAAGCAATTGACAGATTACTATTTAAAACCTTGGTACATGTTGCACAAAATAGATTATAATCTGGGATGATCAGAATCAAGCAGTCAGGTCAGCCTGGATCCAGGTACAGTAGTAACCAAACTTCTACATCATCATGGTTTCTGCCCGGCTGCCAAATACTGCAAATGAAGTGCAACCTTTTGCAATTGTAGGTTTTTAAGGTTTGAAACTGACACAGAGAACTTAGTTACATATTGAATAGGTTGGATGGGCAGACAAATCAAACTGTTACATAATGGACCAAATGAGGATGAAATGAATGGATAAAATTAGCATTTGAAAAATCAGGAAGGAGCCTGAGGTGAACATTGCATTGGAAAAAGCTACAAATATGCTGGTGTCTATGGCCATAATGGTTTGATTTGACATGTACCGAGTGAAAAGTATTGTTTTGTGTGCTGACCAGAAAATCACACCTTACATAAGTATATCAGAGTAGAATCCCTTACAGTGTCAAAGCAGACCCTTTGGCCCGACAAGTCTACACCAGCCCTAGGAGCATCCCACCCTGAACCATCCCCCTATAACCCACACATCCAGCAATTTAGCATGGCCAATCCACCTAGCCTGCATATCTTTGGACTGTGGGAGGAAACCCACACAAACACAGGGACAATGTGCAAACTCCACACAGACAGTTGCCCAAGGGTGGAATTGAACCTGGGTCCCTGGCACTATGAGGCAGTAGTGCTAACCATTGAGCCACTGTGCTGTAATAGAACAGAATGCAGAATATAATGTTACAGCTACAGAGAAGGTGCAGCGAAAGCTCCACTCTAATACATGAGAGGTCCGTTCATAATGATGGACTATTCGTTTCAGTTCTAATTGCCAAATTATAACAGGAGTGGCAGCACGAGGGATAAACAGCAAACACTGCTGTATAATTACAATGAATGTGTTAATGATGTACATGATAATGCTACCAGACTATAAAAAGATGAATGGAAGAACTATGTAAGAGAGCTGTAAACTGTATTCTGTAATATTCTGTTCTTTATTATGTGTAGTACATGCTATTCTATTCTACAATAGTATTCAAACAAATAAGTTTATTGGAACTCCTGACAATCAGACAATAGTCACTCTTATATTAGAAATGTTTCAGACTCAGAATAGGAACAATCTGGTGTAATAGAGCACTCTCAAGAAATAAACTTTTGAAAAAAAAATAAAGTAAATTTCAATAAATCATGTTGCTTTTTAAGTATTGTAAAGAGTCACAGTCATAGAGGTACGGCATAGAAAAATACCCTTTGGCCCATTAAGTCTGTGCCAGTCAATAACAACCACTTAACTATTCTAATCCCATCTTCCAGCACTTGGCCCATAGCCTTGTATGCCTTGGCATCACAAGTGTATATGTCAAACCTCTGCCCAAGCTTTTTTTAAGAAAGAAGAAAGGATAACAAGGTGTCACCAGAGGCCAACAATGAAATGTTATAAAAATGGAAAGCTGTGTAATTTCAACTCGGTCCGAGACATGACTGCCAAATTATGTGACTGTTTAGGAACCAGTACCTTTGCACAGCTTTTTTAAAGATCTCAGGTATTTACTAATAGAACATAGAACAGTACAGCACAGTACAGGCCCTTCGGCCCACAATGTTGTGCTGAACTTTTACCCTAAACCTAAGGTCTTTCTAACCTCCACCCCTACCTTATACTATCATCCATATGCCTTTCTAATAGCCGCTTAAATGCCCCTAATGAGGCTGACTCCACTACCCTCTCCGGCAATGCATTCCACGCCCCGACCACTCTCTGAGTAAAGAACCTACCTCTGACGTCTCCCCTTTATCTACCTCCACTCACTTTAAAACTATGCCCCCTCATAATAGCTACCTCCACCCTAGGAAAAAGTCTCTGGCTATCCACTCTATCTATACCTCTGATCATTTTGTACACCTCTATCAAGTCACCGCTCATCCTTCGTCGTTCTAAAGAGAAAAGCCCTAGCTCTCTCAACCTTTCCTCGTAAGACCTTCCCTCCATTCCAGGCAACATCCTGGTAAATCTCCTCTGCACCTTTTCCAATGCTTCCACATCTTTCCTGTAATGAGGCGACCAGAACTGGACACAATACTCCAGATGTGGCCGAACCAGGCTTTTATATAGCTGGAGCATAACTTCACAGTTCTTGAACTCAATCCCTCTATTAATGAAAGCTAACACGTCATACGCCTTCTTAACAACTGTATCCACCTGGGTGGCAGCTTTCAGGGAACTGTGGACATGAACCCCAAGATCCCTCTGCTCCTCCACACTGCCAAGAAACTTTCTGTTAACCCTGTATTCTGCTTTCAAATTTGTCCTTCCAAAATGAATCACATCACACTTTTCAGGGTTAAACTCCATCTGCCACTTCTCAGCCCAGCTCTGCATTTTATCAATGTCCCTTTGTAACCTAGAACAGCCCTCCGCACCATCCACAACTCGATCCACCTTCGTACTAAGAATAAAGCCACAAGATACCATGGTTTTGAATGCACAAACTAAATACGAGAACGACACTCTACAATATATGCACAACTCATATTTTGATATTCAGAATTAACATGAGATAAATATGAGTCATCAGACAAATTGTGATCGAACACCCCACACAGCACATCAAATAGCAGATGCAGTCAAGACAGTTCCCATAGATTTCTCAGTAACCCAACAAGACAGCAGTGACTGGGTCACCAAATCTTATTAAAACTTTTGCTTGGATCTTCTGGTCATTAGACAGTTGGACAGCCAAAAACTTGTTGCACAGCATGAAAGATGTGCATCAGGAACTTTCAGTACTTCTGATGCATTGGCAATGCAGTAATTGTCTGGGAAATTTAAACTTCCAGTGAGCAATTACCCAGCACCCAGAACACTCCAAAAAATCCCCAACACCTAGAGCTAGAGGCTTTGGAGGTTTTGACTTACTCAATAGTTGCCTGGAAAAGTTCACAGGATTAAAACCAATTCCTAGCTAACTGTGAAGCTGACACCACAATCACTCACAATTGGCAGGAATACAAAACACTTCTATTTGTTTTAAAATAAGCAAACTCAGAATTTACTCATTTTAAAACAACACGGTCAAAATAGCTTCTTTGTATGTCATCTCACTTCTTTTCTGATCCAAATCACTTTTCATTGTTTCAAGAATTCAAATGTTCAAATAGAAGTGTTTATATTGCAGTTGGATTTGAACTCTGAACACTGAGATATTTCACTTTTTGTTGAGCCCATTCTGAATGTGCCTGGTTTAATTATTTCTGAGTGATGTTCACAACTTTGTTGATCTGAACTTATATTTTCCTTTCCAAAATTTTTTTGTCTCCCCCACAATTCATAAGCTGCATTCTTTCAGTCATTTGGGGGTATTAAACAGTCTTTTGGGAACTTCCTGACTTGTTTCGATTCCTGCTGTTGTATCCTATATTTTACATTGGCAATCACTATTTGATGTCATTGGCCTTCCAACCCCATTTTGTGGTTTCAGTTCTTATCAGTGAAACATCTTATTTGGCAACTCTGCAGCGTTTGTATATCTTCCTTACTGTCTATTACTGATGTGGACACTCATCAATGCTTTTGAAAGAACGAATTCTTTAGTAAACTGGATTACAAATAAGAAAGAATTTATACTCACAGAAATAACTTCCTGAATTGTGAAACTCCTTCCTAGACAGTGGAAAATTTTATTGTTTGCTAAATCATTTTCCAATATAAAATCAATATTTTTAACAGACAATTTAGGAATAGTCGCAACTAGACAAGAGCCCCTTTCACAGCACAATTTAAATGCACTTTACGCAACTGGAAAGGCACATATTTTCTACTGTTTCAATACTCTGTAATAATAATTTTGATTCAGTGAACTTTCAGAAGGAAGATCCAATTCTTTGCTACCTGTAAGTTCTGCACTGAATCAATATCTCTCATGATAACAATTTTTCTATTTCCAGGCTCTTGCTCGATATAAACCAATCAACTATCCATGGTGAAAACATTCAACACAAAAGATTTCTCACAAGCTTCACTTTCTCCTGCAACTTTCTCTATGGAAATTCTTGTGATTTGCATCAGTGCTACTGATTGAACATCAATTTTCTTTCCTTGTACATTTCTGAAGACTGCTTAAGCATTTGTATTACTACCATTGGTTTATCATTCCAATCCTACATGGTAATGAAGACATAATTGTCTTTAATTTTTATTCTCTATGCTGTCATTTTTATTGATTTGAACTGCCTTCTTGCTAAAGCCAGACTCTATTCCTCCAGCTTCCCTGGTGATTTCTATATGACAACTTAGTGAGCTGTCTGTGTGAAAGATCATATGCAAAGTGGCTGGCTCCTTGAATTTAGGCACCTGTTGTTCATCCAGTTTGGATTTATTGGAATACTATTGCTGAATTTCTCTACAATCATGATTTCCCTCACATTTTCAAAAGTTTGCTTTGACTTCAATGAAGAAAATCATTAATTCCATACCATTTCTTTTTCCCTAATGAATTGAACAAATATCTGACTTTTTTTTCTTTACTGACCTAAGTTGTAATTGTTAATTTTGCAATAATTAATAAATTCATAATTAATTATTGTCTTTTTAACTTGCACAGAGTGAGGACTGAAAGACTTCTGAAAGACTGGAGTAAAAATCCATAGCGTTTCCATTTGGAAACTTTATAACGTAAGATTCCACGAGTTACATGCCATTCCAATATTCTAATAACTTTCTCAAATGCGATAAAATATCTTTCAACCCTTTTGTTAAATTCAGGCACTAAGTGAGATTATTGGTTAAATCAAATCTCTAAATGTGACTTCTGTCCTCATCTGAAGTACTAGGCTGTATTCCACCTCATATCCTTAGCCTGTCCACCATCTACAAGGTGCAAGTCAGGACAGTGACGGAATACTCCCTACTCGTCTGGATGAGTGCAGCTCCAACAACACTCAAGAATCTTGACACCATCCAGCCCACTTGATTGGCACCACATCCGCAAACATTCAGTCACTCCACCATCGGAGCTCAGTAGCAAGTGTGTATTATCTACAAAATGCACTGCAGAAATTCGCCATAGATCCTTAGCACCTTCCAAACCCATAACCACTACCATCTAGAAGGACAAAGGCAGCCGATACATGGGAACACTATCTCCTGCAAGTTCTCTCCAAGCTACTCATCATGCTGATTTGGAAATATATCTGTGTTCCTTCAGCGTAACTGGGTCAAAATCCTGGAACTCTCCCTTGAGGGTATTGTGGGTCTACTTGCAACACATGGACTGCAGCAGTTCAAGAAGGCAATTTCTGAAGGGCAACTAGGGAGAGGCAGTAAATGCTGGTGCAGTCAGAGATGAATATGCCCCATCAGTGAATTTTTTTATTGACTAAACAAACTAAACTTTACTATATAAGTTTAGAAGAATACAATAATCTACATACATCCACATACAACTTTTACTTTAACATTCAGAATTAACGTGATGTAAATTTCAGCTAACAGATCAGGTCTGTGGTCAAACATCCCACAGAGCACATTAAAAAATGTAGTCAAGACAGATCTCATGGATTTCTCAGCAACCCACCCAGACAGTAGTGACATTGTGAGTCATTAAATCTTACTAAAACTTAGCCTGCTTTGCAGTGGATTCCAATTTTTCAAAGGTTTTTTTAAATTCTTGCCTGGCTAAACATTTCACTTGTGCCAATAATGATATTAGAATAAACTTAACAGTGTCTTATTAGCAATTCTCACACACATTAGACAGTAAGATAGCTAAAATTCTGCACACAGTGTTTCAAAACTGGAAACAGTCAGACCAATCCCCTCCCCCACCAATTGAAAATTCTGGAATTAAGAGCGATTATTCACACCATTGCTTTTAGTTCAATCAGAGATAGTGAAAATAAAATGGAGCATGTTTTAACTTTCAAGATTGCAGTTGTGTCTGCAATAAAAGGGATGATTGCCAGAGGAAGTTGCAAAGGATTTCAAAACAGTGACCCTCAGATTCTCCCAGGCTGACCATTACCCATCCTTTGTCTGCCCAACAGCTGTTCTTTCTCTTTCTGGGCTTCATCTCCAACTATGGTTTACTCCTTTCCCCTCAACCCACTCCATTTTCTACATATATACCATATACCAATCCATTTCCCAGCTACAATCAGTTCTGAGGAAGAGTCACTGGACCCAAAACATTAACTCTGCTTTCTCTGTTAAGTTTTTTCATTAATTTCCGCTTCTTATTTCTGAAGAAGGGTCTAGGCCCGAAACGTCGGCTTTCCTGCTCCGCTGATGCTGCTTGGCCTGCTGTGTTCATCCAGCTCTACACCTTGTTATCTCAGATTCTCCAGCATCTACAGTTCCTACTATCTCTGAAACGGGAGCTCAAGATCATTTCTGCAGACAGAATGCAGAGGTTCTGCAAAGCGGTCACTCAGTGTCTCCCCAGTGTAGAGGAGACTATCAGTCCTGATCTGCACCAAGCACTGATGCTCCTCCCAGATCCATGCTCACCCACTCTGAATGCTCACAGGCAACAGCAAGGGTTCGAGGGTCGGCCCTCCTCTGATTGGCTTATTCGCACAGGGCTGAAAGTCCACTTGAAAAATAGCATTCTCAACTGTGACGAGTGGAACCCAGTCTTTGAGCTGCCAGCATACCACTGTCAACGATACTAGACAAGCTAATTTTTTTCTGTATGAGAACAGTCGCCGGAACTGTTCAGAAAGTAAATGACTTAAACTAGATCAACACGTTCATGTTACTGCTGGCTGGAAACATTCAGGTGTGTGTCTATGGTTCACAGGAGCTTTTTTTCAGGCACAGATTTCTCTATTTGGAAAGGTAGTCGGACACGAGGCATTTGTTGGGTCCAACGTTATGGTTGACAGTTTTTCAGTGAGATAACTTTCCAACATGGAAGACAATACTGGAAGTCTACTGAGTCGATGATGGTGAGAACGTTGGCCTGCAAGTTAGTTTTTGATGCAATCAGTTCTAAAAACGATGGTTATTTCGCCTTAAGGCATCTAGTGACCGAATTAGTGTTATTTTCTTTCAAATTTGCCCTCCTAGATTCGTTTATGTTTGCTCAGCTTCCATCAGATTTGGAAATGTTGCAGTGAAACTGAAGAAAGCTTAACGCTGTGATTTCTTTAAAAAAAATTACTATTTCGTAATCTGCAAGTGGTTGGTAAGGAGATATTCAAATAACTTTTTAAAAGCTGGAGCTAAATGAAGATCAGAATAAATCAGGAGTCGTATGTGTTATTTTGAAGTGCTGTATAACCTAAGTACCCGAACACTGTTGAACTGGACAAACCACTCGGTGTGTTTCTGATTACAGATACTCCCTATATGTTCCAGGTTTGATGATTTACTTGATCAATTTCTACAGTTAATTATTAAGCTCATTAGTGAACTACAGTACAAGGACACGTCTATAGTTCTCTGACACAGTGCAATTTACGTTTCCAATTCAAGAAAGAGAACTCTGTCTGAAGGCCAGGAATTGCATTGTTGGGGGGAACCTGGCTGCCTGTGGAAGGAAGTTTTGCTTTCCCGATTCCAGTGCCGCTGAGTGATATATCCCCCAATTTCTGTCGCCCGACGTCAGGAAAGAAGATTGGAAGGACAGTTCGACATGGCGCAAGCTGCAGAATTTACCGTCTTAGTGTTACTGCTCCTGCAGTTCATCCCATGTCACAAGTGTTCAAAACTATCTGACCTAAAAATATGTGGAGATCCTGAATGTGAAAGTAAGTGATCTTCTCTACAGTCGATGTTAAATCCTATTAGGACATTTGATTTCCAAGATTGGTAGAGATTTGAAAGCCACTAGATAAATTTTAGCAGTTTCCGGCAAGAAATATCGCGTGACAGTTCGCGTCCATATTATGAAAGGGATATCACTACTTTTGTCAGCATCCAGACCGACTTTCTCTTGTACAGTAATGTGTTTAATTTGAGTCAATAACGAGGCAGAAGGGTAAAACCAAGTTTAAAATTAAGTTCCACTACCACCAGGGTGTTAATTTCCAAGTATTACTGGCTTCTCCCTCATTAAATTTATCTTTTATTGATTTGAATTCAAAACGATTTGAATTTGTGCTTTGGCCTTTGCCCAGTTCTTTTGGGTCAATTAGAAGTAGATTTATCTTTTTTTTAATGCCACTCTCCAAATAAGACCATAAGAAGTAGGAACCGGAGTTCAGCCCCTGGAGCCTGCTCCACCATTCAGCAGGGTCAGGGCTGATCTGAAATTCCTCATGTCCACCTTCCTGCAGTTTTCCCATAGTCCTTGATTCCCCTACTCATCAAGAATCTATGTCAGCTTTAAATATACACCAGGCCTCTGCTCCCATACCTCGCTGTGGCAATGAGTTCCAAAGACTCTCTTGAGAGAAGAAGTTCCTCCTCATTCTCAGTCTTTATTTGGCACCCCTTTATTCTGAGACCAAGCCCTCTGGTCCTAGACTCTCCCATAAGGAGTAACATTCAGCATTTACCCTGTCAAATTCCCTAGGAATCCTAGATATACCACTTTGCTGTCTCATTTCAGTGTCTAAAACAGGGATTCCCATAGTGTGGGTTGTGCCCCCCTGCCCCCCAGTGGAGTCATGAGCTGAAATTTTGAGCTGTGCCCTCATAACAAGTCCCAGCACTCTCAAAAGTTTCTGAAGGGTCGAGACAAATTTCATGCCTCAAACTGTGGTCATGTGGGAACAGCTTGGAGAAGGAATGGTCTAAGAATCAAATATTTGAATATTTCTGAACAAAAACATGTTTTGTCCAAACTTTTCATCTTGTTGTACTCATCAGGAAAATTCACAAGAAATGCCAATGAAAAGGAAAACAGCATTTATATTGTGGACTCTGAATGGTAACGGGGTTGCCATGGAGAGTGTAGCTGTTAGATAATGACAGTTAACTGCCAAGCTTTGTTTACATTTTGAACCTGTAGTTTTACTCTGATTGCAAGGCATTACCCTAAGAAATTAACCAAAGAATGACTGCCAACTGTTTGTGGAGTTGTAACGTATACATTACATGTACATGCTCTTTCTAAATGCAAATATGGGGAGGCAATGGCACAGTGGTATTGTAACCAAACTAGTAATCCAGAGACATAGGTAATGTTTTGATACCCTGGGAAAGAATCCCACCATGGAATCTGAATTCAGTAAAATCTTGAGTTAAAAGTCTAACAAAGATCGTGAAACTGTTGTCAAATGTAAAAATGGTAAAAACCCGTTTTGTTCAGTAATCACTTTTAGGAAAGGAAACTCCCATTCTTATTTGAGAGATAGTAGGAACTGCAGATGCTGGAGAATCTGAAGTTCTGAATCTTTTTCTGAAGAAGGGTCTAGGCCCAAAACGTCAGCTTTCCTGCTCCTCTAATGCTGCTTGGCCTGCTGTGTTCATCCAGCTCTACACCTTGTTATCTCCCATTCTTATTTGGTCTGGCCTACATGTGACTTCAGACCCACAACAATGTGGTTGACTCTTAACTGCCCTTTACCCAATGGCAAACTCAATCCTGTCAACTCTGAATCACATCCTTACCAATATTTGAGGTCTTGTGCCAAAATTGGGTGATCTGATTCACACATTAGTCAAGCAAGAGCCTGACATAGTCATAATGTCCCAACAACACCATCACCATCCCTGGGCATATCCTATCCTACTGGCAGGGTGACCCATGATATGGTGATAAACAGTCAGGAGGGAGTTGCCCTGGGAATACTCAACATTGACTCTGGACTCCATGAATTCTCATGGCATAAGGTCAAACACAGGCCAGGAAACCTTCAGCTGATTATCACCCCTCTCATCTGACAAATCAGTAGTTGTCCATGTTGAACACTGTTGTGGTGTTCACTGTCCATTACCAAAGTAGCTCGGCAGCAGCACTACTGACTGAG
>NC_063339.1:51360905-51426179 GCF_021869965.1 Rhincodon typus | reverse complement strand
CCTTTGTCCGCTGGGGTACTTCAAGCTGGTAGTAGCCCCTCTTGTTCCCATACCTAAGATGATTACGCTCCAGCATTTCAGCTCACTTGTAACTCTTTATGGCTGCAGGATTTACTTTGATTTTTCAGCTAACTACTGACTTCCTTCCCCTCCATGCGTAATTTTCTACCATTGGTTTCAAAGTCAAATTGCCTCAGTTCAGTTACTTGCCATACCATCTTTTATTTTCTAGTAAAGAAACACTGCGTATTTAATTATTTGCGGCTCGTCAGAAACGTGAGAAGAATGCTACTTTCTCGGACTTAAGGAAGGAGGAGTTGTGGCTATAGAATGATGGCTCAGAGATGCTTGTTGACTATCAAAATGACCCTGTACTAGACAGTGGCACTTCTGTGGAAGAGTGGTAGGAAGAAGCTGGATAGTTTTACTCTGCCTCTTAAGTGACTATTTGTCCAGCCAACAAAGGTAGTTGCTTGTGCTATCACCATATTAAGTTGAAATGACCAAACTACAATGATCTGTTGAATTTTGTATACTTTTATATTTATACCCTGGTATATCGTTATCACTCTACCTCAATCCCTCCCAAATATCATGATTTTCATTAATTTTTCTTTTCTTGTAGGAAAATCCAGAAGATGCAGAATTGTCAGCAGTGAATTTACTTATTTGTTTAGTTGCCAGGTATTTAATTTGCTATAGACTTCACATCTGCATATTTGAGAGCTCGTCAAGTTTGAGAGTCTTATCTTATCCAAGGAAGACAGAAAGAAGAAACTGGGAGTCATTAGCCAAGTGGCATGACATTTCTAATAGGGAAGATAGTAGAATCTGTTGTTGAGGACATGGTAATAGAGTAGTGGAAAATCAAAATATGCTAGGGTCAGTATGGTTTTGCAAAAAGAAAACATCTGTGACAAATCCATTGGAGCTTTTGTGGGTGTAACAAGAAGGGGAAATGAGGGGAAACCTGTGGGGTACATTCCAGAAGCCATTAGATAATGCCATGTTGCCATGTAAGAGGTACTATCAAAGTTGAGTAATATCTCAGCATGGACTTAAGATTGATTAATAGACAGAAAATAAAATGTAGAAATGAACAGGTAGTTTCAGGATGAGGAGGTTTAGCTAGTGGAATACCCTGAAGATTGGTGCTTGGACCTAGGCTAATTATAAATCATTATGACATGTCATAATATTCTAGTACACAAAGATAACAAAAGCTGTAAGAAATTGAAGGAATGTAGACGAGTTCATGACTGGACAAGCAGGTAGCAAACAATGTGGGGAAGTATGAAATTATTTTTGTGCTTGTGAACAATGAGGAGTCTAAACGACAAATACATGGAGAAAGTCTTCTGAACCAGCACAGGTGATTATAATTTTCTTTGCCAAACTGAAAGCTGCAAAGCAGTGAACTAGATAGGACCTTAGGAATATAATGCAGAAATTTAAGATGAGTTTAGGATCTTTCTAGATAAATTTATGGAGAACAACAACAACAACCATCTTAATTCTGACACACTGATATAAAGAAAGGGAATCTTCTCTCTGTAGAAAGTAGCTGGGTGAATGTATTTCACTGTAAACATTTACTTTAATTTGTTTGCTTTTTCAGGTATTTTGAACAGAGCGATCTTGCAGATAATGATTAACATGACTGCAGTCTGGAATAAGAATTCTACTATAATTTTCAACTTGCTTATTTCATTATCCTTTTTTAAAATGTGGATCTTTCTATTTTGATGGACAAACAATGTCTGAAATTTGAGGATATTAAACAAACTGCAGTGACATTTAAAACTGAAGATAAAGTGCACAGATGAAAAACAGTGCCAAATAACTGTTTTGAATAAATAGTCTGACTAGTTTTGGAATGGTTTGTTATTGATTTGATTTAATTATCAATCTACTTTTTGCAAAAAAAAAACCCTGTATACCAAGTTATTTACTGAAACAATGAAGCCACGAAATTCCAAAGTTTAAACAAAACTTTTTAACCATGTAAGAGTCAAGAATGGTTAGAAATATCTTAAGCTCACTGCTTATGTGGATTCTAGCTAACTGGTTCTGAAAGATTAATCCTGATAATTGGTCAGAATACCATTGCTTGTGAGATGTCAGTTGTAAAATAAGCTGTGAGGCAGCAGTGCTAACCTAAATCAGCACTAGGGAGTTGTGTTCAATTCCAGCCTCGGGTGACTGTGCAAACTCCACACCGACATTCTCCCCCTGTCTACATGGGTTTCCTCTGGGTGCTCTGGTTTCCTCCCACAGATGTGCAGGTTAATTGGAGGAGGCATGCTAAATTTCCCATAGCATCCAGGGGTGTGCAGGCTAGGCTGGTTAGCAGGGTTACAGGGATAGGATAGGGGAATGGATCTGGGTGGGATGCTTTTCTGAAGGTTAGTGTGGACTTGATGGGCTGAATGGCCTGCTTCCCCACTAGGGATTCTGTAATTCTAGATAACAATGGAGTTTTGGCCAACTATCTGAAATTCTACAGAAGATTGTGCCTAGAGGATGAAAAAAAAAACATGCAATGGACCAGTCTTTTTTTTTCAAATTCTACAGTAGTCTTCATTCATGTATTTGTATTATGGCATGATCCTTCCTTAGACTGGATAGCTAATTAAAAAGTCTACATAAGGTGTCAATTTTTTTTCCTCAAATTCCCCATATCCACACTTACATCAGAAACTAATCTACCTATGTAAATTTCATTAACTGCATCCTTTGATCAGTGGATGTTGCAGTTACCACAAGCAGGAGAATACAACCATTGTGACAAGGCTGGATTACAAATATGGACAAGAGAATTTATAATAAAACAAAAATACATTTAAAATGGGAAACAAGTTGCTTACAGCTTTAATCTAATTGCTATTCAAGCCTGTTACTGTTATATTTAGCTCTGATGTGCAATGCCATATTAAAAATAGTACTTGTCAAAGAGCACATTTCATAAACTCGTCACCTGTGTTCAATTGAAGAACATTATGGCCCATTGTTTCTTTTCCTACTGTTTTCTCCAAATTTTTTAAATGTTCATCTGTAATGTTTGGTCTTTCTGATGAAAATATCTAAAAAGACCTGACTTGTCCAATGCTGTTCATTCTCCTAAGCGCAACCAAAATTCTGCTACCTGTATAGGACCAGCTCACCCATCACCTCTGCACTCATTGATCTTCACTGATTCCCAACTTCGCCGATACTTTAGACAGAAAGAGAATTTCAAGCACTTTTATGGTCTCTATCTGCCCCTTCTTTGTAATTTCTTTTCTGCCTCGCAATCTTCAAGAAGTGTTCCTCCAACTCTGGACTCTGCACACCTTTTACTCCATTCACTAAAACTTTGGCAGTTGCACTTTCATCAGTTTAAGATTCCCAAATTTCACCTTTTAATATCTTACATTTAAATAGCACATCTAACAGAAATACACTAAAAGTACTTCATGTGAGCGTTAAAGCCTGATACAACACCATTAGGGGACCTGAGGGCAGAGGACCGAAAGGCTTTTTTTTTTTAAAAAAAATCGGTTGGGTAAAAGAAAATTGGTGCAAACTGCAAGGGGCCAGCAAGTTGGAAAGAACGAGTTTTAAGCAATGTCAGAAACCAGAGTTTAGGATTTTAACAGCTGAACGAATAGCTGTCAGTTGTGCAATTAGTAATTAAGATAGGGGATGAGGTGGAGGAGAGATTAGGGGTATGGTCAGAAGTTTTTGAAAGTGATCAAAATTTTTAAAAGAGTGGTTGCTCAACCAGGAGCTAATGTAACTGTTTTAACTAAGGTAATGAGGAAGGGTCACTCAAACTGAAATGATAACTCTGATTTCTCTCCACAGACGTTGCCATACCTGCTGAACTTTTCCAGCAATTTCTATTTTTGTAACCTAGGTTATAGTCACCCATTCTAATATCTCATGACTAACTGTCCATTCTTGGCTGTTTACACTCTTCAGCCTTTTGGGGACATTCCCCCATGTGAAATAAATACGTTCTAAACAAACTACTCTCCACAGATGCTACCTGACTGCTTTTCCAGCATTTTTTGTTTTGGATTTTGGGGGATTACAAGTTATTTCAAAACAAAAATGTCACCAGTAAAATTTCATGTCCAAGGTGAAATTTATATTTATTTGGCTAGAACAGATACAACCACTGTCTAAATTTATCTTGAACAGAACTCAGTTTCTCTTCCTTCAAACATTCTTTTTCGTGTTAACAAAACTTATATTTGTAAGTTAGAGTTGAAACACTCATTTATACTTGAACTGGGATAAGACAAGACACGGTGGCTTAGTATTTGTATGTTGGAAAAACAGCATGGTATTTTTCATCCTTTATTAACGTCTTCAATCCAGTCAAAATATTACAATAACTCTGAAAAGTTGTAGAATTTATCGAATTCAGAAGTTAGTCTGATGTATACAAGTTACAGAAAGTAAACATGCTCACTCACAAAGATAAAATAAATATGGACTACATTTTAATTAATTCTATATAGCAAATTTATATTCGTAATGCTGGCCCAAATAAGGAACAATAAACATAGATTGCACTGTCTTTTTTTCTGGCCTACCTAATTGTCGACAGATCTTAACATCCCCCAATTCTGACGCAAGTTATAATGGGGAGGAAACATGGTAAACCAATTAGATGCATATTTTGGTTCTGTCTTCACAAAAAGAGGATTCAAATAACATCCCAAAAGCAGTGGGAACATAGGATCTAGTGAGGGAGAAACTGAAGGACGTCAGTATTTGTAGAGAAATAATGTTGGAGAAATTGGTGGGATTAAAGGCTGATAAATCCCACATTACTTACAGAAACAAAGTGACTGTATCGGTGGTCATTTTTCAAGATTCTAGAGAGTCTGGAACAATTTGGATTGGATGGCAGCTAATGTAACCCCACTATTTAAAAAAAGTGGAGAGAAAACAGTACATGGGATTGGGGCAGTGCACCGATATGGAGAGAGAACTGATTGTCAGACAGAAACAAAGAGTAGGAATAAATGGTCTTTTTCGGAGTACAGCAGTAATTGCTGGGGTATTGCAGGGATCAGCACTCAGATCCCAGCTATTTACAATATATTTTTATGATTTAGGTATAAATCTCCAAGTTTGCAAACAGTACAAAGGTAAGTGGGAGGGTGCACTGTGAGGAGGATACACGGATGTTTCAGTCTGATTTGGATAAGTTGGGCGAGTGGGCAAATGTATGGCAGATGTAGTGTAATGTAGACAAAGACGAAGTTATCCATTTTGGTAGAGAAAGAAAAGGCAGATTATCTGAATGGCAATAGATTGGGAAAATGGGAGGTGAAGCTAGACCTGTGTGTCCTTGTGCAACAATCACAAGGACAACCACCCCAAGGTGAAGGGCTCTTCCTTTTAGGGTGGCTCGGTGGTTAGCACTGCTGCCTCACAGCACTAGGGACCTGGGTTCGATTCCACCCTTGGATGACTGTCTGTGTGGAGTTTGCACATTCTCCCCGTGTCTGCATGGGTTTCCTCTGGGTGCTCTGGTTTCCTCCCAGAGTCCAAAACTGTGCAGGGTAGGTGGATTGGCTATGCTAAATTGTCCAGGGATGTTTAGGTTAGGTGGGTTAGACATGGGCAATGCAGAGGTATAGGGGAATGGGTCTGGATGGGATGCTCTTCGGAGGGGCGGTGTAGACTTGTTGGGCCAAATGGCCTGTTTCTGCACTGTAGGGATTCTATGATGTGCAAGTACAGCAGGCAGTGAAGAAGGAAAATATGTTGGACTTCATAGCAAGAGGATTTGAGTACAGCAGTTGTACAGGGCCTTGGGGAGACCACACCTGGAGTACTGTGTGCTGTTTTGGTCTCCTTTTCGGAGGGTGGATGTTCAGGCTATGGACAGAATGCAAGTAAAGGTTTTCCAGACTGATTCCTGGGAATGGCAAGACTAACTGATGGAGATAGAATGGATCAGTTAAGACTATATTCAATGGAATTTAGAAGATTGATGGGAGATTTCATTGAAACCCATAAAACTCTAAATGGATTAGTCAGGGTAAATGCAGGAAGGATGTTCCTAATGACCGGAAAGTCTAGAACTAGGTATCACAGTTTAAGGATACGTGGTAGGCTATTTAAGATAAGAGAAATTTCTTCATCCTGAGAGTGAGATTCTCTGCCACAGAAACTGGTTGAGACCAAATCATTGCATGTTTTCAAGAAAGAGAGTTAGATATAGGTCTTAGGTCTAAAGGAATCAAAGGATACGGGGAGAAAGCAGGAACTGGGAACTCAGGACTGAGTTAGATGATCAGCCACGATCACATGGAGTCTACTCTGCCATTCAAAGGACTGAGTAATCTACTACAATCCTATTTTCTATGTTAGCTGTTCATAGAACCAGTTGTTCTGAACAATTTCAATCCTTTCTCTTACATACTTCAGTTGTATAAACAGTTTAGTTCCTGACTGCTTTGTAAATGAAAGCTGAGGGGAAGGACGGCCTAGTGGTATTAATCACTGGACTGTTAATCCCGGAACCCAAGTTTGAATCCCACCACAGCAGTTAGTGGAATTTGAATTCAGTAAAAATCTGGAATTAAGAATCTAATGATGAGCATAAATATATTGCCGATTGTCAGGAAAAACCTGAATGTCCTTTAGGAAGGAAACTGACATCCTTACCTAGACTAACTCCAGACCCACAGCAATGTGGCTGACTCTTAACAGCCCTCTAGGCAATTAGGGATGGCCAATAAACGCTGGCCTCATCCATGACAGAAGAAATAAACAGCCAATTACTGACGATAACATGCTCAATTTAGCCAAGAAAAAAACAAAAAAACCAAAACCACTGTCATTGGAAGACATCAATGGTTACTCTATCTGGTTGTGTGTGTGTGTGTGTGTGTGGACTATAGTTTGTTGCACAAGTAAGCAAATAAGTGGAGAATTATTAAATATACAGAGCTATCCTTCAATTTTTTCACCATAATTTTATACATATTGACAAATATTGTTTATTACTCCAAAACCAGTTTTAAATTATTACATCTGCATATTCTGTACGTGTAAGCCTAAACTTCTTTATTCCAGCACAACATGCCGAGTGTGCAGTAAAACTTAGCACTTCCATACTAACAGGTTTAAATGTCCTATTTATCTTCCCGTTCCAGAAGAAATATTTGCCCAATTCTTTAAGAGGGGCTGTATCTGAGAAAACATGAATGCAGCATTATTTAAAGGCAATTGAAAAAAATCAGTGGTGATTCCTATCTCACCTACTCTACCATCTCATCTGAAAGACAGCACCTTTGCTATAACAGCATTTCAATTAGTACTGCACTAGTGTGTCGGCCTCAAAGCAGGTCCCTGGAATGGGACTTAACCCCAAATACGGACTAAGGAGGGCTCTTCTGGCACAATGGTACTGTTCCAACCTTGGGCCAGGTGGTTCAAGTCCCACCTTCTCCAGAGGTCATCATAACATATCTGAACAGGTTGATTCAAAATTTACCTAAACTGACCAAGGATCTTCACCTAAAACTGTTCTGCCTTGAAATGGTTGTATATTTTAAAAATTTTATTCCAATTCTAAAATTTCTGCACTTGCAATAGTTTTACTTCATCCAATTAAAGTAAAAATAAACTAAGCGCTTTTTTAAAAAATGAATTGCAAAGTAAAAGAAATAGATCAACCTAGTTACATCTCTAAAAACAAATTGGAATACACACCAGGAGTCCAATTTATTAACCTAGTCTAAACTGAATTTTTATTCTGCTAGATGATCAATGCAGTGGTATATGGTGATCACTAAACTCCCATTTAAAAGTTACAAAACTTAAACACAGAGCTGAAGACAATCATTTATGTAAACAAATTCATTGTAATGTCATTTCACAGAAGATAACATAATACTTTCAATGTTTTAAATCATCTAGATTTTAAGCTAATACTTGAGTGCTTGAGAAGATATCTTCTACATCTTTTGTATCATTACTTGGAATTTACCTGCAAAAAAAAAAAAATAGATAACTACTTCATTTGGGATACAAAAGCTCTTGCAATTATTTCCTTTAATTAATTTTGCTTTATCACCGTATACTAACAACCATACTTGTACCTGAATTTGAACACATCCTTTAAGTAAAACTACAGTTTTCTTAATATATTATTCATAAGCAATCAAGGGGAAAAACATTACAAGGCAGCTTAGTTGCAAAGGTAAAAGCAGACTATCGGCCAAATATTCTAAAATGATAACCAATTCTCTCACCATATTTTGCCATAATTCTGTTTATCAGAATTTCTCTTCTTGATTATCAAAGAGTAGCAAAATGCATGGAAGATGATCAGCTAATCGAAAAGTATTGACAACTGATGTGGAGCAACCCCTTAGCTCCAAGCAGTTGTAACAAACTAAAAACTCTCAAATGCAACTATTTTTAAGTCACCACACAACTTACATGCAGGCATTGCAGTAACTTCCACTGTCACAATACTTTTAATTCCCAAGTTCGATAACGCACCTCGAACTATTCCACAAGTAAACGCCAAATACTGAAATAAAAGATAAGGATGATGTTAACCTCCTGTAATATGCAAAGAATATTGAAAATCAATATTAAATCAAAACTCAACATGGCTAGCTAAAGTTAGCACCGCTGCCTCACATTGCCAGGGTCCGATGTTTGATTCCAGCCTCGGGTGACTGTGTGGAGTTTACACATTCTCCCTGTCTCTGCATGGATTTCTTCTGGCTGTTCTGGTTTCCTCCCATAGATCAAAGATATGCAAGTTAGGTGGATTGGTTGTGCTAAGTTGCCCACTGCGTCCAGGCTAGCTGGGTTAGCAGGGTGGGGTGCTCTTGAAGGGTTGGTGTGGACTGGATGGACCGAATGGCCTGCTTCCACACTAAGGATTCTATGATCCTTAATGTCCACTTTGCACTAAATGCACAACTAAGTTCTGCAAGATAGCTCAATACATGTAATGACATTTTTAAATGTATAATAAATGAAAGACATTTGATTCCATTTATATTTTTCCGCTTCCAAATAAACAAACATTCTCAGAGTCAGAACAATGCAAACAGAAATCTCAATTTAAAAAACTAAGCTTTTGGCTAGAGTTACAACAATCAAGGGCTATTTAAGGTACTGTTTATTGAACTGCATGAACTGTTCATGGGTCTGTGTCTCACTTTAGCATTATGAAATCCTGGATATCAAAAATATAGTTAACTCCCAATCGAGTGTCTATTAAGTTTCTAAGTGTGTTAGACACAAGGTTGTGCATTTCTAAGTGTATTGATACTGCTAAAGCAAGACAGTCCCACAATTTAGTGAGCATTCATCTAGGATGAGTTTTAAAAAATAGTTTGTAGAATTCATCTGAATCATGCCATACGCAACACCGAAGTGCACAAATATCTCATTTTTCAATATGATCCGTTAGTGCGATTATTTTGCCTGAAAAAGGTGTGTAAAGTACTAAACCCTCCCCTGTGAGCCAAGGTATTTCTAATACATCATGGTCTTGTCACGCTTGCAGATCACCAACCTTAATTAACATATTACTTGCATTTGTTCATATACACTCCCAGCACATCTTACACCACCTTGTATTCCCACCGGATCTCAAAGCAAATTTAACTTTATTTCCCCTCTAAATTCTCTCTGCTCTACTTTCCTTCTGGTGGACCATCCCTTGCTAAAATAAGTTAAATCTTTGCTGTAACAACAGTTAACATTTCATTGAAGACAGTGGTTCTTTCTAGAAATCTCTACCATGAATAGATTCCAAAGCCCCATCCTCCCGCACCATTTCTCCAGCCACTCACAAAGCTATCACATCCTGTTATTTCTATACTCAATGTACGCTATTGGATGTTTTTCAGGCATTACTACCTTGAAGACCCAGTTCCTTAATTTCCTCCTGAGACACTGTTTGCAGGTCCATAACCCTTCTCTTTCCTACATTGTTGCTTCCTATGCAGACCATAACTACTGGCTGTTGCCCTTTCTCCCTCAAAAATATTTTGCAGCCTCACTGCATTCTCTTTTGCTTAGCATTAGGGAAGCATCATCATTGGTGGACCCTCGCAGATGAGGATGACTCTCTTACACTCAGAGCAAGTCCATAGGTGGCAATACAGACTGATGCAGCTTCCACAGGATCTGTTACACTTGGGACGCAAGGTGGTCGCAGGAAGGAGTGAATGAGGCATTGATGTGGCAGTGCTCTCCTTATGCGGTTTTCGCTTGGCCTCTGCTTCTTCCCCCGATGGCAAGTCTCAAAATGCTTGACACCTTGCCAGGTGCTCCTCTGCCACTTTGGATGGTCTTGGGCCAGTGATTCCCAGGTGCCTGTGAGAATGCCGCACTTAGTCAGTGAGGCCTCGAGGGTATTACTGAAGCACTTCCTCTGTCCACCTGCCGTTTCAGAGCTGGAAGTAGAGCACCTGCTTGGGGAGTCTCATGTTGGTCATGTGGATGACCTGCCCAGCCTATCGTAGCCTCAGTGCCTCAATGCTGGGGATGTTGGCCTCGTCAAGGACACTCGTGTTGGTGCGTCTTTCTTCCAAGCAGATTCTCAGGATCTTGCACAGGTGCATTGGTGGTGCTGCGCCAACACCTTGAGAAGTCTGGTGTAGACAGTGCACGTTTCAGAGCCTTAAAGAGACCAGGAACCACCAAAGCTCTGTAAACCAAGAGCTTGGTATCAGATCTGATGTTGTTGTTCTTGAAAACCCTTTTACACAGGCAGCCGAAGGCTGTGCTAGCACAATGGGAGGTAATACTGAATCTCTTCATCAATAGTGGCTTCGGCAGACAGGAAACTCTAGGTATGGGAAACATACCTCTTGAGATTCCAGTTCGCAGTTGCAGAATTGTTCAGCTATGAAATTCCCTACAATTCAGTGAATTTCTAGGTTTTACTGTGTGAAATAACTCCACAAACACCAGTATCCTGTTACCCTTTATTTACACATGCATAGTACAAGACACTGACCCAGCTAGCATAGAGCCGGCTCCTAGAGTGAACAGATCTTCTGACGCTCTTGTTTATACTCTTCGCCAGGGATCTGGTCCAATCAAGGAATTAATATTCTATGAAGCTTTACCTGGCTGACCTCATTCCAATCACTATATTCCCTCCCCCTCTAAGTCCTGGGATATAAGCCCATTAATATTCCTGTAGCTTCTCCAGGTCTGGTTCCTCCAACTCTGCCTCAGATACTGGCAGCATGTATTGAACCGTAGCCCACCTCTTGCACCCAGAGCTTCTCAGAAGAAATGCACCTTCTTCAGGTGGTAACAACATTGAAGCAGCGGCATCTGCTATGTCCATCCTGTCCTCACAGGGTTCTTCAACACTAGGCGAGAGGGGAGAAGCCATGGGTTCTGACAGCCCTGCCAGATGTTCTGAGGGCCCAGATATGTTTTGCTCCCACCCCATTTGCGAGACTCCAGCTTTCATGTGGACCACATGCTTGTTCAGGTCCACCTCTTCCACCTGAGCTTTGTACGTCATGGGACCTGCAACACATGCAGGGCTAATCCTATGGTTTTGGCACCAAACTTCGTCCCCTTAAAGTAAACTGCATCTCTCGATTAGTCTTGTGTCCAACATTGGCAGTCCCGATATCATTATGCCCCAATCAGGGAACTTGTGTTCTAAAGAGATCCATCTGGCTGACCTTGTTCCAATCACTACACTGTAGTTATTTGTTTTGGTGCCATAGATGTGCTGTATTTGTCCTCCCCTGAGCTCCCTTGACAGTTTTTAAATGCTGAATGCTGAGATTTCAGTGCTCCTAGATTACTGCGCTGTCTTTTTCCTACCCGAGTTTGAGAAACCGGACAGTAATTCCTGCAGAAGTATTTATTCAGGACACAACAAAAAAAGTCTTGAAGTTTCCACATGGCATTGGAGTGTCAAGTAATGGGTATCAGTGTGGTTATGGATTTTAATGTTTATGTTTACCATTTCCCAACTCCTGTTTACTTCGGAATTATTTATGTATACCAGGTTTTTATTTAATACAGTTCAGATCCCTATCATATTGGTATCCTCTAATTAGCTCATCTTAATTTTATCACTAAGCATGTCCTTCCCCAGCTCACTAAATTCCCATCTCTATTTCTTTCAGCAAATCAAACAGATTCATCTAACTGTACACACGATGTATATTAGCAGATTGCCATATGTACTTTCTCAAAGCAACAAGTTACAACTAGCTATTCAGTTGCCAGCCACAATAAACAAACATGCTGGTGTTCTAGTGCAAAGAGCTGCCCACAAACAAGTCGTACATTCTGGGATATTTCATGATCAAGGACTATAAGCTGAAAGATGCACTAAAGTTTGGGGAAGGTGCCACAAAGGGTCAACTGGGAAAATGCCACCCTTTTAAGGCCTTTCAGCTTCAGTACGCAGAAGGTTGGAAACTAGATAAAACCAAGGCTGTACATTACAATGTAATGGATCTTGTAAATATTAATTGTAATTATAAATGCAGTAATATACAGTATTAGAATGAAGCAATTTAATTTGAAATTCAATTTTGAACAGTTGTGATGTACTTTTATAAATGTCACTAAAGCATATTTTTGGAAAAAAATTGCCAGGCACAATAATTAACACTTAGTCAGAGATACAGGACAAATCTGCCTCACAGCCATAAGACACTGTAGATGGACTAAGATAGTGCAAAGTAGGACTTAAACCCATCAAAGGCATGGTGCCCCACCTTCGGGAGCTGTTAGCCAATCAAACAGGCCAGCAGCTGCTAGGACTGCAGACAGGCTCATTAAGGAGACCCAATGGGAATCCAGATCTAGGTAAATCGAGGTCATGTAGGAGAGGCTTTCCAACCCAGGAGGGGTCGGAGGACTGCATTTTAAAAAGCCATGTGGCTACTATTACACAATGAGTAAAGAGCACCATCCAAACAAACATAGTACCTGCTTCCTTCCTGCCATTCTAAAAACAAATATGCAGCCCACACCAAATGCATTATGGTGAAGGTAGGCAGTGGTATAGTGGTAATGTAATATACGATAGTAATCCAGAGCAACAGACTAATGTTGGGACTCATGCCATGTCCTCAACATGGCAAGTGGTGAAATCTGAATACAAATAAACTCCGGAACCCTTAACAACTAGTTAAATTGGTTATTTGTCATAAAAGCCTCTGGTTCATTAATGTAATTTACGGAAAGAATATCTGCCTTCCATACCTAGTTTGGCCTACACGTAACTCCAAACCGACAGTAGTGTGATTGATTCTGTCTTGGCCCCTGAAATGACCTAGTAAGCCAGTCAGTTTAAGGGCACTTGGAGACAGGGAATAAATGCTGGCTGTGGGACCCACATCCTATGAATAATAATTTTTTGTTATTCAATCAACTTTTAACAGCTTTAATTGACCCTTAAGTTATTTATTTATATTGGTTGGTGGTCTGCCAGTTTCAATGCCAACCCCATATTACGTAGTGAACTTGTGGGTAGGTAATTTCGCCACATGGCCTATTTTGCTTGCAATTTCCAATCCACACTTGGAGCTGACTGACTAAAACTTCAAGGAGCAACAATTATCGAAAAAAAGAGAAAAACCAGACTAAACTTCAACACTTTCTGTTCTACTTGTTAGGGAATTCCAAATCTCACCAAATTCCTGTTGTCATTCCATTCAGCAAGCTATTTCAACAATCAGGTCATACAGCCGTTATGCACAATTCAAACATAAGCATCATATGATCGTGAGCATCACCTTGCAAATAAATACACCATCAATTACTGAATTCATGATTCAAAGGTTTCTGTACCAGTACCACTCAAAAATCAAAAAAGTTAAAATATTGCAAAAGCCAGAAATCTGAAAAATAGAAATACTTGTAGGATAACTTTCACCCCGTTTCATTGGGTGAAAACCTACTACATTTCTACTTTTTGTCGGCTTTGATAAAAGATTACCAACCTCAAAACATTAACTTTCTCCTGTAAATGCTGCCTGACTTGCTGAATATTTCAGCTCAAATTATTGTTGGTGTTTGAGAAAATATTTAAACCAACTCTCAAGTGATCAAGAAAATAAATAAGGAATCAAACTAGTGTATTTCTTGTGGAGGATATTAGCTATGCTACTGCAATTAATTTATTCCCTAAAGGAGTTGCAATTAAAATGTTACTTCTTTCATTCTTAGAATAAGAACACAATCTTTATTACCTATTTAGCAGTTTAGATATTTTCATCGGTTGGTACTGTAGCAAGAACCTTTACAAAGATAAGCCAGAATCCAAGATGCATATATTGCAACTTTCATTCATTATTCAAGGGAAGTGATCTAGGCACTGCTGAAAATCAAAACAAAAAGTGAAAGTCATTCATAACATCTAACCACTCCAAGCTTTGCACTGTTACTTTTCAGAACCTTCCTATCTTGAAACAAAGTCTACACAACCTCAAATCTGTATGGAAATTGGAACCAGACAGACAATTTGAGCAGGTCTCCATTAAATGTCATTTTTTGTCAATTAACTAACATTGCTATAGCAGGCTTCATATTATCTTATATTTTGATTGATGTTCTTTATAATTTCTGTTCAGAATTTCTTGCATTCAATTAATTTGTCCATCGTTTTAAAACCAGAAAGTAAACCCTGGTCTTTCCTCTCCCAAGTGCAGAAACAAAATGAGTTTTGTTAACTTTATTATGGCTATTGCCATAAAAACCTTTTCATTGAATCATTATATTTTGGAGCACAGAAACACATAATTTATTTTAACGGTTTTGCACCCTTCTATCAAACACCTAGTCTAAAGTCCAATTTCACATTTGCTATATTCCAATAAAACTTACTCTTTATCAAAACATCAATATTGGTGTCCCACAGGATTCATGTTTGTTGGTCAATAATTCATGATTTATTAATGACTTACATAATAGGCACTATTCCTTTCTCCTTTAAATCTGCCATAATCACCCCTTTCCTCAAAAGGAAAAGGCTCTGACCTCACTGTTCTTGAAAACTACCACCATCCTTCCAAGGACCTTGAACATACTGTTACCTCCTAAACCAATGCCCATCTTTCCCAGAACACTTAATCCCAACAGGTTTCAGCTTCTGCACCCACTCAGCTGCTGACCAGAAGGCTAGCCCAATACTTTACCGAGCTCAGTATCATGTTTGAGGGGGGGATGGGAGAGAAAGTGGGAAACACATAATTCTAATGAGTTTTACGTACACATTTGCTTTTAAGCTAGTTAATCTCATTATAACGGATTCCATTCTACTGCTACAAGTTACACAGGCATATTCTATCATTCTAACATCTTTAGATGTTAGAAACCAGTCCCTTTAGAACAACAGATTGGTCAGTGTAGTGATTGCAACGAGGTCAACCAGTTGGACCTCACATACGAGTTCCATGATTGGACCAGATTAACAGCCCCAAATCAGGAAGACCTGGCTGACATAAGAGGATTAATGTCAGGGATACTGAGGTCCTGAATGCCTGACTCGAGAGAAGCAGTGCTATTGTCAAAGGCCATGCATTTATAAATAAAGGATGATTGGTGATGGGATGCCAGCCTTTGAAGAGTTATTTCAGTCAGCTAGTTGATAGCTTCATGGCTCAGTGAATGACTTATCACTCCAATTCAAAATGCCTCCACTTCCATGTGAGTCCAAGATACCCAAATGCTGTTATGATTAAACTACCTGGCTAGATGCATTGACTGAACAAAAGCCAGAATGTTAGGGTGTCAAAGTAAACTGTCTAGAATGGTATATAATGCTTGAGATTATAACTCAAAAATACTGACACCAGAAGAACTCCCCAGCTCTTCTTTGAATACTGCCGTAGGATCTATGTTCACACAAAGGGGGGCAGACAGAGCATCAATGTAAAATTTCATCAGAAATTTGGCATCTAGAAAGGACAATATTCACCCAGTGCTGCAGGGAAGTGTCAGCTCAGATTATTTGCTTGAATGTCTGGAACACAGCATTAGGGCATAACCTTCTGGCTCTGAACAGAGTCTACTACCACTGAGTTGAGGAAAGAGAATTATATGTTATTCTCAATCTAAAAAGACATTAAAAAACATGGTACATGGATGAGAAGGGTTTAGAGGGATATGAACCAAATGTGGGTAATTGGAACTAGCTGAGTGGGCACCATGGTCAGCATGGACCAGTTTTGGCCGAAGGGCCTGTTTCCGTGCTGTATTACTCGATGACTCTAAATGCAAGCAAATTTACTGAAGGGTCATCATTAGTGCCTTAACTACTGAAGTGATGCTGGGCAACCTATAGTGTTTCTCCTGTGCACAATGAACTGACAGACTGACAAAGCAATCACTTAGATTTGGGTAAAAGCAAAATATTTAAATTACTTCTAGTAAACTGAAATGTCAAAACAGATTCACAATGCCAAGTACAAGAAGAGAGTTTGTTTGCATCCTAAAACAGTCCGAAATCTTGAGTAGAGTTTCTAGTTTAAGAGTGCAGTTTAGCTTAAGTAGCACTCAAATCCACATTTGTTTCCTGAATTGAACTTTCAATTCAAATTCATGTTCATTCTACACAACTTTCCATGAACAAGGATTTAAATGCAAAAAAAATTACATTGATCAATATTTTAATTAATTGCAATAAATTGGAACAGCTTAAACAAAATTCTGCAGTTATTGATCATGGGGTGGCACTTGTTGCTAACATTGAACCAAACTACCTGCAAATACTTAGCTGCTTTGTACTGCCAATTTTTCCTGCGATGACATCAATTTCATTCTAGTGCAATCCATACGTAATCCCCGATATCCAGAGGTAGTGAAAACAACAAGCAAAATGAACATCAGGCTGAAAGCTTCTCAAAATTCAAATCACTGTTATAGGTAGTCAAGAGTGCTGACATCATTAGTGTACATCTGGAACAGAAATCAGCACTCACTCCACCAGCATTGCATGCTGCTGGCGCCTTAATGTGCTCAGTGGCAAACTCCTGTGATCAGCACGCACCCCCCTCTGCTCAGGTTGCCAACCTACATATTCGCTCAGCCCTATGTAAACTACAAACCTGAACCATGATAGAAGGTTGACGGAGTAAGGTCACAAAACTTAAGATTCTGCACATCAGGAAAACTTTTGAAAAATTTCACATTTTGTTGGTTCTGTAGTTGTTAGAAGTTTTAAATAACTCAAATTATGGATGGTCCTAATCTTTGCCTGGCCGTTACATCTGAGGAGCTGAGACTGCCTAGGAAGTGACTGTACTTTACTAAAGTTTTTGATAAGGTTCTACATGGTAGACGAATTAGTAAAGTTAGATCACATGGGATTCAGGGCCAGCTTGCTAAGTGAATACAAAATTGGCTTTATGGTAGGAAAGACAGCATGTTGGAGAAGAGATTTTTTTTTCGGATTGAAGGCTTGGGCCGGTGAACAGCAGTGTTCCACAGGGATCGGTACTGGGTCCGCTTTGTTTGTCATTTATATAAATAACTTGGATGGCCTGGTTAGTACGTTTGCAGATGACACCATAACTGGTGGTATAGTGGACAATGAAGAAGGTTATCTAAAATTACAAAGAGATCTTGATCAATTGGGTCAATTAAGTGAGCAGTGGCAGATAGAGTTTAATTTGGATAAATAGGAGATATTGCATTTTGGTAAAACAAACGACAGCAGGACTTATACAACTAATGCTAGAGTCCTGGGTACTGTTGTAGAACAGAAAGACCTAGGGGTTCAGGTGCATAATTCTTTGAAACTTGCATCGCAGGTAGACAGGGTAGTTAAGGAGGCATTTAACACGCTTGCCTTTAATGCTCAGACCTTGGAGTTTAGGGGATGAGACAAGCGGAGGTTGTATAGGACATTGGTAAGGCCTCTTCTGGAGTATTATGTGCACCTTGCGATAGGAAGGATATTATTAAACTTGAGACGGCTCAGAAAAGATTTATCAGAACGTTGCTGGGAATGGAGGGTTTGAGTTATAAAAATAGGCTAGGACTTTTTCCACTGGAATGTACAAGTTTGAAGGATGACCTTATGGAGTTTCATGAAATCATGAGGGGCATAGATAAAGTGAATAACAAAAGGTGTTTTCCTTAAGGTGGGGGGTCTTCAAAACCAGGGGGCATATTTTTAGTGAAAGGAGAAAGATTTTAAAATGACAAGGGGCAACTTTTTTTTTTGTTTAGAGTGCTTCATGTGTGGAATGAACTGTCAGAGGAAGTGGTGGATGCAGGTACAGTTACAACATTTAAAAGACATTTGCAAAAGTACATGAATAGTAAAAGTCTGGAGCGATATGGGCCAAACGCAGGCAGATGAGAGTAGTTTAGTTTGGGAACATGGTCAGTGTGGACTAGTTGGACTGAAGGGTCTGTTTCCATACTGTACAACTCTGTATACACTGCAGTCTGGTGGCAGTCTAATTTTAAAGTGCCAATTTAAAGGCCAAAAGGATATAACGAGCAGAAATTTGCCTTGGCAATTAATTCATTCAAACCTAACATGTAGCCAGTTTTTTGGTGGAAATTTCTTCCCCTCCAGTGTAATTTTTTTTTAAATGCAAAAGATTGTGAATGTTGATTCGCATTAGGCATGATCTATTTGAAATGCTGCAATAATTTCCACTAGTTCGAATCACTTTGGGCAAAATATCACAAGTAGCAGTTCACCTCACAGAAACTTCACCTCTGTACTGCTGATGAAACATTCATTTCAGCAATACAAATTATACCCGCGTTTCCATTATGTTTACAAAAGTTGGAGAGACAGGAAATATTTCATCTGCTAGGAATCAAAGTTATTTTAAATTAAGTGACCAGTTGAAGGGCAAACAACTGCTTATATTGTAAGCATAATGTTCTTGTTTCGAAACAGAAAAGAATATTTAAATCAACACATTTGCTCAGAAATAGCTCCCATCTTATGCATATTTACTTTGTTATTTGAGACAGTAATTTGTTCTCAATGAGGTTAAGCATTTAGATGGTCCAAAACAATAATCAATACTCTTGGAATGTAGTACCATTTTCAGCTTCCACATCTTACCCAAAGGTACTGGTACCTTTCCATGCTGCTGTTGATTTAGATGTTTAAAAACAAAGACTTCACACATTTAAGGACCTACCCTCTCAAAGCAAAGTATTCTCTTTGGGATATAGCAAAAAAAGAAAGCACAGCTTTAAATCCAACGTTGTGTTTAATTAGTCTAATAACATGCTGCTCACATTAAATCAGCACTGCACCAGCTTTCAAAAACATTACTTTAACTGAGTACTAATTTTGTTGCAACATCAACTATAATATGAAGCATAGCACTGGCAGGAGAATGCAAACTTTAAAAGAAGCACAACGCAAAATCTAGAACAAAAAGGAGATATTTGGGGTCAAAGGAGTCTCTTCATCCTGTGAGCAAAAGCATCAGTAAAAATCAGTGATATTAACCAAGCAAATTAAAGAGTCAGAGAAAACATTTTATAAGAAGAGGAATAATATATTGCGTAGGACATGCTGCATTTATTGTTGGACTGGTACATAATCCGATGTATCAATACTAACAGTGTATCACCTACGCGCCATCCCCTCCTGACCGGAAATATAGACTAGAAGAACTAACAAAATTACTATTCCTTTCATTTACTTTGTTAAAAATGAGCAATAGAAATTTAATTACACCAGAATGCCGATGGAGTTGAAAAAAGCTTCCAAAGGATACATCATTATTGACATATATAACACAAAATGGTAAATATGCTTGCAATAAGAGTATTGATAAAACTGAGCATATCAAAAGCAAGCAGAAAGAAAGTTTTAAATTATAACCAAGCAATTTTCAAACAGGAACACTTTCTTTACTCAAGGAATGTTAGATGCTTGGATCTGATAGGATCTTCCTGAGCATGCAAGATTGGGCTGCAAAGACATCACTCCAAGGTCTGATCTGCCATGTGAACAGCAAGGTCCAAATGAAGGAACATTTGTGGTTTTACCACCAGGCAAAACTTGCTGGGAAGATCAAGAGTTTCAAGAGGCCCAGAAAAGTAGTAGTTTGTTTCTGTGCAAGAATTCTCCTTAGCGCCCCATAGAAAAGTTCTGGACTACTCTTGCTTCAGAGTATCTCCTGCCACTTTTTGCCAGCGGCCATACACTATTCCCCTGCTGCCCAATTCTAACAGTTGAACTTCTGTCTTACTATTTGGTAGATCATATGCTAATAAAATATTGTCGTTAAAAAGTCAGCCAAGCCTGCCTTTTGCCACTCCCAAATGAACGCACCGTTTGTTTTGTCACTTCCCATTCTGGAATTGCAACCAAGACTATTATATGACTTCAATATTGTTCACGCATAAAGCTATGAAAAATCTTAATACCACCAAACTGTTCTGACTAAATTTTCTCTGCCGAAGAGAACTTGGGGTATTTAGTTGTTCTAATATTACCAAAGTGGCCAAATGAATTTTAATGGTTTACAGCATAGGAGTATATTCGCACATCACATATGTGCTTTTTCTTTTAAATAAGAAGCAGTCAAAACTAGATCCATTTACCTCAATCCATTTCTATAGCTTATGTTCTTTTATTTCTAGTACTGCATTTTTTAAACAAAATGGATGGATGGTCTCTGCCATCTGACAACGTAAAGAAGCTAGTACATTAAACAATTGATGACTTTAATCTTCATGTAAACAGGGAGAGACAGATTGGCAGGGGTAACCACAAGAAAGAATTTATAGCCCAAAATATGGTATATCTCCTAGAACAATATGAAGATCCAGGACATTTTGTATCTGGTAATATGTGACGATGCAGGTTTAATAAACGTTGTCAGACTAAAAGATTCCTAGGGAACAGTGACCATAACATGATATATCGCCATTTAGTAGAGAATCTTGGGTCTGAAACAACTGCGCTAAGCTTAAATAAGGGCAATTACAAAAAGAAATGAGGTCAGATCTAGCTAGAGTGGACTGGGAAAGGAGTTTAGCAGCAAAGCCATTGAGGATCAATGGCAGAAAATAGTTCATGGCTCACAGCAAAGATATATCCCAATAACAAAGAAGGATTCTAGGAAGGGGATAAGCCAAACACTGTTAATCAGCGAAGTTAAGGATAGCATCAAATTGAAGAAACAACAAACATTCAATCAATGGTAAGCCAGACGATTGGGAAAATTTAAAAACTAAAGATGACCAAAAAAAAAAATCATAAAGATGGAGACCGTGAGGTTAAATTTACAAGGAAATAGCAAGACAGACAGCAAGAGATTCTTTAACTATGTAAGAGTGAAGCTAAAGTTAACATAGATCCCTCAGAAAATAACAACAATAATAATAGTGGGGAAACAAGAAATGACAGAGGGATTGAATGAATACTTTACATCAGTCTTCACAGTAAAAGGCGCAAATAGCACTCCAATAACAATTGAAAGACAAAAGAAGGGGGAGGAATAGAATACAGTAAATAATTATTAGAGAAAAAGGACAAAGCAACCTTCATGGGACTAAAGACCAATAAGTCCACTGGACCTGACGGGGTGTGTCCTAAGATAATAAAAGAAGCTACAGAGATAACGCATTGGTTGTAATCTTCCAATAACATAGATTCTGGAAAGGTCTCAAAGAATTTCAAATAAAGGAAAAAATTAAAAGACAAAAATCAGCCAGTTTAGCTTAATATCCGTTATCAGGAAAATGGTCAAATCCAATATAAAGTATGAAATAGCAAAACGTTTAGAAATACATAATACAATCAAAGAGTTAGCATGGAGCCAATGGCCTAGTGGTATTATCACTGGACTGTTAATGCTGAGACCCAAGTAATGTTCTGGCGGTGCGGGTTTGAATCCTGCCACAGCTGATGGTGGAACTTGAATTCAATAAATATCTGGAATTAAGAGTCTAACAATGACCGTGAATCTATTGCCGATTGTTGGAACAATCCATCTGGTTCACTAATGTCCTGTAGGGAAGAAAACTGTCATCCTTACCTGGTCTGGCCTACATGTGACTCCAGACCCATAGTAATGTTGTTGACTCTTAACTGGCCTCTGGGCACTTAGGGGTGGGCAATAAATGTTGGCCTAGCCACCGATGTCCTCATCCCATGATCATACAAAAAAAAAGTCATTTTTAACAAATTTATTAGAATTCTTTGAGGCTAACAAGTAGCATAGATAAAAGGAGAAGCAGTGAATTTGATACATTTAGATTTTTCAGACATCACTTGATCAGATATCCCTACACGTTAGGCTACTTAATCAGATGAAGGTCACATATTACCATGGATACAAGACTGGCTAACTTATAGAAGACAGAGTTGGGTTAAGGGGAACATTTTCAGGATGGCAATTTGTAATTAGTACAGTGCCACAGGGATCCGTGCTGGAGCCACAGTTATTTACAATGTATAAATGACTTTGATGAGGAAAGTAAATGTACTTTTGCCAAATTTGTAAATGATAAAAAAAAGGTGGTAAAATCAAATGGTGAGGATGGCACAAAGTCTGCCAAGGGACATAGCCAAGTTAATTGAGTGGGCAAAAATTTGGCAATTGAATAGAATGTGAGAAACTGTAGAATTATGCACTTTGGCAGAAAGAATAGAGCAGATGAATATTTAAGTGGAGAAAGACTGTAGAAAAGGTCCTTGTTCATAAATCACAAAAATCTAGCATTTAAGTTCAACAAATAATAGGGAAGACAAACGGATTGGGGCGTTGATTTTTTTGTTTTAACATGGAATGGAGTATAAATAAAAAACGTTACTGAAACTATACATGCCACTAATCAGATTACACTTGGAATACGGCGAATAATTTTGGTCCCCTTATCAAAGGGAAGAGATAGTGGCCTTAGTGTCACCCCAGAGAAGGTTCACTAGGTTGATCCCAGGTATGAACAGACTGCCTCATGAGGAGAAATTGAGTAGGTTAGCCTGTACTCAGTGGAATTTAGAAGAACAGAAGGAGAACTTAATGTAACATACAGGGTTCTAAGGGAATTGGATAGGGTAGAGCGAAATGGTCATTTCCCCTTCTGAGAAAATCTAGGGCCAAAGAGCATTTTCAGAATGGAGAGGTGGCCTATGTAATATAGAGGTAAGGAACGTTTTTCCCTCATTCAGTAGAGAATCTATGGAATTCCACATTGCAGAAAGCTGTAGAGGCTCGATCATTAAATATATTCAAGGCTGAGACAAACAGATTTTTAAGCAGTAAGAGAACCAAGGATTATTTGGAAAAGGCAAAGTGGAGTTGAGGATCATCAGATCAGCAGTGAATCTTACTGAATGGAGAACAAACTGGATGAGCTGAATGGTCGACATCTTCTCCTACATTTTATGGCCATTCCATAATCCAACGACTCTGCATAAAAATCACCTCCTAAATAATCCCTTCACTCGCAAGTCTTTTAAATGGACCAACCTCCACCACCAGTTGAAATTTAACAACTGAAGTACCCAAAAGGAAAAAAATCAACTTTTAAAAGCCAGTTAAATCTTCAACTGATGAGCTCAGTTTTTTTTTGGCTGTTCTGTTAGATATATTTCATAGCATTATTCTTTCCAGATCATCAACATGTGGCTCTGCGGACCCATTTATTTATGCAGGATAACTAGAAGTTATACCTTGGGTGCATGTTCCAAATATTGTTTCCCTGCAGACATCTGAGTAAGGAGGCGGAACTTATTATCTTGGAGCACATAAATACCCTGCAAAATTAAATGCAAAGCTATCAACAAATTAAAAGGACAATGACATCAGTTGGCATAGCAATCTAAATGTTATGATAAGATTCAACATCAAACATTAAACTAAACAGATTGACTGAGGATACTGCATTGCCATATACATCATTCTTTAGTGGAGACATTGAACATAACGCCATCTTTATGATTCAAGGAGATACTACAAATTCCACTGGCACAATTCAAAGAAAAGCTGGGAGTTCTGTGTCCTAATCAGCATTTCCTCCTTCAAATGACAAAAATAAAATGAATTGGTCAGTCATCCAATTGTAGAGGATGCTATCATCGTAAAACACAGGTTAGGTTTCTGCCTGCAATTCATCAGACAGAGGCTTCCTGATCCTGTTCATGGTTTCACAGAAGAGGAACCGACAGTCCCATTTTCTTTCTTAAATTGTCAGTTGAGTTTCTCAGGTCAACTTTATGTACAAAGAAACCTAAAACAATGTTGTAACTAGAACTAAGGAGGTCTATTCTCTTAAAAAGTTATCCACTAAGTCATGATGTTCTGTCCTTTCCTCACATCATTGTAGATTCTTCTTACCTACTCATATTCTGCACTACAAAGAGTGCCCGGAGATCTGAAGAGGAGAGAGGAAGTTAGGATCTGATAATGGAACTACATCTTCTTAGCAAAACAAAATATGCCAAGCCAGCTTACATTTACACTTGTTCTAATTGTTACGGTCCAGATCAGAACTGCCCCACAATCACCCCCCTCCAAACAAAGTATATTGAAGGAGGTAGCCTAGACCCTAACTTGTATATGTCTAAAAGGCAAGTATAATGCACAGTGCTCCAAATATGATTCAACTGGTCCACCACTAGGCTTTAATCAAAACACACCTTATTCTTACAACAGTTAAAATACAAAAAGAATTAGCATAACTTTACTCTATTGAAATATTTAACAAGATATGTATATTCACCCACTAATCATCAACTGTTCCAATATCGGCAACATCCCGTAAGCATACCCTTGGCAAAGGCAATTCTTACAACAGTTATTATTCTCTTGTGCTGCCTCTCTCCAGTCCAGTAGAAAGAAACAATCTGCCCCTTTTGATTTTTAAAAGAGGAAGCCTCTCCATCGAAGACTTCACTATAGCAGCAGAGAATTCAAGCTTTCAGCTCCAGCAGCCAGCAAAACCTACTCAACTGAATGCAAAACTAAAGTCTCCGGGTCTGTGTGAGCCTGATCCCACCCACTGATGATTCATTTGTCTTACATTTTAAAACAAACATCCAGGAAGAACACAAAAGCTGTTTACCAACTGCCCATCTGAAGGTGACATTTCAGCACCACTGTGACAACATCCCTCTGCAAGAGAAACAGGTCAGAACTCATCTCTTAAAGGCACAATATCGTCAGAGTCATACAGCACAGAAACAGATCCTTCAGTCCAACCAGTCCATGCCAACCATAATCCCAAACTAAAATAGGCCCACCTGCCTGCACTTGATCCATTTTCCTCCAAACATTTCTTATTCATGTACTTATCCAAATATCTTTTAAATGGTGTAATTGTACCTGCATCCACACTTCATCTGGAAGTTCATGCCACATACAAACCACCCTCTGTGTTAAAAAAAAAAGTGCCCCTCATGTTTTTATTTTGAAATCTTTCTCCTCTCCCCTTAAAAATATGTCCTCTAGTCTGGAAATCCCCCATGCTAGGGAAATGACACCTGCCATTCAGCTTACTTATACCCCTCATGAAAATTCCAACCTATCCAGCCTCTCCTTATACCTCAAACCCTATATTCCCGGCAACATTCTGGTAAATCTTTTCTGAACCCCTCGCCATCTTGATAATATCCTTCCTATTACAGGGTGGACATTTCTCATTACTTATTTTGCCAGCCGTATCAGCAAAATTCATTTTTAGAAATGCAGCTACTGAACTAACAAGGTTTAAATATACAAATTACTTACCTGATGATTAGTCCGAAGATTGTCAATCTGTTTTTTAAATACACTGGTCCAAAAGTCTTTACATATGAATTTCATGACATCTAGTTCATCCTTGAATCGTGCAGTATCTTTAGTAAATCTGTGATAAAATCAGAGGAAATATGAACATCCAATGACATTAACTGAACATGATTAATGTCCCAGCTTTGAAACAGAGGTTTTAGATAAGAACATAAACAAAATGCAAAAACAGCATCCTGCAAACACTAATTTCACTGAATGAAGAATGCAATTTATAAATTTGAGTTTAAATGAACTGCTAGCTAATTTTAGCAGTGACTTAATTTAAAATTTAAGGCAGGCACTAGTGGAACAGGTAAAGTTGACAGGACTTGCACTTTGCTGATATAAACTTCTTATACTGATGGCAATAATTTATTTAAAATCAGCTCCTTCTCTATATAATTCCAACCAATATTGATGACGCCTGTGTTGGTACTAAATATAGCAAAGAATGAGCTATTTTTGTACTCAAAGCAATCATAGATAGGAGTAGATGATTGGTAGAGTATTCAATTGTGTTTTAAAATTATAAAGCTCCTACGCTTTACTGGCAGCAACACCAAAACACTCATACAATCTCAGTATTGTAGGTTTAATGACAATACTTCTATGCGCTTGTGGAAGTCTGCGACCTGAAATCAGTGACAAATATTTGCAGCCAAACCATTGATACCATTCAAAACTTATGCATAAAACGTATGAAGCGGTCTACAACCTGTGAACCAGTTTTTATCTGTGTCTCAAATTCAAATACAGAAAAAGGAAATAAACTGCAAAGACTGCGCTCAAAACACAGGAACACGTCAGAGAAGTGTTTTGCAAACTTTTTTGTTTAAAAAGTTGGCTGATGTGCAACAAAAAATGGCTACCAGTTACAGAGCAATGCAATACACTAGGAATTTCAGAAATGAAAGCACAGGATAACAAATTTGAAAAAATAAACTAAGCCACACACATGCAACTATTGGCAGCAATTACGTTATTGAATCAGAAATACTAACAAAGGGATAAGATGAAGAAACTACTCATGAAGAAATTGCTGACAGTGAGGAACTGGAAAGCACTGAACCAGTTGTTCCTGATGAGTTCACAAAGGCTGGAATAGAGATGGTTTTGAATTGGCCAACGAAATGGCTACAGTAGACAGAGGGAAAAAAATAGAAATAATATGAAGCAATCTATCACAAAGGAAAACACCACAGGTGCTTTAAAAAAAGTAAAAAACAGGAAATGCTGGATATACTTCTGACAGGTCCAGCAGCAATTTATGATATATGGTTTGTTTCTTTTTGTAACGCTCTGCAGCCCATACTCCCTGAACAATATTCCAGCAAAGCAATTATGAATAAGGCCTCATATTTCTTGAATATGTATGAGATACATAATTCCACGGAAATGACAATTCCCTTTGGCTGCAAAGCTTCTTGCTTTGTGGCGAGCAAAATGGATATCCAAATGCTAAACAAATGAATTAAAGATTTGAATATGCACTACAAATGTAAAACAGGTGCTTTTAACTCCAGTCTTTCTGCCCCTCCCCCAACAAAAAGATGTAAGCATGATTTGTCATCAAATAAAACAATTAGGATACAGTTCACTAATTTACTGTTCAATCATTTCAAAAGCTGCCACTGCTTTCTACCTTTCAATTAGTCCTTGTCCCACTCTGAATCCCATGTTTTCCAATTTGGTGACACATCTTCCACTTTCCTAAGAAAAGGGAAAAGTATTTAGTTGCATAGCTTATGTATTGCCAAAGCACATTGAGGAGTTTATATACACTTAGATTAGATTTCTCACTTGCTACCAGTTTTCATGTGATGGAGTAACTTACTGACTGAACAATCTTCCTTCCTTCCTTGAAGGCAGAAGAAAAAACAACTTGCCCCTATATGAAAATAACTTTGCATTATTTACTATACAACACAAAAATGAATGTTTTGATGTACCAACATGCATCAATGCTGACATAATAAGTGAGTTTCAATTGGCAAAATGAAATTGAATCCTCATGGCTCGAAGTTTCTTACCTTGAGAAAAACAAAGATGGTAGCTGCAAGGTAAATCCAAGTTCAAATTCCAGCCAAGTAGCACCTCATTTAACTGTCAGGCTCCACTTAGAATTATCCTGCTCTCTGAACACTGACTAATAGACACATTCAAAAACATGAACCAACTTTTAAAATTTAAATACTTTAAGTGGGAATAGAAATATTTGCAACTTCAATATCCAAATCAGTGCAATAAAATTTTGGAACTTTAAGTGCCTGCAAGCTTTGATAATCACACACTAGTGGATATGGCATTCTACTTGGAGGTAAGTGTTTTGAAATTCTAACATTACAACAGAAAGAAACTTTCAAATGTTCTGTTGTAAGGCATGCGAAGTTAAAGTAATGGAAAAAAAACATGAAATCAAAAAACAATAAGCAGAATCAAACTATCCCTGCATGTTTCCTGAGTAGATGGAATGCCTAATGTCTTGCCATAAGACATAAGTAACCTGAAGGTAAAAGATCATGGACCTTACAAGATGATTAAGCATTTTAATTAAGATTTCAATTAAGGATTCATCTGAATTGAAGCAACAAGTGCATTTCATTCCACTTTGCAGATGGACTCAAGATTATAAAAACCGCCAATGTTACCTTCCAAATACAAATTGGACAAGGTAGTTTTTTTTAATCTGATACTATTTCTCCCTGCTTTTTCTGCAAAGAACAATAGCTAAATTATTTAAGTTAGTTTATTTCAAAAATATTTTTCTGTTTTTGTTCCAATTTATAATACATTTTATATAACTTGGCAATAGCGTAACAGTTTCCACCCAATCAAAACACTTAAAGAAAAATTCAAGAAGCATACAATAGAGAACAAATATCCCTGACCCTGGAAGGTTTCCATCTCAGTAAAGAGAATTAAATGAGCCAGCTATGAAGCATTCTTAATAAAAAAAAGTTAAAGTATCTAATATGATCACAGAAGATTAAGTATTTGAAGCACAAGTACATTAGTCTTGTGTTTTAATATCCTTTATTGTCCTATTAGCTGATATTGCAAATTTTTCTTTTCGGGTTTTGTACATTTCTACTTTAATTGTTGAATATTGCCTCCTCAAAAAAACATAAATTCACCCTTCTGTCCTTATAAACCAAGGTCTATCTTCAAATTCCCTATCCTCTCAAGTTCTTTAATGTGTTTTGTTTTCTCCCCAAATCCATTTTCTTTCATGTAGCTCTATGACTGAATCCCACTACATAGGTTTCCACTCCACTTCAGTATTGAAACAGCTCAAAGTCACAAAATGATAATCTATGTAACTGTGATATTGGTGAACTCTCCCTCCTCATCCTTCCCTGCAGCATTCAATATGTTGATCACAGCATCTCTCTACAATGGCTTGTCACTATCATCTAGCTAGGTAGAAATGCTTTCATCTTTGCTATCCAATCACAGTCATATAGAGTCATACAGCATGGAAACAGACCCTTTGGTCCAACTAGTCCATGCTGAACATAATCCCAAACTAAACTAGTCCCACCTGTTTGCTCCTGGCCATATCCCTTCAAACTTTTCCTATTCATGTATCCATCAAAATGTCTTTTAAAAGTTGTAATTGTTACCACATCCACCACCTCCTCAGGAGGTTCATTCCACACACAAACCACACTCTTAAAAAAAAACTTGCCCTTACATCTTTTTTCACAATCTCTCCCCTCTCACCTCAAAAATGTGTCCCCTTGTCTTGAAATTCCCCACCCTAGGAAAAAGACAACCACCATTAACTCTAATTATACTACACATTATTTTATAAACTTCTATCAGGTTTCCTCTCACCCTCCTACGCTCCAGCGAAAAATGTTCCAGCCTAACCAGCCTTTCTTTATAACTCAAACCTGGCAACATCCTGGTAAATCTCTTCTGAACCCTCACAGGCATGATAATATCCTTCCTATAACTGGGTGATCAGAAATGGACACAGTATTCCAGAAGAGCCTCATCAATATCCTGTACAACTTCAACATAATGTCCCAACTCCTATACTCAAAAGGACTGAACAATGAGGGCAAGCATGCCAAATGCCTTTTTAACCATCCTGTCCATATGTGACAGGAACTTCATAGAATTATGTACCTGCACACTTAGGTCCCTCTCTTCTACAACACTACCCAAGGCCCTATTATTAATTGTATAAGCCCTACCCTTGTCTGTTGTACTAAAATGCAATTCTTCGCATTTAATCAGATTGAACTCCATCTGCCATTTTTCAGCCTATTGACCTATTTGATCAAGATCCCTCTGTAATCTCAGAAAAAACTTTCTTCACTGTCCACAATGCCACTGGAATACATTAGATCAGGTACCGGAGACTTATCCACCTTCATATTCTCTAAGACCTCCCGAACTTCCTCTTCTGTAATGTCAGAAAACCACTCGCAATCAACTCTGTGGCTCTCCCACTGTTTCTCGTGATCCCCATCTCTTTGCTGATGATGGAGTGTAGACCAACAGAGTAGTAATTAGCCACGTTGGATTTCTCCTGCATTTTGTGCCCAGGACATGCCTGAGTAATTTTCCACACATCAAGCTAAATGACCGTATTGTAACTAGGCTAAAGACGTGGCCAGTTCTGCAGCACTATTGCCAGAAATTTGTCAGGGCCCATTGGATATTGCAATATCCAGTGTCTTCAACGGTTTCTCAATATTACATGTAATGAATCAAAATGGTTGAAGATTGTCATCTGTGATGCTGGGGATCTTGGGGGGCCGAGATGGATCATCCATTCAGTGATTCTGGCTGAAGACAGACCATAATACTTCAGCTTTGACCTTTGCAGTAATGTGCTAGGCTTCTTTATGCCATAAGGTACTAGGTAAATCAATGCTGTCTCCTGCACAACAAAACTGTATTTTCAACATTTTGGTTATTACTTAACTTGTCTGTGTACTTTGGAAAATTAAATTAATAGCATGGCTATATCTGGAGTGTGGATTAAAATGGGAAGTTTAGGTTTAAAGATTGTGGCTTGTAATTCCATAAGTAGAGCATTTTTGTGTCTAATTAACAAACAGAGGTAGTCTTTGTACAAAATCTTTTGCAAGCATAAATTGAAACCTTAGTTAGCAATGTTCCAATTTTTCACTTGATTTTCAGTCACATGCAGTCTTATGCAAGATGCTGCCTCACTGATTAGTCTTAACACCAATCTCACTCCTTCCTTCCAAATCAACTTCTCAACCATGTTACGCCTCACAGGGGTAACATGCTGAAAATAAAGCCCCGCTATTCCCAGAGTCATCACAAAAGTTAAAAATTTTATAAAAGTATGCAAAATTCACCAATTTACTTGTCCTTTAGATCCAGGTTAACAGAAAGCACAGACCTGGTTTCTGCATTTGATAAAATTACTATTTATGAATAAACAGATTCTGAAACAAAATCAGAAACAAAAGCAGAAATTGATGGAAAAACTCAGCAGGTCTGGCAGCATCTGTGGAGGAAAAAAAAATCAACATTTTGGAGTCCAGTCACTCTTCGTCAGAATTGATAGCTAGGAAAACATTGGTATATATGCTAAAGAAGGGGTGGGGTAGGGGAGGGGCTAAGGCAGAAAAATGTTAGGCAGACAAAGGAGTGGGCAAAGGTCAGCGTGGGAGAATGAATAGTTGCTCATGGGGCCTATTAATGGCTGACAATGAGTTGTTTGTGGTAACAACTCATGTGGAGACAGGACTTCGATTGTGGAGGTTGGGGCAAGGTGATGGGAAAAGGTGCTTCGGCCCTGAAATTATTGAACTCAACATGGAGTCCAGAGGGTTGCAGGGTTCCAAGCAGAAAATGAGGTGTTGTTCTTCTAGCTTGCTCAGAGCTTTTTTGGAGCACTGTAGCAGACCCAAGACAGAGATGTTGGCCAGGGAACATGGTGGTGCGTTAAAATGGCAGGCGACCAGAAGCTCAGTCATTTTTGCAGAATCACTCTCACTAATATAGTAGGGGTCGTCATATTGTTTTTCTAATCAATTGAAGCTACGATAAAATGGAGAATTAACTCCAGTTACAACGAGAAAGAGAACTATTGCAAAAGGATATTGTAAAGTGCAATGATATTCTTTTATAGCACAACTTGATGGCTTATGAATCACTAATATCAAACGTTACATTAGTGAAAATTCAACTACAGGCAGGTATACTTACAAGGTTAACTTACTAAATCTCCATTACTAATTCAAAAATATTTTGTTGTGAACATTCTACATTTCTTCAGGTTAGGATCTTAACAGATCATTAACACACCTCCCTACTATTACCATTTTAAACTATAGTCAAAAAAGTCAGTTAGCAAACACAGGGCAAGCATTTTCCAGGTACAGTTGCATTTCACAGTTAATAAGTTAAAATAAATAAAGAACAGTATTCATATTTGCACCTCTAGAGGTAATTTCTTTGTGCTAGCAGCTTTACTTAACCAGGTAACTGAAGGTGAGAAAAATAAAAGTTCACCGCGTTCAAGTTGACTCAGTTTGGATCTACTCAATTCTATTTTGTCTACTGACTAAAAATTTAGTATTTTCCTGCCACAATTTGCCAACTGAAGTCAAGAAGTAGGGCTTGCTACCTATTTCCAATGCCACTCTAAAGTAGTCACAATGTTTACATGGTATTGTCCTGCCCTATGGTTAATTCAGTCACTGACACCTCTTATAAAAATTGAGCTATTTTTCGCAACTCAGTGACATAAAAAGTCATAAGAATAAAAATGTATTCAAAATTTGAGAGTTGCTGAATAAAAAAACATGCTGTCAAAGCTTTTCGTCTTGCACTCATCGTGCTTGAATCACAACAACAAATTTCGAAGGGAACAACAATTTATACTGCTGTAGAAGGTGGTGCTCAATTTGTCGACAAATGAACTCTGATGAGCAGAGGTGGTGCTAATATACCAGGGAACAGTTAATTGCTAAGCTTTTAACTAAATTCAAACTAGGCAAGTTGACTGAATAGTCAAGTCATTGTCAATGACAATGCACCATTAAATGGCTGTCCCCCAAGCTTTGGTTTCATTGAAAAACGTGAATGCATTAATATGTTCTATTTGTGAAGAACAGGACCCTGTGTGGATATAATTTCCAGCATGCTTAAGTGAACCACACTACAAGACTGACTGATCATCTTTAATGTGCTATCAATGTAATCTTAACACAAACAGGATTGTTTTGCATCTGCTTTCAAATAGAGGTTTTGTCTACCACACAAACATGGCATACGAATTTCAGAGCTGGTGTGACGCTAGGTACATAGGTTCTACATTCCAACTAGCGGAATGCATCAAACAGCATGTCTATTCTGCTTTTCACAACAAGAAGAATACTGCTCATAACTGACAAGCCCTTGCTTCAAAAGCTCAGAACCAAGTGTCTAAGATTAGGTGCTATTCCACGATTAGATAACACTTGCTAGACAACTTCCCATGCCGTATAAATTGTTGCTCCCTTTGTTGCACTCATCAAGGCAGAATCACAGGACAAAATGCTTTGACACTACATCTCTTTTCAGCCAAATGCAAGTTCTGCACTACCAATAAACTATTCAGATTCAAAATTCTGGACCACTAACACTGATTACCACGGAGAGAAAAAAAAAAATCACATCATGGAGTCCATAGCAAGGCTGTCCAACACAAAATATCATAAATGCTTTTCATTTCTACAAGGAATTTCTCCACATTAAACAGCAAAAGCTGAGCATAACCAATAAAACCTCCACTTCATACTTTAAGAAATTTTCAGTTAGTTATTTTGGTTTAGTACCATGTCATGCAATATCAATGGGTGGATCTTAGTTTCAAGCCAAGAACATGATCAGGCTTCCTATAATTCTGCTCACTGGCAACTTTAGTTTTTTTTCCCACTATGTGAACAGTAACAAATTTAAGACTACTGTTTCACATTGTTTGTTTGATTTTTTTTGTTCTTCCTGCATTGCATGCAACATCCTTCCTTCCAAACTGCTCTGGCACAGGCTACGTGGACATGTACTGGTTGCACTATTCCTTCTCTAATGGGAAATGCCAACAGTCCAGTATACACTACCTCAATAAAAACTGTTAGATCCTGTAGTTTGGTGCTGTGTCAACTGCATATCAAATAAACACCATTGTTCCATAATCTAGAAGATGCATTGTTGTCCTGCTTCCCCACTCCTTTCAACAAAAGTTGTAATGAATAATAAAAATCCAAGCAAATTCTCACATATATTCCAGTTATAAAAATAAATTCTTGGCATAATAGTGACTGCATGCAATAAATAAAATAGGCTTGGGAGTATTAAGAACTAGGAGCAGCACAGACTAACTGGACACAAAAACTGAAGGATTGGGTGGTCATTTGGTAAATGAAATTTAATGCAAGAGTGAGGTGATACATTTTTCTAGCAAATATCTAGGAGGCAACGTAAAGAGCATGCAAAAATCAGAGGTGTTACAGTAGGTTGAGAAAGTGGCTCAAAAGGCATTTGGGGACGATTTTTAGAAATTCATTCATAGGATATGAAGATTATTAGCTGGGTCAACATTTATTGCCCACTGCTAATTGCCCTTGACAAGGTGGTTGTGAGGTGTCTTGTAACCCTACAGTTCTTGGGGTCTAAATTTCCCCATAGCTCTATTACAAAGAGATTCTACGATTTTGACCCACGAGTGATGGAACAGCAATAGTGAAAAAACAGTATAGTTCCTAGTCTTTGACTTGCTCTTCCAGTTACAACATTTATATGGCTGGTCAATGATAAAAATCAGAATGTTGACTCTGGGGAATTCAGCAAAATATTACTAAAATGTCAAGGGGACATCATTAGATTCATTCATGTGGGAGATTGTCACAAACAGGCCAGGCCTACCTAGATCTTTCAAAAGTGGCTTCGATAGTTGGAGAGAAATAAATTGCATAGTTAAAAGGGCATAAAAGTAAGACTAGTTCAGTTGTTTATGCAGGAAACCATCACAGACACATAGGCTAATTGAAATCCATCATTGCTGCAACAATTCTTAATGAATTACAAAGGAATCATTTGCATACCATCTTTACCTCGACACAAAGTGGTACTTGCTTTGCAGTGATGCAGATTTATTTTGGGCCTGTTGATTTGAGATCCAACTGCAGTAAAAATACAATCTGCTACAGTTCACATCCCAAAGAACACATTCTAAGCAGGGCCAAGAAAAAAATAATGCAACGCAAAACCATATCAAACTGCTTGTCTCTTTTTCCCTTTTCATGATGGGATGTCACTGGGCAAATTCACCATTTGCTCCCCAACCTAATTATCCTTTGGATGGTGTTGTGTTACATTCTTTAACTGACAAAGTTCAGTCTTGCTGTTAGATGGGGAATTCCAGACAGTTTTTTTTTTAATTCACTTGTCTACAAGGCACAAGGCACAAGTCAGGAATGGGACAGAATACTCTTCAATTGCTTAGGAGGCATGAAGCTCCAACAACACTCAAGAAGCTTGACACCGTCCAGGACAAAGCAGCCATAAGCATCTGCTCCCTCCACCAATGACGCTCAGTAGCAGCAGTATGTACTATTCACAAAATGCAGAAATTCACCAAACATCCTTAGACAGAACCTTTCTAACCCACAACCATTTCCAACTAGAAGGACCAAGACAGCAGGAACTCAAGACCACCACCAATTACAAGTTCCTCTGCAAATCACTCACCTTCCTGACTTGGGAATAAATTACTGCACCTTTTTTGTTGCTGGATCAAAATCCTGGAATTCCCTCCCCAAGGGCATTGTGGCTATACCTACAGCATGGGGACTGCTGTGGTTCAAGATGACAGCTCACCACCCCGTTCTCAAGGACAATCAGGGACTGGCAATAAAGGCTGACTAGCCAGCATCACCCACATCCCAGAAAAGAATATATAAAAGAAAAATTACTCATGAGATGCGAACATTGCCATTTGGGCTAGCATTTGTTGCCCTTGAAAACATGGTGATGGTGAACCACTTCTTTGAATTGCTGCAGTCCATGTGCTGTAGGTAGACTCATAAGTTATTTCACAGGAGTATAAAATAAAGTATGATACCAAACCACAGAAGGAGATTGAGGTCAGATGACCAAAAGGATGAGAATGTTTGAATGAAACATTGCTTGACCATACATAAGACCTAGGAGCAGGAGTAGGCCATCTGGCCCCTCGAGCCTGCCCCGCCATTTAATAAGATCATGGCTGATCTCTGAGACTCAGCTCCACTTACCCGCCCGCTCACCATAACCCTTAATTCCTTTACTGTTCAAAAATTTATCTAGCCTTGCCTTAAAAACATTCAGCGAGGTAGCTTCAACCGCTTCACTGGGAAGGGAATTCCACAGATTCACAACCCTTTGGGTGAAGAAGTTCCTCCTGACCTCAGTCCTACATCTGCTTCCCTTTATTTTGAGGCAATGCCCCCTAGTCCTAGTTTCACCTGCTAGCGGAAACAACCTCCCTGCCTCCACCTCATCTATTCCCTTCATAATCTTGTATGTTTCGAAGAGATCTCCCCTCATTCTTCTGAATTCCAATGAGTATAATCCCAGTCTACTCAGTCTCTCCTCATAATCCAACCCTCTCAACTCTGGAATCAACCGAGTGAATCTTCTCTGCACCCCCTCCAGTGCTAGTATATCCCTTCTCAAGTAAGGAGACCAAAACTGCACACAGTACTCCAGGTGTGGCCTCACCAGGACCCTATACAGCTGCAGCATAACTTCCCTGTTTTTAAACTCCATCCCTCTAAGCAATGGCAGACAAAATTCCATTTGCTTTTTTAATTACCTGCTGCACCTGCAATCCTACTTTTAGCGATTCATGCACAAGGACACCCAAGTCTCTCTGCACAGCAGCATGCTGCAATTTTTCACCATTTAAAACATAGTCCATTTTGCTGTTATTCCTACCAAAATGGATGACCTCACACTTATCAACATTGTACTCCATCTGCCAGGCCTTTGTCCACTCACTTTAGACTATCTATATCCCTCTGCAGACTTTGAGTGTCTTCTGCACACTTTGCTCTACCACTCATCTTGGTGTCGTCTGCAAATTTTGACATACCACACTTAGTCCCCAACTCCAAATCATCTATGTAAATTGTAAACAATTGCAGTCTCAACACTGATCCCTGAGGCACACCACTAGCCACTGACCGCCAACCAGAAAAACACCCATTTACCCCTACTCTTTGCTTTATACTGGTCAACCAATCCTCTATCCATGCCAATACATTACCTGTAATACCGTGCAACTTTATCTTATGTAGCAGCCTTTGGTGTGGCACCTTGTCAAATGCCTTCTGGAAATCCAGATACACCACATCCACAGGTTCCCCATTGTCCACCATGCAAGTAATGTCCTCAAAGAATTCCACCAAATTAGTTAAACATGACCTACCCTTCATGAACCCATGCTGGGTATTCCCAATGGGACAAATTATATCCAGATGTCTTGCTATTTCTTCCTTAATGATAGATTCAAGCATTTTCCCCACTACCGAAGTTAAGCTAACTGGCCTAACCTGCTTTTTGTCTACTTCCTTTTTTAAACAAACAGTGACATCACATTGGCTGTTTTGCAATCTGCGGGAACCACCTCAGAGTCCGGTGAATTTTGGCAAATACCCTGGGATGCATTTCATCAGGGCCAGGAGACTTGTCTACCTTTAGCCCCATTAGCTTGCCCAGCACTGCCTCCTTAGTGATGATGACAGTTTCTCGGTCCTCACCTGCTATAACCTTCTTGCCATTAGTTTTCGGCATGTTATTTGTGTCTTCCACAGTAAAGACCAACACGAAATAACTGTTTAATGTCTTGGCTATTTCCTCATACCCAGTTATTAAATTGGTCTTCTCATCCTCTAAAGGACCAATGTTTACCTTCACCACTCTTTTACAATTTACATATTTATAGAAACTTTTGCTGCCTGTTTTTATATTCGGAGCTAGTTTACTCTCATATTCTATCTTACTCTTCTTTATATCTTTTTTTGTGGCTTTCTGTTGGCCTTTAAAGATTTCCCAGTCTACTAGTTTCCCACTACTCTTTGCTTTGTTGTATGTGTTTTTTTTCAATCTGATACTTTCCATTATTTCCTTAGAAATCCATGGCTGGCTCTCTCTTTTCCTACAGTTCTTCCTTATCACTGGAATATACTTCTGCTGAGCACTGTGAAAAATGACCATGACCAAAGAGTATCTCTATGTCAAGGGTCATTATCCACATCCATTTCAAAGCCATCACAACGGTTAAATTGACCATTTCAACAACATACGAGATGTTACAGCACACGTGCAAACACTGGGTGATGGGCATTCAAGTCTCATTCCTAACATGCAATCCAAACAACAAAAAAAGGCATGAAAAGTAAATGTGAAGGTGAGCCATTAATTTAACTGCAGCGAAACATGGAGTGTATTGACAGCCATTTAAACAGTATCGCACTTTATGTAATTTGAATGGTAGGTAACTTGAAAAGAACTGAAGAAAGACGTTAAGTATTTTTTTCCAAAAAAGTGGCAAAAATCTCTTTAATTCTGATATTGAGGAACCTAAATTCTAATTTTAAGTTTCAGCAGTGCCGTTCCCATCATACTTCGCTCGCCCTGCCCAACCCTCAGTCACTCCCCTCCTCACCATCTCGCCTTGCTCAGCCGATTTATAAACGTAGGAAACGATCTCCGTGTGAAGGAGCTGGAAGAGAGCCTCGTCCGCCATCTCCTGCCTGTTCATGTTACAGCCAGTGTCTCCAGGCCGCTCGGCTCTGACTCACGGCCGTTGAGCGCTGGCTCGAGCCCGGTCGGGCCCGGTTCCCATGCCAACTACACGGGAGTGGGGCGGGGGAAACGGGGGTAATGCGTCACTTCCTGATGCCCGGCTCCTCTGCAATTCCCTGAATGACCACAACTGTCGTTCAATGGGTTCACGTCCAGTGACAATGCTTTCCCCGTTCCGTGCAATTAAAGTCAAAATGAAGTTCTGATAATCAACCCGAGACGTCAACTCTTCCTCTCTCTGTACAGATGCAGAGTATTTCAAGCGTTTGCTGTTGTCATGCCAGATTTTACACAGCATTTTGCTTCTGTTTATGTTTTAAAACATTTCCAAACTGTATCTCTTTTATTACTAAGTTGCGCAGCCCAACAGATGAAACGAGTTTCCCGTTACGCATCATAAATATAGTTGCAAAATGGTGAATGTGGTCTTTCCTTCGAAATTTAAGAGTGCCTGGAAAAGACACCGCAACACAAATGGATCACTTGGTGGCGACATTCGACACATAACACGAAAAGTCAACCTGCACCACTGAAAATGCATCCTGCCCGTCCAGGTTCTCTCAGCCCTTTATCAAAAAGTAGTGGAAAAAGCGAGGCCATTCAGTCTATTGTGACTCTACTGGTCATAAAAGCACTATGTAACCAAGCCGCAATTTCCAGTTTCAACGACTCAGATTCCTACATTCAGGCTGAGTAGACAACCCGCTGTCAAGATGTAAAATTCGCTTACACCATCTGTTAATCCTTCTACCAATTTATTATTTTAAATTTATTACCAAGGAAATGGCTCCTTCCTATTAATTCTATCTAGCCACCTCTCCTGTTCTAACGTTGTTAAAGTGAAGGTCACTTAGCTAACTTAGCTGGATGGTTTGCAATACAAAATAACACCAACCGTATGATTTCAACTCCTTCCCCTGGCTGAAGTTACTGTGTAGGTCCCTTCTTGACCATTGCCTCGTCTGAGGCATGGTGACCCCGTGGCTAAATCACCACCAGGCGTCTCTCTCTCTCTAATGAGTGCAATATCAAGCTGACCTTTTTTAAAATCTTTGTTAAATATTCACAGAGATATAATCATAGGAAATATTCCAGGCAAACTGTAGATGATGGTTTTGATGTTGATCTAATCTAGTAATTATACTTAATATAAAACTCCAGTGTTAAGCTAAGTCTCCTCATCCCCAATAGTTGGGTTGTCCAACAGAATTCAGCCCGCCAGGTTGCTGGATGGGGCATTATCCAACCTGGAGACTTAGGGGTCAAAATACAAGAATGGAAGGAGCCTTGCACTTCTCCAATCAGGTGAGCTTATCAGCGCCAAATGTGGAAAAGAAGCAGTCTGCTACTGGGGGAGCATTGACCAGTGTAAAGTGAGTTATTTTTTTTTGGTTTAGCAAACGTACATTCTCTTATAGGGTGCTTGTAGAACAGTGGTAATGTCCCTACCTTTCAGCTAGATGGCCTGGGTTTAAATCCCACCCGCTTATAGAAGTGTGTCATAACACATTCCCCTGGCTAATGTCCTAAAAAAGCGCTATTGTGGCACAATGGTAATTCTAACCCTAAACCATCCTCTTGGCCAGAAGGTCCAGGTTAAAGTCCAACATGCCCTAGATGTGTATCATAACATCTCCGACCAGATTGATTAAAATAACTACATTCACCTACAACAACACCTGCAAGTTCTCCTCCAAGCACTCAGCATACTGACATGGAAATATATCACCGTTTCTTCACTGTCACAGGGTCCAAACCTTGGAATTCCCTCCCAAAGGGCATTGTGGGTCAACCTACAGCACATGGACCGCGGTGGTTCAAGAAGGCAGCTCACCACCACCTTCTCAAGGGAAAGTAGGGCTGGACAGTAAATGCTGTCCCAGCCAGTGAGGCCTATGTCCCAAAAGTGAATTTAAAAAAAGGTAACCTCCTTCCAATTCCCAGTTTTGTACTAAGCTCATGTAAGATCAGTTTGGAGTGTAAGGCAACAAAGGCAAACACAAGGTCAGTGTTAGTTAAACTCAATCCAGTAGCTTGATGGCAGTTTCTACTCCCTTTCCAAGTGATAGAGACTGAGTGTAGCATCAAGGAGCCCCAGCAAAACTGGAATCAATAAGAATTGGGGCAAACTCTACGCTTGTTGGAGTCATAGCTCGCGCAAAGAAAGCTGGTTGTTGTTGTGCAGGTCAGACATCTCAGCTCCAGGACCTGCCTGCAGGAGTTCCTCAGGGTAGCATCCTAGGTCTAATCATTTTCAGTTCCTTCATCAGTGACCTTCCCTCAAATATAAGGTCTGAAGTGGAGATGTTCACCGATGATCACACAATGTTCAGCACCATTCGCTACTGAAGCAGTCCATGTTCAAATGCAACAAGGTTTGGCTAATATCCAGGTTTGGGCTCACAAGTGGCAAATAACATTTGTGCCATACAAATGCCAAGCAATGACCATCTCTAATAAAAGACAATCTAACCACTGCCCCTTGACACTCAATAATGTTACCATTGACCAGAAACTCAACTGGACTCCCCAAATAAATACCGTGGCTCGAAGAGCAGGTCAGGGGCTAGGAATACTGTGGCGAGTAACTCACCTCTCACTCCCCAAAGTCTATCCACCATCCACAAGGCCCAATTCAGGAATGTGATGGAATACTCCCCATTTGCCTAGAGGAGTGTCGTTCCAATAACACTCAAGCTGCTTGACATCATTCAGGACAAAGCAGCCTGCTTAATTGGCACCATATCAAAAAACATCCACTCCCTCCTCTGCCTACAGTCAGTAGCAGCAGCATGTACCATCTACAGGATGCACTGAGGAAATGCACCAAAGATCCTTAAACAACACATTCCAAATTCTTAACCTCTTCCATCTAACAGCAGCAGATACATGGGAGTACCACCACATGCAAGTTTTCCTCCAAGCCTGTCACCATCCAGACTTGGAAGTATATTTTCATCCTGGCTCTGTTGTTGGGTTGCAGATGCTAGTGTTCCCATGTATCTGTGGCCCTTTCTCCTTGTGATAATAGTTGTGTGTTTTGGAAGGTGCTGTCAGAGGAGTCATGGTGAATTTCTGCAGTCCATCTTATAGATGGTACACAATGCTGTTACTATACGTTAGAGGTAGAAGGAGTGAGTGTTAGTGCATGTGGTGCGAATCAAGGGGTCTGCTTTGTCTTGAGTGATGTGGGCGCTGCATTCATCCAGTCAAGTGGATCGTTTTCCATCAATCTTTTCACTCTTGCCTTGTACATTGTGAACACGCTTTAGGGTGTCGAGACGTGTGTTGCTCACGGCAGGGTCGTTAGTTTCTGATCTGCTCTTGTAGCAACAGTACATGGCTAGCCCAGTTGTTTCTGGTCAATAGTAACCTCCAGATTGTTGATAGTGGTGGTAAAGCCATTGAATATGAAGGGGCTGTGCTGCTTGGTAACTTTTGGAGGTAGTTTTTTGTGATTTATCTTGTTAAAAAAATCAAACTCTTCTGACATTGATTTTCTTTGTTATAAATTCGCGCTTAACTTGGAACCACACCTCACTGGCTCCTTACGTGAAAAAAAATTCCTGAGACGTGAGAGGAAGGGTCACCGGACTCGTTACGTCAATTCTGAATTTTGTTGTCATCGCATATGCTGCCAGACCCGCTGAGCTTTTTCAGCAACATCTGTTTTTGTTCCTGAGACGTGAGCCCTGACTCTTAAGCAGCAGTCGGCCAGGATCACTCAGGCACTCCTCAATAGGAGACCACTGATTGGCCACTGCCCTGGCCGGCGGCTATTTGATTGGACGTTGTTCCACAGATCGCTCATCGTTGATTGGCGCGTCAGTCTGTCCATCACTAACGTTAGGCGGGTCATTTGGGGAAGGGGTGGGGCCTGGCCTATTCCCAGAGTGCTGCGCGCACGGCGGCGAGAGAAAAGATGGCGGTGGCGGTGCGAAGTTTACAGGATCAACTGGAGAAAGCGAAGGAAAGTTTGAAGAATGTGGACGAGAACATTCGGAAACTGACTGGCCGGGATCCGAACGACCTCAGGTGACCGCCTTTCAGCCTACGACACCTCAGACTTGGCCATCAGGGGCTCGGGATTCTCCGCTTTATATCCACTGGGCCGCCAGGTGGTCGGGCCCGGGTTTATCCCGCGGCTTCTCCCCGGGAGTGGGGTAGGAGGGATAAGCGTCGGAACGAAACGGGAAGGGAGAGTTGGAGGCCGAACCCCGGGACTTGGCCAAGATTGGCTGCGACGGGATCCCACTCCTTGGTCCGTCTGACCGGCCCTCTCAGGCCCGTGCCTTGTCTCTTGGGCCCTGCCGGCAAGCGGCCCCATGGCCTGCCCAATCGCGGAACTCACCAGCGGAGCAATGCCCCGGAGGGATGGGCGATCAGTCACCTTAAGTGAACGGAAGAAGTGGGAAAGGGCATCAACCCCATTCAATGGCCACGACTCTCAACACATTTTAACGATTGAAACGTGCAGAACGCCCTCCCCCTTGCACCGCTGTGAAATTCTCCCTTCGCTTTTCGCGGTTACTAACAGATTCCCGCGTTTCAGGACCTCACTTTCTTCCCGCCACAGAATCAAGTCACGACATTTAAAAGAATCTTAGTAATTAAGAGGTGGATTCGTAATTAGCCACATTTCGGGGTAGCCACTTGTAAACTAGGGTGTCTCATCATGACCGTTTCCACTTAATTCAATACATGGCGACCAAAGATGAATGTGGACAGTAGGTGGGATTTTCTGCAGAAAGTATCGAGTCACTTCTCCACTGTATACCAAAACACCACTAATAAATTAGTTCTCTTGGTTTTAGTACATTCATTAATGTATTGTTTTATTTTATAATGTCATGAAGTTTTGAGATTTGTAATATATTGCAGAATGATAGCAAGTCAGACTCTGTTTTTGTCCCTCATCAGTCCTAAAATAGGAAGTGGATAACTACTGAATGCAAAATAACAATTTCCTCCCTGCCCCATCCCCATTCCAAAGCTCATATGTGTTCTGAAATAACTCGAGAGCTGAGTCTTGGCTAATTTGACATCACCTCAGTTCTTGATGTATTTCTCACCTTTTGAAGAATTAAGCTATCTTTCTGTGTTAAAGATCTTTTTTAAAATGTTGGATGAATGCTTTTAAAAAGGACACTAATTGTAATTCAATAAAGCCTAGAGTGATGACTGCAGTTTAAAGGCAATAAAGGGCTTAATTGTGGTAGAGTGACCAATGACTGTTCATCCATATTTGCATATGGTGGCAGACTAATTGGGAGGAATGGACAAAATCCACTTGATCAATAACAAAAGCACAAGGATTTCAGTACCAAGTGTATGTTAGGGTTCAGTTTAAATAAATAGTTTAGCTTTTTGCAATGCATTTTAGTAATTTCTTTTTCAAAAATGACTAGGTGGCTTTCTTGCCAGTATTTGGCCTGAGCCATCTGGCTTCTGTAATTTCAATGGGCAGATGTTAAGACACCAAGGTGGATCATAAGGTCTACCAGGTTAACCTCATCCTTTGCGATTATGTTGAGAGGCATTACATTTGAGAATTGTACAGGAGTTTGTGGAGTCGTAATGGAACTGACCAGGCAGGAGTGGGTAGAGATCTTGTTGCATTCCTATTATTAAGAGCAATAGGAATAGCAACAAGAAAGGAGAAAGTAAGTGTATTATGATGTAGTGGTAGAGAAAGCACAAGTGGCGAACTGTATCAAAATCCTTGAGCTCAATAGAAGGAATTCATTGTGGTCATTGGTGACCATAAACAGGATTGTCCCCACTCTGAAGAGATTTGAGTGGTAAGTCAAAGGGAGGCAGACAGTAAGAGGAAGATTTCTTCCATTTATTTCTTTGTTTGCCATTTCATCCTGTTGAATTAAAAGGTGTTTTGCGGTGGATTGTTGCTGGTTTACCGTTATTCTTGTTTAATATGACACTATGCATCACTTACTAAATCCTTATTTCCTAATCAAAAAGGCAAGTGGTGATTTTTGAGCTATACATTCCCTTCTGTGGGTGAAGGTCATAGATGTTAGCTAACAGTTGCAAAAGATGTTCTCACTTTCACAATATTTCTTATAGTTTACTGTACAAAACCTCCTACTTGGGTATATGACTGGCTTTAGTCCTTGTTAATTCAAATTTATTTTTGAATACAGGCCCGGCCAAGCTAGGCGGTTATCCATCACAGGTCCTGGTGGAGGTAGGGGACGTGGGCTTGGATTACTTAGGTAAGATTGAAATTCATAATGTTTCCTTAATACCTTTTACTTTTTCATTTGATGGAATGAAATCTTTTGCTATGTTGTAAATTTAAATTTAAAGGATTTGCATTTATTTTATGTAAATGGCAAAGTAAGATTCAAACTTAGGATGTGATTTTATTACATCTTATTGGCATATGTTTTTAGTTTTAGTTTGTAATTTAACGTGTACTAGGAATTCTGCGAAATTTTGGTTTGTAATTTAGTCAGAGATATACAGCACGGAAACAGACCCTTAGATCCAACTTATCCATGCTGACCAGATATCCTATATAAATCCAGTCCCATTTGCCAGCATTTGGCCCATATCCCTCCAAGCCTTCCTGATCGTATATGCATCCAGATGCCTTTTAAAAGTTGTAATTGGCCCAGCCTCCGCCACTTTCTCTGGCAGCTCATTCCACATATGCACCACCCTCTGCATGGAAAAAGTAGCACCTTTAGGACTCTTTTATATTTTTCTCCTGTCATCTTAAACCTATACTGTCTAGTTTTGGACTCTTCTTTCTTCTGAACCCTGAACCCTTTCAAGTACCATAACATCTTTCCAAAGGAGGGAGAATAGAATTGCACACAATACAAAAGCCACAGCATGACCCCTCAACTCCTATAGTCAATGCACTGACCAATAAAAGCAAGCAAACCAAATGCCTTCCTCACTATCCTATCTACAAGCAACTCCACTTTCAAGGAACTATGAAGCTGCACTCAAGGTCTCTTTGTTTAGTAACACACCCCAGGATCTTGCCATTAAGCGTGTAAGCCCTGCCCTTATTTGCCTTTTCAAAATGCTGTACCGCACATTTTTCTCTTGGCCCACTAGCCCATTTGATTAAGATCCTGATGTACTCTGAGATAACCTTATTTGCTGTCCACTGCACCTCCAATCTTAGTGTCATCTACTAACCATACCCCTTATGTTCACATCCAAATCATTTAATATAAATGACAAAAGGTAGTGGGCCCAGCTTGTGATGCACAGCTAGTCACCGGCCTCCAGTCTGAAAAGCAACCCTCCCCCACCATTCTGTCTTCTACCTTTGAGCCAATTCTGTATCCAAGTAGCTAGTTCTTCCTGTATTCCACACGATCTAACCTTGCTAACCAGTCTACCATGAGGAACCTTGTTGAATGCTTTACTGAAGTTCATATGGATCACATCCACTGCGCTGCCCTCCTCGGTCCTCATCGTTACTGCTTCAGAAAACTCAGTCAGGTTAGTGACAGATGACTTCCCATGCACAGAGCCATGTTGACTATCCCTAATCACTCTATGCCTTTCCAAATACATGTAAATCCTATCCCTCAGGATTCCCTCAACAACTTGCCCACCACTGATGGCAGACTTACCAGTTCCCTGGCTTTTCCTTACCACCTTTCTTTAATAGTGGCACAATGCAAGCCAACCTCCAGTCTTCTGCCACTTCACCTCTGACTATCAATACAAATATCTGAGCAAGGGGGCCCAGCGATCTCTTCCCTCGCTGCCCACGGAGTTCTAGATTACACCGGATTAGATCCTGGGGATTTATTCACCTTTATGCGTTTTAAGATGTTCAGCACCACCTCCTGTGTAATATGGACATTTTAAGATGTCACTATTTATTTTCCCACATTCTTTATCTTCCATATCCTTCTTCACAGTAAACACTGATGCAAAATACCCATTTAGTATTTGCCCATCCTCTGCAGTTCTACACATTGGTGGCCTTGCTGATCTTTGAGGGACCCTACTCCCTCCTACTTTTTGTCCTTAATATATTTGTAGAATCTCTTTAGATTCTCCCCAATCCTATTTGCCAACGCTATTTTATGTCCCCTTTTTGCCCTCCTGATTTCTCTCAAGTATACTTCTACTGCCTTATACTCTAACGATTTGCTCGATCCCTGTTGTCTGTACCTAACATGTTTCCTTTTTCTTGAACAAAACCTCAATTTTTCTAGTCATCCAGCATTCCCTACACCTACCAGCCTTGACCATCACCCTTACGGAAACATCCTGTCTGTAGACTCGTTATCTTATTTTTGAATGCTTCCCATTTTCCAGCCGTCCCTTTACCTGCGAACATTCACCCCCAGTCATTTTTTGAAAGTTCTTGCCTAATATCGTCAAAATTGACCTTTCTCCAATTTAGAATTTTGTCTTGTAGATCCAGTCTTTCCTTTTCCAACACTTTTAAAACTAATAGAATCATGATCACTGGCCCCAAAGCGCACCCCCCACTGACACCTCAATCACCTGCCCTGCCTTATTTCTCAAGAGTAGGTCATGTTTTGCACCACCTCTGGTAGGTTCATCCACATACTGCATAAGAAAATTTTCTTGAATAAACTGAACAAATTCCTCTCCATCCAAGCCCTTAACACTATGGCAGTTCCAGTCTATCTTCGGAAAACTTTAAAATCCCCTACCATAACCATCCTATTATTCTCGGAGAACTGAGACATCCTTACAAATTTGTTTCTCAATTTCCCACTGGCTATTAGATGGTCTATAGTGCAATCCCAATAAGGTGATCATCTTTCTTATATCTGTTCTACCCAAATAACTTCCCCGGACTATTCCCGGGAATATCGTTCATAAGTACACCTTAATAAAAATTGCCGCTCCCCTTTCTATCGTTCCTATAGCATCTATATCCTGGAACATTAAACTGCCAGTCCTGTCCATCCTGACCCATGTCTCTGTAATTGCTGAGATATCCAAGTCCCATGTTCCCAACCATGCTGAGTTCATCTACCTTGCCTGTTAGGCTTCTTGCATTGTCCTTTGCTTTGTTCCTACCTGCCTTGACTGTTTGACTTGCTCCTCCTCCCAACTGTATCAGTCTCGGACCACTCTGTTTCCTCAGTGTCTCCCTGGATCCCACCTGCCACCTGCCCACCTTTACTAGTTTAAATCCTCCCGAGCAGCTCTACCAAATCTCCCCACTGGTATATTAGTCTCCTTCGGATTCGGGTGCAATCCATCCTTCTTACACAGGTCACTTCTATCCCGGATGATCCAAAAATCTGAATCCTTCTCCCCTACACCAGCACCTCAGCCACGCATTCATCTGCTCTATCCTTCTTTTCCTACTGGCAGCAGGAGTAATCCAGGTATTGCTATCCTTGAGGATGTCCGTTTTTAAATTTATGCCTAACTACCTATATTCTCTCCTCCAGAATCTCGTTCTTCTCTTCATGAGTTCCAATGTGTGCAACAACTTTCTACAGGTCCCTCTCGCCTTTGAGTATATTCTGCACCCTCTCCAAGATATCCTTGATCCTGGCACCAGAGAGGCAACACACCACTCTGATGTCTTGCTGTTGGCTGTAGAAACGTTTGTTTGTGCCTCTGAGTAGAGTCCCCTATCACTATCAACCACTTGGAGCCTGGTATACCCCTTGTTACATTAGAGCCAGTCTCAGTACCAGAAACCTTTTCTGGTATTCCTCCATCCCCCCGAGAGTCCGTCCCCCCCCCCCCCCCAAGAAAACCCTACATTTTCCAAAACTGCATACTTGAGATAAGGATGGCCATAGGGCACTCCTGCACTACTTCCTTTCCTCTCCTACCTTTCCTGGAGGTCACCGATCTACCTAACTATCTTCAGTTTATCTCCCTTCCTGCAGTTGCCATCTGCCGCACCCCCTGGCTCCCATAAATTCTTCTTTGCCTCCAACTGCAGTCCCAACCGATCAGCGCAACTAAGCACACTTCCTGCAGACATAATCATTAGTAACATGGAAACTCTCCCTCATCTCCCACATCCGACAGGAAGAGCACATTGCTCTACTAAAGGTCATCTTTGCAACTTAACAATCTACAGACCCAGAAAATAACATTCTTCATGCTGCAAAAACACTGCTGCAGGCCAACTTGGTATGTAAGTTTTACATTTTAATCAAGACAGATCTCAATAAAAATTAAAAAAAAAAAAAGACTATTGCAGATTTACAAAATAAAACTAACCACTTCGCTGTTTCCCTGCCTGTGATTTCCCCCCCTACACAGTTTCTCTAAGGTCAGGTGTGAGTTTCGCTGTTTTATTTTTCTTAGATGAACTCCTATGACCAGAGGAGAGGATTTTTTTAAAAAGTTGCTCCAACTAACTGGACTGTTATTTTCTTGTTTAAATAGACGTGGACTCTCTGACAGCGGAGGAGGTCCCCCAGCTAAACAGAGAGATTTAGATGGGGCACTCAGCAGGTATCTTATCTTTATCATGAAGTCTAATGTCACATTGGAAGAGTTTATTCTTGCAGACAACTGCATAAGCAATACAGTTAAAAACAACTATTTGTTGTACTGACTTGTGTTAGTGTTCTGTATATGTTTAATTTTGAGTATTCTGTCCATAAGTGAAGTAGAGATGCTGAGGTGAATTCTTTCTAAGTAAATTCAAACAAGTGGCCCTGGTATGTACCATATCTATCTTGACAAAAAAAGTAACCTGAATTTCCACAGAAGAATCCTTATGGCATCTTTTCAAAGTGTAAACTTAATTGACCAAAGAATACACACAAATTGGGCAAGTGTTTATTCAGTTACTTTACTCTACTCTTGAGACAAATATGCATCTTTTTAACAATGTTTTCCCGCGTGTTCTCCAATATATTCAGTAACATCATGGAAATGTACAACACAGAAGGAAGCCATCAATCTCTCTCCAGTCCAATTCCAGTTACTGACGCTTAGCCCATAACCTTTCTTTTATTCACTCAAGGGACATGGCCCAAAGGACAGTTGAGTCAACAACGTTGTTGTGGGACTTAAGTCTCATGTAGACCATACCAGTTAAGAATGGTGATCTCCTTCCCTTAAGGATATTGGTGAACCAGATGGGTTTTTCCTGAGAATTGCAGTAGTTTCATGGTAATCATTTCACCATTGATTGCAGATTTTTACATTTTTTTATTCAGCCTCCACCATCTACTGTGATGGGATTCAAACCTGGGCCTCTGAGTTAGTAGTTTAGCGATTAGTACCATTTGGCTATTGCCTCCCTCTAAGCTATTAAAGTACTCATTATGCTTTCTCAATTGTATTTTCTACCTGTCAATCTAACTTCAGGGATCTATCAATGTGCTCATCAAGGCCCCTTTCTTCCTCTAACTAAACCTCACCTTTTTTTGTTCTTTCTTCAGTCATGGCTGTAATAGCAATTTCATTAAGGGAATGTCAAAATTATCTTGGAATTTTGTCATTTTGAACACTTCACACTTCAACCTATTAACTCTTCTAAGTCTGCTTTGACTCACCTTTTGATAAAGTAAAGTCTCTGACTTAATTTGTTGTAGAATTAATATGCAGGAGGAGACAGTTATGTGGTGGTAATATCACTAAATTAGTAGACCGGAATAGGGGAACACTGGTTCAATCCTGCTGTATCAGTTTCAATTAAATAATTGAATTAATAAAAGAAAAACATAAAGCTGTTTTCAGTAATGGTTTTATGAATCTAAAATCAATTGTTAGAAAAACCCATTTGGTTTACGAATGCCCTTTCAGGAAGGATTCTGTGAATCCTACCCATTCTGGCCTCCATATGACTCCAGATCCACAGTAATGTGATTGGAAGTGTCAGAGTCAAAGAAGCCACTTGGTTCAGGTAGTTAATGGACAGCAAATCCTGCTTTTCCACTGAGTCCCGCATCATGTTCCCTTTAAATCCTTTACTCCGAAGGGTTTAATCATCTTCTCTTATAAACATTATGTTCGGGTCTCAACTGTTTATGTGGCAGAGAATTCCACAGGCTGATTTCTCCTCCTCTCGATCCTAATGGCCTGCCCTCATACCCTTAGGTTATAACCCCTGGTTCTGGATTCCCTTGTCATCGGGAACATCCTTCCTGCATTTACCCTGCCTAGTCCTGTTTAAAATTTTACAGGTTTCTATGAAACCTTGCAACATTCTTCTGAACTCTAGTGAAATATAATCCTAACTGATAAAGTGTCTCTCCATTCATCTGTCCTGCCTTTCCAAGAATCAGACTAGTAAGCTTTTGTTGATTTCCCTTCATAGACAGGACATCTTTCCTCAGGTTAGGAGACCAAAACTGTGTGCACTGCTCCAGGCATGGTTTTAAGGCCTTGTACAACTGCAGCAAGATATTCCTGCTCTTGTACTCAAATCCTCTCGCTATGAAAGCTGACATACCATTTGCTTTGTGCACCATCTGCTGCACCTGCATGCTTGCTTCCAGCTGCTGGTGTATGATCTCACCCAAGCCTCTTTTTTTTTTTTTTTTTTTTTTTTCTGCAGTCTATCTCATTAACTTATGCTTCATCTGCAATGTATTTGTCCAAATCAAACTGAAATTATAAACAACAAAAACTTACATATGCTGGTGAGGAAACTATCGAGCTAGAACGCATTTCCTGGGGTCTGAACTGCATTGAAAGTGGCCTAATCTGCGACTACGGTGAAACTCTATAATTGTCAACCCTAATTCCGTTGAAATCTTTTTAACTTGGGTCATTTTCTGTTTTCACTAAAAACCCCCGTGTTGCACTTGTATGTATTTGCATTTTTGTATGGACTTTTTTCAAAAAATCTTTCCACAAACTGATTTCGTTTGATAAGATATATTGTTAGCTTGAACCTTGCTACCTACATTTCTTTTTAAAACTGATACAGGCATCACCAACTTGATCTCACTTATTGCCAATCCATGTTTCCCTTGTACAATAATTCATCTTTCATGAACACTTCAAAGGGCAGTTAAGTCAATTGAAACATTGCAAGATTTGAGGTGTACATAGGCCAGGGCTGCCTAAGGCTTGTGTCCTAAAGACAATCATAAACTAATTGTGGTTTTTTTTTTGTTTTTTTTTAAAAATAGCAGATGACAGATTTCTGGTCACTCTTACTGATACAAACACTTTTTTTGCAGGTTTTAAAATTCCAAACTGCCATAATGGGATTGAACTTGTGGTCTATGAAAAATAAGTTCATGTCTTTGGATGATGTGTGTGGAACTGCAGGAAATGGGGGAGATAATAAAATGAATATTTTGCATCCGTGTTTACTGTGGAGAAGGATATGGAAGCTAGGGAGCTTGGGGAAATAAGTAACAACATATGGAAAAATGTCCGTAATGCAGAGGAGGTGGTGCAGAACATCTTAATGCATAAAGTTGGATAGATCATAGATAGTCATAGAATCCCTACAGTGTGGAAACAGGCCCTTTGGCCCAACAAGTCCACACTGAACCTCGGAGCATCCCACCCAGACCATCCCCTTATAACCCACAATCTACACCGCCCTGAACACTACGGGCAATTTAGCATAGCCAATCCACCTAACCTGCACATCTTTAGACTGTGGGAGGAAACCAGAGCACCCAGAAGAAACCCATGCAGACACCAGGAGAATGTGCAAACTTCACACAGACAGTCGCCCGAGGCTGGAATCAAACCCGGGTCCCTGGCGCTGTGAGGCAGCAGTGCTAACCACTGTGCCGATCCATGGGTCCTGATCAGGTGTACTCCAGAACTTCATGAGAAGCTGGGGAAGTGATTGCTAGGCCCCTTGCTGTGATATTTGTATCATTGATAGCCACTGGTGAGGTGCTGCAAGATTGGAGATTGGCTAACATAGTGCCATTATTTATTAAGGTGATAAGGAAAAACCAAGGAACTATAGACTGGTGAGCCTGACATCCCTGGTGGGCAAGTTGTTGGAGATATCTTGAGGGACAGGATTTGTATATATATTTTCAGAAGCAAGAACTGCTTAGGGATAGTCAACATGGCTTTTCTGTGGGACATTGTGTGTCACCAATTTGGAGTTTTTTTTTTGAAGAAGTAACAGAGGATTGATGAAGGCAGAGTGGTGGACATGATCTGTATGGACTTCAGTAAGGCGTTTGACAATGTTCTGCATGGTAAACTGGTTAGCAAGATTAGATCATGTGAAATACGGAGAATTAGCTATTTGGATGCAGAACTGGCTCAAAGGTAGAAGACTGAAGGTGGTGGTGGAGGGTTGCTTTTCAGACTGGAGACCTGTGACCACAAGGATTGGTGCTGGGTACACTTTTTTTTTCTTATTTTAATGATTTGGATGTGAACTTAAGGGTATGGTTAGTAAGTTTGCAGCTGACACCAAAATTGGTGGTGTAGTGGAAAGCAAAGAAAGTTGCCTCAGTACAGTGGGACCTTGATCAGGTGGGCTGAGGAACAGTAGATGGAGTTTAATTTGGATAAATGAGGTGCTGCCTTTTGGAAAGGCAAATCAGGGCAGGATGTATGCACTTAATAGTAAGGTCCTGGGGAGTGTTGCTGAACAACGAGACCTTGGAGTGCTGGTTCATAGTTCCTTGAAAGTAGAATTGCAGGTAGACAGGCTAGTGAGGAAGGTATTTGGTTTGATTGCCTTTATTGGTCAATGCATTGAATATAGGAGTTGAGAGATCATGTTGCGGCAATTCTGCTCCTTCCTATAGGAAGGATGTTATGGTACTTGAAAGGGTTCAAGGTTCGAGCTATAAGGAGAGGCTGTGAAGGCTAGGGTGAATTTTTTTTTTTTTTCCTGGAGCATCGGAGGCTGAAGGGTGACCTTGTAGAAGTTGATAAATTCATGACGGGCATAGATACGGTGAATAGTCAGGTCTTTTTTTCCGGGGTAGCGGAGTCCAAAACTAGAGGGCATAGGTTTAAGGTGAGAAGGGAAAGATATAAAAGGGACCTAAGGGACAACTTTTTCACGCAGAGGGTGGTGCATATATGGAATGAGATGCCAGAGGAAGTGGTGGAGGCTGGTACAATTACAACATGTAAAAGGCATCTGGATGGTTATACGAATAGGAAGGATTTGGAGGGATGTGGGCCAACTGCTGATAATGGGACTAGATTGATTTGGGACATCTGGTCGGTGTGGACAAGTTGGACCAAAGGATCTGTTTCCATGCTGTTCGGCTGTTTGACTCTATGTACTATATAAGCTTTCTATCTGAAGATTGTTTAGAAGGAAAAACAACCTAATCTAACCATTTTTTAGATTCCCTTTGCCACATTAGCCTAGCTTTCCTCAAGATGCTATTTGACTGGTGCAAATTGACTCACTTAGTCAGTACCCCTTATTCTACCCAGAACTGCTCCTAAAGTTCATGAATCAGCCCTTCTCCAAGCAACTGTAGTCACACTTTTAGTGCCAGAATATGGCTCTTTTATTGGTTAGCATGTGACACTGGTAGTAGTCCTAGGACTAGCTTTTTGATGCCTTGCTTAATCTATTTCACATAATCCTCTGAAACGGAATCCTTTTATCCCTGTCCTCAATGTAATTGGTTTCAATTTGAACTCTGACTGGTGGCCAATCCCAATTCGTTTTGGGGGCTTCTGTGTTTGACCTATTATGTACTTTCCAGATGCCAGGGTAGGGGCCATGCAATTCATGGTTTCTCCCAATTTTATGGCCCGCTGCTGTCTCTCTTCAACAATCCAATTCAGCTACAACAAAGATTTGAGCTTTAAAGCACCACAAAATTAAATTAAAATATAGAGACAACAAGGTGCAGGGCTTTTCTGATGAAGGGTCTAGGCCCAAAACGTCAGCCTCTCTGCTCCTATGATGCTGCTTGGCCTGCTGTGTTCATCCAGCCCTGCACCTTGTTGTCTCGGATTCTCCAGCATCTGCAGTTCCTACTATCTCTGATTCGATCTTAATTAAAATATACTTGATTAATCTCCCCTAAAGCACTGAGGAGCTAATTACAAGATTTTCTGGATTTGAGAGGTTTTATTATTTGATAATCCCTGTTCCCAACCATGCCCTAAGTTCATCTGTCTTATCTGACAGGCCTCTTGCATTGAAGTAAATGCAGTTCAGTTTCAGTCGTAACGCATTCTCTGCCAAGCTCCCATCTGCCTTGACTGTTAAACTTGCTCCCCTTATTTTCTGTACCAGCCTCAGCCTTTTCTGTTTTCTCATTATTGCTTTGCTTCCACCCTTCCCAAACCACCAGTATCAGTATTTTAAGGCTTCCCAAGCAAATTTCTCAGCAAGGATATTGGTCCCTTTCCAATTCAAATTGAACCATCTCTCTCATATAGATCATTTTATAGGCCGTATTTACATCAATAGACATACCACTAGCAAGGGAAACAATGACAGCACTACTGGAGCAAGACCCCAGTGAAACTCTCTCCACAGACAACATGCTCAAACTACTGGACTTTTGCCTCACCACCCACTTCACTTTCAATGGCCAAATATACAAACAAATCAACAGGACACCCACGGGATCACCTATCTCTGGACTCCTAGCAGAGGCAGTGATGCAAAGAGTAGAAAGGATGGCCCTTCCGCTAATCCAACCAAAACTATGGATATGCTACGTGAACAACACCTTTGTCGTCATTAAACGGACCAAACTAGAAGAGAGACAAACTTATAAACAACACCTCCACCAGAATAAAATTCACCAGAGAGGAGGAGGAGGAGGAGGAGAACAAACAGCTCCCATTCCTGGACATCATGGTAGAGCGCAAGACAAAGGGGGAACTCCAAATGAAAATACATAGAAAAGCCACACACACGGACCAGGTACTGAACTTCAACAGTAACCATCCCAACACACACAAACGAAGCTGTGTGCGAACACTATTTAAATGGACAGCAACACACTGCAGCAACACAGAACTACGCCAAGAGGAAGAAGAATACCTCTGCCAGGTTTTCGAGGATAATGTATATCCAAAAAACTGGGTCAGAAGATGTCTACACGAACAACGTCAGGAAGATACCACACACCCTAACACACTCATCACACTACTCTACATCAGGAATGCATCAGAACTAACCACAAAACTCCTACAACCGCTGGGCATCAGAGCGGCACACAAGCCCCCATCAACCCTACGACAACTGCTCACCCGAACTAAAGACCCACTCCCCGCCATGGACAGGACCAATGTTATCTATATGATCCCCTGCAGAGACTGAGAAACACTACATCAGACAAACAGGAAGGAAACTAACAACAAGGGTACACGAACACCAACTGGCTACAAAAATACTCACCCATCTCCATCCACATGGAGAAGGAGAACCACCAATTTGACTGGGACAAGCTAAGCAGAGACAGGCACGGGAATTTCTAGAAGCCTGGGCACTCCACGAAGAAAGCCATTAATAAACACATAGAACTCGACCCCATATACACTCCACTACGAAGAAAAACCGGAAGTGAGGCAATCCAGCTCAATGGACTCCAGAGTCTAAAAACCAGGCGGGAAAACACACCGACACTTCATCGGAGGCTACACTGAGGATGTTACCCAGCATGGTAACGAAACGTCTGCGGAACATCAAACCAGCTCGGCGAGCCAACCGCAACAGGCCACTTCTACCCCTGAAGAGACCCAAATAGTACAAAAATGTGAAACTTGCCCCGCCACCCCCTCCAACTATGCATTCATCTACTGTAACCTCCTTGGTTTGAACAGATCTAAAAGCAGAGCTTTTTTTTCTCCCCGAAGGGCCAAACTCAGCATGTCTACAGGCCCTTTGGAAAAATATCTTCGCTTTTTTTTAGGTCTGTTCAAGTTAAGCCAAGCTATTTTTCAGAGTCTGAACAGATTACTGTAGATCCAAAAATGTCTTTTATCCAAATACCAGTTCATCCTGAAGTTTTTGGATGAGGGATTCCTGACGTGTACAGTATTCCTCAATATTCCATTTCCAAATTCAGTATTCCCACACTTAACGTTATTCTCTCTGTCAACCACATCCAAGGTGAGAAGTTACTCCACAGCACCACAAAATACTTGGAATGTGATTTGCCATTCCTGCTTCAGCACTGTTTTAACAGCTAGCCCAAAACCCAGAGTCTGAACCAATTATTGCAGCATTTCTCATTGCCTGCATCTGTGCCCTAGGAATATCTTTGATCACCTTCTGAAATGAATTAACATTTCAGCAAGTTTTCAGAACACCCATATGCAAGTGCTGCATGATAGATCTTCTCCACACTGCCATAATAAATAAACGTGTAACTACCTTCAGCTAACCAAGTTCAATACACGAATGTTAAATTTATATTTTTAATTAGCTGATTTTCTTATTTGTATAGTCTCCTGAATTTCTCTGCTGTGTAATCAGCATGCAGTCTTGCATCTGATCTTACCAAATCATCCCCACCATGCCCATATCACACTTCTGATCACACAGAATCAGCAATAAGATTTGTGTTGTTTCCAAAAGAACAACGAAGCATCACTGGAAATGTGGAAGCATTCGACAAGAGTCTGACCCTTTTTCCTCCGCAAGAGAAGAAAATAAAAAGAATTATTTCATACCACTGTGTACCTCCTGATGATCAGATCAATTCTTGGGAGAGCTGTGGGTACTGCGTATCTGTAGTCTGAATATAGTAGATATTATGTCAACAAAAATCAGAAAATTGGAAGTTTGAAGTTTAAATTTTAGTCCAAAATTCCTTATGGACAAAAAATGCACTCACTAGAAGTGATTAATGTTTTTGCATGCAAGATAAGTGCTTTAATAAATTATATTTCAAAAATCCAGTTGGTGCTGTCTTTTACTAGGCTGGGAGATCGTCGATCTAGGAGAGAGTCACGTCAAGACAGCGACGCAGAGGATGATGAAGATACAAAAAAGGTATTTCTTAATTACAAAATAAAAGCTCTGCTCAATCCTGATTCAGTTGATAGATAAGTGTACCTCTTTATTCATTCATTGAATGTGGAATGTGGCCAGGATTTATTTCTCATGCCTCCTCTCCTGGAGGAGATGTGGTGAGTTGGCTTCTTGAATCACTGCAGTTCCTCAGGGCATGGGATACCCGCAGTGCTGCTGGGGAGTTCCAAGTCGCTGACCTGGACTGGAACTTGCAATAGTAATGTTCCAATGCATCAGCTGCCCTTATCCTTCTAGTTCAAAGTTTTCTGAATCATTACCCACTATAACCTTATTTCATGTTTCTTAAATGATCAAGCTCTTCTTGGTGAGAATGAACGTCTGGTGTTGTGGAAAATTGGGGCAGAGCACTGGCAGCTGTAGCTGCCTTAAAAGCTCAGTATAACAGCTAATACAGCCCTGTAAACGCTGCAGATGAATGACCTACATCTGTGGGTTTCTCAAAATTGAGAGAACTGTACTGCAGATTAGTTGAGCAATATCCTAACACTAACATTGTGACATATGATTCCATGAGTACAACTAAGATATCATTACCATCCCAAGGTAAATCTTGTCCTATGGGTAGGATGCCAATCAATTGAGTTTCTTTCTCCTGAATCGTGTTGTGCTGCTTGAATATTGTTGGAACTGCACCTGTCCACTTGAGTGGAGAAAACTTCGCTTGTAGTTCATGAACTTTGGAATTTTATAAAGAACAAAATCCTAGACACACATTGGCTCAACCACAAATTTGCTTATTAAATAAATCTCTGACATGAAACCTTGGATAGTCTAAATGACACCATCTTGATCTGGTTCACCCTATTTTAAATCCCTCACTTAAAATCTCATGTTTCCAGCCTGAACCTTACTTAATTTGGTGATGGTTATACAGTTGAATGTAAAGGGGTGATGTCTAGGTTCTGTCTTTTCGAAGATGGTCTTTGACCAGCACTTGTGTACCCTAACTGTTTTTGGGGTTGGGGTAGTGAGGATGGTCTTTCACGTCTATGGAACTGGACATACCCAGGGATATTGTTGTTGATCTCTTAGATATTGCAATAATTATGGAATCATATCGTAGACAGTGTCAGGCTATTTCTTAATTAGACTGCAGTGCATGTCTTTGTTTTTGACGCTACCCCACAAATGTAGATAAGGAGGATTTTGCAGGTTTGCTGTTGTGGTGAGCTCTAAGGTAAAAATGATACCCTGTTCCAATTTCCCTCCCACACTCTCAGGCCATCTTCTCACTATCCTCCTCTATCAGTTCTCACTGAGGGAGTCATGAATCGGGCTATTCCCAGATCTTTATGGCATTCAATGCAAAGATGACAATATTGACTCCAAAGTTGCCTTTGTAGGGTTGGGCTAGATGAGCTTTTGCAAGCAAGTAGATTTTAGCTATCAATGAAGAAATCTATTGGAAAAATACCAAAGAACAATGGATGCTGAAATTCTGAAACACAAAATGAAGTTACTGAAGAAACTCTGGTCCAGCAGCATCTGTGGTTAGAAAGAAGACTTTACATATTGGTTCTAGTGACTCTTAAAAACTGATTCTACAATCAGATCTGAAGAACTCTTAGGTTCCACTAAAATGTCAACATTATTGAATAGGCTACTGGCAATCAAAGAATGAGCACTTGGAGGTACTGTTACAGAGAATTTTCTCCAGTGAATTGGCTTTTCCCATTAGAGGGTAGTGACAAACTTTTGCTGAAATGAAATTAATAATTTCACTTTGTTCTTCATAGCCAGCGTTGCAGTCTTCTGTTGTTGCTACCTCCAAAGAAAGAACACGCCGAGACCTTATTCAGGATCAAACGATGGACGAAAAAGGCAAAGAAAGGTAGCTCAACTCCACAGACAGTATAGTGCACAGTATTAACTTCTTTGAACGTGTTATGAAAAAGACTTTGAAAATTTTCTATATGATACTTCACCTCTGCTTCAATTAATGTATAAAGTATGTACAAGGAGGATAAATAACACTTCACTCCTGGGCAAGTGTAATTTTAGAAGGTTCACTATTTCAAATCAGCATTGGTGTAAACTAAAACTGCAGACTGTACATAATCTGATTTTTATTTTTGTGTGTAATAGTAACCAAGCAGTTTTACTTGGCTGTGGACATGGAATTCAAAGCTGAACTGAAAAGGGTTTGAACAATTAAGTTGTTAACACACTTTGTTTTCTAAGAATGTCTATTTACTGTTAACTCAGTGTTGTTCATCAGAAGTCCTGCTAGAGGAGTATTTAATGGTAAAAACTCTACAACCCCAGGAATAAATTGTAATCTCAGCATGTTTGAATTTATTTTGCAGTATACTCTTGATAAACAAGTTTTTGGTCCAATTCCAAGACAACAAGTACAAAGTATCTAATTGCTGTCTTTTACTTAATAGGAATCGGCGGATGTTTGGCCTGTTGATGGGTACTCTGCAAAAATTCAAACAGGAATCTAATGTTGCAACTGAGAGGGTATATTTTTCTCTTTTATATTTGCTCTTCAGTTTCTGGATCTTGCATCGAGAATTTGGTCCTGATTATTGCAGTACAATAATGGAGTCTGAAAATACTTCTTCAAATCAAATTTGTGTGCAACAGATGTCATTATGAATGCATTTCTACCACACAAATGCATGTACACAGTCTTTATAACTTTTAAATTATGGCAAACTAGAATATGTCACATACATTTTGTTCTAATCCCATGCAGCTTTCTGACTCCAGGCAGAAGAAAACTGTGATTTATTGTATTTGCTGTGAGTTGGTGAGGACCATGAGCATTGGATCTGGACCACTTCAGAATGACATGGTGTATGAGTTAAATGCAAAATTAATGCAGAGCACCGATTTCCACGCTCACCTTTTACAGTAATTTTAAACTGAAATGCTGAGCCACAGTTTTAATTGGAATCAGAGGTGTAGTGTGCATATTTTAACTATGTCTGAGTGGCTCTAAATGATGCTATGTGAATACTAATTTGGGTTTTGCCAGTCAGGAAGTATTCCTTGTAGGGGGAGATTTAATGACAAATAATGATTCAGATCCTAAAAACTCTTGCAAAGTATTCTCACTTGGTAAAACAGCCAGCCTGCTAGCTAATCATTGTATCACTCAGTGATGAATTTGAACACAGCCCAAGTGTGAAAGGACAGAGTGCTGACATACTGTTTTCTGGTCCCCTAAATCCATTCATAAAACATTTGTCTTCAGTTTCTGTCTGAATTGTACTAATGATTTCAGGGGTATTTCTCAACCATTCAAACAAACTTAAATATTTGATAGTGTGCTGAATAAATGTCATGCCAAAAAAATGTTCCTTTGTCCAGTGGTGACTCTTGGGCTCACTTTAAGCACCTCAATTAGTGTATTGTTTCTTAGTTTGCAGCTCGTTGTCCAAGACGACATGTAAGTTTACTTAAAATTGTTCTGTACAGCTCTATAATCCATAACTTCGTTCCATTGGTTATCTCTGCAGATTTTGGTTGATTCTTCAGCAATTCTATTGATTGAAATTTTGTGATTCTACAGTATTAAAAAAAAATCTGTGCTGTTTAGATTCAGTTCAAGTTGTGTGCCATCACATTGAACCTATAGGCTTTATCAAAGAATGTTATTAGCTATGAAATATATGTATACACGCAACGCAATGCTAGTATGTTGAATAAGTTATCGGCGTACATAAGGACTGATGCAACTGAAAGATTGGCCTCTGATGCCTTTTCAATAATGTCTGTCTAGGAATGACAGGCCATACTTGACTCTACGTTTAAGTAGAATGTACAATCTTAACGATGCAGTCAAATGTGGTGATTTTCATGGTTATTACTTGTATTTGAGATGTTAACCTGTGCAGTATTTAGGAGTTGTTTTCTGTTATTATCAGTGTGATTTGAGAGGAAGCTGGTTATGAAGTTCTGGGGCTGGTATGAAATGACTATCCTGAATTAAATTTTTTTTTTTGATGTGGAGGTGCTGTCGTTGGACTGGGGTGGGCAGAGTCAGTCATGCAACACCAGATTATAGTCCTTCATCAGGTGGAGCAGCGCTCCAAAAGTTTGATTTTAAATAAACCTGTTGGACTGTAATCTGGTATCATGTAATTTGTCGTTTTATACTTTGATGTGAGCAGAGTAGAACAGAGCTTGAAAGTTCGAGTTTTAATACTTTTTTCCCCACTTACCAACAGCAAAAAAGGCGTCAGGAAATAGAGCAGAAACTTGAAGTGCAAGCTGAAGAAGAACGTAAACAAGTAGAAAATGAGAGGAGAGAATTATTTGAGGAACGTCGTGCTAAACAAACTGAGCTAAGACTTCTAGAACAAAAAGTGGAACTGGCCCAGTTGGTAGGAATTTATGTTGCCTGCATAGGAAATTTGTGAATTTTGCATTCGCTTGATCTTTAATGTTTCTTCCTTTTTCAAACAGCAAGATGTATGGAATGAACATAATTTAAAAATAATCAAATACATCAGAACCAAGACAAAGCCTCATTTATTTTATATACCTGGCAAACATTGTGCAGCTACTCAAAAGCTTTTGGATGAATCACAAAGGAAGATGAATGGTAAGTGTTTTTGCAGTAGAATTACAGACAATGCCTTATCTCAAGCCAAAGAGTTTAAATCATGTAATTTCAGAAATGTAGCTTGCTAAACAAAATAAAACTGAGTTATGGTAATCATTTTTCCAGTATGTCACTAATTCATGTATAGACATTGGTCATTCTGCAAGTCCTATGTACAGTTGTTCTAAAGAAAGGTTAACAAGTGGAGGATATGGATTACTGTGAGTTATCAAGATGCAAGGCCAAGTGTGACCCAAGTCCAGACACCTTTTTGAAAATGTTCCAATGCAGATGGTGAGTGTGAGTTGAAAATGTAACATGGTGGGTATAAGATGACATTTGCAGTTCAGAAGAAGTAAAAGGATAACTATCTATTGATTAATAATTAGAGAATGGTTAGTTGTGTTTGAAAGGGAGAAGGGAGCTTTTTGATGCCTAGATGAAAGGGATTATCTTGAGGTGAAATTTTTTTGTCCCCATTTGGAATGTGGTGGTAGGGCTGCCAAAATATTGGAACAGTATAAAGTCTAGACAGATGTGGGTCTTGGACAGTTTCATTACAAAGGTACTATGTCTTTGTGTAAAAAATCTTTGTTAAAGTCTGAATCAAGTTTGAGGGCAGCAAGTCTGAAGGGCAATTTAATGGTATTTATCTTGTGCTTCAGAATCTCAAGTTGGATTCTTGGTAGCTCAGCAGTTGGTTTTAGATCATGTTTGTGATTTTTAAAATAGTCTGTGTTTAGAAATTGTCTTAATAGAAAACAGCCTGATTAAAAATCATGTATCTTAATCAAATGAGATTGAAATGGAGTGTGAGGAGAACGGATTGCAGAGAAAAATGCAAGTTAAATGTCTGGACAATGGGTATTAAGTATAATATGAGGGGAGCTGAGATCGCTCCCATTGTTGAGAATGCAGAGCTAGAATATACTTCACAGGCATGTATCCATATCTACAAGAAAGAGCATGCAAGTACAGTGAACCACTTGGAAGCAAATTGGCATTATGATTTTTTTTACTGGAAGGAATATCTAAAGAAAGATGTACTATCTGCAAGCAAGTATATATCAAATGTAGAATGAGAAGATTGTCTTCTGCTGAGGGGCTGAGTTAACTGGGTCTGTTCTGAAATTTAGAAAAAAGTGTATCTTATTGAAATATTTACGATGCTGAAGGAACTCTCTGACATCGACACGGAGGTTGTTTCCGCTGGCTGGGTAATCCGGAACTAGGGACGCAACCTTTGGCCAAGAAATCAGTCCTTTAAGACTGAGCTGAGGGAATGGTTAACTTTTGGATTTCTCTACCACTAGAAGGTTATGAGGTCTCCATTGTTGAGTATATTCAAGACTGAGTTGATCAGATTTTTGATCTCTGAATTAAAGGATATAGCTAAGTGGCAAGAAAATGGACTTGAGTTAAACGTGTACCATGTTTACTTTAAATAGTGGATCATGGTTGAACAGCTGATTGGTCTACTTCTATTCCCATTTCTTGTGCTGTTGTGAATCAGCAACTACTTCAGTCAGTCTAACTTTCAAGTACTAATCTTAAAAAAAAAAAAAAAAAAGATTCTGGCAGTTCTTTTTTTAATAAATTGGGTCAGCTTTGTTCTCTTTGAATAAGTTTAGCAATGAATGATTATGATACTGAATAAAAATCAGTTGAATTGTGATTGGACTCACTGGCCAATGCTTGAACTTTTTTGCACCAGAAGGCCACTTATAACAAAATGTCTGACTGAGACATTGGACCAAACCAATGTTTTTTTTTTTAAAGATAAAAATAGTACGAGGCTCACTTTACCAGATGAATTTCAAGTAGCTTTACTTTGGGTTACTAAAACTGAGCTATTTCAATGTGTATGCACGCATCCTATTCTCATTCTGTGCAATCAAATACACTTTACACTCACCCAACATTCCTAGGTAATCGCACAAGTTTCCCTTTAAAGGGTCCAACAGACATCACACACCCAGCCCCCTCTGCCACCAAAAGAGAAAACACTAGCAAATTACATTCTATAAATCAAAATGTCTTTGTTGTGTTTCAAGGGGTTGCACTAAATGTCTACCATATAGTCTTCATGGTAATTTCCAGAGGTGACTAATTCAGTTGAGCAAATTCCTGGCATCTAATCAGTCTTTCAGAAGTGTTGCATCATGACCAGAGGTTCATTTAAACAGAAATCGTATACTCGTATAAAATCTAGGCAGTAATTTAGAGCACTCTTTAATGCATGTGGTTTTAGAAGGAACATCAGTCATAATGTATAATGCTCATACAGGGGATTGATTTCAGGAGTGATACCTTAGTTTTAAGGAGAAACCTGAGGTAAAAGAACTTTTTCACCCTGAACACATAAAGCTAAGAGGACATTTGATAGTCTAAAATACTAAAATGTTTTGCTGGTGAACAGGAAAACTCTTGCATGAATCGGTCACATTGGGATAACAATTTGAAAGTTTTCAGAGTGCTTTTGAAACCTGAAGATCTCCTACAAGGAAAGTGTAATTAAGTAGTGAAATGCAGAATCCTATATATGCAATGCAAGACCCCACAATTAGTAATTAAGATAAATGATTAGAAAATTAGAAAATCTCGTGGTGACAGTTGAGAGAAAACTGTTGGCCATATCATTTTGAAAAATACCCAAAATGTTTTACCCCTACCTGAGAGACTGGCAAGACTTCAATTAAAAGGTGATATCTTAACTTTGGAACACTCGCTGCTGCATTGAAGATGCACTTCACTTGACAAAGGGACAATGCTCCGAGCACTTATGATTTCAGATAAATCTGTTGGACTGTAACCTGGTGTTGTCTGACTTCTGACCTTGTCCACACCAGGCACTATTGGCATTGAAGAGTAGGCATTGAGTGTTTCGGTTTTATGGAGTGGCACTTGTTGCTTGAAGTGATAATGAACCCAAAATATTAAAGTTATCTAGAGGCTTGTTTAAAGCATGGGATGTAGTTGAAGATGCAGGTATTGGATTTGAGTTTTGATGTTCGTGCATAGCGTGGCCCTAACAGTGATCTGAACATCAGCTGTTAACTTTGTTCTATTAGAGTTTTCTTTCTGGTCACTATTGAACACTCCTTTAACTGTTACTGTTAGATTTTATAAGCACTTTAGGAACAGTTAGTTTTGGGTAATCCTTGTTCAAATAACTTGAAGCATACACTGTTTAACTGTTTATTTCTGTGTAAACATGATCTAAAAATTAATTGTTTCAG